>NC_016131.3:38739854-39434854 GCF_000005505.3 Brachypodium distachyon | reverse complement strand
TTTGAAACTACAAATTTTAGCACCTTTTTCTTCAGGCACGATCATCTTTTTTTGTTGGGTGCAGCAACTTTGGATCAGTATTAAGCAACTATTTGGCTTATTTTTGCAACTAACTACAGATTTTAGCAACGTTGTATTCAAAGATAATACCACCTTTAGGTGCGGTACAATAAATTTGGATCAACATCAAATTTCTCCCACATCAAATTCAAAAGAGTGGCAAAAAAAAAGGAAGACCCAGTATAATGTGGCATTGTTGTACCTACCACACAGGCACATGCAAATTCTTAGAGAAACAATGCTAGAGGGCAAAGAATATGATTTTCAGTTGATGATAGTGCTCAACAACAAATAGTACTACACACAAGAAGATGATTCAGCATTAACAGCACAACAACCTTGCCTGGAATATCAAGTGCAGTACCTATTACGCAATGATACGGCCCTTCCCAAACCTGACCAAAATCTGAGCCAAGGCCCCAAATAAGAGCATCAGACGCACGACCTCACCAGTGCAAAATCACACTGACACAGCTAGCAGCAGCGGCACATGGATACTAATCTCCGATCCAAGAAAGCAAATAAGAACAAACGATTACAACCCAGGCGCGGCTTCCACGACCAAGCCCAACTGCAGTTCCCAACTCTCGCTCACGCACGAACGGAAGGAACCAGCCTGAGAGAGCGCATGCGAGGGAGATGGGAGGGAGCAGCTACGAGCACAGGGGCTCACGGGAGAGACCGCCAAGAGGCTGGTCATACGCCAGAACATGTTGGCGCCTCCATAGAGGTGGCTGACAGCAGGCGGTAGACGCGGGCTTTCTTGGACGAGCGCCGCGGCCGGCATCACCGTCTGGCGAGGAGAAGGAAGAGGGGTAGGCTGGTCTACAGGGAGGAGGCGGAGGATGAGAGGAGGAGGCAGCGCGGGCGCGGCGGATTCGGAGCCAGATCGGGGCGGCTGGGGCGTCGCCGTTTCCCGATGAGGAGGAGGATAGGCGGGTCTGCGTGGGAGGCGGCGAAGGACGATGGGCTCAGGGCCCGCCGCGGCTGGTCAAGGCATGCGCAGGCGTGACGCATCAGCCATGGCTAACCGCAATCGGGGCAAGTGAATTGGTGCAGGGAGAGAGAAGAAACTAGGAAGATATGGGGTTATGTACGGGTCAGTGGAGAAAGAGAAGGAAGATTAGGACAGAAATTCAGAGAAACGATATGTTGAACCAACGCATCGAACTATCGGCGAGCGCGTGCGCCAGGACGACGCAAATAGTGCAGCTGCACGTCTTAGCGTTTAGGTGACAGATAATACTGCATTTACCCATTATTATTTCTCTGTGTCGGCAAATTTCATGACAGCCAACCGGGTCTCCTACGTGCCAGCTCAACAAACGAAAGGCCCCACGTCTCAGCCGTTCAGTCCATCCATCGGCCTAGTTACTTACGCCCCGTCTTCTTTCCCGTACGCCGCCGTCTCCTTTGTTCTCCCCCAACTTCCCCCTCCGTTCCGTTCCCCTCCCCGGCTCCCCGCTTCTCCGCCGACTCGAGAATCCGCGCCGCGGTGAATGCGATGGGCGCGGATTCGCCGCAGCCGGACGACGATTCGGAGGTGGGGATCAGCAACGAGCTGCGCAACCTCTCGGACCAGGTGCTCAAGGAGAGGTTCGAGCGCATGGAAGGGCGCAAAGTCTTTACAAGCCGCCTCCCCGACGGTGGAAAGAAGTTCGACCTCTTGCTCCGCGCCATCTGCCGCGAGCTCGCTCGTCGCCAGGCTGCTCGCTCGGTCATGACCTCTCCCAAGCCGCCGCCGGCGCCGCCGCCACCGCGCCCGCATGGCTGCCAAAGCGACCGGGTGAGACAATTTTCCTGTTCTAATATTCATTTTCTTGCTGCGGGGCAGCGTGGGATCAAATTCGTTATTTGCATGGCTTCCTCGAATTTGGGCATGGTGGGGATACTGTGCGATACTAGGGGTAAGTACATTAAATCGGTACTCCATCTGTTTCGTGCTATGTCTTTGCAAATGGTTCCATAATTCTAATGTGGTGGAATAGAGAGAAAACATAATGTACGGACTGCTGCTGCTGGTTGAAATCTTTGTAAGAGTAAAGATACTGGGAGGAGGTGGGCAAAAACATTGTGAGTTTCAAGCCTCTGAGTAAAAGATACTGGGGCAGGTCGGCAAAACGTTGTGGGTCTCTCAAGCCTTTCGATGAAATGTCAGCAAGTCGAGTACAATTGTTTGGTTCAGCAGTAGGAGAATTCCATGTGTACGGCGGTGGTTACTCAAACCACTGTAATCCTATTACTTTTCCTTCAGTGATAAAATATCATCTCCTTATTTTTTCAAATTTGTTAATCTTCCTAGCGTCAATACTAAACTGTTTGTTGTATCTGATTAGGGAGAGTTACATAGAAACTTATCAAGATAACCTTAGCGTTACACATACCTAGCGGTTGGCATCCTTTCTTGGGGTTAGTCCAGTTTGTTGTCGTTGATGTATTTGACTATGATCAAACTAAAAAGACTATGATCAGCTCCCCAGGGAAATGTGCCAGTTACAATCAATCTCTGAAAAAGTCGAGAAAAAAGAAATGCAGGCAGAATGAATATCTAATCTTTTCTAGGCTTTCTGACTTTTACTATAGTACTATTCGTTAGGGAAAGGCATCCTCTCTATACTCTAAACCCTTACTGGGGAGAAGTCACTCTTCTAAGTGCTATATACGAGCGAAGGGAGGAGGTCTCTATGGATAGAGTTCTGTCAGAACCGAGCCCTGAAAGCTATGACATGGGGGCCCACAACTGATGAAGTGGCGGCAGCTAAAAGGTCGGAGAAAGCGGAAAAACTCAGTAAGTAAAGAATACTCGGTCTTATAATTCTGAGTTGCTAGTTCAAGTTGTGGTTACTACCCGAAGAGGAAAGTGATTCAGATTATGATGTTTCTGAGAGGCGCCTAAGGCTAAGAGAAGGTTAAGATGGGAAAGAGGAAGACAGCAATATTATGGCTGGCAGCCAACTCATCGAATTCAATTTCCACCGAAAGAGAAATAGGTTGATGCTCAGTCATCTCCAAACGTAGTGAAGGATTTTCCCGTGGGATTGGAAGAATACGAACATGGACAGAAGTAGCTGTCAGGCTAGGAACCTCTTTCACAGGGAGAAAAAGAAAATACTGAAAACAAAAAGAATTACTAAACAGAATGCAACAGACAATCCAAAGGTAGGACGGATCATAGGGGAATGAAAGGAGTTCTCGGGAATGGAGAAATTTACATCAACGACAGGGAAGATGCTGTGGAAAACATGACAGCCGGTTTGTAGTTGTCAGATTTGCAGTTTGCTCGGTTCGTGAGACATTCGCTATTTTCGCTTTCCAGGAATTGAGTTCGATGGGGAGTATATATCTCTGTTTCTCAAATTGTGGATGTGGTTTGCTAATCTTTATTTTCAAATACTGGAAAACAGCCAAGAAAATCCCAGCCTCATAGCAGAAATTATAGAAAAACAAAAAAAAGAAAAAGAAAGAAAGAAGATCATGTAACGTTAATTAGGCTTCCCAGCCCAGCCGATGAACTATTTAGGTTTTGGTGACGGGGAGTTCGTACCAAGATGGTTGCCGCCGGTTAATTTTATTCGGTGTTTATGGGATTATACAGTGCGCTAATAAGCCTCAGCCTGGAATGTTCTCTTGCAGGATAAAAACAGACGCGGAAGAATAAATGAGTCAAGCTGTGCAGGATCATCTGGTATGTGATTGACTTACCATCTTGACAACTTGTCATAATTGACAGTTTCCGCACTCTACCATCTTATGGAAACTAATTGTTCTTACCATGATTACATCAATTGTATTGATTGGGTAATAATTAGGGTTATCTAGATATTGCGGTCCTAAATCCGTGCTTGCTCATCTTTGTAAAATTCAACACTGGTTATTTTTGCTTACTGTAGTGCCAGTGTTGACTGGTTATATAGTCCCTGCTCTGTGTAATAAATTATCTTCCTTTACATGTTATTTTACCTTGTTGGTATAACTGCTGTTGGATGCATGCCTTTTGTCCTTAAGGAATGGGCAAGTTCCCTGCTGTCCTTTAACCGTTTATACAACATAAAATATCTTCTCTGTAGATAAAAAACGCATGAATAATGCAGTGCAAGTTTGTGTTGTTCGGATGGAAATAAATAACACATCTTATGGAAGAGTGTACTAAAGTTCCTGATATGAGAACACTCGCTTCTTGTTTGATATTTTTCCTGAGTTTTGATCTAACTCGGTCATTGGAGTGTCATGCGCTTTTGCATGTTGCTAATCGAAATATTGATGCAATCCAGAGATAATTGAAGTAGGGTGGTTATAGTAAATGTGCCCAAACCATGGCTTAGGATGCCATTTCCAAGGAGCTACTATATGCTTTTCAACTGTGTCTTGCTCACAGCTATGTGAAAAACAGAACGGAAGGTTTTTAATATACTCCCAGACTTTATGACGGTCTCATTAGGGCTAATGGCTTCAAGCCTCTGCCACTACAAGAGTTAAACAGCCAGAAGGCCTGAATAGTTGTCAATACAACGAGACGCGTGTCTTGCGTGTGTTTGTGCTGGGCTTCTCTAGGCCTGCAAATACTCTTCCACCTATCTCGAAAAAGAACGCCTGAAGAGTTGTCAGATCACATTTCCTTTTTCCATAACACTTTGATTATGTTCAAGCATGGATTTTTATTATACCGTTCTCTAGTACTCCCTCCGATCCATAATAAGTGTCTTGGATTTAGTACAAAGTTGTACTAACTTTGTACTAATTGTCTAAATCCGAGACACTTATTATGGGTCGGAGGGAGTATTAATTAATTTGCTTTTCAATTTCTTTACGACTTATAGGTTTGCCTACTGGTTCCAATGAAAATCATGGAGTAACCAAATCTGATTTCATTGCTGCATTTGAGGCGGATGATGAGGTAATTATAATATTGTGTGGTACTTAAATCTATGTATTCTGCACAAGTGTTATATTTCATGTACATTAGGCAGGCATTGATGTATCTGGTCTGGAGACAAGTACAGGCCCTAGCAAGCCTAAACATTCAGTAGAAAATGAGCGGAATTTGTATAAATTGGATGAGTATTGCAAAACTGATGAGCAACCGACATATTTATCTCCCAAAGTATTATGCGTCGATAACTCAACCGACATCGAAACTATGTCTCCGGATGATGGTTGCAAGGATAATGGCCGCAGTAGGATGTGTGAACTTTCCACACGTTCTCGAAAAAGGTTAGTATGTATACTCTTTTGTTACACCGTGTCAAGCTGGACCTCCATTTTTTTATTGCAATGACGTTCTGTTAACTATCTCTAAATAGTCATGGTGTTGCACTTGGTGCATAAATCTATCAGAATTCTTATCCTTCATCCATGATAATGATGTATTTTACAGTAGTTGTAAAAGATTCGTTAGATATACTTTTATTATGTTTAGTAAATACCAAAAACATATGATTTGGGAATACAAAGGCAAGTTGATGAACTAAACTAGGAGGGCTCAGGTAAGATGGTCCCATGCTATTCATGCTATGTTGTTTCTATGTGTTCATATATACTAGCAAGCACAGAGCTGACAGGGGCGAGATGTCACGTACAAGGGAACTAAGGGGGCCTGGATTAGATCTTAGGTTATATGATTGCTCAACAGGAGAGCAAGGTCCAGGACAGCCTTCCTGCCGTGAGCGTAGGGCACTGACGCGTCGCCGTGCTACCATATACTCCCTCCGATCCATAATAAGTCTCTTTAATTTACTACAACTTTGTATGGAGGGAGTAATAGATATCTACTCAACGTACCTTAACTTACATAACATTGCAGGAGTCCAATGGAGTCCTTCCTGCTTATAATAACTTAGTTTTTAGAATTTAATTTCTTAATATGTCTATCCAAGAAAGCTAGATAAGGAGGTGGGGAGGGAGGGAGATAATTCTTACTTCTTTTCTTGATTGAGGGCGATACATTGTATAGCCTGCATTACATGCTTTAGGTGATCAGTTTGGGGATAAACTAAACCAACATGGGAGGCAAACTAACTAAGAATCATTATAACCAAATCGTAAAATGGTATCCATATCCCTTGGAAGGACCAATGCCACTTAATATGGGACGGAGGGAGTAGTTTTTAGGAGTAAAGTGGAGTCCTGCTTACATAACATATTTTTTACGTTTGACTTGCGTAGCATCTATCTAAGGAAAGTTAGGTCGTGTGCTCATTTATCAAGGCATACCATTCTTCAAATAATCTAATCTAATTTGACAAGGAAATTGTCTGTATTCGTCTTCCATGCTCCTATGCATGCCTCAGTAATGACCTCGTACGCAGTTGTATCAAGGTAAAACATTGTATATGTGGCCACATCTTATGCATGCATGTCAGATTTATATGAACTTTTGTCATCATTTATGTGTCATGTGGACTTTGTAAGTATTGAATCATGTAATCTACCTTTGCTAGGAAACGAGATCTTGAAGTGGATTTCTCAATGCGATTGAGATCAAGAAAGGTTCGTACATACTTTATACATCTCCTACCACCATGGCTGCTTAGAATGCTCCTTTTGTGTCGCATTTTATGTTGAATACACTCCCTCCATTTCAAAATGTGGGCGTATTTTGATTTGCAAAAATCTATGCCTTGACCAAATTGTTACCATGATTAATATTCAAAAGCAGTTTCTTGTCATTGTAATTTTTTTAATTTTAATAAATAATGTGCAATAAATTTGCATTCAAAGTTCAAAATTGGACAGTGAAAATACGCCCTAAATTTTGAGACGTAGGTAGTATTGAAGTAGTAGCATTGGCAAAGCTCCTCACCAGTCAAGTTTTTGGCAGTAGATGTGATTATTGGTTTATTTGTTTACCGTCTCATACTGGTTAATACGGAGTAATATGGAAAGATTAGCAGAACTTCAAGCTAAGATAAAAGACCTTGATGTGTAATGATGGTGTCAAATTTTTGCTCATGGTCCAAGATCCGTCAACTTTGTGGCCATGTACAAATCTTTATGATTGTAACCTATGGGCAGAATGTCAACTTTCCCTTATTGGGACACGGTCAGAGCATTTTATTATTTTACGGAAGCAAGACGGAAGGCTTGTATTATTAAGAATCAAGACTGACAGCTGAGCTATTGATGTTCTGCCGCATATTATCCTCTGGTCCAAATGGAATTTCATTCCTGAGTGTACAATGGTCAAACTTTTTGGCGTTTGACCATTAGTTTATACCCCTTGAGTTCACATATAGTATATTATAGGGTAAAGCTGTAAAGCCATTCCCCATCAGGGGTGTCGTGGAAAAGACATTGACTAACTCCCGTAACTGGAGCCACTCCAAATTATGACAGTGCAACATAGATCAAATTGCAAGAGAGCAGGATTAGCAGCACATTTATACTTAACAAATAGCCATATTATCCTTGAATTGCAACATGAAATAGTAAAATCATAAACTGGTATGTCAAGCAGAAAGGTTGTGCCAGTGGGATTGGGGGGTGACACTGACATACATTATTGAGGAAGGTGAAAGGAAGATGAAGCCTGTAATCAAAGTCTGATGGTACATATAATGTGACGATCAATGCAAACGGTGTCGTTTGTTAACATAGTAAAGATAGGGATACTTTCTTGCCATACTGCGGAACCATGTTGCTGACAAGACACTAATTTTTTTAGGGTCTGCAAGACGCTAAATAGGATGCCAACACCAGAATACCACATGCGCACTACTTACAGGGCTGTTATACATTTATGAACTGTTGCACTCCTTGTATGGTTGCAATATCCTCTATTATACGTCTAGAAAACAATCCTCGATGATAAATCTGCAATATCTTGTTGACATTTAAGAATAAATGTAGCAGTGATAAATGTATGTTGTGGTACCATGGCTAGTCAAAACAACTTTCCCTAAGTACTGATGGTAGTATCTAGGTATGAGTAGTAGCTGGGAACCTGTAAACTTTAAACCATATTGTGTATGTCTGGAAATAATTTATATGGGAAACGAGGAACTTTTTTTTTGGGAAAGTACCAGAAAATAAACAGCCACTGACAGTTTTGGATGCTTGCAAAGGATCGTGACAAGTTTTCAGTTAGACGTTGGACTGTACTACATGCAACTTGGTGACCTAACCGTTCAAATATAAATGTTTTTACTTCTCTTTTGGTGTTTCTTGATTATTCTTGTAATGAATCACCGTAACTGGCTAACTGTTGGGAAATAGTAAGCTAAGCTGGTTATGGTTTGCTTTCAACTGTGACGATGTTACTCACAAGTTTGTCTGATATCTGCATCATGGTTCAGGTTCCAGAGGTTGTTCTACTCGATGGAGATGCACACCATTCAGAATCTTCCAAAAATGCATCCATTAAATGGTAAATAAGTTGTCAGAACTTGCCATTTTTCTATGTTGGTGCTCTTATAAGTGTGTACTACTGCGTACTGTGTAGACATTATGGGGGTTGGCCCATGACTCGATGCATACAACATAATAATAATCTTTTTGTTTTTATATTGTATCGCCTGCACGTTTTGGTGGCTGATTTAACTAATTCTGTTACTTCTTTAGGGATGCAATGAAGATATACTATCCTTCAAGGTTTGGCATGTGAACTAAAAAAAATTCAGCCGACCTTAATATTTTATTGTATATAGTTGATGATTATTTCCTTTTTCCCTTGCCGGTAGCAAACACCCTGGTTCTGTTGAGCTTTCCGATGATGACATAAAATGCCTCGAGCCTGAGTCGTTACTTTCCTCACCTATAATGAACTTCTACATTATGTAAGTATTGCTCTTGTTATTTTCTTAATTCTTCATATGCCACCTTTTTCATAACTGTAATAAGTCATCACTGCACATCTTATAGGTACTTGCAGGGACCAATGTCATCAATTAGTACACTAAGAGGCAAGTTTCACATTTTCAACACATACTTCTTTAGCAAACTTGAAGCCCTGACATCAAAGGTAACTTTCGGTACTGAATTCCTAAATGCATTGTCTTTACTTTCTTATTCAAATTCAATATTCCATGCTGTGATTGGCGCACTTGCTATGAAGTATGCTACTAATACATAATCCATTCCGGGTTTCTTTTTAATAGGAAAGACAGTTGGTGAAAATCTACAGCAAAAAAATTATTAAAAAGAGTTAAATATTTACAAGCACACGGAGGGAATGTACATAAAGAGATATCTAAAGGAATCAATACAGGATTTTAAGCCAGCATATCTTTTTCTCTTTGCTCTGATCTCACGTGGGCTGAATAAGATGTGAGACCATAGAAGTTAGAACCTTGTTTATTCCTTGCTTGATAAGTACTGCTTGAGTGTCCTTAAATGTAAACACATGTAACTATCCTGACTAACTAAAGCTTATATCTCTTACCAGATCTTATCCCCAAATAAGTTAATTTAATTAGATAACTGATGTGGTCTTGTCTAAAACTAATGAAACTGAAAGGCAACAGTGCAGTTTTATCTAACTGGATGGTTGTGCAGGCCTATCCGCCTAGCATAGCATAAGTAGTATGCAAGACTAGCATGGGTAGTGACTGGATAGATCAAGGAGACTAATGTGGTTGGGGCTGGTGTTGGTGTAGTGGGGAGCTGTAAGTAATTAACTTTACATGCAATCAGAAATGGTGTGCAATACAATTTAGATAAAAGAAGAAAAGAAAGAAAGGTTGTGCAAGTACGAAAAAAGTCAAGGACACTACTACAGTTTGGTTTTATTATGAACCTTTGTTTGTCTAGTAAATCGGCTGATGAATGGCCGAATGGTGATGGCTTGAAGGAGATTGGGAATATAATACCTTTTTTATATTGAAATGAGCATTTGATGTCTGTCACTGATCTGTATCAACATATTTCCTGTCTTATACACTAAACTCCTTTTGGTTTCTGTATTCTGAAGGACGACAAGGCCTCTTATTTCTTAAAGCTGAGAAGATGGTGGAAAGGCGTAGACATATTTCAAAAGTCATATATATTATTGCCTGTGCATGCAGAGTAAGCAATTTTGTTGCCTCTTCTTTGGTAATATACATTTCTTCAGATAGATATTTTGATTTACTTGTATAATGGCAATGACCACTGCTGGTTAGAAGTTTGAGATACATTCCTGATGATTTGATCTTTATGGTAAAACACAACACATACTTGAGCAAATGTAAATTGTTTGGAGAAGAAATGTAGCTATCATATAGCTATTATAATTATTGGTGCTGTAGGAGTTGAGAAGTTTTTAAAAGCAAACGAAGGTGCCAAAGTGTGAACAATGGTGGGATATAGGGCTAATGTGCCGCTAATTGAAAATATACTAGATCAGTTACCACTTACCAATAGGCGTCTCGTACTGGATTACTAGTTTCTTGTTGATCACTGTCAGTTTTTTTGGCTGGTCTTGAATGGAAAATCATACTATTGATCGAGAGCAATCATGAGTAGTCCGTTATTTTGACTGACGTTCAGCAGAACCCTGTAATACAGATACATCAAACCTTGTTTTGGAACGGTATGAAGTGCAAACAACTGTTTACAAATGATAGTAATATTAAACTTAGTTGGAATATGTCGAATTCATTTACCCTTGCAGATAACATGAACTAAAAACATTTTTTTTAAAACCGAACAGGTTAGTGTACTGGCCATGCATCCGGTTCACCGGTTTGATGCTGTGGTGACCTGTTGTTTGGCAGGCCTGAGTGTAGTTCAAATATAAAATATTTATTTATTTCTTGAATTAACTTTGGAATGACTTTATGATTAAAATAGCTGGGTCGATACAGCACCACCGGTCATGCAACCGGTTCACATGTTTGGTGGTTAGTTGGTCCATGTTGGGGACCTGGAGGGGGAAGTGGTGCGGATAGGGTTTAGAGAGAGGGGAAAGACCGGGAGAAATTAAGGAAACTTCTAACTTGGAAACCAAGAAAATCTAATCTTAGGGGGGCACCGAAGGCCAGGGTGCCCATAGCTTGGTGCGGCCTGGCCCATTTGGGCGCACCTAGGGGCGGCCCCGCTGCTTATATTGTTGCCTCTGCGTAACATCTCTCCCTCCATTGACAAATAACTTATCGTCTAGCTCAAATGAAGGATTTTATCCCCGAAAGTTGTGAGGTCCTTCCAGGAAGCATAGGCTGCAGACACGCCTTCAAATGAAATGAGCTCTTAATAGGTATCATAAGCTCGGTGGGCGTGGATGGCTTTTTAACTGGCGAGAGGGTCACCTTGCCATGTAGGAGGGGTGGCAGTGGTGGAGGAGCTTCTGGATGACGAATGTCACAAGTCTTGATGAGGCTGACATGGAAGACGGCTCCAAATGGGTCACTGGTGCTGCAACCATGTCATTATCCTAGATGCCTAAATGAAGTGGTAGTTGGGGCCCTCAAGACCTAAGAAGGCATGGAGCGCATGAACCGACTGTGGGTCAGCCGGTCCATGATGCGATCCACCTTGGCCAAGGTAGCGACAGAAGTTTCCTCGAAACAGCAGTTGGGTCGCTTGAGGAAGAGCTGGTACAGGCGAAGGAGACGGAACATGCATGCCCGTGTTAGGGTGATCAACCTATGAATTGGTGTATATGAAAACATCATAAAAAAAGCGCAGAGCAACAAAGGAATGAACGAAAGATATCGCTCTTAAGAGCCAAGAATGTTGCTGTGCATTTGCAAAGCCAAATGACATTACCAAAAATACAGACAAGCCCTCGTGGTTTGAAAGACCATCTTCCTTATGTTTGGCTAGTGCATGCAGACTTCGTTATAACCCAAGGAGAAGTAGAGCTTAGTGAAGAATCGTGCACCTTTGATCATGTCCACCGTTTTTTATGTAGAACTTTCCCTTGGTCGTCTTGTCATTGATCACCTGATATGAGAAAATCTACTGTCTCTGCCTATGTGGCGTTAGTGAATTCAAAATTTTATTGGGACATGACATGATAATTGATGCATAACCTTACCTACCTATGCTAGAGTATCTGTTACAATGTTCTGTTCCTCAACATGGTTCCTTTTTTGTTTCCAAATGGTCAGTACACACTGGAGCCTGGTCATTATATGTATGCCAGCAAAGGAAGATCAATCAGGTCCCATCATACTTCATTTGGATTCACTGAAGTTTCACAGAAGCAGATTGATTTTCAGTGTTGTCGAGAGGTAAGTACGGAGTAGTACAAAAAGAAAACAAAAACACTGGTTTATTTTGGTGTAGGCTTTTCTGGCATAACATAAATGCATGAACGTGAAGC
The DNA here is from genome assembly GCF_000005505.3 of Brachypodium distachyon. NCBI lineage: Eukaryota > Viridiplantae > Streptophyta > Magnoliopsida > Poales > Poaceae > Brachypodium > Brachypodium distachyon. The sequence continues at coordinate 39,422,556 of NC_016131.3, read as the reverse complement.
CTAAAAATTTGTTTTAGTTACTTTTCATTATCAAAATCGCATTTGTTTCACACATGTTTGCATTCAAGTAAGGCCAGCTTCTAGAATGTAGGACTATTATTTGGTGCGTATTATTATTTTTGCTTGTCTAGGTGTGAGGTCTTCCATGTTATTGTCCCGTTTGTACTGTATTATTTTTATTCTATTTTTAAAACAGTCTATATCTGTTTGCAGATTCTTAAAAGAAGAATGGAAATACCTGAATGAAAATTGCTCTTTAGCAGAATGTCCTATACAAGAAAAAGTTTGGAAGAGCCTTCCTCGTAAAATTGAGAAGAAGCCAATTGAGGTAACTCAAGTGCTTTCTTTCCTTGAATTGCATGTGCTGAAATGTGTGCTTTTCATGCTAGCTTTAGCTGATACGTGGTGCTTATATGGTTGCTGCAGTCAACAGTTTTTGCATTGATATGTTCATTTCAGATTTTAATAACAAAACTGTTATTTGGACTTCTCTTGAGAAAATAACATGGGCCCACCTGTGATGTTAATTTCCATGTTGCTGAAATCTGGTTTTATGTTCTACCTATATTATTGACAAAATTCTGTGTTAGCAACGGAAGGATGTTTAGACATTGACACTCTCTCCGAAATATAACCTTGGCCACTAATTTCTATTGGAAATATTTATAATCGCACAACATTGTTGTGAAAGTACTTTATGGAACATATTTACACATGATTTTGAAACACTCTTGTGAAAGATATTTGCAGTTGAAGTTCTAAAGTTTAACTTAGGTCCAGAATGATAGCTATTAGGAAATGAGTGAAATCGGAGGTCATAGAAGTATGTCAGGGCTGTCAAGTTAGTCCTGATAGTATGGAAATGCATATTTGGATCTCAAAAAGTACATGAGTGAGTCACGGATGTCCCAAATCGACTACCTCCATTTTTACCTCCATCTTTCCCCCCCCCCCCCCCCTTGTATGAGCACCGACGTTGTCGTGGTCTCATTCTTGAAGTGATGTCCACAACAATAGTGGGCCCAGTGCTTGGCTGGGTTGCTTCCTGAATCCAGTAATTTTGGTGGCCTTTTGAAAAATTCTCCAAATATTAGTTAGCATAGGCAGACCCTCAGCCTACGTGGCAGTGGTCAACTCACCATGAGTGCAAGGCAGCACTGATTTTGCTTACAATGACCATTGAGTTTCTCATAACCCTGACTGGAGCAGGAACATATCCCATATATGCCTTAGGGAGGAAGGGATTTGTCTTATTCACCACGAGTCTCCTCACAATCTGCTGCCAGACTTGATCTGGATTTTGGTTTGTGGGGATTATACGGTGCACGGACAGTTGGACATGAACCCTAACCTCTTCAAATCGGAATCAAATACAATCAAAATCAAGGAAGAATCTGAGCTCTGATACCTTTATCAGTTGCCGGAAGGGATGCATCTGACTTGATGCAATAACGTGATGTTCCCATGATCTGACTTGATGTGAAATTTCACCTATTTATTTTTAAAGCAGGACATGCTAGACAATCGGAAAAATGTGATATTTTTAGAATATTTGAATGAAAATTCAAAAGCATACAAACCGAGTAAATCAATAATTTTTTAGTTAATCAATATAATTAAAAACAGCAAATTCGGACTGATCTTAATTTTTTCAAAACAATCTTATTTCTATTTTGTCTGAATTACGTACTTTTTTCTTGATTTTTGAATTTTTGGGGATTTATCCTAAATCAGAAACATTGCTATCCCAAGGTTTGTTTTTTTGATTTTTCTCATTTTTATCTTTTATTTATTTATTTATTTGACGGAAAAGGCAGGAGCACTGCCATTCATTAAAAGAGATAGAAAGTATATTTACAAGAAGCGCCTAGAATAAAGGCGCATAACCCCCACGAACACAACAGACGATTACACTCTAACACCGTTAAACACCGGGTTAACCTCGTTAGCCCACAAAAAGGACTTGAAATCCTCCTGAGCTTTGGAAGCGACATCCTCCTCTTCCATGGACACATTGTTGAAAACTCTGCGGTTACGCTCCTTCCACACATTCCAAAGACAATAGATGAGCAGCCCGTCGAAATGTCTCTTAAGATCACGAGAGATCTTTGCCCTGTCCGCATTCCACCAATCCTCAACAGAATCAAATTTATCAATAGCAGAAGCTGGAATGACATTCCAACGCCTTAGTATCGCCCAAACAGATTTGGTGAAGTTACATTCCCTTTATCTGTTTTGTTTACCTTTTCTTATATTTTTCCCTTTTCTCTGCTTCTACAATAGACATATGGAATTTATGGGCAAAAATGTGATGTGGCCAACACATGCAGTGGCAAAGTCACGTTCAAGTAGGATCATATAAACAGGGTAATTTTTTCACATAATACTGGATTTGACATGACAGGATTAGAATCCTGGCAGCGCCACTGAACATGTGGTGGTTATGTGGCGTACTGGCTTACATGTAAACATCACATCAGCCAAAACCACATTTCAATTGTGATGACGGACCAAAACTACACGGTTTCAAGAGTTGAAGAGCAGAAATACCTGTTTGGATAGTTGTGGGACCATATCTACTCTCTACATATAGCTTAGAGGCCGAAAATACTTTTTTTGTTATTTATATATGCTGTTGATAGCATAGATGGTGTATTTTGTCATTTGTCCTTCCAGCTGTTATCTCCTTACACTCTTACCTCTTTTCAGGTCCCGCAGCAGGACAATGAATACGATTGTGGCCTCTTTGTTCTGTACTATATGCAGCGATTCATTGAGGAGGCACCTGAAAGGCTTCACAAGAAAGAACTCTCTATGGTTTGGCCACTATTCATTAATGTCTTTGCCGTTCTATGTTCTGTGTGCTTCTCTGGCCTGTGCGCAGATGCTTCATGCCTGTAGCTCATTTTTCTCTGTATTTTTTTCTGTTAGTTTGGCAAAACATGGTTTCAACCCAAAGAGGCTTCTGCACTGCGAAAGAAAATGCAGACTCTGCTTCTTCAGTTGTTTGAGGAAGCTAAACCTAACAGCAATACGCTGGAGCATGCAGCGCCGCAGTCTGCTGTGGAAGCTAAACCTGAGAACAACGTTGTGGAAGCGACAATGTCAGAACGACCTTTGGAAGGCAGTTCAGCTGAGATGACATCGCCATACCCCTTGGAAGGCACTTCAACTCAGCCAACAAGTTTTGAGCATCCTTTGGAATGCAGTTGATGTAACTAGCTTTGAAGCAGCTTAGTTTGCCATAGAAAGTAGCTCGGAATAATCCTCTATCCCAAAGGGGAACATTCTTCGCTTCCTGGTCACGCTCCAGGCTTTTTTTTTCGTTTTTTTTATTTTGGCGTGGGGTTTTCCGGGTCCAGTTGTGTTATAGAGGGCAGGTGTTCTGGGGGTTATGGTACATGGTAGGGTGATTTGAGGTGGCGTTGCACAACTTTGAACACTGATGTTAATGTATTTCTGTCTTGTATAGATCAGTTAATTAGGAACCTGGTGGTGCGTGAGCAACGGGTTCGCGCAAGGCAGATTTCATTTGTTCTTTAGGCTTGACCGGATGGTGCTCCTAATTTATGACTGCTGACTTGAACGATGTTTCTTTCGTCGGACCTCTGCGCTCATCAGCTCATGTTCTGCATTGGTTGCCACCGCAAGATTGGCTGATTATTCGGACAATCTAATAGTACTAGGCATCAACCGCATTAATTGCTTAATCTCAAAATTGAAAATGATTTATCTCACGGACCACTATTCTGATTTTTGAGATCTGTCTTCACCGTTGTCGGTCTAGATGATGATTCCAAAACAGTTCACTGCGTTCTAATGATATATTTTTCTACGCAACCAGTTACCGGATTATAATAGTAGCTACCATGTGTTACTATTGCTATTGGATGAGTGTGGCATCTCCAACAATAAACATGCCTTATTAAAAGCAATGCTATATAAGGTGGGCAAGAAGGGGTGATGTTAGCTTTTTCTTAAAGATGTCACGTAGGATAATTGCTGATGTGAAAGAGAAAGGAATAAAAAAGACATTAACGTTCCCTTAACTAAGAGATGATCTCTTCACAAGACGGATAAGACAAAGAAAAGGCAAATCCCCCGTTGTACAAGACAAAGAAGTAGCTTAGTTTTCGTAACATTTATTTATTTAATTTTATTCATGTAGGCATTAATTGTAAGATATGGCACTAAGATATGACCTATTGTACAACTTATTTTGTTGTCTTATCTAAGGGACGTCGAACACATTGTACATGCCCTAAGGTTTTTTATGTTGCGGTGGGAGAGATGAAATGAAGTGACTTAGTGACGTAACAATAACCCTGACAGGAAACTGCTTGGGATCATGTACCATGACACAAGTGATAACCAAATACATGTTGGAGACATCATTTCTTACTAAAAACACCTACTTGATGGGTCCCATCATCTCACATGATCATGTTTTACACGGATTCCCTCTTGGGCGCTCGTTCGCCCGATTCGTTCAGTCGACTTCCTCCTCTAAGAGCGAGGAGCTCCTCCTCTTCATGCCTCCTTCTCTCTCCCTCCTGCGCCCAACCGAGAGGCACCTCGCCTGCACCACCACTGCGACCCAACTGCGCCACCGCCTCGCACTTCCCTCGCGCCGTGCCTCCCGCCCCGGCGACCATGGCTCCCCCCGGCAACGACCCTCCCCGGCTCTTTTTTTGGAAATTAAAATTTCATAATAGAAAGATAAAAGTTAAAAGTTTGAAATTAAAACCTTAAAAACTTAGAATAAAAATTAAAAGTTGAAACATTAAAAGTTCAAAAACAAAATTAAAAGCTCAAAAAAATTAAAAGCCAGAACTAAAAATATAAAAAGTTTCCAGAAATGGCAAAAGAAATGGGATGTTGGAATTCGTCCGCTGAATTTGCAGCTCAAAAAAATTAAAAGCCAGAAATAAAAATATAAAAAGTTTCCAGAAATGCAAAAGAAATGGGATGTTGGAATTCGTCCGCTGAATTTGCTTTGGGCGGACGCCGCCAAACAGGTGCTCCCTTTTTTATAATGTTATGCGATTATAGAAAGTGATCGTTGAAGTTTACCAACAAGAGATGATATCTATCCACAAAAGTACAATCATGTAAGTCTTACATGGGTGTTGAGTTTTCTTTCTTTCTTTCTTTTTCTAGAATATACCTTAGCGGGTATATCATGCATTAAAGAAGAGAACCGCGACGTGGTAAAAGTCGAATTACAGGAATTACTCATGCAAAATCGCCATTACATCCACAACACCAAAATCACAAAAAAGACTCGAATCCACAAACAGACCCGCGCGCTGCCAAGCTTCTCCTTCCTGCCCAATTGCCTGGAGGATGTGATGTGCACTCGGCGTTGCCCTGTCGAACACCACCTCATTCCTATGCTTCTAGATACTCCAACACACCAAACTAATCGTAGTATTTAGATTTTTCCTGTCATGTCTCCCAACAACCACCAAATTCGGCCACCAAGACTCCAAGCGATCGTGAGCACTCAGCACCCAAGTTTGCTTCTGCCATCGACCAAACACAACAGCCCATACCTGACGGGCAACCACACACCCAAGGAGAATATGGTACGTTGATGTCCTCATCGGCTTGATCACACAAAGGACATTGTTGAGGGTGAGGCAGTCCACGCTTCTGCAGTCGATCTGCCATCCAGCAACGTCCTCTCAAAGCCAGCCACAGGAAGAATGTACATCGACTTGGCACCCGCGAGAACCAGACCTCTGCCGCACCCGGCATGTCAGTTCGCCCACCAAAAAAGGCCGCATAGGATGATGACGCCGAGTAAGAGTCGTTGCTTTCCCACTTCCACCGGAAAACATCATCAATATCCGAGAGGACCATACTAGATATCACATTTTAGCCGAGGGGGAAATCACCGTCGGCCAACAGTTTAACCGACGGTGAACCGTCGGCTATCCCCCGTCGGCTATGCGGCGTCAGCCATTATTGTAATAGCCGATGGTACAGTCGGGTATTGTATTTACCTACGGTAATTATCCGACGGTTGGCCGCTCGGTCATGTGACTCTGATAGCCGACCGTGTCCCGTCGAATATGTTTTGGCCAACGGTTATTTCTCACCGTCAACATGTTTAATAGTCGACGGTATGTGTCCCGTCAATTAGTATAATCGCACAGGGTACGCACACGCCGTCGCGGATAGTTGAGTGGAGTCCAGCCCCTTCAGTTTGTAAGATAGCCGACGGTCCAAAGTTCCAGTCGGCCTATCATATACTCAAGAGGTTTTGCACTGTCAGGCATCGGTAACGTCGACGGTACGTTTCCTGTCAATTAGTATAATCGCCAACGGTACGCACATACCGTCGTGGATACTTATAATGGAGTCCAGCCCCTTCAGTTTGTAAGAAGATCTCAAATGTTCAGGAATTCATCAATGGCCAACGCATTCAGGTCTGGTGTGATCCCTCTCACCCACTGCTTGTCACCCAAAGCATCAGCCACACATAATTTTCTTCCTCTCCCAGACACATTCAAGAAGAGATTTGGCGCTATATCACACGGAGCTGCACCGTGAAGCCAGCGGTCATTCCAAAAATTCACCCGTCTGCCATTTCCCACTGTCACTGAAACAGCCGCTAGACAAATCTCTCGGGCAGGCGCTGGAATTTGCAAATTAAACTCCGCCCAAGGTCTGTTGGGGTCCGATTGCATCAACCAGCCCCAGCTCGCTTGCAAAGCCAGATTAAAAAGCCTGAGATTGAGAATTCCTAGGCCGCCGAACTCCTTAGGCGAAGAAACAGTTTGCCACGAAACAAGGCAATGACCCCCTCGGGCCGTCTTCTTTCTCTTCCACAAGAAACCCCGACATAGCTTCTCAATCGCCGCAATAGTTTTGGCCGGGAGATCAAGCAACATGGCATAAATAGGCATGGCGCAAAAAGTGTGTTTGACCAAGGTAAGCCTACCAAGTTACCACCGGAGGGAGAAAATTACGCAAAACCACCACATTTGAGACACATATATAGGAAAATCACCTTTTTTTTAATTTTTTTCAAATCATCACCATGTTTGGGGCCGGATGTACTCCGCGCCTTGATTTCGTAGTTGAGTACGTTTTGACGATAAAACTGACAGGAGGGCCCATCCGTCGGTGCACCTTGGCACCACGCTGGACAACCACCTTCTTCCTAAAATCCTCTGCTCCGTAGTCGCGCAGGCCTCCGTCCGTCCGCTGCCGCTCAAGCTCCTCGCGCGCCCCTCCGTCCGCCTGCGGCCGCCGCCTTGCAGGTCTCTGACCTTGGTGTTTGCATAGCTGCGTCTATGTGGAAGCTGAGGCGGTCGCCGTCCGGCCGTCATGCTCAACCATGGCGACTCTGATTCCCGCCGTCGTCGCAGCCCGCGCAGTACAGAGAGCATGTGAGCTCCAACGACGACCAGCAGGACCGTGCCCTAGAAGCTGCAGCCCCCCGCTCAGAAAAAAGAATTAATCCGCGACGCTGTGTTTCACCGGCGCTGCGCTCGTCTTCTCCGAGTCCGGCGGGACCGCTCCGCCAAACCGATCTCCTCCACTGGCGAGCTACGGTCTTCCTTGTCGAGCTCGGGAGGCCCGAGCCACCGAGAGGAACACGCCGGTGAGCTCCTCACGTGCCCGCTAGCCCCGAGCCGTCCCCGCGTCGGCGCTCAGCTTTGACCGCCGCCGGCCACCGTAGAGCTCCGCATCGCCGAGCTTCTCTTCCTTCCCTGACCTCCTCTGTGAACTCACGGTGTACGTAAGTCCCCAGATTTTTTTCCCCTGGTCCCGAGATTCGTCGTGCCCTGTAGCCATTGCCTTCCGTCGCTGCCGCTTGGAGCCTGCTCCCGCAAGATTCCGACGAGCCGGATTCACTGCCTCCCCGTACTTCGTAGTCATCTGCTGCCTAGCGCCTCTTTCTGCCTCTGCTTGAGCCCGCGGCCGGCAGGATTTTGGCAAGTCGCCGGATTGGAACTGGGATGGACTCCGCAAGCGTGCTGGATCTTGAGGAGTTTTCTTTATTTGCTTGGAGGATTTGAGGAGTTGAGCCGGATTGGAACTGGGCTGAGGAGGTGCTGGTGCACGGAGGAGGCATGACGGCTCCAAGAGCACGTGGAGGAGGTGCTCCGAGCCGGCAATCTTTGGCGGCCCTGGATTTGAGGAGTTGCGACAGCGGCAGTCACGGCGTGGCCACCACGGTGGCATGGACAGGTGGGTCCTCCTGTCAGTTTTACCATCAAAACGCATTCAACTGTGAAATCAGTGCGCGGCAGTATCTCCGGTCCTAAAAAAATGGTGATTTGAAAAAAATTAAAAAAAATGTGATTTTCCTAGATATGTGCCGCAAATGTGGTGTTTTTGCGTAATTTTCTCCACCGGAGGAGAACAACAGAACAGACCACGTTTGAAGTTTTTTCTCTATCTTTTCCACAATGGGGAATAAGCTGCCCAGTCGATGCCTTCCTCAGACCAAGCGGCAAGCCGAGATAGGAGCATGGAAAAGCCTTAACCTCACAACCAAGCACCTCACGAACCAAAAGTTCTCATTCACTAGAACACCGGATAGGATGGGCTGAGGTCTTCAAGAAGTTAACTCTCAGTTCGGAGGCCACCGTGAAATCATCCAGCAAAGCAAGACAAGACCGGAGTCCACTTTCAACTGGCTGCAGCACGACCACTCATCCACGAAAAACGACGCCCGCTCGCGAGGCCAAGCGTTGAAACAAGCCAGCCTCCTCTGCCTTCCGAAGAAGCAAGTTCAGAACATCCATGACGAGGATGAAGATCATCGGAGAAAGTGGATCACCTTGCCGTAAACCACGTTGGTTCGAAATTGTCTCCCCAGGGATACCATTGACCAAAACTCGCGTAGAAGCGGAGCCCAACAAAGCGCCAATCCATCCCAACCACTTATGCCCAAAACCGAGACAACGAAGTGAGTCAAAGAGGAATGACCAGTGGAGCAAATCAAAGGCCTTGGCGATATCCAACTTGAGCAAGACAGCCGGCCGTCGAAGGTTGTTCAGCCGTTGTGCCGTGCCTTGGACAAGCATGAAATTATCGTGAAGATAGCGGCCCTTGACAAACGCTCCTTGATGAGGACCAACCAGCCTCGGCAACTCGGGCCCAATCTATTTGCTAGAACTTTGGAGAACAATTTGCCCACCGCGCGGATCAAGCTTATGGGTCTAAATTCCCCTATTGCCGCTGCACCCGGCCTTTTTGGGAGGAGGAAGATAAAAGCTTGATTAACAGCCTCCAATCCACGACAATCAAGCTTGCAGAAGCTGCGAAAGGACTCCAAAGTGTCAGACTTAATGATAGCCCAACATTCCTTGAAGAAACGCCCGGTGAATCCATCCGGGCCGGGACACTTATCCGGCAGCAACTCCTTGACCACTCGCCAAATCTCGTCCTCAGAAAAATCATCGTCAAGGCCCAACGGGCCAAGACCCTCCCCACCCAGAAAATTCAGGTCAAGACCTAAAGTCCTATCCACGCCTGAACCCAGCAGGTTTGAGAAGAAAGCGTCAGCCACATTTGCCATTGCGTCGTGATTAGAGGACCTCACTCCGTCCACCTCCAGAGCACCAATGAAGTTTTTGCGTCGTGATTAGAGGACCCCACACTTAGATGGAAAAAACGAGTATTTGTGTCACCTTCTTTGAGCCACAGCAAGTGGGATCTCTGCCGTGCAATAGTTTGCTCAAGAGATGAGAGACCCTTTAGCTTGCGCTTAAGAGTCAAATGCAAACCACGCTCCTCAGCCAAGAGCCGACGCGTCTCCATCGCCACGTCCAAACGAAGTATAACCTCCGTGGCCACCAAAATTGGCAACTTAGTATTCCCCACAAATTTATCACTCCAGCTCTTTAGGCGTTTAGCCGTGTGTCGTAAACGAGCTGCCACCCGCAAGAAAGGATTGAGGATTTGAAGATCATTCTCCTTCCATGCAGGCTCCACCACTTGTAAGAAACCAGGAACTTTTCGACCAAAAGGATTCAAAATGAAATCTCCTACCAATCCTAAGATCAGTTGCCAAGTCCAAAAGAAGAGGACAATGATCAGAGGTAGCAGTACTCATCGCACTGAGATAGGCATTTGGCATCATCGCCTCCCACTCCACTATAGAAAAAACCCGGTAAATTGTCTCAAGGGTAGGATCGCCACGTTCATTCGACCATGTGAATTGTTGGCCCGCTAGGTAGAACTCCTTTAACTCCAGATAGGCAAGTAGCCGTCAGAAACGACCCATCATTCCACGATGCAACCGAGAATTACTCTTATCCTCGAAGTTAACGATCAGGTTGAAATCGCCTGCTACAACCCAAGGCCCAGCATGGAGGTCTCTTACATCCCTTGGCTCAAGCAAGAAATTGGGATTATCCACTTCTCTGTGCGGCCCATATACACCAGTCAGCCACCAACATCCATCTGGCGAGTTAATTTGGGCAGTCAGAGTATGTTCAGTGTAGTGGGGGTTAGTCAACACCACATCACAAGCTCTCCAGGCAAGGATTATCCCCCCACGAGTACCCGCCGCCGGCAAGAAAAAGAAATTATTAGCGAACTCCTGCCCAATACACTGAGCCACAATGCCGGCCGTAACCACTTGGAGCTTAGATTCCTGTAAGCAAACAATCGAAGCCCCTGATTATGAAACCACCTGGAAAACCGCACTACGCTTCGCTAAAGAATTTAGCCCACACGCATTCCACACCAATTTTTTTGAATTGGCCGAAGACATGAGAAAATTCCACAAAATACGACCAAAAACAGAAGCAACTCAGGCAACGACCACCATCGGCGCATCGTCAGCCATGAGAGCCAACACATCAGGCTCCCACCCAAACAAAGAGAGAATGGCCAAGATATGTTCCAGGGACAACGGCCACTCAAAAAGCTTGGTGTAGGCCAGTAGCGAAACCTTTGAGATCTACCTCGGAGATCTTCTCCCCCTCCCGCGCCAGTCTGGAGATCATGGGTGTAGAGTGATGTTCAGTAAATTAGCAACCAAGTGACTATTAGCTGAGGATCAATCTAGCTATAACTTGGTAAGCAAGTGACTATATAACTTGGTGACCACAGACGATTTTTTTACCAAAACTTACCATACGAAATCTATTCTGAAGATAAATATATATAGGATCTCATTTTGAAAATTTTGTTGCAATGAAGGTGATGGTGAAAATGAATTGTCAATTGGACACACAGGTTTTTGTCATTGTCGAACAACACTTATTATACGGGTACCGATGTGTTGATTGTATGATGTGTAAAGTAGGACATATACGACGACTTTATGGCGAAGGTCGTCATATACTTGGACAATGCTGACACATCGATGTTTCTTTAATAGGTTCGATCAACCCTGCGGGTGCAACTTAGTCCTATGTTATGAAAGGCGTGGAGGAGGTTGTTAGCTAAGCGCTCGACCGAACGGGTGTTCTCGAGTCACCGTTAGCGAGAGATCATTCGGGGTTGCCTCGGATTTGGACCGAATGAGTCTTTCCAAGTAGCGAGGTTAGGATACCCTTATGACTCTAACGCGATCCCTCTACCTTGAAGCCATGCTAAAAGTGCATGCTGTCCTCATGTGTGGTTTTGGTTATTAATAACAATCCCTATGGACTAGTGTTTTATTTGAGATGTATTTGAAAGAATGTTCCATATATAGGCAATACATGAAGAGCACTTGGTTGATTCAATGATAAATGTCATCATGAAAATAAAAATATACATTGAGCTGTTGACAATTGAATATGTGGTCTTGGTAACCGATGACAAACCATATGGACAAGTGGTTGCATTGAGCTATATATGAAGGTTTGTCCTATATCATGTTGAAGACCAGTGAATTGATTAGATGATGAAAGAAATCAAAACAAGATAGTTAAGAAGATTATTGAGTAGAAGTGATGAATACGTTATGATCAATAATAACCAAATGATATGATTTTGAATGCATCAAAATGGAGTTCAGTGAGTGAATCAAATATGATAAAGAAGATCGTAAAGAGAATTTCAAGGCATAAAGTTTTGGTTCGATGTTTTCGACCCAATATTCTGAAGATGAAGTTCATATGAAGATTGAGTGTTGAACATGTTTCAAGGGTGAAACTCAAAGATGACCATGTTTGGGCTCATGAGTTAAGCCGTGGAGGATCAAGATCATGAGAGAATGATTATAAGAGAAGGATTCAACATATGGCTTCAAGAAAAGGTTATGATGGGCTCATGAGTTGAGACATGGTTAACCAAGTCATGAAGAAAGCAACTGAGTGAAGAATTCATTTGGTGTCTCGAGATTTTGTGTTAGAGCATGAAGGAGACAAACATGATATATTATTGCTGAAATGCTAACTATGGTCACGAGAGAGCATTAATTGGGTGATGAATGTTGTTGCAATTCTAGGCCAAGTAACCGTCCACCATTGTATGAGTTTTTAGATTGCGAGGAAGTTAGCGCTTGAAACTAGCGCCCAACGCCGGAAGAGAAACTGCTTACCTGAATTCCTGACATTTATTTTTGGGAATGTCTAGGGCTCAGTTGACTGAGAAATTCAATTTCTGAGTCGACTGGATCTCCCTGGCATAGTGCCGCGCGATGTGGGTGTCTGCCGGTGTGTGTGCCTGTGTGCATGTGCATGTGCATGTATGTGGGTGTGTGCGTGCGCCGTGTGTGCATGTGTGTGGGTGTGCGTGGATTCCCGTGTTTGTGCATCTGTGAGTGTGGGTGCCCATGCGTGCTGGCTTTGCTGATAGGTAGCCTAGTCTTTTTTTTGTTTTTTTGTTGAATTCATTAATAACAACAGGTTTCAGATTACCAAATTTTAAACATTACACCTGAAACTTTTGCGCGATTTAAAAATTGCACCTGAAACTTTATGCCTGATTTAAAAAATTGCACGTGAAATTTTGTGGGCGATTCTAAAGATTGCACATGAAATTTTATCCGCGATTCTAATTGTATGTCATAATTTGTGGGCGATTCAAAAAGTGGCACGCGAAATTTTGTGCATGTCTAAACATTGCACTTTTATCCGCGATTCTAACTGCACGTGAAATTTTGTGCGCGATTCTAAAAATTGCACGTGAAATTTTATCCGCGATCTAATTGGACATCAAAATTTGTGGGCAAATTTTATCCGCGATTCTAATTGGACGTGAAATTTGTGCGCGATTCTAAAAGTTGCACGTGAAATTTATGTGCCGTTCTAAAAAGTGCACATGAAATTTTATGCACGATTCTAAAAGGATAATAAAAACGAGAAAAATCAAGAGACAAAAAAGGAAACAAAGTATAAATAAGAAAAGGAAATAACAAAGAGGAAAGAAAAAACAAATGATGGCAGACACATGACTTGAACTCACAAACTCGTGAATCCAGCACAAGACAGCGCTGCTGGCCAGAGAACCAATTGGTTGATACCAAACGAGTGGAGTTATTATGTTTTATATATAGCTAGCTATCACGTTAAGCTGCTCAGTAGCTCCTGCCATTGGAGATGTTATATGGCTTTGTACGTCAGTATCCAACCTCCGAAGTTTATCTGTATATAAGAAATTGTGATGTTTATTCAAGTATGATTATGATGATATTCGTGTTGATTCGATTGTGACATTATCTATTGGTCAGGAGAATTGAGTCTAGATAATCACAGGGGTGATCCGGTGATTAATCTGGGCGCCTACGAGATCACCTCCCTGATCAGATGTCGTGTGCAACGAGCAATGAGGTTGGTCGTAACCAAAAAGATCACGGCAGTGAAGCTGAATCGTGAAGCTACGAGATCCAGCGTTTGCACATCGTAACAAAGCAATTGTTCCACGCACAGCACAGCCTGATAGTCCGATCTCAAAGCTTTTATTCACCGCCATGTATATGGACTATGGTTGCAGCCCCAAGCAGGGAGCCAATTATTTCCGGTGTCCGACAGGTCCTCACACCACACTCTTACGACAACAAACGGTTTGGTTTCTTCTCTTTGCATCTCGCTTCAGAAATGGCATCATGCAGCTTAGCTAGCTAGGCTGGTCTTGGTTTCTTCTACTACCGGTACTGGCTCGCGAGCTCCCCTTCCTTGACGATGTAATTCTCCGCAGGGAAGTCCTCCCCCTTGAAGTGCCTGTCCAGCATGTCTTTCACTCCCGCCGCGTACCTCAGCTGCACACAGTAATATATATAAACTTGAGTTTAAAGTAATATCCTGATCCCGGAACACGAGTGTGATTCGAAACGAGATTATCGTAGGATCATGATAGACTGGCCTAATGCCTCTGTTCTAGCTAACATTGCCCTTAATGCTCCACTTTCACAGGAAACATGAGTTGCCATCTACCGAGTTCCTCCCTAATACAGCGTAGCTGACAAGTGACAGAATGGTCCGTGGTTTTGTGTGTTACTAAAGCATAGAATAGGGTGTCAGAGCTATAATCGACGATATGCTAAATCCTAAGGCCCGTGATAAAAGCAGAAGAAGAAACAGAAGATAACCTGTGCATCAATTGTAGTCCCAGAGATGTGAGGGGTCATTGCGTGATTAGGCATGTAGCGCCACGGGTGATCTTTCGGTGCTGGTTGAGGGAACCAGACGTCACCTCCATATCCTAAAATATAGGAAAGAGCATGTCAAATGGAATACTGGTCAAGCTAGAAATATAAGATACGGGATCATTCTCCTCTTCTTTCAGTGGGGCACAATAATAAGTATTTCTTTATTGAAAGCATAATTTGTAGTTCCCCAGCCAATTAAAAACAGTGCTACGGGGAGAAAAAATTATAGAGGTATAGTTCACCTTTTGTTTTTTTAAACAGTAATGAAATATTCACTACAAATAACAAATTGTCATACTTGAGTATTTGGCATCATTGCATTATGTTATACTGATTTTAAGCTTTTCCCACAACTGGTAAGTGCGAAGCATGACAAACTCAATCAAATGATGTACTCCCTCCGACCTAAATTGTTGTCGAAATATTACATGTATCTAGACGCATTTTAAGAATAGATACATTCATATTTGGACAAATTTGAGTCAAGAATTTAGGATCAGAGGGAGTATTTGATAAATCACAATACTAAGAATAAGTATTCTGCAGCATGCATGCTGGTTTAGTGGTGTTTGATAAAGAATGGTACCAGCAATGTGACCGCTGGAACAAGCGTCCGCGACTGCCTGGGTGTCCATGATTGCTCCTCGGGCATTATTCACTACGATCACACCTTTCTTCATTTTTGCGATCTTTTCTTTATTAAACATGCCTCTGAAGAAAGGACCAAACAAAACTTAAGAGAAGTTGAATATAAAGATAATGTAAAGAAAAAGAATATGATGGATGGAAACCTTGTTTTCTCTGTAAGAGGTGTGTTGATCACAATGACATCACACTTTGGGAGCATAGCATCCAGATCCTCTTCAAATTTGGCCCCGATTTCTTTCTCAAGCTCTGGGTTAATCTGAAGTCTGTCATGGTAGAGCAAGTTACAGTTGAAGGGCTTAAGACGCTGAAGTAAGAGCCTGCCGATACGACCAGCCCCGACAGTGCCGACTGTCTTTCCTTCCAGATCATAAGCTCTATGTGCAATGCCTGCAACATTCCAATCACCTTGAACAACCTGTTGATAGCCAGGCAAGAAGTTCCTGAGCAGAATCAAGATGCGCATGAGCTCGTCTTCCGCCACTGAAACAGTGTTACTTCCAGTAACCTCTGCCACAGTTAAGCCAGCAGCAGCAGCAGCTGGCAAATCAATATGATCAGAGCCAATCCCAGCAGTGAGAAGCAGCTCAAGGTTCTTTGCTTTCTTGATCCTCTCTGCGGAAACATAGGCTGGATGGAATGGGGTGGTTATCAGGACGTGCATGTCTTCAATGTGCTTCTCCAGTTCTGAGAATAAGAACAGCCATCATTTATGCATGTAGCCAGAATCTAATAACGAGCTATACACCAATCTTAGAAGTTTAATATGAGCTTTACAACAATCTTAGAAATTTAATATATCATATTTGATATTTTTTTTCATCTTTGCAAGAACAAAAGCACAAAATAATTGATTGAAGCATACATGCCAAATTGTAATATAGAAGCATTTGAATCGACCTGCAGCAGCAGCAAGCAAACATGCCAGAACATCACATGAATTTGAGTGTAATTTCAGTTAGCTTGGGAGATTGGGTTAAACTGGAAGAAAACCATCAATATGAAAATTATTTTATCAAAACAACAGCTGCTTAGCCAAATAAAGAGCCAAATTGTCCCATATCTCACGGAACAGATGAAACCTCCCTCTAGCAAAAAATAAAAAAATAAACAGAGTGGTCCTATACTCATAGTCATAGGGCCTGGCAACCCTGGGCAGCATCCGGGCTCATGTGGATGTTGAAGCAGAGATGAAGTTAGCACGTGTACAACCATGGCATGGAGAGTGGTTTGCCTGGGAATCAGCGTCGTGCCCTTCTTCTATCTGGGTGCAAACGTCATCGCCAAAGGCGCTCAGGCAAAAACCACAAAAACGCTCTGCAACTGTTCACACAGCCCAACTAGCTAACTCACAGCCCACAACACAACAGCCCAATTCGGCCACTCAGCTGCTCTCTGAAAGTTCTGAGTTGATGATTGATTGATAGCCATAGGGCTGGTATTCATACACATGTGTGATCAATACGAGCGAGCAGGACAGTATTTCATAAAAATACATAGAGAAGTTCAAACAAGGAAAACAATTACACACAAAATTTCCATGTCTTCTGTCAATGTACTTGTAAAATTTCCTTTTGAAAAAGAAATTTTTGCACCCACATCAGCAAAATATAAAAACAAATCGGTGCTTTTGAAAAGCAAAATTTAAGCATTAAACTTGCCATTTTACACAGGAAATTAAATTAATCTTTTTCAACGAAGTTGTACAAGTACACAAATGATTCAGAAGTTAATATGTATAATGTTCTCATGAGTTTTAGGATTGTTGTGCCTCATTTTGATTTTTGTAGACGAACATTTGTAAGTGTATTGTACTACCAGTTATCCGATTTTAAAACTATTGGCACATACGGCTATATGATGTGTACCCGAATACCCGATGGCACTTCCCAAATGTTTCTGCATATTATACACTACGCAGTAACCCAGATAACTTGAAGTTCAGCCACTGCTCAGTAAAACACTAGAAGCCAAGTTCTACACAAGTTCACAAGTCGGGTCAAGTTCACCATATTTAGCCTTTTGAGATTTCTATCTGATGTACAGTACAATAGCTACACACACACAAGAATTGCTTTAGAGAGACATAGGGAAATAAATTAGAGGAAAAGAAGTGGGTATGGTGTTAGATACCGACCGCTGTCCAGTCCCTCTTTGTCGTCCGTGACAATGTATTGATGGCCCTTGGATTCCAGCCAGTTGCGTATGCCGAGGGCGCCCTCAACGCAGCCGACGAAGTTGGGGTTCTTGTCGGCGTACTCGCCGGCCTTGTAGAACACGCCCACAATCTTCTTGCTGCCCGCAGATGTCTACAAAAATAAATCAAAACCCGGCATTCTTCAGAGTTATATCAACCAACAGTATTACTTGAGAAAAGCGAATTTTGTAGCAAAATCCGAAATTCGGATCCGATTATTCATCATAATTCAAAGGAAAAAAAATACGGAGTAGTTATTTACGGAAACATATGAAATCCGCATAAACCCCCAGTCTGCTGCAAATTATTCCCCATCACACGCAAAATAGAAGATAAATAGAGAACAATGCCTTATCCCGTTTTCAGTCAAATAAACACCAAATACGAAGAGCAGAGCAGAAATCCACAGCAGCAACCGAAGCAAACCGAGCGAAACAAACACGAATAACAACAACGAAGGAAAAGGAAAGGGAAGCAAAAGCAAGTAAGGAGAGGATGGCATACGTGCGCGGCCCTGGATCCAACAAGCGCCCGGTCGACGAGCTGCCTCGCGGCGGCTCTCCACATCGCCATGGACGGACGGACGGATATCCCGGCGGAGAAACCTACAATCGCTAAGCTTCACGGGGGGGCGGCGAGGGAGGAAAGCGACGATGAGAGTGATGAGTCAGCCAGTGCAGAGAGAGAGATGAAGACGGGACCGCCTGGTAGATGGATATAAAGCTCCGTGGCGTCAGGCCGACAGGTGGGCTCCACTCGCCAGCGCCGCTTCATTCGCACGTGGACTGCGCCGCGCGGCTGTGACGTCCCGGATGAGACGTGAACGGACCGATGACTTGTGGAGCCCCCGCTCCGTGGTGGCGTTCGGTGCTCCACTTGTCCGTCTCTCCGTGCGCGTGTAAAATTGGTGCGGAGCGCTGCGTGCGTAGTGTTTTTCTTTTGCCTTTTGTTCCGATAAGAAAATGACTTAAACAAAGGGAAGCTGCCCACTGTAGTCGAGGATTATTAGGCGAGAAGATTCCGTGATTAATGAATGATGAGGAAACCGAAGCACTGCTAAGCACGCAAATTTCTTGCTGCTTCCAGGAAGAATGTTGTGTGAGTCATGCATGCCTGCACATTCTGGAAACCATACCGCTGCTACGCAACCAACTCCTCTTTTGCTCGCCACCGGGAAGAACAGAACGGTCCAAAAGATTTTGGTTCTGTTTGTTGGGCCGTGGCTCTCGTGTAAACGGCTGTGGACTGGTTGTGGTGTTTTGCCATGCTGTAGAAACGGCTGTCACGAAGGTTGGTCGTTTGGCAAATTACATATGAAATGATTATAAGCTGACGAAGTGACTTGTGGGCTAAGATCTAAACCCAAACTCTTAACTAAATTTTGAAATATCTCCAAAGGCTATGTATGAAGTGGGGTGAGGAAGTCAAAATAGCCTCATCTTATTCCAATAACAGCAGCATACGGCTGCCCAACAACATAGATATGGAATTGTGGAGTTGTCATAGTGAAGACAAACTGTCTGTCTGCATACGCAGATTTGGTTTTTTAGGAAACACGGTACAGACGCAGCCGTTCACAACGCACGTACACTCATCCCTATGAAACGCACGCACATCCTATCCTATGAGTACCTCCAAGAGGCCGGTCCAGCACATCATCTTGAGATTGACGAAGTCACCACAACCGCCTCATAGTTGACGGATAAGTCACTCCCATTAAAAGCACAAGCCGTTAAGCCCTAAAATTAATCCAGAGAAATGCAAGAACTCATGCCAAATCTGAGACTTTCTCAGTTCGCCACGCAGATTTAGTTGTTGAGTGGAGACCGTTGGACTTACCACGTGATAGTTTAAAACATGACCAGTGTACCACTTCAGTTTTCACTTAAACATGTATATACTTCAAATGGAATTGTATCTATTGGTTCACTATCACTGACCTTAGTCAAATGTCCCTTGTAGTTATTAATGATGATGTCTTATATCTACGAAACCTAATAAAACTTGTAAAATAAGTACTGTTGAGTTCTTAAGTACACATGTTACCCTTTCTATGAAAATGCAGAGATGGAATATTTATAGTTGGGTGATCCGACTCAGGAGATAGGGGCCGAGGATTAGTAGGATTCTACAATCGTTGACTTTAGCCCTGTTATAGATGGACACCACTTCTTATCGTGGGCCATCTTCTGTCAGTGTTGTATCTTTTTTGTCATACTCTATTTACTTTTGTGTTGCAATCTTATTAGTACTAGCAAAAGAACCCATGCGATGCTACGGAACAACGGAAAGTGTATCAAGCACGAGCCGGTGGAGGCGAAGTCTGGACATTGATTTTTCGATTGGATTGATTTCCATACTGAGATTGATACCGAGATTTTTTGTTTGGGTTCGGATTGATTTCCATACTGAGATGGATACGAAGAATTTTGGATTTCATGCTAAGGAGATCGATTTATTTTAGGACTCTAAACCGTAGAATTTCTGCTACTGAAATCGTGAATAAGGTGGGAGGGAAAGAAAATAAGGGATAGTGGCATATTGATTGTAATTTTAACGAAGTTGACCGACCAATACCGACCAACGGCACCCACCCATCACCACCAATTCCAATTTAATATATTGTAATAGATTCTATGGTTAATTTGTACCGTATTTTGTGCATGTCACATCAATGTTGCAATAGCTAACTATTCTATAGTACTCATTCTATTTATGTTTTTGATGTGATATGCGACTCGATACAGACGGATGCTGCTTATTGGAAAAGTACGGTTAGCATGTTCCGGCCCAAGCCTACTTAGTCCACATTACCTTAGGATGTATTGTCACTACTACAGAATCACTTATTTCTGACGCGTCGGAAAACCTCTATGCTGACGCAAAATGGACGCATCTCTAATCAAGTGTCAGAGATAACTTGGAAACCTCTAACGCGTGGAGACGCGTCAGAAGTAGTGAATACCTCCTGACGCTTCTTCTAGGGAACATGTCAGGAATGGTCTTCTCCGAGTCTCATTGGTCATATCGAGGTATTTTTGCTGACTCTTTTGGGTCTAAAGAAGTGTCAGAAATGGTTATCTTTGACACTTCGCTGAACAAGAACACGTCAGTGATGTTTCTTATGTGACGAAAAAAAGTTACAGCTGACGTCTTTTTTCTGTCAACGTCACATTCAATCATTATAATTTTAATTTAAATCGCATGGAAACATTGAGCCAATCTGAATTTCATTCATTGCATGCAAGATCTGCTACATTTCAAACAAGATAGACCACGTTACGTTGCAGATCGACAAGAGCCCTGCATTAAGACCCCTCGGAGGCGCCGACTCAGCCAACGCCAGCGGAATGGGGGAACGTGGTCGTTCTTCGATCTCTCACCCATTGAGACAACAGTAGGCGCGCAGCTCTTATCTTGCGAACCATGGTGGAGTTCCTGGCCGACTTTCACTGCATCCGGCCGCTTTTATAGCCGAGGCGAGGCAGTCCATGGACCGGAAGGGGGAGGCGACGGAACGGATAAAGAGGAACACCTGCGTCTTCCCGATGCATCGCCATGGCTATGCATGCACCTATACTGAGCTCGCTCTGAAGCCTGAACACACTACCTTTTTGACCTGCGCCCGTGAGCTTATATAGATTCCAAACTGATCTCTGACGCCGCGGATGTAGGACGTGTCACAGACCTGTTGTGAACATATATAACAAGTGTCAGAAGACGTTATCCCGTGAATCTTATCCTTTCTTTGACACTTATTGCTATACCGCAAGCGTCAGAAGGTTATTGAGCATCAAAAGCTTACACCGCTGACTCTTGTCGGATGAAAATGCGTCAGCGGTCTAGCAACCTATATATATCCTCGGTCCTCTACTTATGGAAAATAAAATTATCAGAGCGACTGAGAAGGATAAAAACGTCCTGCCAAATTTCTTTCTTGAATCCTCCTTCATGGGTTGTAGTGGATACACCGACGATGGTGTTGAATCAATGATGTCGTGGCTTAGGAACTCCATTTCCTGCACCGCTTCCGTCCTGGACATAGATCATCTCTTTGAAGATGATCCTGAGTACCTCTTGTGCATTGAGGAAGGTATGATGGGGGAGGTAACCCAGGTGTCGAAGCTGCAAGCCATGATAGAGGAAGAAAAGAAGGGGAATAACAGGTTGTCCGTTGAGAAGCTAAAACTAGAGTTTGATCTTGCTACCCAGGACGGGGTGATAGAAGATCTCGAAACGGAGATACAAGAAACGAAGAAACTGATTGAAGATCTCAAAGTTCAGCTACAAGAGCAGACCAGCTTCTGTGTGGCATGTGTTAGCATTGCAGTGGTATTAACTGTTGTTTTGATTTGTGTTTTTTCTTAGTTGTAGCATCGCTTTAATTAGCAACTACGTCGTGCATGTAAAAAAAGTGAGTTCCAACAAATCTTTGACATGCGCTAGAACAAGAAGTCAGTGAGCATCAAAAGTATAATAACGTGAAGAACAACGACAAGTCACCGAATTCCTCATGAAAAAAGTTGATGCTTTCGCAAAGGAAAGAGTCACAACAGTTAGAGTCTACTCTGACGCGTACGAAACAAGCAAGCGTTAGTAGAAACGAAGCGTCAGAAGTGTGGAAGTTCTCTTACGCTTCTTCTTGGTAAGTGTCAGAAATATCTTATCGCCGCGGCCTCCGGATGCTACCTGTGACAGTCCGTATGTGGTGCGTCAAAGATAAGTATGTGCGCTGACGCTTTTTAGTTTTGCGTTAGTGGGTAGCTTCCAAGAATAACAGATTCTATAGTAATGTGTGCCTTTATCCTTATTGGACAACCATACAATTTAAGTTAGGATAATCTAGCGCTTGATTCCGTGACATCATCTTCACCGGATGAAAACTTTAGTTGACCTAGTTTTTGCCATGTGAGATTTATTGCATGACTCATACGAGGAATTATTATATCCCAACATAATTATGTAAGCATTTGGACTTGCAATATGATGTATGTTTGTGATGTGGTATAAAACTAGATATGCGTTTTGATCATAGAAAAATATGCGAGTATATATCGGTCTTAGAATACTTATTTTAAAATATGCCTTTGCTCTTAATTGGACAACCACACAATTAACTTAGGATAATTCATGGTATAGTAATTTGTTCAATCACAAGCCCTTGCCTACTAATAGTCTTTTTAATTAATATTTCACAAATTGTCTAAAGTGAGCAATATTATAAAACTTGATCTATGTTTTTTTGGGGTAAAGAATCAAGAGGAAAACATTTTAGTCTAGAAGGTACCAATACAAAATGTAGAACAACAAAGAGACTTAGAGAAATATTTCGCCGCAAAAAAAGAGAAAGGAATAGTGAAGCGAAAGCATTATTTTAGATGAGTTTCCGAATTGTTTGACCTTTTGCTTTGACTTGCCTCAATTTTCAAGCAATTAGACTTAATTATAATTGGATTGGACGTTATTCCACATTGAATGCAAACTTCCATACATAGAGCTACCAATGTGCAACATCATCGTCATACACTACTCTACTCTTTGCCATTAATACAGATGCAATGTGTAATAATATGTCCACGTAATCATTAGAATATGTAAAAACGGTGTCATGACAATTTAGTAGAGAAGAGCACCAAGTGAAGTTCTTTTTTATATGATACGATAATCTATATATAACTGTGTGCGAGGAGAACATGGATAAGACATAGAAAGAAAAGAGACGATGATTATCAGCTTGTCTTTTCCACAATTGGTAACTTTCATCTTGCGCTTCAACAAATAATAAGTTTAACACATAAAAACTACTTTCAGTACTAAATCTTTATTTGGAAAAGAACCTTTATAGCTTTCTTCACCATGCTTCTTGTTGTGACCATGGTGTCATAATGATTCCCTCGATCCCTCGACAGGCCGCCGGGCACCGTGGACCAAGAAAGAGAATGGGAATCAGGATCTTGGCTACCGACCGCATGCCACATGATGCAGCGAAAACGAATCCATATATTTACAAACTTTTTATTTAACACGAAAAAGATCAAAAGAATTGGCCCCGTAGCAGCCACAGAAAATCTCGAGGAAGACCACTACTCCACCTTCTCCTCCTCTTCGTCTTCCCCAGCCCCAGCCCGTTACTCTCCCTACCCGCTCCTCGCCGTCTTCCCAATCGCCGCCGCCTTCCTCCTCCGCCGCCGCAGCAATCGTCTCCTCCTCCGCTGTCCAGATCTGCTCTGTCGCACGGTCTGCCACCAGCCCAGCTCCCAGATTCGCGTGCGCTCATACCCCCGCTGCCCTGCGAGATCCGCCACCGTCGTCTCGGCATCGCAGCTCCTCCGTCGGAGGTGATCCCCCTCCCTACGCCCCTCCGGCGTGCCTTCAGAGGTAACGCTGCCGCCGTCGGATTGCTCTGTTTGGCTTCGTAGCAGGCTAGCAGCAGTGTGTCAAGCTTCCCGGTAGCTCGATCTTATGGTGTTATGCGGGAATAGTGGACATTTAGGCATTTAGGATAGCTGGTTTCCAACGGGATGGAAATCATGGTATCTTACGGCGTAGCGATTTGGTTTCTGCTGGTACCCAAGTGGTTCACCAGATTGCGTCATGTGGCCCCTCTGGCTCAGCTAAGTAGTATGGGTGCTATGAACTGAGCGTGCTCTAGCGATTCTGCCACAAAGGAAGGGGC
This sequence comes from Brachypodium distachyon, assembly GCF_000005505.3. Taxonomy (NCBI): domain Eukaryota; kingdom Viridiplantae; phylum Streptophyta; class Magnoliopsida; order Poales; family Poaceae; genus Brachypodium; species Brachypodium distachyon. Next base: position 39,398,487 of record NC_016131.3, on the reverse strand, counting down.
CTGAGCTTGATCACCTTTGCTTCAAGCTTCGCCCACTAACCACTTGTGCTGGGTTAGAATCTGGAGGCTAGGATATTCTGTCATGCTTACTCCAGGTTGGGAATGCTGAACTGAACTTCTGTTTGACTAAGGGCTGCGTAATCTTTCGTGACTCTTGTGATTACTGGAGCTTACTCTATGGCTATGGAGCTGTGAGTGGGCTTTGCTTCCAAGGTCTCAGTTTCAGTTTTTGTGTGTTTTATTGGTTCTTTTCTGATTCCAGCAGAGCGTCTGTACACACATTGGGTTTGGGCATCTCCCGATACGGTCATGTTATGTTTGCGTTATGTTGCTTTTTCCTCTGCAGCGACATGCACTGCGTTAAAGGCTTCCTATTCTTTGTTTTGCAGCTTACAATATTCTGCGAGACAGCGACAATACGGTTGATGCAAGCCAGCTTGGGTAGCTTTGTAGCATCTGCTTTGTTATTGTCTTCGCCAATATAAGCCTTTGGACCAAAGGATCTTTGTTATTTACACTATGCAATAAAGGATCCTATAACAGTTCATGCATTCATCCACAAACATAGCCATGCTGAAGGTTATTCTTGTCAACACCTATAAGGTGTTATTGACATTGCCTTTTATGCTCCAGTGCTGTAGAAATTGTAAAATTGTGGCTGTTACTTATGATGTTCTGTAAGTTTCAACCATGGAGCATGCACCACGTAGCAGGGGATATCCAACTGATCCCAAGGAATATAAGTTATATGAGGAAGTTGGAGAAGGAGTTAGTGCCACAGTTTACAGGGCTCTTTGTGTCCCGCTTAATGTCTTAGTTGCCATCAAAGTTCTTGACCTTGAGAAATGCAGTAATGACCTGGTAAGTGGTTTGCACTTTATTGTGATACACGCAAACTTACTTCAATTTTTCTTCACGATATTGCCTTGTCCTTCTTCTTTTTTCCCCCTCACAAATATATTATTATTGTTTTTTTAATAACAATTCTTTTGCTTGTAGCATATGATACCACACATAATCTTGTTGTTCTGCTCTTCAGCAGTATTATTTTTTTAGTGTTAGTTTGCTTACTATTCTCGTGTTTTTTTTATATGGGTCCTCTTTCTTTCCTAATTACTCCCTACTTCCCAATATAGTCGCTTTAATTACTAATTGCATGTTATTCATGTAAGCATGAAACAGTTATGCCTAGAAAAATAAATAACTGCAGTCCGAGTACCAAGGAGAAAATGTCAACAATTAGAAGTCTCAAGTTGTTCTCTCAAAGTATTGGTGACATGGTGTGGCCATGTGGATATACCTCATTTCCTGTGGGTATAGGTTTTCGAAAGAGATAGATTCTGGAACCTGAATTAGAATGGAAGTGTACATATGTTATAACTATCTGAAAATTGTTTAATGCCTAAACGCAAAATAGTTCGCATAGGAAACTAACATTGGGTCATCTTTTCTGGGAAGACTATAATTTTCTCTACATTGTGTGATATGATATGAGTGTCATTCTTCCAGCAAATGTTACCTTTCAAATAACTCTGTAATTTTGTTGGTCTTTAAGTGAGATATAATACTATAGGACTGCAAAATACATTCTTGGAAGTCTGGAGACTTTCTATGTTAGGATAAAGAAAATGCCCACCGCACGAAATATTGCTGGAAATACAATTCAGTTCAGAGGTATTGTTTCTGCGGATGCTATAAGTTGCATTTTGTTTGTGGATTGGTTCTTTTTGTGTCTAATCAGTAACTTATCCACAATTCATCTTCCTTTACACAGTTACAGGCTTCCTGCTTATCGTCCTTGTGAACATGCTAATTTCAATCCAATTGTATGTATTTTTTTTTGTGTGTGACCCTGTATTTCTTACCTTTTGATGATATCATTCTTTAGGATGGAATAAGGCGGGAAGTACAAACCATGAGCTTAATTAATCATCCAAATCTTCTTCGTGCATGCTGTTCATTTGCAAATGGGCATCAACTTTGGGTTGTCATGCCTTTCATGGCTGCTGGATCTGCCCTGCACATTATAAAAACAAATTTTCCAGATGGGTTTGAGGAGTCAGTCATTGCTACTCTACTGTGGGAAGTTCTCAAAGCCCTTGTCTACCTACATTCTCAGGGGCATATCCATAGAGATGTGAAGGTATATACTTAAGAGTTCATTTAATGCATAATTATCTTTTGTAGCAGAAGCATAGATCTGCCATAACAAATTAAGTTGATTTGTCTTTATTGTGTTCAATAAGAAATTCAATTACACTCCACCTATTTTAGGGAAATGCTACTCGAGAAATTTCATTGAACTCTTATGTCATCGAACTGTTTCACTAATGAAATGCCATTTCCCTTCTCTTCTGTTGCAAAAAAGTGTATTAGTTCCTGTAGCTTGATATTGAATCTTTAGATGTTTTGTTCCATTGGCTGGCTTGAACCATGCGTGAAGGTATGTTTTGTGTGGGGCTCAGTCAGACCGCATTTCATCCACTCTGGTCCTCATGCTCATCTCCAGTGACGGTGGTGCATTCATGGTTACAACTGCTCCTACTGGCCTGCGACTTAATATTTTTCTTCTGAGACTGATAGGAAGACAAAAGCATCTTTGTCATGGATTTCTAGTAGAGCAGTATGATGAGGACTCAGAAGAATGGTGAGGACGCCATAATTCTACTGCTCAAAATTGAGGATAGAGGAGATAGTTGACCAGTGTCACCGGGGTGTCCATAAGCTGTTTCCTCAAAACCATTCTAAACCAGCTACTATTCTGCTAGTCAATTTTTTGAACTAACCAGCCTCCTCAATTTGACATGACACTGGCGCTGCTATAATTTATGACTGCCTGTTTTGATGGGTTTGTGCCAACCTATTTATGAACACCCCTAGACCCCTACAGTGTCGTCAGTTTGGCCAGGGAACGACTAGCTGTGTACGGTGTTTTCAACTAGCGCAGTGATGATTAGTCGCCCAGCTGAGATTCTCAAGCATTGCCCAATGTGACTAAATCCTTAGTTCCTTACTGTGCGTAGTCAATAGTTGGCTATTGTCACATTCCCTGCCTTCTATTTGCGTTGCCGTATTGGCCATGGAAAATATGAGCTTGCCAGTTATTCTGACAGATCGTAATAGAGGGCAAAGTTTGTTGCTCTGCCACCATTTGGTGAGAACAAATGTTCATCCAACCAAGCAGCCCCCAATTGTTTCCATGGTTTGGCTGTGGAAACTTCAAAGGAGGCACAATTCTCTGTCCATCACTGCTACTCCTCTTCCTCGCACTCCTCACCCCTGGGCGGCAGCCTAGTTAACCCCTAAGTACAAAGTATCTTTTTCATCTTTATTCCCTATAACCTATGTTACACAGTATGGGGATACGGATACGGGAATACGTGAAAACGGCATTTTCTAAAAATTCACTTACGGGGATACGGCGACTATATATAAAATAAGTTAAAAAAAATACACAAGTATACTATATTATATAGGGTAACAAAATTGAGATGACACTGGACTTGATCGCTTGCATGCAGATGTGAAGGCAAGCTGGCCGGCGAGGAGAACTCTGTGATGCGCCGAGCCGCAGAGAGCTTTGCGTTCGCGATCTGCAACACCCTAATGCGTGAGAGTCGATCGTGCACTCGTGCAGTGGTGCGTGAGACTCAATTAGGCTTCCTAACGGGCTGTGGAACCAGCAGTAGCAGGCCTGCTGATGTCCCGTGCGTAGCCCAGCCGTTTTTTATTTTTTTTTAATTCGGAAAAGTGGGCTAATCAGAAAATACGAGTATCCCATGCGTATCTCCGCGTATCCCCGTTTTATGCCGTATCCTGCACGGATACGGCAGGTCCTGGACGTATCCATGCAACGTAGCCTATAAACTTGCGATAGTGAGTTACTCAACAACTGAGACCAGTTTTGGTTGTCGTTTGCACATGCCACTTCCACATCATCTGTTTGTGCCACATTGCATTTTATGCCTTATTTGGCTCTTTCTCCTCATTTTGAATGTTTGGTTAGGGCCAACACATGCATGTTAATTACAATAATTGTATACTCTAAAATTGAGTAAAGATAAACGCTAAATATATATATGAAAATTACTAATCCGTTTTATGATAAGCAATATGTTCTACTTTCCATATTTACTTAAGCGCTCGTTGTCTGCATGTTCTAAATTATGTTCCAAATTACTAATCCATTTCAGGCTGGAAATATCCTAATAGATACAAATGGAGCTGTTAAGCTAGGAGATTTTGGAGTGTCAGCCTGCATGTTTGACACAGGGAATAGGCAACGGGCAAGAAATACATTTGTTGGGACCCCTTGCTGGTAAGTGCACTTAACTTTAGTATGTAATGTGTATCATTCTCGTTGTTGTCTGCTTACATGAACATACTTGCTAAAGCACACATAACCCCTGCGTCTTGTAGGATGGCTCCTGAAGTCATGCAACAACTGCATGGTTATGATTACAAGTGAGTCCTCAACTAGTAATTAGAAATCTGATTAATTAAGCTGCCCTAACTGATATAAGATTTTTTTGCTATTACAATTTATAAACAGAGCTGACATTTGGTCCTTTGGAATAACGGCATTAGAATTAGCGCATGGTCATGCTCCATTTTCAAAGTACCCTCCAATGAAGGTCAGCAGTGAAGCATATCGGCTCTCTGTAAATCAACTTTGTGCAAGTTACTCTGTTACTGAATGATAGCGTTGAATCTTATGTTTACCCCATTGTAGGTGTTGCTTATGACCTTGCAAAATGCACCGCCAGGTCTAGACTACGAGAGGGACAAGCGATTTTCAAAGGTTTGTTCTATTTATGAAGTAACTTTGTAGGTATTTTAGATTTTATATTAATCATGTGCATGTTATTGCAGTCTTTCAGGGATTTGGTTGCTGCATGCCTAGTCAAGGATCCACAAAAGCGTCCCTCTTCAGAAAAGCTGTTGAAACATTCTTTTTTTAAGCAAGCACGATCAGCTGAGTTTTTAGCACGGAGTATTCTGGAGGGCCTCCCCCCACTGGGTGACCGCTTTAGGGCGTTGAAGGTGTAAAATCAGTGTTTTATGGGGTGCCATGGCATTGCTGTAACAAGTCTGACCTATATTTTACCCCCATGTAGGCAAAAGAAGCTGACTTACTTCTTAATAACAAGCTTGGTCCAGAGAGCAAGGAGCAGCTATCACAGGTTTGGGCTTGCTCTTTGGTTATGTGAGTTCTTCAGAATGCTGGAAGTCACTGCCAATCTTCTCCCAATGTATTATCATAGAAAAGGGTTGACTTAAAGAATTTGTATGGGGTTGACTTAAGGTTTGCAACCTTGAAAGGAAGGAAATGAAATATCTTAGTTTGTTGTTGCTGGTATCCTCCATCATATCTTTAAATAACAAAAGAAATCTGCACTTTCCCTTCAATTTCCTTTATACACGTGGCAAGCCATTGGTGCAAGGGTTAGCTTGGTGTTGCTTGGCTTTTAAAGAGAGTTTCTGTTTTTCTTTTACATCTATTGACTAACGACCATCTCTTTCTGCGAACAGAAATATTTTATTACAGTTGTTTAGAACATGGAAGGGTGATGGTAGCAAGTACCTTGTATTTCTCGTGTTTCCATTTTAAACTGCTATAAGAACTCTTTGATTTGAAGTATCATTATATATATATTTTTCTCGACTCATTCTGACTAATGCAAATATTTGCCTTTCAGAAAGAATACATAAGGGGCATCAGTGGTTGGAACTTTAATCTTGAGGACTTGAAAACTGCAGCTGCCCTTGTAAGAATCATTTTGCCTTATTGTACTAGCTAATGCGGGTTGGGCGATAACCAGCAGCTTGAGTGCTTGCAAGAAATCTGTGTTTACTAATCTGGTAATGTGCTCCTTGGCAGTTAGACAGTTCAAATGGCACATATAGTTTTAATGGTACCAACAAAAGGGATGTGAATGGCTTACGAGAAGCTTATAATGAAGCAGAAAATGTTTACCAGGAAAGGGTCAACCATGGTGCTTCTGCAAGGCATGTGGAGGTACTAAATTATCGTGACTTAATAAAGTAGCCTCAAAATATTATTGGCTAACTCTTCTGACTTACCAGGATGAAATACAAGAAGTCGAAGATTTGAATGGAGAGCTTGCCTCTTCTTTTCCTACCCGTCCTCTTGAGGCACTAAAGTAAGTTTGGGATTTCATCACTCTGCAACATATTCCTTAAAACTGGACAATCTTCTGATGTTGTGAATGATGCTAGTTTTATGTTCAATACTTATTTTGATGAAATGTCATGTTTGTGTTCTCAGAACTCAGAATAAAACTCAGTTAAATGTCATGTTTGTGTTCTCAGAACTCAGAATAAAACTCAGCTAAATTCGATTTACCAACAATGTGGTGTCATCAAAGGGGTAGTTTCTTGTATTGGATGAAATGCATCTAATAATGGTGGAGTTCATGGTTCTATATAGGAGTCATCTACATTTTCCAACCTTGAGCAATTGTCTTGCTACACCATCCTTCTGGAACTAATAGAGAAAACTGTTATGTTTTGCTTATCACCACGATGATGATTTTGCTCTGTTGAGCCCTGTTATTAAAATATTGGTTGACTGTGAAAGATTTTGACAGGTCTTGCTTTGATGTTTGTGGGGATGGCATTCTGGACCCTACTGCTACGAATTTGCGTGTGCAACCAAGCGCGGAACCTATATCACCGGTTCAGCAGTCCTCACAAATTGAGCATGATAGAAGTTCCAACTGTAATGGTGAAAGTCTGGAAAGAAGTGTTTCCGTACCCTCGAATTTGGGAAATTCTGTATATCAAAAGTTCTCAAGTGGTTCTCTAATTCCTGAGCATGTTCTTTCTCCATATAGGAATGTTGGCAGTGATTCACAAAGGTAAACAGTATTCTTTTTTTCCCATTCTGCATGCTGGCACTTCTTCCTGGGCCATAATTTTTTTCATCTTCACATAATTGTGGGTTTAATCATTATTTCTTCATCTGAAAATACAGAATTTTGGGTTCAAATACTTGTACTCTATTTGTTTACCCCTGAAAGATGTAGTTTTGTATCATGTCACCATCAAATGTGAAATATCATGTATGATCTACAATGGCTAATTTTATTCATTTTTTTATGTCAACCTACTATCTCTGGCTGCAAGGGCAGTCCTAGTACTGCTGTCTGCCTTAACAACGCAAAGTCGTAAACTCTTCTGCAAGTCAACCAGCCTGCTGACAGCATGCTCTGCTACTGCTGCCACTAACATCCCTCACATTGCTTGCTTGGCTGGCATCTGCATTTGCTTTGTTGGTGTAAAACAATAAGTCTCATGTTGCATGGACTCATAGTTTCCTCTTACATTTCACTTGAAAATAGCTTCAGCTCTGCAAAAATATATGTATGCCTGCCATTTGGGCATGACTTAGTGCCAGCCGGCTGTGCCCCAACAGCAAGGCACCAGGATGTCACAGCATCAGACTGAGAGATGTGTGCTCCCTCCTTTCAGTTCGGATTTATATATAGTTATGTGGGTATTTCTATTCAAGTTGTTGATATCCTCTGCTCGGGTCTTTATGCACACTTTCATTACCAATAACTGTCATCCTAATTTGAAAGCCTTTGGGGCCCGCTTTAATCTTGCAAATAAACAATTCTAGTATTTGGCTTGGCGGACTCATTCGGTAGAACATCCTTCATTCTGGAATTCCATCTGGTCTAGAAAATGCGCATAGTACAATAACAAAGCATGAATGAACTCTACATTTTTCGGCAACATTGTTATAGTAGTGGTAATATTTGTAAGAGCAAAGCTCTGATACCGATTGTAGCTAGGGGGGACTCTCACCTTCTAATAGATGAGCTTCACACTCACTTCTCTCTCTCTTTCTCTTTGGTATGTTAGTGTCTCACACACGCACGCACACACAAGATATGAAGCTACATATATTTCTCTAGGCAGTACAAGCTTAGCTTTCTTACAAGGGGGATACATCCTTATATAGGCTTTCTAAGACGGTTACTGTTCACAGAACAGTAACTTCTAGAAACTCCTACAACCTGCTCCTTGACCTATTCAAAACTGACACTACTATTCTTCTAGTAAGACTCCTACATACCCTGGATACTTCTAGACTAAACAGCCAACTAGATTCTTCTAGACACCACAACTTAACTTATATGGCAAGATTAGTACTAACAATATTGGTACCTTTTATTCAATTCATGATAGATTCCTAGTCTTGTACGTGTTTTTACTCTTCTCTGTACACTTTTCTGTTGTTGGCTCATGTGCCTATTCTAGGCTGTTGTAACGCTTATAATTTTTTTTTATGAAGGAGTGAGTTCCATCAGAGAAGTCAAAGCACCAGGAACCGTAGTGGCCCTTTGTTGTTCCGCCAAATGAAGGATTCACGCCCTCATCCGTCTGGTAAGATGATCATGAGCCCTACACCTACCTCTGTCTGTCTCCTAATAGATTCACGTAAAATGGGAGTCTAATATGCATTATCTGGCAACCAACCAGTTTAATGTTATTTTTAATATGTTAGAAATAGCTTGATGCAACTGCCCTTGGTATTTAACGTAGCTTGTTGTGCTTGTGTCTGAGCAGTTGCACCTGATGAGCCATCGGAAGGAAATGTTGTCCACCGAAGGGGTCGTTTCCAGGTCACATCAGATAATCCTGCTCAAAAGGTACGAAGTTGTTTAACAGAAAAGTTACGGGAACAAGCATAGTTAATAGTTATTTTGTTCTATTCTTAATTGTGACTCAAGATGAAAACCTTGGGTCTCGGTAGAGGTTACCATTATTTGGACTGCGACCACTCACAGTGAGGTCAAACATGTTTTGAGTATATCATGTAACTAGTTTACAATGCTTAAGCCTCTAGAAATAGAAAGCTAAAGCCAAAGTGCTTTTTCATGAGAGAAAAATCGTTTGGGGAGTTGATTTCTACTTCTGGACCATGAGAGTGACCTTTACAGATTATTATCATTCATTCAAATATTGTTCAACCATCGTCTCCTCAAAAGGTTTGATAGGCAGGGGTTGGTGCAAGAGAAAAACTACAATTTTTTTGACATTTCAGGAAAACCCAGTTGTTTATTTTGTGCAAATGTCCTATTAAATTGTTTTTTTTTCAGATTTTAATTTCCATGACGCAAATAAATTTTACTCTACTTGGCCTTGTAAATTCCTTAGGTAGCTCCTTTAGCGAGCAGCAGCAGGGTAAATCTAGCCAGTGGAGTTACACGTCCAATTTCCAACTCATCCACAGTTCTTCCAACATTACAATTCTTGATGCAGCAAAATACTATGCAGAAGGTATTATTGCATTTATTATTCCAGCAGACAAACTTTGTCAGCACTCTTACAATTCTTTGAACTGACAGGAAATACTAAGTAGACTGATATCTTCAATTGAGGAAACATCTGGTATGTGTCATGGAAATTATATATGTTCACTGAGATAATTTGACCAGCATGCTGATATTATTGTTTTGCATGGGACCTTTTTTTTGGCGGCAGATGCTTCTGATGCAAGTATAGTTGGTCCGTCGCAGGTGTGTGTTTCGTATGTGCTTTCGTTTTCATATTATACCTTAAACCAAGTGAACTTTAAATATCAATTATATTGGTCGCATTTATTTTAACATTGCTGGTAAACGTGCAGTCATCTGGAACGCATTCTAAAGAGAAGGAATTGGAGTCATATGTTGTCAATCTGCAGCGAAGGTATACCTTTCTTGGATGATTCTCCGTATTTATGGACACTTGACTGAATTTTTGAAAATTCTCAGCGTTACAGAACTCGCTGAAGAAGTGCAGAGATTAAAGCTGAGAAACAATCAGGTAGACACTATCAGCAAATGTATCTGTAATTTGAAGTTTACATAATTTGAACAAAGATACTTGTGTTAAATGTGTTTAAAAGTTTTGTTTAGATTTTTAAATCATGAGTGCACCACTCATTGTGTTATCTACATGACAGCTGGAGAAGCAAATCAACGCGTTGTCAAAAGAAGACGAAAGGTTGCGAAGAGAGGATACCAAGCAATGATCTACATGTAGCCCCGTTGTATAATCCAGTTCCCCAATTTTGAACCTGGTTAGCGAAATTAATTGTATTTTGTTTCGATATCAGGTAGCTGTATCATTGTAATTTGTAAGTATTTTAGCAAGTTCAAATTATAGGATATTTTATTTGTACAGCGAGCTTTGTGTTATTGGTTTGGATTAGTCTCTCTCAACTATAATATAATATATAGACAGTTCTTACTCTGCTACTCTGGTAGATGTATGAGCGGTTAATGGAGACGGACCGTAAAATCTAGGGCTTCGTGAAGTCCAACCTTTTTTAGTCAGACAAATGAAATAGTTTTCTAAAAAGTGATGTCACCATTTGATTGAACTAAGGGTGTGTTTAGTTCATGTGATTTTCTTTACAAATATAAAGATCTGAGTTGGTGGTCGTGAGTTTACTCCAACAGGACTACCCCCATAACGGCTATCGACTCATCTAATTGCGACTCATTTTATACATATCACGATCTTTTGGCCACATTTGACTATTTTTCATTGGTTTTTATGACTTTCAAGGTAAAAAAAAATCAAAAATAATATTTTTGAGATAATTATTATTTATCAGAAATTTAAAAAATATGAGTCACATATTTTTAATCTTGTAGCAAAGCATGGACATTTAGCCAGTGAACTATAAGACCCGTTTGTGAGGCGTTGAGCTGAGTGTATCGGACAAAGAGATGTGCTTGTGTTTCTTGAGGTACGGTGGCGTCAAGGGAGGTGGTGGTGTAGGTGGTGGTGTGTGATCCTGAGGCACAGTTGTTGCGTTGGGCGGTGGTGATGTCGCCATCCAGATCTATTTCTCTCTGTTTTAAGGACCCGCCTATCACTCAGGCGTTGTTTCTCAGTCGATTCATCGATCGATCCCACGATGTCCCGAGCGCCGAGCGCACGGTCTGTTGGGTATATCGTGTGTGTTTTCTAGCTCTTAGCCAAATCCCATCCTATAACTGGGCCTTGGATGGCTTGTGTGGCCTTTTTCTTTCTTTCTGATTTTGATGTCCATAAAATTGATATCATTATATTTTTAGTCTTATTCAAAAGTAATTTTGTTATGGTTATGATTTGTACCACATAAATGACAAGTCGACGGAGTAGATCTTAGTACTCCCTTCGTGACCCGAAGATGCGTGAGAAGCTGAACACGAACCGGATCAGGACCACCAGGAATCTGTACGCCCTCGAACACAAGTGCGCGGTGGCCGAGGAAGGGCGCCTAGGGCCTGAGCTTGCCGCCAAACAAAAGCGGCGGCAAACCCACCCGAGGGCCCCGGGAAGAAGGGCTCCCGGAGCGCGGCGGGAAGCAAGTGCTTGCCGCGGAACCGGGGGCTCCTTAGAGGCCCACCAAGAAGGCTGCATCGACAGGCGCATCGGGTAGCAAGCCAGCGACAACCGGTCGCAGCTCCATCCACGCGAACGCCACGCACCACGGGTAGGACTTCCGCACTCTCCAAACCATCAAGGAGAAGCGCGAGCAGCGCTACGAGGAACGCTGTGCTGCCGGAGCCTGCTTCAACTGCGGGGATATCGGGCACCTCTCCCGCGACTAGTGCAGCACCCCGTGTACTTCGTCAGCACGGTATTGAGCGATGGCCGGGTACGGTACCCGCAGGTCCGGAAGCTCTTGCTTGGGATCCTGCTCGCTTCACGGAAGCTGCGCCACTACTTCTAGGCATACAACATCACGGTGGTGTTCGGGTTTTGCCTGGAACGGGCCCTCACCAACCGTTGAAAGGAAAACCTTGCCCCTGTATGGGTTTTGATGAATGATGACAACATGGTTGAGGAACTAATGAGTTACACGGAGTGTTTTAGGTTTTAGTTACTCAGAAGAGTTGGTTTAGCCAGCATCGACGACCCCTAAAAATTGAAGTATAGGTACTGGCTTGAAGTATGAAGAACTCAGTGAAAAACGGAGAAGAATGTGAACCGTAGCTTTCTTCATAGGTCTTTCCGTAGCTTTTTCTTCAGTTGAGTATAGGAACGTCGTAATATTAAGGGGGGATTGAAGTGTGGAGCTGGTTTAGGTGAAACCTTATTCTTCATGTTCAGCTTAGGCGAAAACCATTTTCTGGGTGAGTGTTTCTCGTCGGAGTGAAGAATGAAGCATTTCAGGCTTCACAGAAACTTCCGCGTGGAGTCTTCACTCTGATTCCAAATGTGTTTGAAAAACTTTGTCGCTTTACGTTTTGACCACGTAATCTAACCGTTGTGAGATAAAGAGATAAAGTGTGAGCTGGAGTCTCAGGGATCACTTTATCCAACGGGTCACAACTGCTAGATCGGCCATGCCCAAGGCTATATAAACGACCCAACTCGAACGGGTTTGGTGTTAATCCCCAAGGAGATGTTTTGAAGTACACCTGAGAAAACCATTAGAGCTGAACTGAGCGTGAAGAATGGGATCCCCTCTATAGCCGAACACTTGAAGCTTGTTACTCTCTTGGTGATTGGCATCACCTAGACGGCTAGGAGTCAATGTTGAAGAGCAATCGAAGTCTGTGATTCGTCATCAATCAGTCTGTGAAGGTCATATGATCTTCTCGACTGTCAGTGATATCGTGTTCTCGTGATATCATCTTCTCGACTGTCAGTGATCCTGAGTTTAACAAGATCAGTAACCTTGTTGATGCAAAGAAGATTTGGAATCTTCTCACTGAAGTCCATGAAGGGACTACCACTGTCAAAGATTCTAGAGTTACTCGCCTCATCAGTCAGTTTGACAGACTTGTGCTTGAGCCCAATGAGACTGTTTCTTCACTTTATGATTGTATGAGCACCATTGTGAATGAGCTGAATACTCTTGATGATCACAATATCACTGACTTGATGCAAAACAGAAGGTTTCTTCGAGCTCTTCCCATGGAGTACACCACTGTCTATGAATTGATCAAGCATTGGCCAGACTTCAAGAAGTTAACCTCTACCTAGGTACTTGGAAGAATTGTGTCCTATGAGCTTGATCTGGAAGAAAAGAAGATGATCCATGGTCCTGGATCCAGTTCGAAGAAGAACATTGCACTCAAGGCCAAGAAATCATCCAAGAAGATCGTCAGCTCCAGTGAAGAATCTGAAGACTAATCCAACTCCAGTGATGAGCTTGCTCTGTTTGTGAAGAGGTTCAATAAGAAGTTTGGAAGAAAGTTTTGAAACAAACTGAAGCATCAAAGTGAATCCAGCTCCTCCAAGTATCGGAAATCTGCTCATCGGAAGAAATCTGATATGGCCAAAAGAGCTTGCTTCAACTGCGGCAAGAAAGGACACTTCATCGCTGAATGTCCCAAGAAAGCTGATGAAGACAAGGAGAAGAAGGGATTCAAGAAACATCCTCACAAGAAGAGCCGTGATCGTCACAAGAAGAAGGATTGGAATAAGAACTCTGCTCACAAGAAGAAGGGGAAGTATTACTCTAGAGCACATGTTGGTGAATGGAACTCAGATTCTTCATCGTCTAAAGATCATCTGATTCTGAGTCTGAAGACGGCGTCGCTGGATTGGCGATATCTATTTCATCCTCCAGAGAGAAGACTTCATTATTTGACTCTGCAGATTCATCATCTGAAGATGCCTCTGGAGACGATCGCAACTCACCATCATGCTTCATGGCAAAATCCTCTAAGGTATCATCTCATAGTGAAGTTGAAGTGAATTCTAGTGATAATGATGAAACCGATAATGAAGAATCCGAAGCCATGACATATGAAAGATGTCTGTAGATAGTGAAGAAATTTCAGGAAATATTCGAAAGATGGCCATTTGTGATATTCGTTTAGAAGAAGTCCAACAAAGTGAATCTGGAATCAATAATGAAGAAGGTGCTTCACAAGCCGAAGAACCTAACCAAATCGGAGCTTCCACCCTAACTGAAGAACAAACTGCTAGTTCAAATGAAGCACAACCTAGTACTACTGGTTGTGAAGTACATCATCCGAAGATATGCAAAGGAATCCAAAAGGATCATCCTGTCGATCAAATCCTTGGAGATATCAGAAGAGGTACTCAAACTCGCTCACGTGTTTCAAGTTTCTGTGAGCACTTCTCTTTTGTGTCTTCAGTTGAGCCAAAGACAGCGGATGAAGCATTATCGAATCCGGATTGGGTGATGGCTATGCATGAAGAACTGAATAACTTCAAGAGAAATCTAGTCTGGACCCTCGTTGAAAGGCCAAGGCAAAATGTCACTGGCACTAAATGGGTCTTCAGAAATAAGCAAGATGAAGACGGAATCGTCGTGAGGAACAAAGCACGTCTTGTTGCACAGGGCTTCACTCAGGTTGAAGGTTTGGATTTTGGTGAAACCTATGCCCCTGTTGCACGTCTTGAATCTATTAAAATTCTTCTTGCATATGCTAATAATCATGACATAACTTTATATCAAATGGATGTGAAAAGTGCATTTTTAAATGGAACAATTGAAGAACTTGTTTATGTTGAACAACCTCCTGGTTTTGAAGATCCAGAGCATCCTAATCATGTCTATAAACTTGACAAGGCACTCTATGGCTTGAAGCAAGCACCTTGAGCCTGGTATGAATGCCTCAAAAAGTTTTTAGTCAAAAAGGATTTCAAAATTGGTAAAATTGATCCAACACTTTTTACAAAGAAAATGAATGATGAACTCTTTGTGTGTCAAATATATGTGGACGATATTGTGTTTCGTTCCACTAACCCTGATTTCAGCGAAGAATTTGGAAAGATGATGACGGAGAAGTTTGAGATGTCCATGATGGAAGAATTGGAGTTTTTCCTCGGTCTTCAAATCAAGCAAATGAAGAATGGAATCTTCATCTCTCAAACAAAGTACATCAGGGATATGCTGAAGAAATTTGGGATGGAATCTGTCGAGGGGATGACCCCGGGTAGGGTCATGACGACACATATTAGCCGAGATAACGAGGCCAAAGCCGGCACAGGCAACTGTGCCGGCATCCTTAAGCCGAATTGATAACAGGCCGGCATACCAAGGATATGCCGGCATAACAAGGATATGCCAGCATATTTATCTTGTCTTATGTGGTTGCAGGGTAAGCACAAGCAGTCTGATCTGCCGAGATGCGTCAACGGTCTTATCCTGAGCACATGGCGCAAAGTAAAACAGCGCTCCCTTTATCACAGGAAAGCAGTCGTTGCTCACGCCGTGGTGCCAGGCGACTGCACAGTGACGCGCCGAAGAAGGACCGATGACGAAGGCCTGCGCGTGGCTAAAGTGCGCAACGCCTGGGGCTACGAAAAGTAATGCTGTTTTGTCTCCTGTCGTGCAACCCATAGGGAACCGTGGGGCGTACCTAGCGGGCCCCGTAGAAGATAGGGTTTGCTTTTGGTCCACATGTCAGTGTGACATCGGCGGCCTACAAAAAGGAGCACCACCCCTCCCAGGAGAGGGGTCCTTCACTTAGTCATCTAGGGTTTTTCCCTTCTTCTTCTTCTTCTTCCTCAAGAAACAGCTCAAGGAGCTCCATTGTAATCCTTGGTATCTCTGGACCAAACCTGTGTAAAGTTGTGTGTGTTCTTGTGTTGTGCGTGGTTCTAATCACGTCCTCCCTCCTCCGGTTCCTCCTTCATCCATCGGCCCCAACATAAGTCATCCTATGGCATCTGCCGTGACACCACCACGACAGTTGGCGCCCACCGTGGGGCCAGTAGTGGCGCTGGCTTGAGATTTCATCCATACGGGAAGCTTTCTCGTCACCAGAGAGCGCGTGGTCTCCAGTTTGGTCCAGAGATTCGGTTCTCTGGGCTTCGTCGACAACAACGCGGGCTGCTTCAACAACGCGCCGCTTCCCTGCACAGGCCCCTTCATCAACTTTGGCATGCATGAGGTTTATGTCGCCACTGACAATCCTTTCAGGTACCCCGCGCAGGTGGTGGTGGCCGAAAATCCCCCCGCCGTCTGCACGGTTCATGGCCGGCATGGCGACTGCCTCGCTGACCGTGCGGAGGTCATGGTGACGGCTCATGGCGGCAATGCTGGCAAGGGTGCTGCAGAGAGCAGCGCGCTCCCGAGCAAATCCGGCAGAACGGCAAAGTTCCCAATGGAGAAGCCGGAGAACATCGCTGCTCAAGCTGGCACGTCCGCTGTGCCGGCAAAGCCGACTCAGCTCCAGGCCACCATCGAACGGTTGACCTTGCCGGTAGCACCAAACGCTAACCTGGCCCAGCTACAGGCTGAGTTGGAGTTGGAGCGCCAGAAACTACTGCAGGAAGCAGTCGACGTGGCTCGTGCTCGGCAAGAGCTCGATATTTCGCTCCGTGAGTATAACAAAGCTCATGGTCTCAATTCGACTGCAATGCCTAACCCTAGCCGAGTTGGGGAGGTGCGTAATCGTGGCAGAAACCTGAACACCGAGATAGCTAGAGATTGCAGGGCAATACCCGCTGTGTCGGCAAGTTTTGCCTTGGCACTTAAGCCGAAATACAGCACCCTTGTTAAGAACCTTAGGGCAGCCGAGGCTGCAGCACAAGAGTTGCCGAATCTCACGGGAGAGGCACTCCGACTGCAGCTGCTGCGTGTGAAGGAGTTGCTCCGCATGGCTAACGAATAGAATGAGGCATACATGAGGTTGCACGGCAAGCCCGGTGCATCTCAAATCATTCACTTGGCCGCGGGCGCTGACGGCCGGGCTGATAAGCAAGCGTCTTCGCCTGGTGGCAAGCGAGACAAGAGTGTCAACTCAGGCCGAGACAAGAGGCTAGATAGTTATGATCCGGCCCTGGCTGAGAAGCAAATGGTTAGAAGAGTTGATGACGGCCAAAGTGGTCTGCGTCTCGACAACAATCGCCGAGACCCACAAAAGCGTCACTCGGCTGGTCATGGACACCAACCTCGGGGTCCGGCACCCAATACTGCTGCAGGTCAGCAGGGTGCCGGGCGCAACCCCTTGTATCGAGGTGAAGATCACCAGCAGGACCGTTACGATGACGGATACTCGTCCATGGGAGATGAAGGCTATCTCAGGCGAGAGCGTGACAATGTCGGCCCGCTCGGAGCCTGAGTGGGGAACAAGCAAGTGTCGCCGCTAGATGCCCAACATCGGCTCGACAGAATCTATCTGTCGGAGCTTCTGGAAGAACAAGGCCCACCGGGACAACGCTGTTTCGAGCATCGGATCATGAGAGAGACACCAGGCCAGGGTTTCCAGCTTCCCAGGGGTACGAGAACATATGACCGCAGCACAAAGCCGGAAGATTGGTTGGAAGACTATGTCACTGCAGTGCATGTAGCAGGCGACAATCGCAGATGGGGTGTACGTTATCTCTCGAACCGGGAACTTGGTGTTCGAGGTGGTGGATCTCGGCAGTCCATACCATGCGCTGCTCGGCAGACCGGCATTAGCCAAATTCATGGTGACTACCCACATTGGTTATCTGAAGATGAAGATGCCGGGACCAAATGGTACCATAACCATTACTGGCAACTACAAGCGTTCGATGGAGTGCGCGGCGGCAGGATCTGCTTTGGCCGAGTCACTGGTTATCGCTGGCGAGAAGTGGAAGCTGCAAGAAGCCGTTGCACTGGCTCAGTCGGCACAGATTGGCATGCCGGCTATGACCAACCCCCATGGAAGTGTGGCTTTCCAGGCAGCCAAGGAGACGAAGAAGATCCCGGTCAACAGTGAGTTCCCGAACTGCACCGCTATCATTGGTGCCGGCCTGAATGAGAAATAGGAAGGCGAGCTCACCAGCTTCCTCCGTGAGAATCGGGGCATCTTCGCATGGTCAAATCAAAACCTGCCGGTTGTGTCGAGGGAGTTGGCTGAGCACTCATTACATGTCAGACCAAACGCAAGACCGGTGAAGCAGCCCCTTTGACGCCTCGCCGATGACAGAAGGAAGATCATATCGGAAGAGATATCCCGGCTTCTAGCTGCCGGCTTTATCATGGAAGTGTTGCATCCCGACTGGTTGGCAAACCCGGTCATGGTTGAGAAGAAGAAAGATGACCCAACTGCTGCCAAGGTGTGGCGTGTATTGACTACACTAGCCTGAACAAGGCATGCCCCAAAGATCGTTTTCCGTTACCTCGGATCGATCAAAGCGAGGCTTGTAGCACTAGGGTTCACGCAGATACCCGAAACCAATTCTCCATATATGCATGGAATCATTTTCCGATAACATATTTCAATGACAGTTCTAAATCGTCTATTTATGCAGTTGATAGATGTAGTGACAAAATATCTTTATGATTCACTTATTTTGGACATATAGGTTCCTCGAGGAATCCCAATTTCCAAATGCACATGAAAGACGCAACATGAATAGTGCAAAACCTTAATAATTCATTATATGGCTTATTAACATAGTTTGGAAAATTGGTACAACTGACTAAATGAGTTTCTTTCACTGAAGGACTACTCAAACAATGATGATTGTCCAAGTGTATACATCAAGAAGTTTGGTGATACATACAATCACCTAAAGACGGAATTCAAGATGAAGGATCCTTGTAAAGCCAAATTTACTTGGGTTTACAAGTATTATGGTACATCGAGCTGCCTATATCCAGAAAATGTTGGAATTGTTTTTTAACATGGACAAATCTTATCCACCAAAATCTCTCATGGTTGTTCGATCTCTAGACATAGAGAAAGATCTATTTAAACTATGAGAAGATGGACAAGAAATATCCAAACTCCAATACCATCGGATAAACTAACTCTGACTACTTATTAGATCCCACAAAGTTAGATCAAAATAGGCTTCGTGTTCCTACATGGTGGGATAGCCATCCTAAGAAAGTTTTTCCAAACTTCACACTAGTGGCTACATACACCAATTATTCTGGAATTAATACATGCAGCACAAATGTGTACATGTTTTCACAGAATGACAAACCACATATATCATGTGGTATTGATTTGATTGAATCACCTACAATTATCTATGAAGATAATCCTGCTTATGTTTCACAGATGCAAACGGGTTATATCAGTATGCGACAACATAAAACATGCAAGCATTAGGGGGAGTATCCACCTAAATTTAACCGGTTCACAACATCATATTGCCCTCTTTTCCTATTATGAGTTTTACTCACTAGTTTCTCATAAAGGGTTTTTAATGAGACAATATCAACACAAGATTATATGTCATATTTTTCTATTTTCCCCATCGGGGTCTTTAAGGATAATATACAAGGCATATTTATTGTTCACATAATTCTATATGAATTGTCAAGAAACAATAAACAATATATGTTGTACCATTTACTCCTAATTTTTCCGATTGGGTTTTTAGGAAGGAGTTTTTACAACATATCAATATCAGTATTACTTTCCACAATATTTTTCCCACAGGGTTTTTGGAGGAAATTACAAGATTACAAGTTTCATTGATGTTACAAGCATATACATATCAACGGAGCAAATTGATCAAGGGGGAGTGTTAAGATTAATTAGTATATAATCAATTAGGATTAATTATTAGTTAATTAATAGTTAACATGGCAGTTAACTAGTAACTGCTTGCATCCCAATTTTCCCAATTTTGGGACGCCACTGCCAAATATTGGGGCGCCTGTGCATGTACAGGTGCCTCCTCTCCTTGTATAAAAATAACATCAATCAATGGAACAATCACAGATTCATTCTCAATCATTTCATTCTCAATAAGGGTGGTGGTTTTTGGAGCTTCCCACCGCCTCCGGCTTTCCTCGATCCCTTTCCTTTATGCTTGTGTTTGTTTGTGCTACTACTCCTGTCACCACCAGTCGGTGTCACTCCTCACTCGGCAAGCAAGTCTTTTTAATCGTTGCGCTCCTCGGACCTCCGTGGATGTCAAATGCTTCGATGGAAGAAGAACTATGGCTATCCACGTGCAAAAAATATGCTATGGCCGATTTCATTTCACGGATGATAAGATTTCACCAGCATTTTCCTTGTTTGATTGACCAAGCAAAGCGGATAAAATTGTTGCAAATATGTTATGAATGGTGAAAGGGGCCTACCCTTATGTGCTGATTTCCTGGTACATTTCGTTTCAAGGTTTTCCTCCTATACCTGCCGTTGATACGTTGTACTTAAATTCTACTACTATCTTTGTTTCTATAAGATGTTTTAGTTTTTGTACTTAAACTCTACTCTCTTAATTTAAGTTAAAAATTTAAAGCTTGATTCATTTATAGAAAACAATAATATCTGGAAAATCAGAGGCTATGTGAAGATATATATTATGACGGATTTAATACACTTATGTTTGTGTTGCTAGATGGCGTACATGACGCCAAGTGCCGCCGCCCGAGCGACGTGCACAGGGTGCTCGACCGGATGCCTATCCGAGACAGTGTCGACTGGAACGTGTCGTCGCTCGGTGCTCCGACACCGGGGGCGTGCGGCCACGTCCCCCTTTTAGGTTCGGTAGGGGCGTCTGGGGCGGAGACCCGGTGATCGCCGGCACGGCCGATGAGGCCCTACAGGGCCGGTGAGACAAAGTGCTAAGGGTGCACGCTGGTCCAAGAACAGGTACACGCACGTTTTTTACCCAGGTTCAGGCCACCCGGAGGTGTAAAACCCTACGTCCTGGCTGTCTGAGCTGGTATTGATTACGGATCAAAGGCTTACAAGTTGCCAGGCAGGTCCCCGGGCTTCCTCTCAATGTCTAAGTACTCCCTGCTACTCTCTGTTGACTGTCTACTGGAACCAAATGATCCCCGATCTAGTGAGCCAGCGAAGAGAACTTGTGGAACTGAACGACTGTCCAACTGACCAACCAGCCCCTTGACCGTCGGCATGGGTCCTCCTTTTATACATAAGGGGATGCCACATGTGCCACGGTGCATGAGCTACAAGTGTCCAATGGGGAGGTATGCAACCCCTCCCGGTGAGCTGGTGGCGTGCATGGGTGCCACCTCCGCTGCTAGGGGCCTAAGACCCTAGGGTAGGATTAGACAACCACTATTCTTTGGATCGGACGGGTAACTACCCGTCAGTCGGCTCGTTTACTGAGCCGCACGCCTTGCTCCTTGCCTTGGTGGGACCGCGCGTCCCGCGCCCGCCACGCGCCCGCGTGGCGCTGTCAACTGGGCCCCACGCCCGAGGTGGGGGCACGCGCCCGGGAACCCCTAGTCCCAGCAAGTCGACCCCGGAAAGCACCCGGGTCCAACGCACCCGGGAAGAGCTTCCCGGGAGGTGCCCAGGCGGGAATATTCCTCGAAACCCCGCTAGCCCCTTTTGGGCTGGTAGCTGGCCGAGGAGCTCATAGACGCTCCCCGGGATGAGACCTTCCCAGGAACCCGGTAAAGGGGCCCGCGCGTCGCACAGCGGTGGTACCCCGGGTGCCACTGGTGCGACAGAACGCGCTAGTCGTTGCGTACGTGCAGGACGGTCGAGGCGGTGAGGAAGGTGTTCGATGCGATGCAGGACATGAGCTGCTTGTGAGGATTGGATTAGAATCCAATGTGAATGTTAGGTTGAGAATAGGAGACATCAGAAAGCTGTTAACGCCGCATATGGACAGACAAGAGAGAAAAACAAAAGAAAGACGGGGCAAAGGATTTGGGAATAAGAGACACTAGGAACAAGAAGATCGACAATTTCCATGACCAAAAACTCATATACCACCAGCGCGATCGCATAATCTTTAAGCACGTATACGTTTTTTTTTCTTTTTCGTGACGACGTATACATATTTATGTTGGAACCGCAAACTTGCTACCTGGTTCACCAGGTTGACGAAGATGACAATGTGGCAGATGTAAGAGTAATGCAAAAAATAACAGAGATCCACACTACCCTTGGACCATGCAACGCTTGATTTGTCGCCTTGTGGATGTATTGTGGTTGTTGTGGATGTATTGTGGTTGCTGCGCCTGACCTTATAGTTGCGAAGGACAGATGTGAGTGTAAACTTATAATGCTATAATGAATTGCAGATAACCTTAGTTTATTGCTCCAAAAGTACAGACATATATACAGTGTAATACATCGTTGTACCAATTATAGAAAGAAAAATAAAGAATCCAAAACCACATTGTAAATGTATTTTAGGCTGACTATGGATGGCACCCGCCGGGTTCAGGTCCGGGTTCGGCACTACCAGACCTGGACCCAGCAATCCGCCCCGGACCAGCAACCCGGACCCGGACCCGGTCCTGGCGTCGGGTCTGAAATTCTACCAGATCCGGACCCGAGTCGGGTCTTGTAGACCCGCGGGTCTACCCGACCCGGAGACCAGAAAAGTCCAAAAAAACAAAGAAATTACAACAAAGACCTGCAGTTTTACACAAAGGACCCCAAAGCAAAATAGAAAGAAGCAATCGAGTCCTCGAAGCCCTTCTCCACCATAGCTTGACGTTGCCAGGGACAGAGGTGGCTGGAGCTGGAGTCCGATGTCGACGCCGGCTTGGGTTGGCGGCGGCCTCCCTCCTCTCGCGTGTGGTGGGGTGGGGCTGGCGGGTGGCTGGAGGAGTATGCAGAGGCGGGGCCGTGGACTCGCGGGGATTTGGATGGGATGGCTGGACGGGGCGCTGCCGACAACTCGATGACCGCGGCAGAGGACTGAATCTGTGGTGTGCGCCGAGGAAGAGGAAGAAGCCCCGATGGGCATGGGAAGAAAATGAATCGTAGTTGGCCTCGTGGGTAGAGGCGGTGAAAGGATGGGAGAGGCAGGGAGTTACGTACTGGGTGAGTTGTTGTAGTAAATGGGCTGGGCCAGAATTTTCTTAGTGGTGAGTATATGGGCCTATATCTACATTTGTGAAAAACTGAACCAGGCACGCAGGTTTCCCAGTTCGGGTAAGGCTGTACCAGACCCGGACCCGCCAGACCCGATGGGTCCGAAATTTTCTCATTTACAGACCCGCGGGATTGATTTTTCATCAGACCCGCATCTAATCGAGTCTAGACCCGTCGGGTAATCGGGTTTCGGGTACCCATTGCCATCCGGAAGGCTGGCGAGATGAACTGTGAACTACCGCACATGAGCTCCTTACAATGTCCTTTTAGTTATGTGGATGGAGGTCCTCAATGGCATGATAAATAAATGGAAGCATGTGAAGAATAATAAAAGAAATGGATGCTACTGTATGTGTACTTTGTTGCAGATAAGCTGGCCTGATAAAAATGAAACCTGCATGACAATGTCCTTTTAGTTCTGTGGATTAGTTTGTTTGAGTACAATACTTTCCCACATTATAAATTCATAGTAAAATTATTATATTTTCATCTCTGAATAACACAAAGCAACAATAAGAGTTCCAAGTAAACTGAAGAAGTCGCCGATAAGAGTTCCAAGTAAACTGAAGAAGTCGCCGACAATTACCTGGGAACTTGTGGTGGTGGTGGGGTGGGGGGGATAATATTCATGTTTCCTTCTTCATTTTGGGCTCCATAATGTTTTGTTTTTGCAGGATCCATGATGAATCCTGTGAGTCAACCTCACTATCAGTATGTCATCAAAAAGGTATATATGTAAGAGTCATGATACAAACCGCCATCGCCGATTGCTGAAGGGTTCCAGCGGAGGCAACCTCCGCCGGAGCATCGTCGTCGACCTCGCCAGTAAGGTTGATGACCCGCACCTCTGTAGGCGCAGGCGCAGCCGGAGCCCCTCCGGCAACTGCACGAACGGCTCCTACGTCAAGCATGGGGATTGGTCCGAATAATAGTAAAGAAAGTGTTCGAACTTGCGCGTACCTGCCGCCGGGCCGGTGCCCTGCAAGCTCGAGTCGGGGATCCTTGGGTCCCCCACGGCCGCTGCCGCCGTCGCAACCGCTGCGTCAGCATCGCCTTGATTGCCGCCGCCCGATGCCGGGCGAGGCTTCTTGGTTGGGGCTGCCGGCGACATGCTGGTCTGTCCCCTCTTCCTCGACGAACTGGAAAACGCAAAAGTAGATTAGTCAGGCACAAAATAATTTCGCAAAATCAAAGTTGTTCTGAACGACATTTTACTTACCCCGCCGGCTTGAGCTTGAGAACCCTGTCCACCAGGATGCTCCTCGCCGGAGGGCCACTTTGCACGGAGGGAGCTGTTGGAGTTCCCGAGGTGGTCGGGGCGCCTGATGCAGCCGCGCCACTGCCGCCAGAGGCCCCAGCCCTCGCGTCGTCGTGAGGCTCCTGGAGCTGCGGGCTGGCCTCCCGCCTGCCCGCTCGCTCCGCCGCGGACCACCTCACCAAGGGGACGTCATCTTCCTCGTCGTCCTCCTCTGGAACGACCTCGCCGGCTGCCGGGGGAACGTCGTCGTCACCTTTCATCATCGCTGAGGTCTCCTCCGACGCCCAACGAGGAGTCGTCGGAGTCCGAGCCCTCTGCCTTGGCGAAGGCCTGGCCTTGGCCCCCTTTCCCCGAGTCGGTCGCCGGTTCCTTGCCTTTCTGGGACCGGGGCTGCGAGGGTGAGGGTTGCGCCGAGGGGTCCTCCACGATCCCCCACTCGTCGCAGAGTGGGAGATCCCTGGCTCCCGGGTTCAGGATCCTGGCGTGGAGCGAGTGCGCTCTAGGCGGGAGCAGCTGTTAGGGCTCGTCCTCCCCGGTGATACCCTTCACCCAGAACTGCACTTCCTCCAGAAGGAGGTCCGTGCGCTGCAGCCGGGTCCGGTCACCGGCCCCGGTGTACATCCACGCCGGATGCGAGCGCCGCTGCAGGGGGGCCACGTGCCTCCCGATGAAGTGGCGCGCCACATCCATGTCCGTGAGCCTGGCCTCACGGAGCGCTTTGATCTTCACACAGATCGGGGCCAGCTCCTCGTCCTTCGGGTCGCGGAGCGTCCAGTCGTCAGAGCCCTTCGGAGACTCGAGGGGCTCCTCGTGAAACTCCTCGAGCTCGTCAGTGCGCACCCAGCACCAGTCGCGGCGCCATTCGTGCTCGATCTTCTTCTTCCCCGGCAATAAACGTGGGGTGAAGCTGCGCCATGAGGAGCCCGTAGGACTCCATGACAACTGAGAGGAAGTAGGAGCGCGGCGGCATGAACCCGGCAAGGATGAACCTCCCGAAGATCCGAAAGTAGTGCCCGTCACACTCCGCTCTGGCGGGAAGGACCCGTGTCGGCCCGGGCTCATTGTGCTTGGTGGCCAGAGCCAAGTCCAGCTTGTCGACCCCCTCGCCGTTGTACCCGGGGGGGAAGAAGGCGAATTTAGCCCACATTTCCTCCTCCTTCCAGGCCTTGTCCGACAGCTTCTTCTTGCCGGTCTTATCCCCTTTGCTGGTACTCCCCTTGGGACGGTTCGGGCCCTTGGAAGACATCGGCGGAGGTGGAGAGGTGGTTCGGTTGGAGTTGGGAGCGGGGAGCTTGGGAGGAGGTGATGGCGAGAGCAAGAGACGGTGGGGAGTGCCCCGTCGCCGGCCTTAGGTATTTATCGGGGCTGGCGGACTGCAACGGGCACCCCCACGATCGGCAATAAAGAGCACTAAAGCATCGGAGATTAAGAGGGGGGTGCGTGACGTGGCCTTAACTCTCTGGTGATTAAGGGAGATAAGGCACGAAATCGTGCGCCCGACCGTTCCGCTCGGAGAAGTGGAGCTATAAATGCGGCCCACGAGGACGGGTGCCAGGGGGTTTCCCCCTTGGGACACACGCGTCGGATAGGGCGTAGCCTGGCAACCGACCGAGGAGAGCACTTGCTGGAAGCTTCAAGGCTGCCGGCACACGCCCGGGGGCTACTGTCATAACAGTGGCCCATGGGGTCCCACTGATACGGGACGCGTGGGTCGCCAGTGACGGAGTCCCATCAAGAAGGCCTCCCAGGAAGCGCCGAGCCTGGGAAGCCTGCCTTGAGGAGACGACCCCTACTGAAGCTAAAGCTAAGGGCCGAGTACAAAATGCTCCCGGGAACCCCGGTCCCGGAAGCCGAAGGAACGCCTCCCAGCAACCAGCAGGTGCGCTAGCCGGGAGGGTGCACCCCAGCAATCCGCGCTCGGGCATGCAGGCGGGACCCGCAGAACAATGAAGACAGGACGGCGGGCGCAGTGCATTTAATGCACCAATAGGAGTCCTATAGGCAGGCCTAGTCTTGCTGAGCAAAGTTAGAGAGACTACCCTACGAACTATTTTTTCTACCATGTACAGTGGACTGGGCGCTGCATGGCGTCTAGCGCGGATGAGTAAAATTGTATTCCATGCAGCTGTGACACGCGTCTAGGCAACGTGTCACGCTGCATGCATAGGCACCTGTGGTATCCCCTTATCTATAAAAGGAGGACCAATGCCACCGGTCAAAGGGTTGGGTCCAGCTCAGTTGGAACCTGAGTGAGTAGAACATATCATAGCCAACCCGAAAACTCCCCGAGTGATCTGTACACACTCAAACTTGTGAACATAACTCGGAGCAGGACGTAGGGTATTACACCTCCGGATGGCCCGAACCTGGGTAAAAACTCTTGCGTCTACACTTCGTGTCCATCGCCACGCCGGCGATCGCCGGAGCGATCACCTCGCCCTCCACCGAACCAAACCAAAAAGGGGTGCTCGGCATCCCCGGTGCCGGAGACCGTGCTCCGATAGTAGATGGCCTGAGAACGCTCGGTGTCCGCTGCATTTTGTTGTCTCTAATACACTAGTAAGTCCATGCATGTCTCTAAAATTTTAAAACCAATAGTTCGATTTTCGTTTCTCTTTAGGTAAGTTGCTTTTTATTACTCCCTTCAATCCAAAATAACTGTCGCAAATTTTTCTATATATACGCATGTACCTACAAACTGAACGATATTACAATTAGTTGTAGAAATATTACAATTTTGAAATTTGAGTTCTCTTTGAACAATGATGCATTTGATTAGATACAATTCATAGCTCAACTTGAAGTACGGAAAAACTCGCTGCCAATAAGGTGGGCAATATAGTTCAAGCATCAACAAGAGAGAGTACCTGACCTTCTTCAGAAATATCTGATGACAGAACCCTCTTCTCCATGGAGCCATTAAACCTGTGTCGTTTTAAAATCCATTCCACTGGACAAATATGTTTTAAAGCTGCAAAAAAAGAAAGAAAGATACTACAGTACAACTCTACAAGTCCATTAGTTAATCATAGGCTAAAGAGAAGCATCAATAGTTCATTACATTTGTCGAGCCCATGCCATGGAATGGCAGTGCAGCAACTAACCACAGGACAATCCCAATCAGATTTTTCACGTGATTGTGATCTTCTGAAATTTTTCTAAACACCCCTGCATGTTTCTTTTAACTCTAACAACACATATTTGTTCATGTTGAAGGGATCAGCCCAAAAACTGGGTATATTTTTTCATCAACTATAAAATATGCTACTCCCTCTGATTCTAAATTCTTGACTCAAATTTGTCCAAATATGAATGTATCTAATCTTAAAAAGAGTCTAGATACATGTAATATTTCGACAACAATTTAGGATCGGAGGGAGTACATCACAAGGGTTAATCCGTTGGAACATTTAACCAAAATTTGATGAAGCCATACTTAAAAAATAGCTATTCAGCAAAATAATGTTTTTGGATTAAACAAAACTAGTAAGTCCGCACGTGCACGCATGTCTCTAAAATTTTAAAACCTATAGTTTGATTTTCGTTTCTCTTTAGGTAAGTTGCTTTTTATTACTCCCTTCAATCCAAAATAATTATCGCAAATTTGTCTATGTGTACGCATGTACCTACAAACTGAAAGATATTACAATTAGTTGTAGAAATATTACAATTTTGAAATTTGAGTTCTCTTTGAACAATGATGCATTTGATCAGATACAATTCATAGCTCAACTTGAAGTACGGAAAAACTCGCTGCCAAAAAGGTGGGCAATATAATTCAAGCATCAACAAGAGAGAGTACCTGACCTTCTTCAGAAATATCTGATGACTGAACCCTCTTCTCCATGGAGCCAATTAACATGTGTCGTTTTAAAATCCATTCCACTGGACAAATATGTTTTAAAGCTGCAACAAAAAAGATACTACAGTACAATTCTACAAGTCCATTAGTTAATCATAGGCTAAAGAGAAGCATCAATAGTTCATTACATTTGTCGAGCTCATGCCATGGAATGGCACTGCAACAACAAAGCACAGGACAATCCCAATCAGATTTTTCACGTGATTGTGATCTTCTGAAATTTTTCTAAACACCCCTGCATGTTTCTTTTAACTCTAACAACACATATTTGTTCATGTTGAAGGGATCAGCCCAAAAACTGAGTATATTTTTTCATCAGCTATAAAATATGCTACATTACAAGGGCTAATCCGTTGTTACAATTTAAACAAAATTTGATGAAGCCATACTTAAAAATAGCTATTCAGCAAAATAATGTTTTTGGATTAAAAAAAATGAAATGATACATGAAAGATGCGGGATTGAGATGCAAAAACACACATTTCTTCCACTCACACTTCTCTTTAACGGCGACCAAACAGCCTTTTAAAAAATGTTTCTCTCGGAACATTTGTCTCTCTGCTCTTTTCTCTGAGAACAAAATACATTGCTTCTGAAATTATATAGCTCTTGGATGCACGTCCTCCTCTTATTTAACGACCAATCGACCACCAAACATCCCTTTTCGAAATGTTTTTCATGGAGTATTTGTCTCTCTGCTCTGTTCTGAAAATAAGACAATACCTTCCCGCAGAAATTATATAGCAGCTATCGAATGCACATACTCCGGTTCTCTAACAGTCATTTGAATTCTGAAAAGTTTTCTACAAAAGTGAATATTTAAAGGTAACTCCATCCAAGCAAACAGACTACTCCATCCTATCCTAATACTTTTTACACGCTTTTTAGACATAAATACATACATATTTGGACAAATTTAAGACAATTAATATGGATATGTTTTAGGCTACAGATGTTACCTAGTAATTTCTACCGAGTGCATGACAAAAATTACCTAATAATCCCTCCGTTTTTAAATACTTGTCGTGTTTTGAGTGCAAATTCATGACAAGTATTTAGAAACAAGTATTTAGGAACAAGTATTTAGGAACTAAGGAGTACAAAGACAAAACAAAAAATTAAAGAGATGAATGAATCAGGAGGTAGCCACCATGGTCGCACGCTGAGATCCCAACTGCTGATGACTATGACTGGCGGCGTGGCGCCATCGACGGGAGCTCCTTCGTTGGACTACGTTTCTTGTCGTCTCCAAGCCCTGCAAGAAGATCGCAGCGACCGTGGCTGGCAGTATCCATGCCCAGGAAGATCGCAGCGGCCGCAGCGGACGTGGTTCCAGACTTCCAGTGGGCAGCATGCAGAGGGACGCCCGGACGATTCTGCTCGGCGGAGACGATTCCCAACCTCGAAGTCGGGCTGAGGGCTGCAGCATGTATTGCCAAGACGGCTTGCGGCGCAGCTTTTTCGCGGCCAGTGGCGGAGCGCGGATCGGCGGATGGATCGCGGCGCGGCGGCGGCTGACGGCTAGATCGCGCACGGTGGCGGAGGACGGTTAGATTGCGGCGCGGGGCGGCGGCAAGGGAGGCGGATGCGGGGGGAGGACTGCGGCGACGAGGCAGACGGATGCGGGCAGGAAGCCAGAAGGCGGCGACGAAGGAGATGGATTGAGAGACTGGCTGAAATGCCCCTTTAATGATCTCCAAATAGGTTTCGTCCGAAGATTGTGACTTTATACTCTAGTCTCTCAAAAGAAAACAATACACTTTTTTCTGAAAATTACATAACATCACCTGGTCAAAAAAGTTTTGAAACGGAATCACTTAATTTTTTAGTTCTCTCCACTATCTCACTTCAGCCGTTAAAACAAACAGTTAGAAGCGGCAACAAATTTATGTTTTGGAAACTCGATATTCGTTTATGAGTATAGACATTTGATTATTTTGTTGAGTATGTCTATTTTGATTTTCCTTATTTTCTGAAGGAGGTTATCAATAGTAGATTAAATCAAGCCTAATTAATAAACTGGCAGCGCACGTGTAAATTTTTTCCAATTATTTGATCGAGTTGTTTGACGGATCTGGCTTGTGGTTAGTTATGACGACTTGACGTCGTTGGCCTCTTGGCTATCTAACTGCTCATAGTCTTGTCTCTGCGTGGCGGCTGGAGTCCGTCTTATATGACTGGCAAGTATTAAATGTGGCAACTCGCCCGCGGATATCCGACCCAAGTGGGCAGGATATGGGTCGACGTTTACGCCCATGGGTATACCCGATGGCTCGCCCGATTAGTTATGGATAGGGTATGGGTATAGGTTTATACCCATGGATACCTGAGGGGTCGCCCAGAATATTTTAATTAAATAAATATTATTTTTATTATATAATACGTGGACTCTTTGATGCAATAAGAATTAACGGATGAAACTTGCTGTAAAAAATAAAAATAAAGACCAAGTGCAAAATTGGCCTAGTAGCCCTGATTCGATGACCCATCAACTTGGCATGTTTGGCCATCTCTCGCTCGGTCTGGCTCACAGAAGAAAGGCATCGAGGCGCCTTCTCCCATCTCCCATTCTACACTCGACCATCATCTCTCGTTCTCTCTTCTATGTCCTAGGCGCCGCCACCATTATCTCTCGTAATCTGTCTCATCAGTTTCTTCTAACAATTCGCCATCTCCTTGTGTAATTTAGCCCTAGGAGGAGACGGTCATGGCTAGGAAACGGAAGAGGGGACCAGCCGTGTGGCCGCGCCTGGGACACAGAGGGGACGGCCGTGGCTTCAATTCCTTGCCCGATGGATGCCCGATCAGGTCTCATCTTCCGAACCCCCCTAGTGTTCCGGTGGAGCGATATTTTTCTCGTCAAATTCAGAGTTGTTGCCCGACTCTCGTAATGATCCATCCTGCTGGCGATGGGTTACCTCGCGGGGTTGCAGTCCAATTCGGTGCAGGTAACGTGCTAGCTGGTTTAGTAGGCCTAATATATATGCAATCTTGGGGGGCCCACATTTTTTTTGGGGGAGTTTGACAGACGACGGTGAAGGGAACAATCCGTATTTTTTAGATAGGTATAGATGGCGAGGGCCGAGGGAGACGTGCGGGATGGGCGTGATTAGCGGAGGGAGAACGAAACAACGTGGACCGTTAGATCAATAGATTTCACTACTAGTACAAAACGAAGTATATCTCATGGCCTATCAGTGAGGGTGCGAAACGACCGTGAGTGATGACTAGCATCACTGTCGGTCGCATCCCCACCCGCCACTGATGAATAGACAGGGGTTTGCCCATCTCCGACCCGCCAAACATCAATACCGGGCGCATGTGGCGCCCGCCACTAATGTCGTATCATTCGTGGCGAGAATCATCAGTGGCGGTTGTCCGTAGCGCGACTCCCACTGATGTTTTGCACATCACTTGCGGTTGCCCGATCACGCCTGCCAATGATGTTGTCCCTATTATCAGTAACGGTTGCGTGCGGGCCCACCGACACTGATGGTCGAAGCCTTTTAAATAATCATAACTAAATCATAATAAATCAGAAAAAATGTGATTCTTTTTGTCGAATTCTTATTTTTTCCTGCTTAACATGATCGAACAATAATATCATATGGTAACATTTTAAAAATGACATATGTGGTACAATCTTGTTATTTTTGATAGTTGAACTTCGGGTTTTAAGCCCAAATGACCAAATTTTTGTTCATTTCTATGTCGAAGTTCATGATAATGTCCATTTTTTGCACATGTGTGCGTCTTGTCATAAAAACAATATCGCCAAAGAGATTTACACATGTCTGTTTATATTATATGAAATATGAAAAAAAAATCATGTCTTCCCTTGTCAGTGACGAGTCTTGTAGCTCTAGGCCCGCCACTGATGCTTTTTTGGAGCCCAACCAACCCAATTGAGGCCCGTCAAAACAGTGCATATGTATCAATTTCTTGCACAGAGGTGCGTCTTGTTATGCCAAATAATGTTGCCAATGATATTTACAAATGTTTGGCTTAAAAATCCTTTTTTTTATTTTTCATATGCAAAAGAATTATATTTAGTCCATATTTCTTGGCCGGGCCCACCACTGATACTCAACCCACCACATTCCTATTTGCTATAAAATCCGACTAACCCTACGCGCAACTCATCCCTCTATTTTCTCCCCTCCCAGCAGCCACCCTCTCTCCTTTCTCTCTTCCTTCTCCGTCCCGACGCCTCCTCTCCCTCTCTTCTGCTCTTCCCCCAAGCCCCTCCCGGCCTCCCCTCCCCGAGCCCCTACCCGAGCGCCTCCCCCTCCCTCGAACTCCTGCCTCTCTTTTCCTCCCACGCGCGTTCCCCTCCCTCGAGCTCCTGCAGCAGCGGCCGCGGAGGACAATGGCGGCAGTGCTTGGAGGCCGTTCACCGGCGCCCCCGACCTTGCCCGCGGTCGGATCTGGCGCCCCCGACCCGGCCCCGACCTCCCTCGGCCGGCCGTGCCCGACCCCTGCCTCCTCCGGTCGACCTGGCCCCGACCCCGGCCACCAGTCGTCGCCGGATCCGCCGCCCCGACCCCCCTGCTGCCGCCGGATCCCGGCCTCCCTCTTCTCTCTTTCTCTCCCTCTCTGATTTTCTCTCTTTTGCAGTGTAGGTCGTCGTGGAGGAACAATTGTTCTACAGCCATGGAGCGCCACCGTGGAGAGGAGCCCGTCCCTGCCTCCTCCGGGGATCCGCCGTCGGGAGACGAGGAAGCCGCCGCCCCTGAGCCCGCCTGCCCCCGGAATCGTTTCCATCTTCCTCGGTACATACTTTTTCCCTCCCTTCCCTCTCTTGCTTCTCTCCTTCTCTATTTTTCTCTGGCTTCTTCTAAAGCTATCTCTTTCTCTCGCAGATTTGTTCGTGGCTGGCTCGGCTAGCAATTTTGGCAAGCAAGTTGATTGGCGAGTAGATTTGTATACGAACTTTATTGTATATAGGATCTGTACAAATATCTACTGCTGGATATTTAGTGATTTGTTGTATATACAGATTTGCTGTGATATTTGATTTGTGATTTGATGAATTAATCAACACGCGGGCCTGTGGCCTGCCCTTTTTTATAATCTCGAAAACACACATCACTGTCGGTCAGGGTTGCGCCCGCCAATGATGTCATCACTGACGGTTCGCCTGGGCGTCCCGTTAGCGATTATTTTTCGACCGTTTCTGTAGGAGTGTTTGGACGGTGCAGATTCGATTTTTCTGTCAAGTTTGTGCCTTTATATGTAATAGAACTGCAAATAGAACGGTGCAAATTTGTGCCTTTATATGTAATAGTGACAGAGATGAGTTTCATGTGTACTGCAAATAGCAACTACGAGACTAACACTAACACTATTGTTGTTAGGTGCACTTGCTGCAAGAAAAGATCCAGATAGGATAAGTGAAAAAAGCTAGCGCATGCAGAGAACAACTCCCTCCGTACCAAAGGATGTATGTATTTATGATTAAAAAAATCTAGATATATGTAATAGAAAGTAATAATATGGGAGAGGGAGTAGATAGGTGCACCACCCCTTCGCCTACCGCGGCGGCGGAGCGACGTTCCCAAGCGGGGGCTCGAAAACCTCTCTAACTCCAACAGTGTATGCATGTCGAGGCGACAAGGCAGGCAAGGTGTGGGTCGTCAGTATGAACTGAGCTCACCGTCCTTGACTGGATCTTCTTGGCCGGGGACCTGATGAGGGTGTTAGGAGGGTTGGCGCGCCTCGTTGCATCGGTTGGATGGGAGAGGGGCG
This sequence comes from Brachypodium distachyon, assembly GCF_000005505.3. NCBI lineage: Eukaryota > Viridiplantae > Streptophyta > Magnoliopsida > Poales > Poaceae > Brachypodium > Brachypodium distachyon. Next base: position 39,364,880 of record NC_016131.3, on the reverse strand, counting down.
TCGCCTCGCCGGAGTGGTGTCAGAGAGGATACAATGGATGCTCTCTTGTCTGTTTTAATATATACCTATCTAACAAATACGCAAGGTTTCATCTTTTTTTTTCTCCACACTTTTTCGTCAAGCTTCCGTGGACCCAGCCCCGGACTGGACCTTGGTGCAGCCCAGCACAGCCCGTATCCAACACAGATATATACTGCTCCGTAACACTAAAACCATGACAGGTGGAGGGAGTACTTGTAATATGAACGGAGGGAGTACTTGTAAGTTGAAAAGCCCAGCAAGTATCCAAATCGTTGACGTTTCCAGCGTACGTTTCCCTTTCCAAATCCCCTAGCGACGAGCGAGTTGACCAGGATCGGAAGGAAACGGCGTCGGTTGCAAGTCATGGAAGCGCATGCGGCCGAGGATGCTGAGCCCGCGGCGAGGGTTGCCCGCGACGACGTAGCCTACGACGAGCGTGCCGTGGAAGCCCGGCTGGAGGCGGAGGAGTTCGTGGTGGAGAAGAGGCGGAGCCAGTCGAGCACCACAGAGGAGTGGCGCGCGCGGGAGAGCAGGCGGAAGACGGCATGGTAAACGGTGCGGGTGTGGCGGTAGCGCAAGCGGCGGCCGGACCGGTCGAAGAACTTGAGGCGGAGCAGCAGCAGCGCGTCTTCATTGGGGATCCTCCGCGGGCGGTGGCGAAGCAGACAGGACGAGGACCTTTGTGAGCGCGAGCACCTCGAGCGCCGCCGCGTCCTCCGCGGCGAGGGCCTCGTAGATTGCGTCGAGGGCGGAGACCGGCTCGGCGGCGCGGGGCACGAGGAACCAGTCGCGGAAGAAGACGGCGATGTCGGCTGCGGCGGCGGATACGGAGGCGTAGGACTCCGCGGTATGGGGGAGCTGCGGGACGGCAGCGGCGAGGGAGGCGCGTGGGTGGACGCCAAGAAGGTGTTCGACAGAATGGCGAGCAGGCGGCGGCGGCCCGAGCGGGAGGGGAGCAGGGAGATGAGGCGAGGCATGGCTGGGAATCGCACCTGGCGGTGGTGGTCAGCAGCGGCCCGGAGTTTTCCGCAGCAGCGGTGGGGGCCGGCGGCGGGTCACGTTGGTTGGCGGTGGCGGCTGATCTATGCTCACTGGGTCGCTGGTTGGGATTTTTGCGGGCGTGTCTTTTTTTTTTTAGGGGATTTTGCGGGGGTTTTTGTGAGTTCGGTTTGGTTCGGGTCTATCGGGGCTGCTGGGCCGAGCGTTTCGGCCGGATCACACACCCCATGCCGGTATTTGCAGGCCAGAACTGCTTATCGTACGATGCACGTAGGGCATATGCCCTGGAACTGTGTGTTTGGGTTTTGATTGGGCCAAACTCAGTAAAAACTGAGCATAGTAAATGCGTTCAAAAAAAACTGAGCATATTAAATAACTATAATTGGTTTAAACTTGTAAATATTGCCTAATATTTCAAATTTAACATGTTGGCCAATCAGATGTTGACACATGTCACCCCTGCTTGTCCTATCAGATGTTGATTCGTGTCACCCTAGCTTTTGTTATTAGATGATACCCCGCACGTTGCTGCGGCCTGCGTGAGATCTATATAGATATAACTTATTGAAAACAAGTGCGTAAAGTAAAATGATAAAATGTAAATGACACCTAATTTGCACATGCTCAAGTTCAGTCGATATTTTAATGTTTCCATATAAATTCTAGACGTGTCTTGAGAAATTGATAGAGATGCCTCAATAATGGGGCTTGGAACAATTGAAACATAATTTTAGACATGTGGGTTTCAAAATTAGTTTGCTAATATGTCGTTGGGACTACTGTAAAGAAGAAAACGAAGAAACAAATTCGCACGAAAGGAAATTTTTACTTGTGGCAATCCACACATCTTGGTTGTGACGAAACCAATGGATCATTGATGAATTTGAATTTTTTTTTCCTCGCAAGTTCAAATATATAAACCCACAATTACATTCCTGATGGCCAACCATTATCATCTCTTGAAGAAACAACGTAAATCCAACAAAGTTGAGCATATAGATAGGCCAAATGCAAAAATAGAAGAATAAATCTGAATGCTAATTGTACATATCGTGATTGTTGCATGTAGTGTTGCTAATATCTTAGTGCCGAAGAATATGTCGAAGCGATCAAGCGAATCCACATCTGTCTTTATGGTCTTTGTCTTCTGAAAAAACTAAGAACATGAGTTAGGGAAATAGCTTTATTTGCTGACGGCCAGATGTTGGCGTCAAGGAATGCGACCTGGGTTGTGGCTCCAGCTGTGGCGGAGCAAGATGGAACCGAATTGAGAAGAAAGGCTTTTATAGATGAGAAGACGACGGCTTTGCTTCCTCCGGTAAATTATTCTGCACGACTTGAATTATGGAGGACATGCACGACTTGAATTATGGAGGACATGAACATGGAGAGGGACTGGCCAGGAATGGATTCTACTATTGCTATGAAGTGAAATTAGGAGAGGGCTTTGAGAGAGGATGGAAAGGGGCTTGAGCTGACGCGATCAGAAATTGATTTTATAGGCTGCGGAGGGAGATCGAGAGGTTGATGTCGACGGCCGGCATCTGGGGCGTGCCGGTTGCAAATGGAAATTGAGGAGAGAGAGACGGATTATTAGTGGCCTGAATCGGTTCATGAAGCGATGGGAATTAATTTCTTTTTATCGGTTTTGCAAGATACAATATAATTAATTAGATGAGATTTGAGGCTGCGGCGGCGATTCATGGCTGCAGGTGGGTGCGTTCTGAAACGCTCGAACGAACAGAGGAGGAAGATGATGGAGTCATGGAGGTCAAGCTGGGAAGCGCAAGCGCCCGAGCGGGAATGGACCGGGGGATCGGGTGGAGATGGGCCGGGGAGAAAAAAAGGGCCCATATCGTCGGAACATACGATATCACGGGAAAAGAGAGTTGTACGTGTACGTGACGATGGAGTGCGTTGGGACAAACCTGCCGTAAGAAAAACGATGACATGGCTCTCTGAGAAACTATGAAAATCAGGTAGTGGGTTGGCTCTATTTAGATATAGAGAATTTCATGGCATCGACGGGCATTTCAGCTAGTTAACAAAAAAATCCACATGGGACGCACTTGGCGGTAAGGCCCGCCGGGCTAACGGCCGCAGCTAACGGGCCTGGGCCAGGCTAGACCTGTGATTCGCCGAAACGGACCGACACGACACGGCCCACTTATAAGTGGCCCTGGCAGCCTTGGGCCGTGCCGGCCTGTTGGCCAGCTATACGTCACGCCACATGACCCAAGGCAAGCCTGTGGATTTCTCTGCCGAAACTACCTCACGTATGATTGTAACACCCTGTCCGATCTTTGTACGACCAGACTCGGACTCAGATTCAATTTCTGTGTCCCTCACGGTCGCACATGCTGACAGCGCCTTGGACAAGTTTCTCTGCCCTTTCCCCTCCTATTAATTAACATCCACACGCGCGCCGCCAGGACCCTCCTGAACCTTGTATCCTAGGCCGCTGTTGGCCCAACACCGGGATCCCTCAGCCGCGATCTGCAAAAACGGATTTGACTGTGTTCGAATTCCCGATTGATCCGATCCGATCCGAGGTCATGGGGCTGCTGAAGCTGAATCAGCTTATGTCCATGAAGCGTCGGCGGCGGCGGAATCGTCGGCGGCAGATCCAAACCCGTAGTAAGTAGCAGCATCTCGTCCCTCCATATCATATTTCTCTTGCATTCAATATTGCGATAATTAAATCCAATAGGTTCGATCTGAGCATTGTTTATTTAACCATATAGCCTTAGGGCTTCTTCGTATACATGGTACATATGCATTAGCTGAGCTAAGAGACTATTAGCTGGGATCCAAACGGGCTAATTTTTAGCAGCTACTGTAAATTTTAGTACGGAATATTTGATTTAGGGAGTTTGTACTCTTCGCAAAAAAAAACCCCGAAAAATCTAGTTAACGTTAACATTTTTTACTGTTACGTGGAAACAGTTTGTGGTCTCTAAACTTTTAGACGCTCTGATTCTTGCGCTCAAGATTAGTTGGATTAACTAATTTTCACACACAAGATTAATTTTAATATGAACAAAATTAGATTTCTGTGTGCATTCTTTCGTGACCATGACGGTGTTTCGCAGATGGATCTATTGCTTCATGTGCAAAAAGCAAGGGTCGACATGATGATGAACATTCTCTGGATGGCCAAATAAAGGGATACTCAATATCAGATCTCCCTGAGGTACAACATTGATTAGTTGGAAGATTTACATTGCTCAGTATGACTACTCAAGGTTTTAAATAGTTGGCTAATACATTTAGCGCTGGTCTCAGAGTAGAGCTATGTCATTATGCGGTTTTGTCAAACATGTTTTTTTTTTACTGAATTATGACAAAAACATGGAACTACTCCCTCCGGCCGGAATTACTTGTCGAAATATTACATGTATCTAGACGTTTTTTACACATAGATACATCCGTATTTGGACAAATTTGAGACAAGTAATACCGGTTGGAGGGAGTAATGAAATTTCATGGACATAAACGTCATATCATTCCATCAACCAACATAGTCACAGTTATAATCAACATTATATTCATTCAGCAATAAACAACTAAGCATTCCTTCAATGGTTCATTATTACATAGTTTATATTGAAGTAAACCAACACAACAGAGAGACATAGATTGCACTAATCCAGAACAAAGAATGAATATTTTCTCGGTCATGTTATGTTAGCGGCCTTCATGTTGCAGCCTCCGCAAGAAACCATGGGTCGTAATGTGTGATGTTGGTTATCTTAAGTAGATGCCAACTAGTTCATGAAACCGCTGGCCACGGTCATCTCTAGTAAGCTTTCATTCATACTCCCTCCATTCTATATTAAGTGACTCAAATTTGTCCAAATATGAATTATCTATGGCTAAAAAGTGTCTAGATACATGTAATAAAAGTCATTTAATTTGGGTCGGAGGGAGTAGGATGCTGCAACTGTTTTTAGAGATGAATGGTGGCCTGGTTTGGGATTGATTAGGACTAAGACTTTCGAGTTACTGGTATCATTTGTAGTTTTCTGGGCCTCCATTGTGAAGGGAAATGAAGTAGCCTCGACCCACAGACAAGCGCTTAAAAAGTTGTGGCTAACCCAAATGGCGACTTTTGTGGGCGATATCGCATTGTTAGCTACAATTGCGAAAAATTGACAATATCGTAGTCTTTGAAATCAATGGCTTCAGCTATAGTTGGGCTATAGTGTTCTATTTCGAACCATGATTGCTTGACCTGCACAAATTGGTTGACCGATGGTAGCAATTTGAAGTTTTTGAACTTATCTTCTAATGCTACTATTTTGTGGACTTCTACTCTTGTAAAGAAAAAACTGTCTTGGGTCTAGATCCCCATGTATCTTGGCATTCCCTGCATTTTGGCTGACACAAAATATGCAGAATCTGCCTGAGACATGCAAATAACAGATTTCATGTTTATCTGCACTGAACCATATATTGGCATCTTGTAAATCCACATCCACCTATAAACTCTTTTCAGGTGGAAACTCTGTATATAGTGCTCAATAAACTCTCCACAATTACATTCCAACTCTCAGATGTCTCTAATTCAGTTTACTTTGTGCATTCAGGTGACTCTGTACAGTTCTATTGTTTTCCTTATAGAAATAATGTTACTGTGTTTGCCTTTACAATTCCGCTGTTGATTTTTCTCCCACACATGTGCATGCAGGATATCTTGTGTCGTATACATTCCTTAATGCCAATTCAAGATGCTGCCCGAGCTGCCTGTGTGTCTCAGACCTTTTTGCATTCCTGGAGATGCCGCCCTAACCTCGATTTCAGTAGGGAAACATTGGGCTTAACAAAAGAAACACAAAGGGACATCACCAGCATAGTTGATCACATTCTGCAAAACCACTCAGGCGTTGGAGTGAAGGCAGTCAAGTTTCTAGATGACAGTTGGCTTTGGAATAGTATTAAAAATCAAGACTTCCGTCATCTTGATGTTGAAAATCAAGACTTCTCTCATCTTGATCTCGACCGCTGGCTTCGGAATACTATTAAACCAGGGATTGAAGAACTGAACATTTCTCTGCATGGAGAGAATACAGTGTACAACTTTCCATGCTCACTTTTATCTGATGAAATTGGAGAGTCACTCCGTAATCTTAAGCTTGTCGGCTGTTACTTTGATCCCACAATCGGACTTGGTTCCTTGAGAAACTTGAGAAGAATACAGCTGGGTAGCGTGTCTATTACCGATAGTAAGCTAGAGTGTCTTCTTTCTAATTCTTTCTCTTTGGAGCAGTTGGTACTCAGGGTTTGCAGTGGGATTATTTGCCTGAAAATACCTTGCCTGCAGCGGCTGAGCTACCTTGAGGTGAACGCTTGCACTGGGCTGGAAGTGTTAGAGAGCAAAGCTCCAAATCTATCTAGCGTTATCATTCAAGAAGCCCCCCATGTACAACTCTCACTTTTGGAATCGCCGCGTATTACAAAATATTACAGATCATGTCCTGGAGCTGCCTTTTATGCTCGTACTGAGCTTCCATCCAGCATGCCAAATCTCGAGACTCTTAGCTTAGTTTCAAACACTGAGGTATGAACTTTCTGTCAGCAATATGCTTAGAATTAATTATTTTACAGCAGGCATGCAGTGGAATATAATTAAAGCACATTTCCCCCCTTTTTGCAGACGGTTAATACGCCGGTAATGCCTAGCAAATTCCTCCACCTCAAGTGGTTGAGTATTAGTCTTTCTGGACGTGGACAGACCTATGATTTGTTTTCTCTGTCATCCTTTTTTGATGCTTCTCCTTTCCTGGAGACATTCAAGTTGAATGTAAGTCATTGTCCGTCCTGCAAAACATTGGTAACTGACAGAAATCGTTAATTCAAGTTTGCTTTTTTCATCTTTAGGCATCGCTACATGTGAAGCGTGGCTCAATTTTTGAAGATCGTTCGGATCTGAGGAAGATGCCAGAGAAGCATAGTTACAAGCTCAAGTGTGTCCGAATCACCAATTTCTCATCTGCAAAGAGCTTGATTGAGTTGACCTGTCATATTCTCGAGTCTGCAATGTCACTCGAGCGCCTCACATTGGACACCACTCATGGTGCGCCTAGATGCTCGGTCATGAAAACTGTCAGATGCTGGCCAATGAAGAAGGATGCACTTATGGAAGCGCATAGAGCACTGTCGGCTATCCAAACATACGTCAAGTCTAAAGTTCCTTCAACAGTCGAGTTAAATGTTTTTGAGCCCTGTAGCCAGTGCCATGCTGTTGCACTTTAGGTGGTCAATTATTCACTGGAACTGTTGGTGTGAGTTTTATGGTGTCTTATGCTAGTAACAAATGGAGGCAATTAGTAGTGTTAAGATTAAATTAGCATGTGATCAATTAGATTTAAGCATGTGTCAATTAGCAATAACGACAGTTAATTAGTAACGGCTAACATTGTAATTTCGCACGTTTCTCTCACGTTTTCTCCCGAGCGGGCGCCTGTGCCCAAATCTTGGGGTGCCTGTGCATATACAGACGCCTCCTCTCCTTGTATAAATCACAGATTCATTCTCAATCATTTCATTCTAAATACGTTATCACGCACGCTAGACTCTGCCATTAGAGCAAGAACAGGAAGAGAAAACAAAAAGTTAAGAAGATGACGATCTACAATTTGCCCTCAATCTTGTCTGATCTCTCGTGTTCCTACACCACGGAACACTTCGTTGCCGGCGAACTCATCTTGGGCGACTACGTTGGATCCCGAGACGCCGTTGGAACCCTCGAATCCGTTGGATCCCTCGACATCGCTGGAACCCTCGACGCCGCTGGAACCACATGTGTGAACCCCTTGCTCGCCATGGCCACGGGATAGCCTCCACGGACGCCGCCCTTGCACCTCCACTGCCGGACGTCATCTTCTGCCCGGTCCACGGGTACAGCCCGTGCCCGACAAGGGACGGCGCGACGCCGCCGCTCCAGTCGCCAACACCGGCGGAACCGGGCTTCACCGTCAAGGAGGAGCCTCAGACCGACTCCTCCTCCATCCCGCCGGGCCGCGCCACCAACGCGAAGGCGGTCGGCCTCCCCTCCTCTCTCTAAATCGCATCATGGTGGTGGGGTTGGCTGCTGTAGCTGCATCGGGGATCAACGGAAGCAGCAGCAGAAGGGATTGGGGGAGGCGGCTGCAACAGGAGAAAATGGATCGTGAGTGGGCGCTGTCGTGCGTGGGATAGCTAGGGGAAACCCTACCTGCCTACCCCGATCGACCTCTTTTAGCCCTCTCGGTCTGCCCCTTGCCCCAACCTAGGCCGGCCCAAAAGGCCACCAAGGCCCAGCCTAGGAATTCCCACGCAAGCAGAAGGCCACCCCTCCACTAGCACAAGGCCGAATTGCAGAAAAGCCCAGAATTCTCCATTATTTGCGATTTGGTCCAGACTTTTGTTTATTAGTAGCACTATTTATTATTTATAGGTCACTGGACTTATATTTATTTGCATTCCAATAGTTTTCTGTTTGGATTCCTATACAAAGACATATTTGTCTATGTAAATATTATCATGTTTAATATGTTTGTATGATATACATTTTCTATTACATGTGATATTTATGCCTCTGCAATTGAGATCCTTATTTCTTGCAATTTTGAGAGTTTGTTTCATCGATTAAGTCCCAAATGGCATTAATATGCACATTTTGACTTGATTCAAGAAAAGGCTCCATTCGTAATAAGCAAAAATTATCATTACGTGACTATCTCAATTTAATATATGCGAAACACAAGGTACTATAGACTTTTAATAACGGTAAAATGCTAAATGACGTTGAATGTTTTGTGGGAACATACACCTTATTGAAAGTGACGAATTATTTCGCGTAGTGCTGAGAGGTCTACATTGTGTCGGATGTACACAATGGCTACCTTCAACGTGCTCTTCTAATATTAAATTAAAAAATAACACAAGGTGCTACAGCCTTTCAATAACGGTAAAGTGCTAAATGGCGTTGAATGTTCCGTGTGAACATACACCTTATTGAAAGCAGTGAATTTTTCGCGTAGAGCTGACATATCTACACCACTAATTGGTGATTATCTTCAAAGTGTTATTTGAGGTCTACACTATATGAATTTAACCTCACTTAAATTTCACACATTTTTGCGATTTTATTTACAACAATTACCACAACGGTTTTGCTTTACCCACCAGTAATTGAAAAAATCCATATTTTTTCAACCCCATGTAGGACGAAATGACCGGCAAAGAGTTCGATGTACTCGCCCTCGACGGCCATAACTACCCAACCTGGGCATGGACGTAAAAGTGAGCCTTGCGACCTGCAATCTTTCAGCGGCATCTAACCCCCTCCGGAGGGACAAGCGCCCATTGCAGATCTATACAAATATAATGCTTTATACATTATAAGGAACCACATCCATTCTGATCTCAAATTAGAGTATCTTATGGATGAAGACCCGTACACATTATGGCTCGCCCTTCAAACTAGATATGAACGGCAAAAGGCTGTGATTTTTCCTGAAGCCACACATGAATAGACTCAACTCCGTCTACAAGATTTTAAATCCATTGGAGAGTTCATTCATGCCGTTCATAAAATTTGTTCAAAGTTGCAATTTTGTGAGAAGGAACCCTCTGAAGCAGACAAGATTGAAAAACCCTTATCCACCATGCTTCCGGCCGATAGGATCTTCCAGCAACAATATCATGCACGCCAATTTACAACATATTCTGATCTTATCCATGTTCTACTTCAAGCCGAAAAGCATGATGAACTCCTCATGAGGAATCATCATCAGCGCCCTGTCGACACTGCACCTTTGCCTGAAGTGCATGCCAATTTTTCGAAAAATAACAAGTTTGATGAGTCATCTCGACGACCCACAAACTTCAAAGGCAAGAAAAAGAGCAACAAGAACTTTCAGCCACGTGTATCAGAAAAGGGAAAAGGTACTTTCAAACCACAATATGATAAATCTAATGTTTATCAGAAATGTGGGTGCTACAAGCATATCACAAAGAAGTGTCGTAACCCCCGTCATCTGGTAGATCTGTACCTCCAATCCGTGGGACTCAAGTGACATGCTCAACACGGACCAAGATTTGAATCACACTTCAATCTCCAATCCGACAATTCAAAGGAAGCTGGTTGTTCGCATGACATTATGGAGGAACCAAGTAACAACCTGCCACTCCAAACGTCCGAGGACCTAATGAGCACGGAGAACATGATCGTTGAATTTACTTCAAATGATATTCATGGAGACCCAAGCTAGTTTACCTATCTCCAAAATAGATATTATCTATATTTATGTCCAAATGTTGTTGTAAATAATTATAGTAAATGTTGTCATCTATATTGTAATATTACATTAGTGTATCACCATATTGGTACCTGCATATTTAACATATGTATTGTAAATTACAATATTGTATCATCACATTGATACTTACATAAAGTTTGTATGAATTCTATATATCTATTAAGAATTTCTAGCCTGGTGATAAAGTCCATGCCAACTTTATCCCATTTCCAGTCCGGTATAGGCAATGGTCTCAGTAACCCTGCTGGCTTCTGGTGTTCTGCCTTAACTCTACTGCACACATCGCACAAGGCAATGAACTCTGCGATGTCACGCTTCAATCCGGACCACCAAAATGTTTCCTTGAGGTCCATGTACATCTTTGTGTTTCCAGGGTGGATTGAGTATGGTGAATCGTGGGCTTCTTGCAGAATCAACTTTCTGATTTCCGGACCTTGCGGTACGCAAATGCGTCTTCCGAACCATATGGTACCCTGGTCGTCTTCTCGAAACTCTTTGGCCTTTCCAGTAAGCATATTCTCTTTTATTTCCTTAATTTCTGAGTCAGCCTTCTGTGCTTCTCTAATCTTGTCTAGCAGTGTGGGTTGCACTTCCAAAGCGGCTAAGTAACCTTCAGGTACTATTTCCAGCCTGAGGTCTTTGAACTGTTCACACAACTCTGGTGGTAACTCTCCAGTTGTTACTCCATTCAAATAGCCCTTGCGGCTCAAAGCATCGGCTACAACGTTAGCCTTGCCTGGATGGTATTGTAAATTCAGGTCATAATCCTTTATCAGTTCTAACCATCTTCTCTGCCTCAGGTTCAGCTCCTTCTGGGTGAATATATATTTCAGGCTCTTGTGATCCGTGAACAGCTCACAATGCTTTCCCATCAGATAGTGCCTCCAGGTCTTCAGGGCGTGCACTACCGATGCTAACTCCAAGTCATGAGTGGGATAGTTGCCTTCGTGGCTCTTTAGTTGCCGCGAAGCGTATGCTACAACTCTTCCTCCTTGCATTAACACTCCTCCCAATCCTTGACGTGAGGCGTCACAGTATACTTGAAAATCCTCTTGTAGGTCAGGCAAAACAAGGATGGGTGCGGACACTAGCCTTTTCTTCAATTCGTGGAAACTTTCTTCTCTTTCTTTAATAGCTCTGTCATGGGTTTCGCTATTTTGGAGAAATTCTCAATGAATCTCCGATAGTAACCAGCAAGTCCAAGGAAACTACGGACTTCTCCGACGTTCTTCGGTGCCTCCCATTCTGTAACTGCTGCAACCTTAGCTGGGTCAACGGCTACTCCGGCTCCTGACACTATGTGTCCAAGAAAACTGACTTCTGATAACCAAAATTCACACTTGCTGAATTTGACGTACAGCTGGTGCGCTCTCAACTTCTCCAAAAACATGCGCAGATGCTGCTCATGTTCCTTTTTGCTCTTGGAATAGATCAGTATGTCATCGATGAATACTACGACGAACTTGTCCAAGAATTCCATGAACACCTTGTTCATCATGTTCATGAAGTATGCAGGTGCATTGGTCAAACCAAAAGGCATCACGGTGTACTCGTACAGTCCATACCTAGTGGTGAATGCTGTCTTGGGTATATCCATCTTCCGGATTTTCAGCTGAAAATACCCTGATCGCAGATCGATCTTTGAGAACACTTGAGCTCCCTTCAACTGGTCGAATAAATCATTGATTATGGGCAAAGGATACTTATTCTTTATCGTCACCTCGTTGAGTGAACGATAGTCAATGCACATCCGTTGGCTCTTGTCCTTCTTTTCTACAAACAGGACAGGTGCTCCCCAGGGTGATGAACTGGGGCGGATGAACCCCTTCGCTAACTGTTCAGCTAGCTGCTTCTTCAATTCTTTCAACTCGTCCACAGCCATCTTATATGGTCTCTTGGCTATGGGTCCACTTCCTGGCTGTAACATCCCAAAATTTCAAACCTTTACATGTGCATTGCACCCATGAGCATCATGCCACAATTGCATGTTTGAATTCAAATTTGGAATCACAAAAGGCTTTAAGAGATTTTGTTTACATCCCTGTAACCTTTGGATTTTCAAACCAATAGGGTTGATGTATAAAAAGGGTTTAATGCATATATAAGCTATCCCATAATTTTTGGTTAACTAATTGGAGTTGAAAAAGTATTTTATTTAAATAGATATATGGCCCTAAAGGCATTTATAGGGCAAATGTATTTTTATATACTTTATTTTGAAGAGAAACTACTTCCAAAAGTTGTATCATGGTAGAGCATGATTTTTCAAATTCTCTGGGATTTATTTGGACCAATTTGGAGTTCAAAATCAAAAGATATCAAAGAAATAAGAAAAACAGAAAAAAAAGAGAAAAGGCTAAAGAAAAAAAAAAAAAGGGGAAAACCGGACCGGCCCGACCGTTTTGGGCCGAACCGGCCCAGTCCCGCCCGAGCCGCCCGAACCGAGCCGGCCCAGGCTGCGCGCGCAGCGTGAGCCACCGACAGGTGGGCCCCACCTGTCGGGGTCGTCTTCCCCGCCGGGGAAACCCCCGCCGGTCACGCGCGTGATCCGCGCCGCCGCCATTACCGGGATCCGCCGTCCCCGTGCTCCCCGCGACAGCCCGAGCGCGTCACCATAAAAGGCGAGCTCCCCTCTCCTTTTTCCCCCTACTCCCCCGCTTGATTTCGCGACCACGCTGCCGGATTTTCCCCCGAAACCCTAGCTCGCGCCGCCGCCTTTCCGAGGTCACCGCCGGCTAACCACAAGGTGTGAGGCGACCCCGCGCACTTGCTCCTTCTCCCCTCCCCTTTGCGCTTCTTTTGACGCGGCTGGTTCCTCGCTTTGTGCACTATAGCCGCCGGACGCCGCCCGCCCGTCCTCGCCGGAGCTCCCGTGGCGCCACCGCTCGCTCGCGCCGTCCTAGGCGAGGAGTCCACCGTCCCCGAGCGCCGCCGACCCCGTCACCGAGTCTGCCGTGCCGCGCCGCGCCGTCCGCTTCACCGGAGGAGCCGCCCGCCGCCCGCCCGTGCCGCGCCGCCGTCTCCCTCGTCTCCGGCGACCGCCGCCGCCGCAGGTGAAACCCTAGCCCGCCCCGACCGTCCGATTGTGATCCCACGGTCCAGATTAGATCCTAGGTTTTATTTTAATCGAACCGGTACGCACCTATTCAATTCTGACACGTGGCACGGTAAAATAGAAATCAAAATCTAATTTTAATCCCCCGGATTTAATAAATGGCACTTTTGCAGAAAAGCCCCTGTAACTTCAAATGATCATATCTTTTAATCTGTTTGGTCAAATTTAATGATCCACACCTTTTTGGAATCCTTAGGAAATTTAGAATCTTTTGGCACTGTACATTTTCAAATTTGAACTTTTGAATCACATTCAAATTACAGATTAGGGTTCATACCATTTAAATCATAACTAATTATTTAGAAGTCCTTTTTGAATGAAACCAGTGCCCAAAATTTTGTTTTAATGTCCTCTGTCCAATGGGACAGAGAAATAAATGTTTGAATTAATCTATTTGGCTGATGCTAATAAAACCTCATTTTAGGATTTAAACCCTAGCTTTTGCTTTGTTTAGAAACCCTAATCGCATGTGCTTAATTATCAATGCTTTGGATCAATAGATCACCCAAATAAAACCAACCCACTCATGTCACATGATTTGCATCGCATCATGGCATACATATTCTTTTGTCATGTTTGTATTATGTGTTTATGTGTGTGTATATGTTTGTTGATTGTATAGTAGTCTCGGAGAGCGAACCTTGCGATTGTGACGAGTGTTTGAACTCCAACTACTATCAAGGCAAGTTCACTTTGACCATCATCCTATTATTTTATTATGCACTAGATTTTATTAGTTGCATTGTCAGGATTATTATTGTATCTATGCTAGTTATGATCTGTCCTAGTAGTATATGATACCCTTTGTCATGACCTTACCACCAATTGCCATCGTAGTAGTAAAATGCTATGCTATGATAATATACGAGGGTGGTATTATTACAATGTGATACTGTTGAATTACAATATGATTTTCCTAGTGTATGGCAAAACAAGTAATTCAATGAACCGTCCTGGGTGGGCTGCTTTGAGTTTTCGGATGTCGTGACGTTGGGTCCATTTCTATGGGGCCCGCTGAGTCGTCTCTCCGTGTGATTCGGGAGCGTCCATGGTCGTCTCTCCGTGCGATTCGGGGAGCGCCTGCGTCACAATGTGGGATGCCACCCGGGATAACCAGAGACTGGACTAGTTTCCTGTTTAGTAGCTTCCAGTACAACCACATGGTATTATGGGCTCTGCCAGGATGGATGTAAGAAATATGAACCCGGATCCGAGGTGACATCGGTATGTAGCAGTGTAGGTGGGGGCGCGTCCCTCAGGTGGTTTGGGGGAATATGTTCTGAAAATTCCTGTAATCGATGCCGTTGCTACTCCACCTGGAGGACAGCAAGGGATTAACACGTCGATTTCTTGTGGGTAAAGTGTACCACCTCTCGAGAATGTCAAACTAAGTACTTAGCCGTGTCCCCGGTTACGGACAATTATGAGCAACTGGATATCGGAGCTGTAAGGAAAGTCTCACTCATTCCAATTTCTGAATAAAATGAATGGTTTGAACTGGGTAGGAGCATTGATGTTTCTACTCAATGTGCCTAGGTTAATAGGAGCATGGGTGTTTCTACCCCGTGTCCAATAGAATTCAAAACTATTTGTCTAAAAACGATAGGATTTGAATAATGATGCTTTTATGCAAAATAGCCAAACCCCACTTAGCCAAACTATGCATGTACTTGGTAGGTCATTTATAACTCTGGTGAGCTTGCCAATACATTCAAATGTATTGACCACGTAGTGGCCGCAATTAATAATGCAGGTGGATCCGACGATGAGTGAGGTTCGTCGTTTTGTCATGGGTCATGTGCTTACATTCCAACATGCTCTCTCCTCTGGGAGTAGATGAGGCCCTTTTACTCTACTTTTCCGCTGCAGCTTCATGATACATTGTTGTCATGGTTTTGAACATTATTTGTTTATGCTGGCCCAAGAGGTCATGCAAGTTTGTAAGTACAATTTAAGTTCTGGATGATACGATGTAATAAAGTACATTTGACCTTTGTATCTTGGTATTACATCTTGAACTGTGTGTGCTAGTGAGTCGATCCAGGGACTAGCACAAGTAAGCACAGAGATCGAACCCTTGTGAAGGGGGATCGCTTCACTGGCATTAACTCAATAAGGAACTCCACATCACGGTCCGGTGGCATGCCTGGTAATTCCTCTGGAAACACGTCTGGGTATTCCTTCACTATTGGTACATCGTCCATGCTAACCCCCTTAAGAGCATTAACCTTAGGTTTCTTAAGCTCGTGGGTTGACTTGTACCGGATGCGTCTCTTGTCTGGGGTAGTGAGTGTGACAGTTCTCTGGGCACAGTCTACTAATCCTTCATATATGGTCAACCAGTCCATCCCCAGGATTAGGTCCAGTCCTCGGGAATCTATAACTATGAGATCAGAGGGAAAAATGTGTCTCCCAATACTTAGGGGTAGCTGGCGACAGTGTCGGGTTGCTAGCATTATTCCACCCGGTGAGTTTACTTTCATAGGTCTACTCATGGTCTCAGAGGGTAATTTGCCTCTTTCTACCAATACTCTTGAAATGAATGAATGTGATGCTCCAGTGTCAAATAGAACTAATACTTCATAAGCATTAATGTGGAAGGTGCCAAGTATGATACCTGGTTCCTCGGTGATCTCTTCCACATCCACGTGATTCACGTGGCCCTTCTGGAATGGATTGGGCTTGTTCCCAGTGCCATCCTGGTTGTCCGGGCAGTTGGTGGCATAGTGTCCCATCTTGTGACACTTGTAGCACTCCACCTTGCTCATGTCCTTATTGGCATTGTGGTTCTGACCATTGTTGCTCTGGCCATTGCCGTTGTTCCTGCCGTTCCCGTTGCCATTGATGGGCCTTGGGCGAGCGAACTGGTGCTGTTGCTGAGGCTGGTGCTGTGGATGGTGCCGGTTCACATTGCCACCATGATGGTGGTGTCCTTGGCTTCCCTGGCGGTGGTGGTGACTATTACCTCCACTACGGTGGTTGCTCTGGTTCCCGTTCCTGCTCAAGGAGGAACTGCCACTTCCGTCATAGGAGGTGCGCTGCTTCTGGTGCGGTCCAGTGAGAGAGCCCCCTTGGTGAAGTCTTTTCTTGCGGCTCTCCATTTGAGTGAGCTTGCTTTCCAAAATAATGGCCTTGTCGATCAAGGATTGGTAGGTCGGGGTGTAAGCAATAGCAAGTTGAACTGACAGCTCGTCGTTCAGACCATCCAAGAACTTCTCTCTGCGCTTGGCGTCGGTGTTCACATCGTCCGGTGCATAGCGGGACAGCTGGTTGAATACTTCTATGTACTCTGACACAGAGCGGCTTCCTTGTCGTAGCCTGTGGAACTCCTTCTTCTTCAGGCTGAGCACTCCCGCAGAGATGTGGGCGGTGCGGAAGGCTTCCTGGAACATGTCCCAGGTGACATCCTCGATGGGAGTGGTGATCTGAAAATTTTCCCACCATGACGCTGCGGGTCCTTCTAGCAAATGAGCTGCGAATCGCACTTTCTCTTCGTCAGTGCAGTTGATGGTGACCAAGTTCTTGTTGACTGACCGGAGCCAATCGTCAGCCATAATAGGCTCAGTGGAGCTGGAAAAAGTGGGCGGGCGCAAACGTAGGAACCTGGTCAGCATATCCACTTGGGGTGGGTGGTGTTGCTGGTTGTTGTGGTTCTGCTGGTGGTTGGCATTGTTGTTGGCCAATTGCTGGGTGATCATCTGGAAGAATTGGGTCTGAGCGGCCAATAACTGTTGCATGGTGGCAGCGTTTCCGTCAGCTTCGGCATTGTTAGCCTCAGCGTTGTTGGCGGGGTTCCGGCGTCTCGGAGGCATCTGTTTAGGGTAGCATAGATGAGGAAAACAGATAGAATAGAGCTAAGGATAACTAAACCCTCAAAACCAGGTAGTAACTCAAGCATATATCAATCATACACTCATCAACATAAAAGGTTTTGAAAAATCATAACAAAACACACTTGTTTATGGTGGGGCATTGCCCATAAAGAAAAGAGTACGAGGAGAAAGCAATCGACCTACATTGCCATACACATAGATTGTATGGTCAATGACTAACTCGCACTACCGATAGCTAGAAGAAAAGATAAAGTCTGGTAGGCATCAATGGATCTAAGGGAGTGTGGCTGTCGGTGTGGTCCCGTTCGCCTTCATCTTGGAGCGGGTGTTTGTAGCAGGGGTGTCCATCTCGTGGACCTCCTGGGGCTCCTCCTCCTCAGTCGGCTCCTCCTCCTGAGGCTCCATGTCCTGATCCTGTGGTGGAGGTGGGACCTGGTCTGGCGTCGGTGCGGCAGCTGGTGCTGCTGCGGCTGCTGCTGCGATGAACGCCTGGAACTGCTCGCAGTAGTAGCGAGCCTGGTCCCTCTCGTACTGCAGCTGCTCGATGGCGTCTCCCATATTGAGGACAGTGTTCTCCAACACGGCCTTGTCCTCCAGCCACTGGGTCTTCTCTCCCATCAGGTTACCAACCTGCTCCTCGGCGAGGCCGGCCCTGGTCATCTCGTGCTCGAGACAAGACTCCAAGTCCACGGTGTTTATCTCCATGTTCTCGAAGTGGGTCGTCACTGGGGTCGCATCCTCGTCGTTGGTCGTAGCCACCGCCGAGCATGCATGGTTCCGCCTTCCAAAGAGGAGGAAGGGGGAATCCTCGGGGAACTCGTGCCGATAGTCCCGGCACACCTGTGCGAAGGCGCACTGCATGGCGAACTGAAGGCCCTGCTCGAATGTGGGGTAGCGGCTGATGAAGGTGATATCCGGTGTAGCTGGCGCGATCTCACGCCCGCGGATCTTCGCCTCGATCTCCCACCGTGGCTGCCATCCCTCGGGTGCGGCGGTCTCAACTCGGCCTCTGAACCTGGGTGGTGGCAGGTCGAGGAAAGCACACAGTGCCGCCAAAGGGCACTGAACAGCTGGTCGTCGTCCGTGGAAGGATAGTAGACGCGGGTGAACGGCGGTACATTGCCGAACGGTGTTGGGCTTCCCATCTATAGAAAATAAAGAAGGAGATAAGGGAGTATCAGTGACATGATCAAATGGTCGAATGTAAGTAAAAATAAAATAAAAGTGGTAGAGTGGGAATCAAGTGATAACATTAATATCCAGGGTGGAAATGTAAATATAAAATTGGATGCATACTAACATGTGAACAACATGGCAACATGATTATAGTGGTGTATGGTGTAAAAATCGAATATGCATCTGTGGTAAAATATATTAAGCATGCATATGTGGTAATAAACATAGTATTCGATGTATATGTGGAATAAAACAATAAACATGTCATGCATATGTAAGTTATAAATGCAAAGATTTAGATGAATAGGGATAAGGAATAAATTGTATGTATATAGATATAGAACCGAAAGGGATGAGAACTATTCCTAAGGTTTGGTCTTTGGTCTTGTCTTATCTTAATCCAAACTAGGGTCACGTTCCTACAGGCAACACTTTGCTCTGATACCATCTGAAGCGATCCCCCTTCACAAAGGGTTCGATCTCTGTGCTTACTTGTGCTAGTCCCTGGATCGACTCACTAGCACACACAGTTCAAGATGTAATACCAAGATACAAAGGTCAAAAGTACTTTATTACATCGTATCATCCCGAACTTAAAATGTACTTACAAACTTGCATGACCTCTTAGGCCAGCATAAACAAATAATGTTCAAAACCATGTCAACAATGTATCATGAAGCTGCAGCGGAAAAGTAGAGTAAAAGGGCCTCATCTACTCCCAGAGGAGAGAGCATGTTGGAATGTAAGCACATGACCCATGACAAAACGACGAACCTCACTCATCGTCGGATCCACCTGCATTGTTAATTGCAGCCACTACGTGGTCAATACATTTGAATGTATTGGCAAGCTCACTAGAGTTATAAAGGACCTACCAAGTACATGCATAGTTTGGCTAAGTGGGGTTTGGCTATTTTGCATAAAAGCATCATTATTCAAATCCTATCATTTTTAGACAGATAGTTTTGAATTCTATTGGACACGGGGTAGAAACACCCATGCTCCTATTAACCTAGGCACATTGAGTAGAAACATCAATGCTCCTACCCAGTTCAAAACATTCATTTTATTAAGAAATTGGAATGAGTGAGACTTTCCTTACAGCTCCGATGTCTAGTTGCTCATAATTGTCCGTAACCGGGGACACGGCTAAGTACTTAGTTTGACACTCTCGAGAGGAGGTACACTTTACCCACAAGAAATCGACGTGTTAATCCCTTGCTGTCCTCAGGGTAGAGTAGCAACGGCATCGATTACAGGAATTTTCAGAACATATTCCCCCAAACCACCTGAGGGACGCGTTCCAACCTACACTGCTACATACCGATGTCACCTCGGATCCAGGTTCATATTTCTTACATCCATCCTGGCAGAGCCCATAATACCATGTGGTTGTACTGGAAGCTACTAAACAGGAAACTAGTCCAGTCTCTGGTTACCCCGGGTGGCATCCCACATTGTGACGCAGGCGCTCCCCGAATCGCACGGGGAGACGACCATGGACGCTCCCGAATCACACGGAGAGACGACTCAGCGGGCCCCATAGAAATGGACCTAACGTCACGACATCCGAAAACTCAAAGCAGCCCACCCAGGACGATTCATTGAATTACTTGTTTTGCCATAAACTAGGAAAATCATATTGTAATTCAATAGTATCACATTGTAATAATACCGCCCTCGTTTATTATCATAGCATAGCAATTTACTACTACGATGGCAATCGGTGGTTAGGAAATGGCAAGGGTGTCCTATGCTACTAGGAGAATCATAGCATAGCATAGATACAATAATAATCCTAACAATGCAACTAATAAAAACTAGTGCATAATAAAGTAATAGGATGATGGTCAAAGTGAACTTGCCTTGATAGTAGTTGGAGTTCAAACACTCGTCACAATCGCAAGGTTCGCTCTCCGAGACTACTATACAATCAACAAACATATACACACACATAAACACATAATACAAACATGACAAAAGAATATGTATGCCATGATGCGATGCAAAACATATGACATGGGTGGGTTGGTTTTATTTGGGTGATCTACTGGTCCAAGGCATTGATAATTAGGCACATGCAATTAGGGTTTTTAAATGAATTGCAAAGCCTAGGGTTTAAACCCTAAAATGAGGTTTTATTAGCATCAGCCAAATAGATTAATTCAAAACATTTATTTCTCTGTCCCATTGGACAGAGGACATTAAAACAAAATTTTGGGCACTGGTTTCATTCAAAAAGTACTTCTAAATAATTAGTTATGATTTAAATGGTATGAACCCTAATCTGTAATTTGAATGTGATTAAAATATTCAAATTTAAATTTGGACAGTGCCAAAAGATTCTACACTTTCTAAGGACTCCAAAAAGGTGTGGATCATTAAATTTGGCCAAACAGATTTAAAGTTATGATCATTTGAAGTTACAGGGGCCTATCTGCAAAAGTGCCTTTTATTAATTCCGGGGGATTAAAATTACATTTTTATTTTATAAAAACCGGGTGCCACGTGGCGCATTATTATTGGACGGTACCGGTTCGGTTTATAAATGATCTAATCCTAGCCATCGATCTAGATCGGACGGACGAGGGGGGTTCTAGGGTTTACCGGGCGGCGCGGCACGGCGGAGACGGGGCCGCGGTCGGCGTGGGCTTGGGCGGCGCGGGTCGGCGCCTAGGACGGGACGAGCGGGCGGCGCGGGCACGGGCGCGGCGGCGCGGGGACGCTCCGGCGACGTGGGCGCGACGGTGAAGGCACGGGGAGGCGCGGCGCGGCACGGCGGAGACGGGGCGCGGTCGGGGACGGTCGGGGACGGCGCCGAGGACGAAGATGGGCGTCGGCGCGGGCACGGCTCCGGCGAGAAATCGGGGCAGCCCGGCGGCGCGATCGGATGAGGAAACAAGGGGGAAAGAGAGAGGAGGTCGCGGGGGTTATAAAGGAGTGCTCGGGCATGAAAATGGAAGGCCGGAGGAGCGGATTGCGGCGGCGGGCGCGCGGGGACGGCGGCCGGAAATCGCGCGCGTGACCGGCGGCGCTTTCCTTCGGGGAAGACGCAGCTGACAGGTGGACCCCACCTGTCAGCGACTGCGGGCGCGCGCGCGCGGACCGGGCGGTCGGGACCGGTCGGGCGCGGTCAGACTGGGCCGGTTCGGCCCATTTTGGCCGGGCCGGTCCGGTTTACCCCCTTTTTTTTTTCTTTTAGGCCTTTTCTTTTTTTCTGTTTTTCTCATTTCTTTGATATCTTTTGTGTTTGAACTCCAAATTGGTCCAAATAAATTCCAGAAAATTTGTAAAATCATGTTCTACCATGATACAACTTTTGGAAGTAGTTTCTCTTCAAAATAAAATATATAAAAATACATTTGCCCTATAAATGACTTTAGGGCTATATATCTGTTTGAATAAAATACCTTTTCAACTCCAATTAATTAACCAAAAATTATGGGATAGCTTACATATGCATTAAACCCTTTTTATACATCAACCCTATTGGTTTGAAAATCCAAAGGTTACAGGGATGTAACCAAACTCTCTTAAAGCCTTTTGTGATTCAAAATTTGAATTCAAACATGCAATTGTGGCATGATGCTCATGGATGCAATGCACATGTAAAGGTTTGAAATTTTGGGATGTTACAAGACGTTCCCCTGGGCCCAGAAGACGGCTGCACCGCATTCACGCACGAGCTACGGCGGGTGGTGTGGCCCCGTAAGTTCCGAGCGCCTGCGCTCAGTACGTATGACGGGACCGCTAAACCCAAAGATTTTCTCCTGACCTATACGCTGGGCATGCATTTGCCATCGGCGCCGATGACAAGGTCAGGGCGAACTGGTTCCCGATGGTCCTGAAGGGAGCAGCGCGAACCTGGTTGCTCAACCTGCCCGCCGGATCCGTCGCCACCTGGGCAGACCTGCGTGAGCAGTTCGTGAGCACGTTCCGGGGTGGCTATAAGCGCCCGGGGACCATGGCAGAGCTGCACACCATCGTGCAAAAACCGGGAGAGACGTTGTGAGCCTTCGTCAACCGCTTCTCCAATCTCCTATTCTATCCCGGAGGCGGAGGCGGTCGCCATCATCAACACCTTCGCCATCAACGTCCGCGATCCCAAGATGCGTGAGAAGCTGAGCACACATCGGATCCGGACGACGCAGGACTTGTACGCCTTGGCGCACAAGTGCGCCATGGTCGAGGAGGGGCGCCTAGCGCCCGAGCTCGCTGCCCAGGCTGCCGCGAGCCCTGGCGAGGGCTCGCAGAAGAAGGGTTTCCGTAAGCGCAGCGGGAAGCAAGTCCTCGCTGCGGACTCGGGGGCTCCTGCCGCGAGGCCCACGAAGAAGGCCTCGCCGGGGGGAGAGTCTGGCGGGAAGCAGGGCGACGCGCCCCGCTGCCCTGTCCACAAAAACTCCACGCACGACGCGCAGAGTTGCCGCGTCCTGCAAGGGATCAAGCAGCGGCGGGAGCAGCGCCACGAGGGGCGCCGCGCCGCCGGCGCCTGCTTCAATTGTGGCGACATCGGGCATCTCTCCCGAGATTGCCCGAACGACCCCAGAGCGGGTCCGAGGCCGGCCTGCGGTGATGCCGACAGGGTTGAACCCCAAGGGGGGCGCCGCCAGCCCCTCGCTGCGCTCGAACGCCCTCCTCGGGGGCGTGACAGGGCACGCGCCGAGGAGCAGCGCGAGTCCGACTATTCCGGCGGCGACGAGCCGGGCTTCCAGGAGCCTCGTGGCGTCGCCTGCATCCATGGGGGAGCTTACGCTCTCCCATCCCACGCCGCGGTGAAGCACCTCACCCACGACGTGTGCGCGTTGTTGTCGGATGCGGAGCCGCAACAGCCGCTGAGGTGGTCGCACGTGCCGATCACCTTCAGCGCCGACGATCACCCGGCGCGACAGTTGGGTTCCGGGGTAATACCCTTCGTCGTCTCGCTGATCATTAGCAATATGACGGTGACCAAGGTGCTGGTGGACAACGGAGCAGGGCTTAACCTCCTGTCCGCCAGGCTGGTGGAAAAGCTCCAGCTGCCGATGGAGCAGCTGAAGCCCACCGAATCGTTCCGGGGGGTGAACCCCGGGATCGTGCGCCCGCTAGGACGCATCACGCTGCCGGTCAACTTCGGGTCCCGAGAAGCGTTCAGGACCGTGCACATAGTGTTCGACGTGGCGCATACCCCGTTGCCCTACAACGTGATCCTTGGTCGGCCGGCGCTGATCAAGTTTATGGCGGGTACGCATTGCGCCTACGGCGTGATGAAGATACCGTCCGTCTACGGAGTCCTCTCCATCGGGTGCGATCTCAAAGACGCAGCTTGGTGCGTTGGCGAGGTCGTCCCGGCCGCTGCTGCAGCTGACGCCGGCGACGAAGGTGTTGTCGAGGACAAGGCCTTGCCGGGTGACGCCCCGGCAACGAAGAAGGCCCGCGCCACCCCGCAAGGGCTAGCCGGAGGAGGCGCAGGCTCGAGCGCGCGCCCCGGCAAGGGGCGGGGGTTCCGGGAGGAGGCCGCCAAAGTGAAGAAGCTGCCCCTCCAAGCCGGCGACAAGGAGCGCACCGTTACCGTCGGTGCGAACCTGACCGCCGGATAGGAAAGCGCCCTCGTCGCCTTCCTCCGGGAAAATGCCGACGTGTTCGCCTGGGAACCGTCGGACCTTCCCGGAGTCCCCAGGGAGGTGATTGAGCATCGGCTCGCGGTGCGCCCGGACGCGCACCCTGTCAAGAAGAAGATCCGGCGGCAGGCACAAGAGCGGAAAGATTTCATCAAGCAAGAGGTGGGCAAGCTCAGGGCTGCCGGGGCGATCAGGGAAGTTTTGTACCCCACTTGGCTGGCTAACCCTGTAGTAGTGCCCAAAGCAGGGAATAAGCTCCGCATGTGCGTAGATTTTACCGATCTTAATCGTGCATGCCCCAAGGATCCCTTCCCTGTACCCCGAATCGACCAGATAATTGATTCTACCGCTGGTTGTGACCTGTTGAGTTTTCTGGATGCTTTCTTTGGCTACCATCAAATCAAGACGGCGGTGAAAAAGACAGCGTTTATCATCTCGGTTGGCTGCTATTGCTATACATGCATGCCTTTCGGGTTGAAGAACGCAGGCTCCACATTCAAGCACGCCCTGCGAGAATGTTTGGGGCCCTAGCTAGGCCGCAACGCGGAGGCCTACATGGATGACATTGTCATCAAATCGAAGCGTAGGGACTCGCTGATTGATGACCTGCGAGAGACATTTGATAACCTCCGTAGGATCAAGCTCAAGCTGAACCCTGATAAGTGCACCTTCGGTGTCAACTCCGGGCAGCTTCTGGGTTTCTTGGTTTCACACCGGGGGATACAGGCTAACCCGACCAAAATAGAAGCCATCGAGAAGATGGAGGCCCCCCCCGCAAGGTGAAAGATGTCCAGCGCCTCAACGGCTGCGTTGCCGCACTGGGATGCTTCATCTCCAGGCTGGGCAAGCGTGCCCTGCCTTTCTTCCGGGTAATGAAGAAGAAGGGTCTAGTCGACTGGACTGCCGAGGCCGAGGCGGCGCTCCAGGAACTCAAGCAATACCTGAGGTCACCGCCCATCCTCGTCGCCCCCAAGTTGGGCGAGCCGTTGCTACTCTACTTAGCGGCGACCGACCAGGTGGTCAGCTCGGTGCTGGTTGCCGAGAGGGAGGAAGACGTCCCGGGGATTGGGGCGGCGGGGCAGGGGGCTGAGCGGCCCCCGGCAACTGCCTCGAACCCGGGGACCGACCCTGAGCCGGCAACCCCGGTGCCGCGGAAGCGGTTGGTGCAGCGCCCGGTATACTTCGTTAGTACGGTGCTGCGCGACGCGTGGACAAGGTACCCGCTAGTACATAAGCTCCTTCTGGGGATTCTCCTTGCGTCCCGCAAGCTGCGCCACTACTTCCAGGCGCACCACGTCACGGTGGTGTCCGCGTTCTGCCTCGAGCGGACCCTCACCAACCGTGAAGCCACCGGGAGGGTGGCCGAATGAAGGATGGAGCTGTCGGAGTTTGACCTCCACTTCGCCAACTCTAAAAGCATCAAGAGCACGGCCTTGGCGGACTTCGTCGCGGAGTGGACATCCACAGGCGTAGAAGAAAGTGAGTCGGAGACCGGCCTTCCCGACAAGCTGGACGAGGGCCACTGGGTCCTCTACTTCGACGGTGCGTTCAGTCTACAGGGAGCGGGGGCCGGGGTCGTCATCGAGTCACCCACAGGGGACCAGCTGCGGTTCGCCGTCCAACTCGACTTCGCTAACTCCACCAACAACACTGCGGAGTACGAAGGCTTGCTTTGCCGGGCTGCGGGCAGCGGTCGCCCTCGACATGAAGCGCCTAGTTGTTCGCGGTGATTCCCAGCTTGTGATCAACCAGGTGAACAAGGACTACGATTGCCCTCAAATGGCGTCGTACGTGGAAGAGATCCGCAAGCTGAAACGGAAGTTCAAGGGTTTGCGCTTTGAACACGTCAAGCGGAGGGACAACTTCGCTGCTGACGAGCTGGCCAAGATGGCAGCAGAGCGCCGGAAGCCTCCGGCGGGGGTGTTCTGTCAGAAGCAACTGGCTCCTTCAGTCGCCCCCCAGCCGGCTGCCGGGGACGCCCCTCTGGCAACTGAAGGAACCCCTGCAGCAGCAGGGGTTCATGCCGCTGATATGGCGGCATGCGTCGGCAGGGAAATTCCTCCCTGGGCGGAAGAGATCGGCCGCTATTTGAAAGGGGAGGCTCTCCCGGAGGATGACGTCGCCGCGGAGCGTGTAGCGCGACAAGCCAAGATGTACACTGTGATAGACGGCAGCATCTACCGCAGGCGTGCGAATGGTGTCAAACTCATCTGCGTGCTGCAGGAAGAAGGGTGTGCACTGTTGGAGGACATACATCGAGGCACATGTTCACACCATGTGGCCTCCCGGGCTTTGGCCGGCAAAGTTTTCTGGCATGGCTTCTACTGGCCCACGGCCCTGGCCGACACAGAACGGCTGGTGAGGACGTGCGAAGCGTGCCAGTTCCACTCAAAGAAGAGCAACCAACCAGCCCAGGCCCTGCATGTCATCCCGTCCTCATGGCCGTTCACGGTCTGCGGACTGGACATCGTCGGCAAGCTACCAAGGGTGGTTGGCGGTTACGAATACTTGTTTGTGGCCATCGACAAGTTCTCCAAATGGGTGGAGGTGGAACCAGTGCGCAAGGTGACCGCCCAGGCGGCCATCAAGTTCCTTAAGGGCATTGTGTGCCGGTTTGGTGTTCCTAACAGCATCATCACCGACAACGGCACGCAATTCACGAGCGCGGCGTTTCAGGCCTACTGCGAAGACATGGGCACTAAGCTGCGCTTCGTGTCCGTCGCTCACCCGAGGAGCAACGGACAGGCAGAGCGAGCCAACGCAGAGGTTCTGTGGGGGCTCAAGACGAGAACCTTTGACAAGCTCAAGGGCCACGGGAAGCACTGGATCGAAGAACTCCAGCTCGTGCTGTGGTCCATCCGGACCACACCTAGTCGGGCAACGGGCGAAACTCCTTTCGCCCTTGTCTACGGGGCAGAAGCGGTGCTGCCCCTCGAGCTCAAGTACGGATCTCCCCGAGTACGCGCGTACGGCGACACCAGCCAACACGAGCAAAGGGTCGACGATCTAAACTTCATCGAAGAACTTCGATGCCGGGCTGCTGTGCGAGCCGCGCGCTACCAGCAGGGACTCCGTCGTTATCACGACAGACGAGTCCGTCCCGGGGGGCTCGAGAACGGAGACCTTGTCCTGCGTCGGATACAAGGAACGAAGGCCGGGAACAAGTTGACTCCCTAATGGGAGGGCCCCTTCCGGGTAGTGCAGGTGACCAGGCCGGGGGTTGTCCGCCTGGAAACCGAAGACGGCTTGCTGGTGCCCAATAGCTGGAATATTGAACACTTGCGCAAGTTCTACCCGTGAAGCGGCGGAGCCCGACCCTCAGGTGATGCCTCCTATGCATACCACTCGAACTAGTGTAACCGGGAAGCCCCCGTGTGTAAACCGCTAGTTAATTGTGAATAAAGATAAGTGTTTCACCCCTAAGCTTTGGTTTTGCCTTGTTCATTCGCGTGTTTTCCCCCTCTTGCCTCCTGCTTTAAGTGCACAAAGGTGTCTTACCATACTTGGTTGTGACCAAGGGGTTGCAGTGGCCCTGAAACGAAAACCCGTTGCCGGATCGTTCCGGCACGAGCCATGCCGTTGGTAGGTTTCCCGCAACGTGCATCACTGGTCGTGCCGTTGGCGGGCTTCCCGCAACGTGCATCACTAGGCGTGCAGTTGCTCGGCCTCCCGCAGCATGCACCGTGCAGTCGCTGCGCCTGGGAAGGGAAATGCTCGCATCCAAGTTTGGCATCGACCCCTTTGTGCCGGGGGCTAGGAAGCAGGAGAGATTTATCTGATTTACCTGCGTTACTTGTTTTCGTAAGTTTCAAAATTTTTTGCAGCACCCCAGACCTGGTAAGAGTCTAACCTGCAGGAAAGGGAGGAATCTTGTACACTGTGGTGCCCGTGAGCTGCCCACGGGTCGCACCATACACCTGCCTTGTGGCGAGGGAGGACCGCAACACAAGGGGTTCAGCGCACTCCGAGGCTTCTGAGTTGACGGCTTGCCGCCAAGTGTGCCGCGGTTATCCGGTAAGCATGGCGGCGGAAACTGCGCCGCGTTCGAGGAAAAGGCGCCACGGTGCCTCCCTCCCGCGTCTATAAAAGGTGCGCCCCAACCATGGAATTGCTCAGAGCGAAGCCGGGTTCGGGGCCGTGAAAGCAGGTGGTGCGACGGAGGCGCGGAGGTGGTGCTTCCCGCCGGAGCCTAGCACCGGCGGGTGCGCCACCATCGCTCCCCTGCTGCATCACCCCATCGAGCCCACCCCGAGGGGTGCCACAGAGGCATGATGGGAGTGCATGCCATCGGTGTCCCGCTCCGACGGGTGCACGGCCATTGTGCCCCTGCTGCGCTTCCTCAAAGGGACGGTTCCTGCGCGAGGGTCGCCGCAGAGGCACTGTGGTGGTGCATCCCCTCAGCGTCCGGCGCCGACGGGGTGCATTGCCACAGTGCCCTTGTCGCCCCCCTCCGTAGGACACCTCCACAAGGAGCAGGGGCTGCCGCGGAGACTCTATGGTAGTGCATGCCATCCGTGCCTTGTGCCGACGGGTACACTAAAATAGAGACCCGGCCGCGTTCCCTTTGAGAGAGCCTTTTTCGGGCGCGGGTCGTTGCGAGGACGCTGTGATGGCGCCGGTGCCAGCGCTCGTCGCTCGTTCCGGCCCATCACCGCGTCCTTGCCGCGGTCCTCGAGCAGTTTAGCTCCCGGGTAACAAGGGTCGTCGCATCCCTTGGGACGAGTTCCCTAGAGAAAAGCCAGGTCTCTCCAGTTGCGGGGGCTGTTGCTGGAAGGCTATAACTTCGTCGCCACCCGTGCCCGCTGTTCGGGGTGTGGTGATGTAACATCCCAAAATTTCAAACCTTTACATGTGCATTTCATCCATGAGCATCCTGACACAATTGCATGTTTGAATTCAAATTTTGAATCACAAAAGACTTTAAGAGATTTTGTTTACATCCCTGTAACCTTTGGATTTTCAAACCAATAGGATTGAGGTATAAAAAGGGTTTTAATGCATATATAAGCTATCCCATAATTTTTGGTTAACTAATTGGAGTTGAAAAAGTATTTTATTCAAACAGATATATAGCCCTAAAGTCATTTATAGGGCAAATGTATTTTTATATATTTTATTTTGAAGAGAAACTACTTCCAAAAGTTGTATCATGGTAGAACATGATTTTACAAATTTTCGGGAATTTATTTGGACCAATTTGGAGTTCAAACACAAAAGATATCAAAGAAATGAGAAAAACAGAAAAAGAAAAGGCCTAAAAGAAAAAAAAAAGGGGTAAACCGGACCGGCCCGGCCAAAATGGGCCGAACCGGCCCAGTCCGACCGCGCCCGACCGGTCCAGACCGCCCGGTCCGCGCGCGCGCGCCCGCAGTCGTTGACAGGTGGGGTCCACCTGTCAGCTGCGTCTTCCCCGAAGGAAAGCGCCGCCGGTCACGCGCGCGATTTCCGGCCGCCGTCCCCGCGCGCCCGCCGCCGCAATCCGCTCCTCCGGCCTTCCATTTTCATGCCCGAGCACTCCTTTATAACCCCCGCGACCTCCTCTCTCTTTCCCCCTTGTTTCCTCATCCGATCGCGCCGCCGGGCTGCCCCGATTTCTCGCCGGAGCCGACCGCGCCGCCGCCCATCTTCGTCCTCGGCGCCGTCCCTGACCGTCCCCGACCGTCCCCGACCGCGCCCCGTCTCCGCCGTGCCGCGCCGCGCCTCCCCGTGCCTTCACCGTCGCGCCCACGTCGCCGGAGCGTCCCCGCGCCGCCGCGCCCGTGCCCGCGCCGCCGTCCGCCGACCGCACCGCCCGCTCGTCCCGTCCTAGGCGCCGACCCGCGCCGCCCGAGCCCGCGCCGACCGCGTCCCCGAGCTCGCCGTGCCGCGCCGCTCCGTCCCCGCACCTCCCCGTCACGCTAGCCCCGCCGGAGACCCCGCCGCCGTCCCCACCCGCGCCGCGCCGCCGCCGGAGTTTCCTCGCCGGAACCCTAGGTGAGCCCGAGAGTCCCCGTCCGTCCGATCGTGATCAACGGTCCAGATTAGATCCCGATTTTTTTTTCATTTAACCGAACCGGTATGCACCAATGAGATTGCGACACGTGGCACCCGGTATTATAAAATAAAATGTAATTTTAATCCCCCGGAAATAATAAAAGGCACTTTTGGAATCCTTAGAAAGTGTAGAATCTTTTGGCACTGTCCAAATTTAAATTTGAATATTTGAATCACATTCAAATTACAGATTAGGGTTCATACCATTTAAATCATAACTAATTATTTAGAAGTCCTTTTTGAATGAAACCAGTGCCCAAAATTTTGTTTTAATGTCCTCTGTCCAATGGGACAGAGAAATACATGTTTTGAATTAATCTATTTGGCTGATGCTAATAAAACCTCATTTTAGGGTTTAAACCCTAGGCTTTGCAATTCATTTAAAAACCCTAATTGCATGTGCCTAATTATCAATGCCTTGGACCAGTAGATCACCCAAATAAAACCAACCCACCCATGTCATATGTTTTGCATCGCATCATGGCATACATATTCTTTTGTCATGTTTGTATTATGTGTTTATGTGTGTGTATATGTTTGTTGATTGTATAGTAGTCTCGGAGAGCGAACCTTGCGATTGTGACGAGTGTTTGAACTCCATCTACTATCAAGGCAAGTTCACTTTGACCATCATCCTATTATTTTATTATGCACTAGATTTTATTAGTTGCATTGTCATGATTATTATTGTATCTATGCTAGCTATGATCGGTCCTATTAGTATATGATACCCTTTGTCATGACCTTACCACCAATTGCCATCGTAGTAGTAAAATGCTATGCTATGATAATATACGAGTGTGGTATTATTACAATGTGATACTGTTGAATTACAATATGATTTTCCTAGTGTATGGCAAAACAAGTAATTCAATGAACCGTCCTGGGTGGGCTGCTTTGAGTTTTCGGATGTCGTGACGTTAGGTCCATTTCTATGGGGCCCGCTGAGTCGTCTCTCCGTGTGATTCGGGAGCGTCCATGGTCGTCTCCCCGTGCGATTCGGGGAGCGCCTGCGTCACAATGTGGGATGCCACCCGGGATAACCAGAGACTGGACTAGTTTCCTGTTTAGTAGCTTCCAGTACAACCACATGGTATTATGGGCTCTGCCACGAGGTGACATCGGTATGTAGCAGTGTAGGTGGGGGCGCGTCCCTCAGGTGGTTTGGGGGAATATGTTCTGAAAATTCCTGTAATCGATGCCGTTGCTACTCCACCTGGAGGACAGCAAGGGATTAACACGTCGATTTCTTGTGGGTAAAGTGTACCACCTCTCGAGAGTGTCAAACTAAGTACTTAGCCGTGTCCCCGGTTACGGACAATTATGAGCAACTGGATATCGGAGCTGTAAGGAAAGTCTCACTCATTCCAATTTCTCAATAAAATGAATGGTTTGAACTGGGTAGGAGCATTGATGTTTCTACTCAATGTGCCTAGGTTAATAGGAGCATGGGTGTTTCTACCCCGTGTCCAATAGAATTCAAAACTATTTGTCTAAAAATGATAGGATTTGAATAATGATGCTTTTATGCAAAATAGCCAAACCCCACTTAGCCAAACTATGCATGTACTTGGTAGGTCCTTTATAACTCTAGTGAGCTTGCCAATACATTCAAATGTATTGACCACGTAGTGGCTGCAATTAACAATGCAGGTGGATCCGACGATGAGTGAGGCTCGTCGTTTTGTCATGGGTCATGTGCTTACATTCCAACATGCTCTCTCCTCTGGGAGTAGATGAGGCCCTTTTACTCTACTTTTCCGCTGCAGCTTCATGATACATTGTTGTCATGGTTTTGAACATTATTTGTTTATGCTGGCCCAAGAGGTCATGCAAGTTTGTAAGTACAATCTAAGTTCTGGATGATACGATGTAATAAAGTACTTTTGACCTTTGTATCTTGGTATTACATCTTGAACTGTGTGTGCTAGTGAGTCGATCCAGGGACTAGCACAAGTAAGCACAGAGATCGAACCCTTGGCGAAGGGGGATCGCTTCAGGTGAAGCCGGCGGCGAGGACGTTATAGCCGTTTTGCGGCTGCACCCGGAGCGGAGTCCTCCTAAGCCAGGGTTCGCCCCTGAGGGCGAGGGTTGCCGCGTGAGCGTGGTGGTAGCATCGTCGGCGGCGGTTGCCGCCGGCGGCGATCCTGCCTCCGCGTTCCTGCCGCATCCCTCCGAGATCGTTTCCCTTGAACAGGTACCCCAGATGGTTTTCTACCGAGGTAGTGCCCCGTCTGCACTCTACCGCAGAGCATCGCGAAACATTGGACCGAACGGAAAAGCTAAGTATCTGAACCTGAACGCTGAATTCGCTAAGAGCTGAACGAAACTGAGCACTGCCCCGCTCGGTGCGGCCCCGGATCCCACGCGTAGCCGGGGTGTTAAAAGGGACGCTTGCGGGGGGAGTGCGCTCCCCGTGTGGCTCCCGGGTCCGCCCCGGGAGGACACGGCTTGGAGTGGTTACGCCGCAAGTGGAGTGGCTCCCGCTACCGCTTGGCCCCAGGTCGGCACTGCGGGTCCGTTCCGGGTCCTTGGTCTGGTCAAGGGTGAGGCATGCGCGAGTCCCCCCGCAACACAAGGCAAGACACGCAAAAGCTAAGGGAACCACCCCGCGAGGCGGCCTCGGGAATAAAGGACAAAAATTGAGCAAACTAACAAGCTTGATTGACTAAGTGTTGAATGGTTACATAGACTAATCAAAAGGTCATTGTCCAAACGGCGCTAAACGCCATACTTGCAGGAAAAGCAAACAAGAAGGAGGTACAGTGGAAGCAACGAGTATAGCTGGGGGCTGCGGCAACTAGCTGTCGCCGTCTTCGGCCGGGGAGTCGACGGGGGGTTCAGGCTCCGGCTTCATCCGCATCCGCTCGACGACCTCGTCGACGAACTCGCGCACTGCTTGGGTGTGCGTGGGCTCGTCCTCGCTGTCGGACCAAGCGTCCAGAAGGGACTCGAAGGGAAATTTCGGGTCCCGGAGATGAATCCGCGGGAGGATTGTCTCGGCAACCTCCCGGGCGCAGTTGGCGACTTCGTTGGCGCCATACTTGGTGATCCAGACATCGAGCGCCCCAAGCTTCCCCAACAAGTCGGAGAAGAAGGGGATCAACGTCGTGACGTCTGTGCCGTCCACCTCCGTCGCCTGCAGCTCGAACTTGGGCAGCAGGTCGCGCAGCAACTCGGCGATCTTCGCCAGCTTCTCCGTCTCGAGCTGCCACTGCCCGATCAGCGTGCCGTGATGGAGTCGGGCATCTTGCGCGGCCTTCTTGGCCTTGCTAACGCGGCCCTCCAGCTTCGCAAGCTCTAAGGCTTGGGTCGCGTTGGCCTCGCCGGCCTTGGTGAGCTCTTCCCGGACGGCGGCCAACTCGTCCTCAAGCCCGGCCGCTTTGCCTTTGATGGAGTTGAGCTCGGCCTCGTGCTGAGTCGCCGCTCTCGCCACGTCCTCGGCAGCCTTGACCTGCACCTTCAGCAGGACGCTGAGGCCTTCGGTTTCGCCGCGGTAGTTGGCGATCAGCTCGCTCTTCTCGTCCAGCCGCGCATGGGCCGTCGCCAGCACCTCGGCATGCTCCTTCCAGGACACTTCTAGAGTTGCCGCCATTGCGTCGAGCCTTCCTTGGAGCTCCGTGCGTTGGACCTCCAGTTGCCGACGAAGCTCGGTCTCCGGGACTACCGGCTCCCGAGCAGCCTCCAGGGCTTGCCGGGCCAGCTGCGCCTCCTCTTCGGCGAGGCGCGCCTCCTCGCGTAGCCGGGAGAGTTTGCGCCGCTCTCTCTCGACAGCCTCCCTCACCTCGCCAAGTTGATTCTTGGCGGCGGTGTGGCGCTCCCTCACCTCGTTATAGGAGGTGACGAAGGCGAACTGCTGGTCCCGGACGGCGTCCAGGAACCGGTGCCCCCGCTCGAAGACGCTCGGATCCCAGGTAAGAGGATTCCAAGCGACCCCGGCGAGGGTGCCGAGGTCGGTGCCGGGGAGAGCCCCCGAGGATGATGAAGCCCCAGCTGCCGAAGTGGAGCTGGGCACGGGGTCGCCAACCGGAGACCACGCGCTCTCCGGTGACGAGGAAGCTTCCGTCCGGATGAAAACTCCAGCCAACACCGCTGCTGGCCCCACGGTGGGCGCCAACTATCGTGGTGGTGTCACGACAGATGCCATAGGATGGCTTATGTTGGGGCCGATGGACGAAGGAGGATCCGGAGGAGGGAGGACGTGAAGAGAAACACGCACAAGCACACAAGTACACACAGATTTACCCAGGTTCGGAGAACTCTTATCGAGGTAACACTCCTACTCCTGCTTTGCTGTAATAACTGAGATCTTACAATAGTGCTCCTTGAGCTGTATTCTTGAGGAAGAAGAAGGGGGAAACCCTAGATGTCTAAGTGAGCGCTCCCTCTCCTAGGAGGTAGTGCTCTATTTATGGACCGCTCATGTCCCACTGACATGTGGGTCAAGGGCTAACGTTATCTTCTTTGGGCCCCGCCGGGCACGCGCTCTGGTTCCCTCCGCGTGGCACCGCAGGGGACAAGACAACTTTACTTTTCCTGGCGCCCTGCAACAAGTACAACAGCCAGCTGCCGGCTTCCGTCACCAATTCAATTTCGGTGCTTCTTTGCGCAGTCGCCTGGCACCGCGACGTAAGCAACGACTGCTTTCCCGTGATAAAGATAACGTTGCTTTACTTTGCGCCACGTGATGAGGATAAGACCGTTGAGCCATGTCGGCGGTGGCTGAGATCAGAGTACTCGTTCTTATCCTGCAATCACATAAGACAAGATAGTCATGCCGGCATACACTTGGTATGCCGGCTTAGCATTACTCCGACTTTAGGATGCCGGCGTGTATGCCTGTGCCGGCTTTGCTTTCGTTATCTCGGCTAATGTGTGTCGCCATGACCCCACCCGAGGTCATCCCCCCGACACCCTCGCTAGCCTTCTTGTCTCTCTCGTCGGCGCTCGTGCGTGAACTGGAGACGGAGATGCTGCTCCTGCTGCCGCCACCGCGCGGGTCTGGGTGCAGAATAATATTCTTCACCCTGGGAGTCAAATAGCGCGACCCTAAGCCGAGATAACGATAAGCAAAAAAAAAAAATATATATATAAGCAAAAAAATCCTAAGTGGCACATCAGGAGAGATTATGTGCAACTCACCAAAAAAATAGTTGCACATCAAGAATCTTAATGTGCAACACACCCGTGATTTTTTTCATATCACCTCTAAAAAAACTCAACTACACATCAAGAGTCACAATGTGTGACCCACCAAAAAATATATATTATAAATTACACATCAAGAAAGATTATGTGCAACTCAACCAAAAAATCCCAGTTGCACATCAAGAATATCAATGTGCAACTCACCCGTAAAAAAATTAAATTGTACTAAATTGCACATCAAAAGAGATTATGTGCAACTCAACCAAAAAACCCAGTTGCACATCAAGAATATCAATGTGCAACTCACCCATAAAAAAATTAAATTGTACTTAGTTGCACATCAAGAGAGATTATGTGCAACTCACCACCAAAAAACTCAGTTGCACATCCAGAACATCAATGTGCAACTCACCCTCACACCATGAAAATCTAAATTGCACACCAACATTAATAAAAAAAACTCAATTGCACACGAAGAGTCTCAATTTGCAACTTTCTCGTATTTTTTTATCTGAATTTTACATCAGGAGAGATTATGTGCAACCCTCCACCAAAAAACCCAGTTGCACATCAAGGACATCAATGTGCAACTCACCCTCCCACCGTGAAAATCTAAATTGCACACCACCATTAATAAAAAAACTCAATTACACACCAAGAGTCTCAATCTGCAACTTTCTCGTATTTTTTATCTAAATTTTACATCAAGAGAGATTATGTGCAACTCGCCACCAAAAAACTCAGTTGCACATTGAAGCGACCGCCCCCGTATACGGGTTCGATCTCTGTGCTATAGTGCTAGTCCCTGGATCGACTCACTAGCACACACAGTTTCAAGATGTAATATCATAGAACAAAGGTCTCAATATTACAACGTACCATCCAGAATTTAAAAGTACTTACCATTCGCATAACCTCGCGGGTTAGCTAGAAATAAAACAATTGTTTAGTAGCGGAAAACGAAAGATACAAGGGCACATCAACACCACGGTAAGAGCGTGTAGGAATGTAAGCCCGTAACCCAAACAAGCAGAACGTACATCTTACTCGTCGTCGGAGCTTCCTGCATCATTAAACGATGCAGCCACTAGGGTCAATACATTGAATGTATTGACAAGATTCACTAGGAGTTATAACAGAACCTACCAAGTATATGCATAATGTGGCAAAGTGGGGTACAAGGCTATTTGCATAAAAGCTTGGTTATTGAATCCTATCTTTTAATCAAATAGAATTTTATCACTATTGAACACGGGGTAGACACACCCGTGCTCCTATTAACCTAGAGCACATTGAAGTGGATTCATCAAGTGCTCCTAACTTGTTCAACCATTCATTTTATTTAAGAAGTTAGAGTGAGTGAGACTTTTCTTACAGCTCCACATCTAGTTGCTCAAATTGTCCGTTGCCGGGGACACGGCTAAGTACTTAGTTTTGACGCTCTCGAGAGTTTGTACACATTCCGCACAAGAAACCGACGTGTTAATCCCTTGCTGTCTTCTGGGTAGAGTAGCAACGGCATCGATTATGAGATTTTCAGAGGTAATTCCCTAAACCATGAGAGAATCACGCTCCCCCTACACGGCTACCTCAGTACAATTCCTCGGGTCTAGGTTCATACAACTTACTCTTGTCTCGCCAGAGCCCATATAGCATTGTGGTTGTACTAGAAGCTTCTAAATAGGAAACTAGTCCAGTCTCGGTTACCCCAGGTGGCATTCCACATTTGCAACGTAGGCGCTCCCCGAATCCACGGAAGAGACGTCCATGGAAGATCCATTCCTGAATCCGCAGGAACTCGACTCAGAGGGACCCATAGAAATGGACCTGACGCCATTAATCCTCAAAATCTTCAAAGCAGCCCACCCAGGACGGTTCATTGAATCAATTGTTTTGCCTTACATCTAACAAAAACATTTCATATCGTCAAAGGCATAACAATATCATAATGTAGTTATTTCCCCCACGATACTACCATAGCCTAGCATTCAATTACAATCGATGGCAATTTTGGTAGCCAGGTAATGGCGAGGGTAAACTAGACTACCTGAGATTTATAGCTAGCATAGAAGTACGCGTAATATTCCTGATGCATCTAATAAAACATCTAGTGCATAGTAAAAATATTTAAGAGAATGATCAAAGTGAACTTGCCTTGTCCAAGGTTGTGGTAGTTCTCGCACTCTTCGCAACAACAAGGATTACACTCCACACAATCTAAAATAAAAGAAACATACATACAATAAACACAACATTCAATACAAAAGCCACGCCATGATGCATATGCCATGATGATGCATGCAAGGGTTACTTCTAAAGTACAAAGTTTTGTTTCTATTTTGAAAAGTTTCTGAAAAGACTAGGACAGGTTATACAACATCAAGTGGTAATTAATATGCATGATACATGGATAGGGTTTAAAACAAAAAATTGTGCGGCTTTTGCAACATAGAGCAATATTTAAACTTGTATGCCATGATTATACACAAAATAATTTATTTTCTGGTCCTAATGGACAGAGAACAAGTTTAAATAATTTTACAGCATGATAACATGCTCAAAACTATTTTGAAACAATTCATTTGAAATTTAAACCATATTCAACCATTCTGTAAATAGCTTCTGTATAAGTTGTTCAAAACTGAATTTAAGCAGTGCCAAAATATTCTACACGTTGTGACGATTCCAGAAAGGTGTGGATCACAATTTTTGGACAAACGGTTTGAAAGATATGAGGCTTTGAAGTTACAGGGGTTTTTCTGCAAAAATTGCATTATCTAATTCGGCCGAATTAAAATAAAATAAAAAGGCCTCGCCACGTGGCAGCGCGGGATAGGCCGGGACCTAGGGTTCCGGCCGGCGACGGCGCAAGGGCGCAGACGAGCGGCGCACGTGGTCGGGGCGGCGACAAGCGGGCCCGGAGCGCGCGGGCAGGCGGGCGGCGGTCGGCGCCGGGGAAGACGGCGGACGGCGCCGCGGAGCTCCAAATCGCGGCTGGCTCGCGTCACTGCATGCGCAAGGAAGAGAGGAGGAAGGGGATGGGGTCGGCGCGGGCGGAAGCTCACCGGAACAACGGCGAAACGCGAAGAACGGCGACGTCAGCAACGAACTCCGGCGAGCAATTAGTCTCTAACCGGTTTGGGGGAAGTGGTAGAGGAGTTCGGGGGCTTCGATATGACGCGCGGGGTTTTGAATTTGGAGTCGTGTGCGCGGAGAAATCGAGACGGAATCGTGGGCGACTCGGAGTCGTGCGTGGCCGGTTTTCTCAAGAAGCAGTCGAGGAAGAAGATGACATGCGGGTCCCACCGGTCAGTGAGAGGAACCGGGCGGTTCGGGCTGGGCCAGTCCGGTTTGGTCCGGTCCGGTTTGACCGGTTCAGTCCGGTTTGACCATTTTTCTTCGGTTTTTCCTTTTCTCTTATCTATTTTTTGTTTTTTAACCTCAAAATTCACTCGAAGCTCCAAATCACTCCAAATAAAATGCAACAAAATTTTTTAAATCATATTTTCATATGATCTAACTTTTGGAACAAGAACTTCCTCAAAATAAAATATTTAAAAATACATTTTCCTATAAAATGGCTTTTAGGGCCCTTAGGCTATCGAAACAAATTATTTTTCGAAATACTTTCAAAAGCCAATTTATGGGATAGCTTTGTATATGCACTAAATCCCCTTTTTACCACAATACCCTCATGGGTTGAAATGCAAATACTCCAAAGCAAGATCAAAGCCCAAAATCAAATAAAAGCATTTTTGCAAAAGGGTTTTCTGGGCAAAATCTTGGGTTTTCAAAGTGATCAAATGCAAAGGTGACATGATGCTTATGATATGCAACGCATATGAAGAGTTTTGAAAATTGGGATGTTACACACATCAAGAACATCAATGTGCAACTCACCCTCACACCGTGAAAATCTAAATTTCACATCACCATTAATAAAAAAACTCAATTACACTCCAAGAGTCTCAATCTGCAAATTTCTCGTATTTTTTTTCTAAATTGTACATAAGGAGAGATTATGTGCAACTCACTGAAAATAACTCAGTTGCACATCAAGAATCTCAATGTGCAACTCAGCCATAAAGAAAATAAACATAATGGTCTGAGGGTAATAATCAAAAGTTATAATTAAAAATATATTGATATTTTTCATTACAAGAGTCCGTTCAACCATCATGAACAAACACCAAGAACAACAATTATTTTTTGGAAAAAGAATGGGATAAATGACAAAAAAAAGTGTGAAATTATAATAGTAGCCATGCGCAACTTAACCAACTCACACATTCCTAACTCTCATATTGCACATAAACAATTTGAGCTACTATAGTTTTTGAAATGTCTAAAATCAATAAGAGTAGGAACCAATAGAAAAAGGAGAATCCAGAGTTTTGATGCTACACACAACAAAAGGGGTGAAAAAACAGAGGTATACAGTTTTAATCTTACAAAGGTATGACTTATTGAACATCTTAACATAATAGTTGTAGATAAATTATCCGTGCAAGTTATGATATTCAGAATGTGCTGATATATAGAAAAACGAGAATCAAAATTTCTACAAGAAACAACATTTTTTTTTGCAAATATTAACTTGAAAGCATACCCAATGTACATGAAAAGCAAAAAACCATATTAGTTGGTACGTAAAGTGACTCCTTTTGCTCATGGAAAGAAAAACAAGAATAAAAAAACTAGGAAAAAGGTAGTAAAAATGAAACCGGAAAACAAAGGTGGAAACTAATTTTTTTTTAGAATAAGGTGGAAACTAAATGAGAACAAAACGAAACGAAAAAAAGAAAACTTCGATACTACTCAAAAAATAACAAGGAAAAACCAACACAGCCAGCCCAATAAAGCCCATTACTATTGTTTTCCACGTCCAACCCAATGAAGCCCATTACTGGGTAAACAAAGGAAAAAAGGATAAAGGTTAAGAAATAAGAAGAGGCCCACAAGCCTGCTACTTCAGTCCAGACACAACACACATTCCGAAGCCCATTACTAGGTAGCACGCATTGTTCTCAAAGAAAGAAAAAAAGCTAGCACGGATCTTAGTGCAGAAATGGACGGTTCAGATGGTCGATTGAGAAATAAGGGAAATGCTTATTTCTCAGGCAACAGAGAAATATTAAAACCCTTGTTTTAATGAGGGGCACAAGACTTGTGGAATGAGAATTTCACCAAGTCAAACGCCTGTGAGTTTATATAGGGTGTCGAGCTTTCACTGACGAGTCATACACATGACCTGTCTATGGTGTCTCTCCCATGCCATGTAGGCAAGTGGTGACCGAGTCATCAGAGAAGTGTAGCTACTAAAATAGAGTAATAGACACGTCGGTGAGGATGAATATTGCTAGTGACTCGTCAGAGATGACACAATATACACTGAGTCGTTCAAGGGTTCCGTACCAAATTACTATTGATGACTTTTGGGCATGA
Organism: Brachypodium distachyon; assembly: GCF_000005505.3. Lineage (NCBI taxonomy): Eukaryota > Viridiplantae > Streptophyta > Magnoliopsida > Poales > Poaceae > Brachypodium > Brachypodium distachyon. The sequence continues at coordinate 39,324,208 of NC_016131.3, read as the reverse complement.
CACGTCAATGGCGCGATACCTTATCAGCATTGATGGCGTATATCTCGCAGTCCATCAGATTCAACTCTAACGGCTCCTATAGGGCATGCCAATGATGGCCAAAGCACACGGTGCACCGCCCACGATATACTCCCCTCATCTCCACCACCCACCTTCCCCTTCCCTTCTTTATTTTTTCTGCCTAATCCTCTGACTCCTCTGACAGTACCCCCGTCCTTTTCTTCTCTCCCATCCCTCTTGTCTCTCTTCTCCCTTCTTATTTATTCCTCCCTGCTCCTGGCCGACAAGCGCCATGGCCTTCACAAGGTGCCGCCGGGCCGCTGCCTGTCCGACTGCCCTCCTGGCCGTGGGGAGCAGCTTGGAGATGGAGGAGCTGCTGCGTCGTGGGGGGCTCACGCGGCCCTATAGGGCCCTCGCCGATGGCCAGGTACCTCCTTCCCCTCGCGAGCTCTCAATCCCCCACCAAGAAGCCCAGCTCCCATGCCGTCCCCGGCGTCGACCGTGGGCTCAACTAGGACTGCCTCCATCGCGGGCCGTGGATCTCTAGTATTGTTTTGATTTGTGTATCCCCATCGTGGGCCATGGAGAGGATGTTGTTTTCTTGATTTTGATTTTGGATCTCATGGTTTCTCTTTGAATTGAGAGGTACTTGTACTTTCACTACTACAAAACGCTTATCAGTAACGGTCGAAAATGGCTATCAGTAACGGGCAGACCGCCCATCACTTACTTCTTGTCAGTGATGTGGGGTACATCAGTGACGGGCGCTCAACCCGTTGGTGATGATATGCACATCAGCGGCGGGCCCTGTAGGGTGACCGACACTGATATCGTTTTTGACATTTAAAAAAAAAAGCGGGCCACAGCCCGCAAGAGATGAATCAACGAATCCTAAATCCACAATTTAATCAAACCAATCGATGAATTAATCCACGAATCGCATACAACAAATCACAGAAAAATCACAACAAATGAACCTAAACCTAAAACTAAATCCATGGCTGGTCCGCATCTACTCCGACGCCGAGGCCCGCCTTGAGGCACACTACTCCGACGAACTCGCTGCCCTTGCCACACCTCTCGAACAAAACTTGAGAGAGAGAGAGAGAGGTGAGAGAGAATTGATAACAGAGAGGATGAAGATAACAGAGAGGGAGAAGGAATTTACCGGCAGTGGTGGCGTCGATGACGGCCAGATCTGGCGCTTGAGGCGGGGTGGCGCCCGGATCCAGCGGGTGGAGGCGGGCTAGCGATGACGGGACTCCGGGACTCCGCCTCCTCCTTCTTGTGGCCGAGAATGCGCCGGCCACAAGACGCAACCATCCTCATCTACCCTCCTCCGGCGCCGCGGGTCTGCAAGAGAGAGAAAGACAGTGAGAGAGGGAGAGAGATTGAGAGAGGAAGAGAAATAGAGAGGGAACCAAGGGCCTACCTGCAGCAAACGATGGTGGACAGCCAGATCCGGCGGCAGCCAAGCCGAGGCAGCCGGATCCGGCCGTCGGTCGGAGCAGGGCCGTGGATCTATGGGGGTCGTGTGAGCTTCATGGCGGCTTGGACTTGGGAGATGGAGAGCCGGAGGGGAGAGATGGAGGGCTCGGAGGGGAGAGAGGAGAGGAGAGATCGGGGGCACAGGGAGGGAGCGGGAGAGATTGGGCGCAGAGAGAGGGGAGATCCGGCTGCGAGCCGAGAGAGAGAGAGAGAGAGAGAGAGAGAGAGGAGAGGCAGAGGGAGGGAGCAGGAGAGGAGGGAGAATTGACGGCGCAAGGAAAGAGAGAGAGGAGGAGGGGTAGCCGTCGGTTAGGGTTAGGATACGTAGGTTTATATAGCGAGGGGGTGTGTTGGGCCGAGAAACTCGTTGCTTGGGCCCAAACTGGTGTCTTCAGGGGACATCAGTGGCGGGCGCATATGTGAGGCCCGCCACTGATGTATGTTTTGGTGAATTTTGCAAATTTTTGTATTGCATCATTAGTAACGGGCGTCCCGCGTCCGTCACTGATGACCCATCATCAGTGAAGAGCCCGCCCGCCAATGATGAGGGATCATTAGTGATGGGTTTTGTGCGGCCGTCACTGATGAGGGGTCATCAGTGACAAACGGGAAAGGCCCATTACTGATGATGGTCATCAGTGACGGTCGGGAAAGGCCCGTCACTAATGACTCGTCACTTATGTTATGTTTTGTAGTAGTGATTGATTGATCCATGAGATACTTATAAAGATACTGTGATTTTTTAGTACCATCATGTACCATGGGTACATGACGAGGTACTAGTTTTTTATGACCGTTTGTGTTGTGATTTTGTCTTGGTACATAATGTACATGATTTGATCTGACGAGGTACCTATAAACTGTTAAGGTACATGTGATATACCATGTGATGTACTCGTATCATAAGCTAATGTACATAATTTGTGCTGTGATTTTGTCTTGGTACATGATGTATCTGACGAGGTAACTAAAAACTGTTAAGGTACATGTGATATAACATATGATGTACTCGTATCGTAAGGTAATGTACAAGAGGTACTTAAAAACTGATAAGGTACATGTCATGTACCATAATGTACTTAAAATCTGAGATACAATTCATATACATAATGTACTAAATATGTATTTAAAAAGGAGAGAGAAGAACAAAAGTTATCAGCCATGTTAATACCCACCTCTAATTTAATACAGCCCATACATTAAAAGAAAGAGAAAGAGGAAGGGGATAGCAAATATGTGGCTATCACGTGGGGTGTAAATCACGGGGAGTTGACAACCTCCGCGTTACCAATGATGACTTGTCAACGCGGCTCCTATAGGGCATGCCAATGGTTCCCCACATGAATACATTACGACAAGTGCAGAGTTTTACAATAGGCTTGTGAAATAGTCACGCCACAGACCGGCGGCTATTTTTTGTCATTACAATTTAGCCTGAATGAACACAGGTTCAGGTTAAAGATGACATGTTTTGTAGTAGAGACTAGATTTTTTACTCCCCAGCGCTTTGATCCAGCTATCTATACCGTTCAAATGTTGCCTCGAGATCCGTGCATGAAACACATAACATAATATATCTCCCCTCACTGCCCCACGGGTCCCACCTGGTCACCTACCTCCCGCACGCGTCCTAGGCTTCTGGCGGCCTCCCCTGCCCCATGGTGGCGGCGCAGCGGGCGTGTCCCGTCGAGCAGCAAAGCAGCGTTGCAGCGGCGCAGCGGACGCGCCTCTTCGGGCAGCGCGGTGGCGGCGGTACAGCGGGCGGCAGCTCTCCTCCCGCAGCGGCGCGTCTTCGGGCGGCTCCATTGGGCAGCTCCATGTGAGAGAGAGAGAGAGGTGGGTGTGACGGGGGCTCGCCCCCTTTCGCTCTCTCCACTACGTCGCTGACCATATGGCAGCGGGGCTTGCCTCTGTGTGTGTGTGTGTGTGTGTGTGTGTGTGTCTCCACCAGGTGGCAGCGGCGGCGGCAGCAGGCGGCGCGCCACGTGGCAGCGGCGGCAGGCGGCGCGCAATGTACTTCTGGCGAGCGAATTTTTTTCTTCAGCGCACTGTAGTAGGAGGCGCAGTACTCTCGAGACCAATCAAGCATTTCTCTTTGTAGTAGTGAATGGAATGGTGCACAAACAACGTTTACTTCATAAGTACTGGATGGACAATAGAGGTTTCAACCAAAAATAGCAACAAGGAGGACAAAGCTCACCAACCTCCTACTTTCTTGCGAATTATTTTACTTTATGAGTTCCTTTCTTCTAGCGCTTAGAAGAATTCTAACGCCCAAATATAGCAGCCAAATCTTTAGTTAGCTAGGTTGGTTGTTGTTGATGCTCCGGTTGTCCCTATTCTTAGACACTCGTAAGAAGTCTTGTCTCTTTTCGTTCCTCTTGACGACCAAAGTAGTCGTTTTTCCTTGGCTTCCGGCAGGTGAGAATCCGTGTGCACATGGACACGATTGAATCAATCTGTTGAAGGGAAAGATGGTTGGCGAGGAGCTGTACTAACATAGAATGGGGAGAAGCAAGTTTGGGGATCACAGTCCATCTGGAGGTGCTGAGGAAACCAAGGGAGAGTTGACGACAAACGTGGCCAGGAAAAGGTGCTTGATGATTTTCGCAAGGGAAGCACCCCGAGGAAGCTTTGATCACGAAAGGGATCACGTCAATCTGATTGAGAAAGCATGTCGCGGAATTTAGCCGCGTCGCCGAGCTTATCAGAGGATGCAAGTGATGAGCAGTCCCATGATTCCAACGCCGGACCTCCACCCCAAGGCTCCAGATCAGGCTCATCTTCGAACCGGAATAATAATGGTCCTCCACCATCGCCGTCTTCAGGATCTGGGGGCTCAAGATCCTCCTCATCGTCTTCCTCTAATAACTCACAAGGTTCGCGTTCCTCCAACTCTCCTCCACAATCATCAGAATCAGATTCATCGCCATCGCCGTCAGGGTCGCCCTCCCGCTCTTCTTCGAATGATGAAAATTCCGACTTTTCGTCGCCTCCAGCTCCGCCGTCTGACTCCTCCTTTGGGGACAATGATAATTCCAACTCTTCGTCACCACCGCTGCCCTGGTCCCAGCAGTCAGAAGGCTCAAAGCCTCCTCCTTCTCCACCGTTGCCCCGGAGCCCTCCCGCACCATCATCATCCGAAGCCTCTCCGTCTCCGCCGCCACTGCAATCGAGTAATCAGCAAGCAGAATCTCCACCTTCTGGTGCTCAGCCATCGCCTCCGCCGCCAGCAAACCATTCGGTGGTCTTCATTCCGATCGTGTCGTCGTCCAATAGCCATCCCGGAGCACCTCCCGGGCTTGTCACCACCATGGCACCGCCTGGCGCCGTGGGTGTGATGTCTTCTCACCTCCCAGGTTCCATGCCCGCTGCACAAAGCGGCACCGACAACGGCGCCATGCAGGCAGCTGCTGGTTCATCGGGCACCACAGCTTCATCATCGTCCTCACAACACTCCCCCGTCGACTCATCGCCAGCAGTGAGTGGCCAGGTTGCCGCCGCCATTGCCGGCGCTGCGGTCGCGGGTTTGTTGTTTGTCATCATAGCCATTGTCTTCATCGTGACGAGGAAGAGAAGAAAGGTGGATGGACTGGTTTATCACTCGGGTAACTTTATTTTCTTCCTATGATGATATACTTATATGCTCTTAGTTTCAAAACATATACGTTAACGTTGCAGGTAATTAACAACAGAATTACTGTATGCGCGTACGACATTGCAGATGGGAGCTTCTACATGCAATCGTCGGGTCAACTGGTGGGTTCGAGCCGCCACCCGTCGGGGGTGCTGTACGCGGCGCCGCCGGGAGCGTCGGGCGGGTTCTCGTACGGGCCTCCGGGCACGACGGACAGCTTCAGAGGAGGAGCACCGGCCGGGTACTACCGGTCGGGCAGCATCGAGGCGGCGGCTGCGGCTGCTGGATCCAAGTCTTCCTTCAGCTATGAGGAGCTGACGAGCATCACCAGCAACTTCTCTCGCGACAACGTGATCGGGGAAGGCGGGTTCGGGTGCGTGTACAAAGGGTGGTTGGCCGACGGCAAGTGCGTGGCCGTGAAGCAGCTCAAGGCCGGCAGCGGGCAGGGCGAGCGCGAGTTCCAGGCCGAGGTGGAGATCATCAGCCGCGTGCACCACCGGCACCTCGTCTCGTTGGTTGGGTATTGCGTCGCGCAGCACCACCGGATGCTCATCTACGAGTTCGTCCCCAATGGCACCCTCGAGCATCATCTGCACGGTACGTACTACTCTCTCCGTTTCATAATTCTTGTCAAAATATTGCATGTATCTAGACGTTTTTTAAGAATAGATACATTCATTTTTGACAAATTTGAGACAAGAATTATGAAACGGAGGTGTTAAACTCTAGTGCAGAGATTCAGTTCAATTGCGTGCAATGCAGGACGCGGTGTGCCGGTGATGGATTGGCCGACGAGGCTGAGGATCGCCATCGGGGCAGCCAAGGGGTTAGCGTATCTGCATGAAGATTGTATGTTAATATTCTCTTGACATATGTATTTTTTCGTGTTGTGAAATGCACACTAATTAATTGTCAATCGATACGAAATTGAATGGTTTTCTGATGACGTGACGTGACGTACGTACGCTTTGCATGCAGGTCACCCGCGGATCATCCACAGGGACATCAAGTCGGCCAACATCCTGCTGGATTACTCGTTTGAAGCACAGGCACGAGATACATACATATATACATATATGCATGCTTGGTGTTTTTAATTTCCTCTAATAACAGATTATATATGTAGGTTGCGGATTTCGGGCTGGCGAAGCTGTCGAACGACACCCACACGCACGTGTCGACGCGCATCATGGGCACGTTCGGGTACCTGGCCCCGGAGTACGCGTCGAGCGGGAAGCTGACGGACCGGTCGGACGTCTTCTCCTTCGGCGTGGTGCTGCTGGAGCTCATCACGGGCCGGAAGCCCGTGGACCAGGACCGGCCGCTCGGGGAGGAGAGCCTCGTGGAATGGGCCCGCCCGGTACTGGCCAGCGCCCTGGAGACTGGAAACCTGGAGGAGCTGACCGACCCGCGCCTGGAGGCCCGCGGAGGGTACAACAGGGCCGAGATGACGCGGATGGTGGAGGCCGCCGCTGCCTGCGTCCGCCACTCGGCCCCCAGGCGGCCCCGCATGGTCCAGGTACGTACGCGGCCCGGCCCAGCATGCATCCAGCTGCTCCGGTGTTGAAACTGTGATTAATGAATTTTTGGTCTCAGGTGATGAGGGCGCTGGACGTGGACGTGGACGAGGGGAGCATGTCGGACCTCAGCAACGGGGTCAAGGTGGGGCAGAGCCAGGTGTACAGCAGAACGGCCGGCCAGCAGGAGGCCGCCATCGAGCAGCTCCGGCGCACGGCCTTCGCATCCGAGGAGTTCACGGGCGAGTTCGAGCAGTCCAGGGAGTACGAGTACGACGACTCCGGTACCACGATGCGCCGGGGACCGCCAGTAGGGTGACGATATCGATCAGGCCGCAATTTACTGCGTAGCTAACCCTTTTTCCCACTGTTGTAACAATATTTAGACTAGCTAGTCGCCACGGACCCCGTGTGTATTCTCACAGGCTATTGATACGTTAGACATTTGTACAATGACAACACACCATATACATAGTAGCTACACAAAAGGAAATTACAGCTTCATTCAACACTCTGACTCGATACAAACGTAATTACGAGGAAAACAAATCAATGGTAGCCCGGCTAATAAAATTTAAATTGCACGTAAACACAGAAATAGGCGCTAGGTAACAGAAAACACGGCACACGCCACATCGTCCACAAGGATGAAATCTCTTCAGTGTTGTGTGACTCACTCTTCTGCAAGACCCGACCCCGACAATGTCAAGGATCATGTCACCTGTACGACGACATTGTCCACATCGACATCGACTTCACTGTTATGAACTTAAGATGACCCCCTACATGACGCACAGCCAAAACCAATGTGTGCTCGATGAGGTGACCTCATCACCGACACCGACGACACGTCCTCGTACATCTAGAAGATGTCCTCGGTGTGACACCTTTTGACATTTGCAAGGTGCTAGTCCACAATTCATGCTCTATCTCTACAAGATAGCACAATATTGTTGCGCCTCCGGCTATGTGCATGTGACTACACCATCAACCATGGCTACTACATCATGACCAACCTCGTTGACACCGATGACGAAGGGGTGATTTCGACAATGTCCATATTGGTGCACTTGTATCTGGGAAATATTTTGAGTGTATGTGTTAGCGAACTCGTCGGCTAACAAAAACACAGGGAACATGATTTACCAAGGTTCAGGGCCCTCGATGAGGTAATACCCCTACGTCCTGCTTGTCTGATCTGTATTGATGAGTCGATTACAATGGGGTGCAGCGAAGGTTAGATGCATAGATTCGATCTGGTGAGTGCGTCTAGGCGACTTCTACCTAGGTTGAGGTGTCTCCTTAGCGCCCCCTCCTGGTGTTTTATATATGCAGGAACTCAGGTGTAAGGTAGAGTCCAAGTCGGTTACAATGAAAATATATATTCTAATTAATCTTCCTTATCTTGAGTCGCAAGATTTGGCATTTAGACTCTTAGAGTCGTAGTAGGCTTCCTTGTGCCCCCAGCTGGGCCATAACGGGTATACTCGAGTCGAGTACGTGGTTAGTCATAACCACGTCAGTAGCCCCCAAGTGCCTAGTTGAGTAGGGACTTTCCCCATAAAGAATGAACTCATTTTGCTGTTGAGCCAGTTGCATAGTGCTGCAGACTTGGTATTTCATGGATTTGAACTCCGAATGAGAAGCATTTCGACTCAGAGAATGTCCGAGCCGCTGTTTTAGTGTTCGACTATTAAGTAACATGATTTTGATAGGAGGTCAAATCAAATGCAATGAGAAGAGATCATAGGGATATATGGTTAATGTGCCTAGATATTCGAGAAATCAAGTCCAGTTAATCGCTCTAGGGCGAATACAACATTAGTTTTCTTCAGTATTCGAGTCCCCGGGCTCGAACCTGGCAACTGGTGAAATTCGACTTAGCCTGCTGGGGTCTTATAGAGTTGAACTCTAATTGTTAAGTACGCGACTCGTTCATCAAGTTTGTACGTACTGGAAATACGTAGCCGGTACGTTTCCAGGCCCTATAGGAAGCCTACGGGTCTTATCTTCATGTAATGAACATGGTTGTAGGGAGCGACCCTTAAATGAGAATTATTACTGGAGGAATGCAGTCGATGCATATCCAGGCCTAATTTTTAGGGCTTACCTTCATACAATGAATATGGATTCGACTGGATTAACGTAGCTACTACGGTTCCAGGCCCGATAAAGAACTTTCGGGTCTTATCTTCATGCAATGAGCATGGGTTAACTAGAGCAGCGCAGCTGGTGCGGCTCCAAGCTCTGTGGATGAAATCCATGAGGCTTACTGTTATGCAAATGAGCATAAATAACTGAAGTGACGCAGCTGGTGCGACCCAGTCGTGTCGACTTATATGAAATCGACTGTTTTATGTCAAGGTTGTTGACCTGATTTTACTTGTGTAAGTAAAAAATAAATAGTACCTGACTGTACGAAGTCTTTAACCAACAGTCGGTCAGTTAGTGACTCGAATGAGAGTCCTTGTATTCACAGGCGAGACTCAAGACGAGTCTCAACATTTTTCCATCATCCTATATGAAAGATAGTTTCGAGTCATGATATTCGAGTCAGACTTCGTCATGGATGACGTACATGTTGAAGGTGAAGAGTCGTTTGGTCAGCCGATGTGACTAGGTGCACAGTCTAGCCTGACAGCTAGACGCACCGTTGGCGTGCGTGAGTGGGGAAACGATCACACTTCGCGCAGTAAATAAGGCATAATGATTTCATCGATTCTTGCGCCCAAAATGTAGGCGGCCGTTTCTGTTTTCACCGCTTCGTATCCCGATCGATGTGGGACACGTGGCCAAGATAAGGATCTTGCGGCCCAGATTCTTCGCCAAAGTTTGGCTTATATAAAGAGGAGGGTGGAAAAGGAATGCCTTTTACCCTTCTTTTTCCTCGCGACCCAAGCTCAAGCGCTCAAGCTTTCTGCTTCCATAGCCAAAGACTTCGCGAGTTCCTCAATCATCCAAGCAGCTCTCGCCATCCGGAGATGGGCAAGACCAAAGCCACGAGTTCGAAGACCGAAGCCGGCAAGGGAGACGCTGGCAAGGGAGCCATTCCCTGGTCGGGCGTGATTAACCAGCGCACCAAGATCCTGGAACTATAGGATGAGGGCCTACTGCCGGGAGGCCTTGACGGGGTCCGCTTCCTGGCGAAGGAGGAGTACCCGCGACCTCTGCTAGGTGAGTGGGTTATCTTCATCGACTATGTGTTGCGGGTTTTTTTTTCGCCCTTCACGCCTTTTAGCCTATGGGCTACAGCTGCACGATCTTCCCCCAAACTCTTATTTGCACGTTGCGTGCTTCATCCAGCTATGCGAATGTTTCTTGGGAGTAAGCTCTCATTGGGGGCTCTGGAAGAGGATCTTCATGATCAAAGGCCAGAAGGCTGACGTTGTTGGGAGTGTCAACTTCCAGGTGAGATCTGACGCCAAATACTTCTCCCTCCAGCAGCGCGAATCTGTGCAAAGCTGGAGGTCGAAATGGTTCTATGTCCAAGATGATGCCTTGGGTGCCGACCCGAATCTTCCTGCCTTTTGAATCAAGAAGAAGGTAAAGAAGATGGCGGCATGAAACCATGAACTGTCGCCTGTAGAGGAATCGGAGGCGGCATCCCTGATGGCTAGGATGCACTCCCATATGGGGCAGGGGCTGACAGGTATTCACCTAATGTCTCAGTTCCTCAGGATGAGGATCCAGTCACTGCAAGCTTGCGTTCACCCGATGTGGTCCTACGAAGGACTCGGGGATCCCACTCGAGTGAACGCAAAAGAACTATCGTCAGAAGAAGTGGAGTCGCGGGTGCGAAGGTTGACGAACCTGACCGGCGCAGCTCCATGCGAGATTGACTCGCCAGTAATCCCATATGGCTTTGACAGGCCAAGGGAAGAGGTATTTTCTATATTTCAACTGCTTTAATTTTGCGTTTGTGTTTTGTTGACCAGTTTGCGGATCGCAGGGACTTGAAGATCCATTGAGTCAGCCTCCCCCTGCTGGGGAGGAAGAACTGGCTCACGAGTCCTCGGAGTCGCCAGACCAGGTAAGCGACTCCGAGGCCGAAGAAGTTGGCCTGGAGACGAGAAGGAAACGCAGCAGGGAGTCGAACCCGAAGACTAGTGACCAGTCAGCGGGAGTTGAAGGTCCAACTGCTGCAACCTCGTCTCCTCCTCCCTCCGCTAAGAAGACCAAGACAGGCGGTCCAACGCCTGTCCGACGATTTGGCCTTCTTGGCCGAGTCACCCAGACCAGGTATGTGGTCTTTCAGGAGGTAGTTTTAAATAATACAGTCTGGTTTTTAAACTCATGAATTTCTTTTGTCAGTTCCGTGGTCTCGGGTGACCAACCAACGACCCAGGCTATTGAGCCGGCAGGGTCGGACCCGAAGGCTTCGGGTCCCTCAACCATCATTGAGACGGTTGAGCCTCAGGTAGCAATGCCTGAGGTGCCTTTTCCAGCGAGTAGGGAAAATCAACTCCAATAGTTGCCCCACTCAAAGACTCGTTTGGAGAGCAACGGAGCCAAAAGGACTCCTTCCAAGACCTCAACCTCAGCTTGCCATGTAAGTTTCGAACTCTTCTTGTTAAATTTTTGATTTTTGTTCTCCCGGTGGGAGTGGGAGTCAGATGCTGACGCCAACATGCTCGCAGCCGATCGTCCGCTCCATAACGGAGTTTGTTGATTAATTTGAGGAGGCAGTGGCTGAGCGCAATCAACTCCGTTGAGAGTTGGATCAAAGCCAACAGGAGCTGAGATCCGCTCGAGGTAATATCTTTGACTCGATCTTTCCTTGAGTCGAAAACTACCATATTTTATTGTTTGCCGTGTAGATCTCCTTTCTCAGGCTAACTCCCTCAAGGATGCCGCTGAGCTGCAGTCCAAGAATTTGGAAAGGAAGCTTGCTGATCTGGCGAGGGAGTCGGTAGAGAAGGTAGAAGCTGAAAAGCGCCTTGCTCAAGAAGCTTCGGACGCCATTCTCGCCAAGGAGGCTGAGAAGGAGAAGACACGAATCGCCCAACTTAGCGGAGTCATCGGCCCCCTTGCAGGTAAAACTGTCGCAGTTGATTCCATTTGTTTGAATGTCTTGTGAATACTTTGGCTCTTTTGCAGGCCTGCTCTCCTTGTCTTGTCTTTTGACCTCGAGTGAGAATTCACTCGAAAAGGTGATTGACGCTGTGGCAAGCGTCAGTTCGGAGGCGGCGATTGGTCTCCAGCAAGCTTCTAGGGTGCTCACCGGTTTGTTTGGGAAGATGTTCCCTGATGAGCCGGTGCCGGAGTCGCTTGGGAAACTCATAGAGTTTTTCAGTGCTGACCCGGATCCCCTGGACGAGTTCAGCCAGGTCCAGACCAACTTCGGTGCTGAGTTGACGTTTGTGTTAGCATTAGCGCACGACATCGGCGAGGATGTGTTGTGGAAGGAGGCTTCTGGTCCTCCGTTTCTACCCAACGGGGGAGGAGATGGCGCTGACGCCTTACTTCTAGCTCGGGGAAGAACTAGTGACCCAGTTGTCGGCTCAGCTGGGTAGTATGGCCACTGAAGGAGGAGCGGCTCCACAATCGTCGACTCCTGTGCCGAGTCAGGAGGTGGGCCAAGCTGAAGTTTAGACTTCTTAGGCTTTCTCCTTTTCTCTTTGTAATTTTGCCTCTTTTTTGTACGGTCCTTGCTCGAGTTTGAGCGTTAGTAATAAAGAAACACCTTTGTTCCTTTGTACTGATATGAGTCAGACACCTTGCACCTAGTTCGGCTTGATGTCTTTGAATCCTTCTCAGGACTAAAAGGAATTTCTCTTCTGCAGAGGCAGAAAGAGTCCATGATTCCAGTAGTTGAAGTAGACGCCGATAAGTTCGTGACTCCCGAGTCGAACATCGCGAGTGCCGAAATCTCGGCTGAAGTGAACCCTCCTGAAGCTTTGAAAATCGTGGAGTCGATGGCTCCTATGGAGGTTCCTTCCTTGGACAAGACTCAAAGTGAACTAGAGTTCCTTCGTCGACGTCTCCAAGAAACCGAAGCCAAGCCAAGGACTCAACGATGCAGAGTCAGAGAATCATGGGCGAGTTGCAGATCGCCAAGACCAAGCTAAAGGCGGCCGCTTCCCGCGAAGAATTTATCTTCGAAGAACTTCGCAGGCTGAGTTCTCAACTTCAATGTGAGTCGCCACATCCTTTTTGCTTGATTTCTTCTTTTGATTTGTGTTTATTCAAAACCGACCCGCGAGCCGAGCAAGATTGGGTGAACAGTGCTGTGAATGCTCGTCAGACGATTGATCCTTCATCGTTCTGGTCTGACCGAGTGAGGGGTCACGACCTGATGCTGCTGCGTGACTGCATAGATCAGAATAGACCTTCTTTGATTTGCATTTGGAGACTCTGAAGGCAATTCATCAGGCATTCTGGCCCTTAGAGGAGGTGCCTCAAGAGGTTGGTAAGCTGACCCAAAGACTCGAGCAAAACAGCGTCTTCTGGGAATTGATGTACCGTTAGCTGGTGAGGGGAGCGAAGATAGCTCTAGCGTTCGTGCGGATCCAGCATCCTAGGCTCGACCTGAGCCGAATCTCTAAACTCCGTGTCGAACCTGACGAGGACACCAACATGCGACCGCACTTTCAGGCCGTATATGCACAGGCGGCGAAGATTATTGGCTGGCGGTACTGGAATGAAGAAGTTCTTATAGCTCAAAAGCAATCACAACGTTAACTACTAAGCCCGCCCGCATCAAAAGTTGCGCAAGGAAACAGGGATGGAGGAAAAGAAAGATTCGGGCTCTATGGCTCACCGGGGTGACGACGGCGAGCGAAGAACGGCCGGCGGCGGCAACTCAGGCGAGGAATTCCGGCGGCGTGAGTGTGAGTGGAGCGAGGGGGTGTGGGGGAAAATGGAGAGGAGGCATGGGGCTTTATAGTGGCGTGCAGGGGAGTTAAGATGGGGCTTCATGGCGCCCTAAATCGCGTCTTGAAAGCTTGCCCTTATCTCCTTGGGGAAGAAGAGCCTGACAGGTGGGCCCCACCTGCCAGTGGCTCAGCTCGGGCTGGCGGGCTAGCTAGGCCGGCTCGCGAGGCTGGGCTGCGTACGCGCGCGCAGGGCCACTAGGCCAGTTCGGCCCAAGTTGGCCGGGCCGGTCCGTCTTTTTTTTTTGTTCTTTTTCTTTTCTCCTTTTCTTTTCTGTTTTTCCTTTATTACTTTTGACTTTGAACTCCAAATGACCTCAAATAAATTCAAGAAAATCTGTAAAATCATATCCTCAAATGGCGTAGCATCTGGGACTTGATTTCCTCCAAAAGTAAATTATTAAAAATAGTTTTGCTCATATATTTTCCTCTAGTGCTATATTATTTAAAAACAAAATAGTTTTTCAACTCCAAATTAAATTCCAAAATTTTTGGGGTAGCTTATCTTATTGCCTTAAACCCCTTTCTATTGTCAAAAACCCCATGGGTTGAAAAATTCCAAAAAGAAGCAAAGGGAGATGAAAAGGTAAAATCTTAATAAAAGGTTTTAAATTTTAACTCCTTGGTTTAAGGGTGCTCAAAGTGTATAAATGGCATGATGCTCATTAGTGCAAATGCATGATGTAAAGTTTGGAAAAATTGGGATGTTACAGACCTAACCCCATTAAGATGAATCTCCTCCCCGAAATTCTGGTTGGTTAGAAAAGAGGTGTGGGTGGTCATCTCGAGGATCGTCTTCGCGTTCCCAGGTGGCTTCCTCCTCGGTGTGGTGATCCCATTGCACTTTGCAGAACTTGATAGTCTTGGAGCAGGTATGCCTTTCTGCGGTATCCAAAATCCGGATGGGTTTTTCCTCATAGGTGAGGTCACTCTGCAACTGGACCTCCTCAAGTGGATTAGTATCCCTCAATGGGGTGTCGGCCATGTCGGGGTGACATTTCTTTAGTTGCGATACGTGGAACACGTTATGGATGCTTTCCAAAGTCTCTGGTAGGTGCAACTTATATGCCACTTCTTCCTGGCGTGATAAGACTCGGTACGGTCCAATGAATCGTGGGGCTAATTTTCTTTTGATTCCGAATCTCTTAACTCCGCGTATCGGTGAAACTTTGAGATACACCCTATCACGAACCTCGTAGGGTAACCTCCCTACGCTTTGAGTCTGCATAACTCTTCTGCCTCAACTATGCTACTTTCAGTCTGTCTCGAATCAGTCTAACTTTTTCTTCGACGTCTTTTATCAGATCAGGGCCGAATAGACTGCGGTCTCCTACCCCATCCCGTAACAATGGTGTCCTGCATTTCTTCCCATACAATGCTTCAAACGGTGATGCTTGCTTGGAAACTGTTATTGTACGAGAACTCGGCATAGGGCAAATTATCATCCCAACTGGAACCATAATCTAGAGCGCAAGCTCTCAACATGTCCTCAAGGATTTGGTTAACCCTCTCAGTCTGTCCGTCAGTCTGCGGATGAAAAGCTGTACTGAACTCCAGTCTCGTTCCCAATGACTCATGTAGCTGGCCCCAAAACCTCGAGGTAAATTGGGTACCTCTGTCTGACACTATTTCCCTCGGAACTTCGTGTAAACACACGATTCTGGACATGTAGTGTTTTGCTAACTGAGCAACCTTGGTCAAACGATCAACTACTACCCATATGGAGTCATATCCTGATCTGGTCCTCGGCAGTCCGGTGATGATGTCCATACCTATCTTATCCCATTTCCAGTCTGGTATGGGTAACGGTTGTAGCAATCCCGCTGGTTTCTGATGTTCAGCCTTAACCTTGTTGCATACATCGCACAACGCTATGTACTCTGCGATGTCTAGCTTAAATCCGGTCCACCAAATTTTTTCCTTTAAGTCCATGTACATCTTGGTATTTCCTGGATGGATGGAGTACGGTGAATCGTGGGCTTCCTGAAGTATCAGTTTTCTGATCTCTGGGTTCTATGGTACACATACACGTTTTTCAAACCATATAATCCCTTGGTCATTCTCTTGAAAACCTTTTGCTTTCCCGATTAACATGTTCCCTTTTATCTCATCGATCTCGGAGTCATCTTTTTGGGCTTCTTTGATTCTGTCCAACAGAGTGGGTTGCACTTCCAGATTCGCAAGATAACCTTCTGGCACAATTTCCAATCTCGGTTCCTTGAATTGCTTGCACAACTCCGGAGGTAACTCTCCAGCTGACAGTCCATTTAAGTAGCCCTTGCGGCTCAACGCATCTGCCACAACGTTAGCTTTGCCCGAGTGGTACTGAAGGTTTAGATCGTAGTCCTTGATCAGTTCTAGCCATCTCCTCTGTCTCAAATTAAACTCCTTCTGGGTGAATATGTATTTTAGGCTGTTATGATCGGTGAATAAATCGCAAGGTTTTCCCATGAGATAGTGTCTCTAGGTCTTGAGTGCGTGCACCACTGAGGCTAACTCCAAGTCATGCATGGGGTAGTTTCCTTCATGATTCTTTAGTTGTCGCGAAGCATACGCTACAACTCTTCCCTCTTGCATCAGAAGACCTCCTAAACCTTGATGCGAGGCGTCGCAGTATACTTGAAAGTCTTCCTGTAGATTGGGCAAAACAAGGATGGGTGCTGACACTAATCTCTTTTTGAGCTCCTGGAAACTCTCTTCACATTTCTCAAACCATTCAAATTTCTTTTCCGTCTTCAACAGTTCAGTCATGGGTTTCGCTATCTTGGAAAAATTCTCAATGAATCTACGATAGTAGCCGGCAAGTCCTAAGAAACTGCGGACATCTCCGACGTTCTTGGGTGCCTCCCAATCTATTACTGCTGCCACTTTAGTTGGGTCGACAGCGCTCCTGGTCTTGACACGATATGTCCAAGGAAACTGACTTATGACAACCAAAACTCACACTTGCTGAATTTGGCGTACAGCTTGTGCTCTCAGGGTTTCTCCAAAATCAAGCACAGGTGTTGCTCATGTTCCTCCTTGCTCTTGGAGTAGATCAGAATATCGTCGATAAAAACTACGACGAACTTGTCCAAATATTCCATTAATACCTTGTTCATCATACTCATGAAGTAGGCTGGAGCATTAGTCAAACCAAAAGGCATCACTATGTATTCCATTAATCGATAATCGATGCACATCCGCTGACTCTTATCTTTCTTTTCCACAAACAGTACGGGTGCTCCCCAAGGTGACGAACTCGGGCGGTTGAAACCTTTTTCCAACTGTTCAGCAAGTTGTTTCTTTAGCTCCTTCAACTCATCCATAGCCATCTTATATGGTCTCTTAGCTATGGGTCCACTTCCTGGCATCAACTCGATAAGGAATTCCACATCACGATCCGGTGGCATGCCTGGTAACTCTTCTAGAAAAACATCTGGGTATTCCTTCACTATGGCCACATCTTCTAGGCTAACCCCCTTAAGAGAATTGACCTTAGGTCTCAAGGGTTCGAAGGTAGACTTGAAACGTATACATTTTTTTTCCGGTGTCGTGAGAGCAACGGTTCTCTTGACCAGTCTATGACTCCCCCATACTTAGTTAACCAATCCGTTCTTAGGATCACATCCAGTCCTTTTGATCCTATCACTATCAGGTTGGTAGGAAAACTGTGTTTACCAATTTCCAAAGTCAACATACGGCACTCATAGGCAGCTAGTATCTCTCCTCCTAGTGATTTCACCTTCATGGGATTCACTAATGTGCTAGTTGGTAACCCATTTCTAATCACAAAACCCCTTGATATGAACGAATGCGATGCACCAGTGTCAAATAGTATGAGTGCCTCAAACGAATTAATGCGGAAGGTGCCGATTACGATACCTTGTTCCTCGATGATCTCCTTCACATCAACGTGGTTCACGTTGCCCTTTGCGAAGGGTTTCGGCTTGCTCCTAGCTTCCTTGAATTTTTCTGGGCAGTCGTTGGAGTAGTGTCCCAGCTTGTGGCACTTGAAACACTCCACCTGGCTGAGGTCGCGCTTGGGGTGGTTGCCGTTGCGGTTCTCTCCCCCGTTCCCTCCATTGCCCTGGTTGCTGCCATTACCACTGTCACTGTGGTTCCTTGGACGAGAAGGCTGGTTCTGGTGCTGGTGCTGCGGTCGATTCCCATTTCCTCCCGGATGATTCTATCCATGGTTACCATCGCGATGGTGTTGGCCACTTCCTCCATGGTGCTGACGGTTGTGGCTGCCAAGTTTGCTCACAGAAAAACTCCCATTTCCATCATAGGAGGTGCGCATTTTCTGGTGCGGTCTGGAGTGGGAATTTCCTCGATGAAGTCTACGTTTACGGCTCTCCATCTGGTTTAGTTTATTCTCCAGTACAACGGCCTTGTCTATCAAAGACTGTATGTGGGGGTGTAGGCGACAGCCAGCTGGACGGATAGCTCATCATTCAGGCCGTCCAAAAATCTCTCCGCGCTCGGCGTCAGTATTCACCTAATCTGGTGCGTAGCGGGACAGGCTGTTGAACACCTCAATGAATTCTATCACGGTGCGGTTCCCCTGCCTCAGTTTCAGGAATTCCTTCTTTTTCAAACTAAGTACCCCCGTTGAGATGTGGGCGGTATGGAAAGACTCCTGGAACATCTCCCAAGTAACATCTTCGATAGGGGTGGTAATCTGAAAATTTTCCCAGAAAGATGCGGCTGGTCCTTCCAACAAATGGGCAGCAAATCTGACCTTCTCTTCGTCAGTGTAGTTCACATTAACCAGATTCTTGTTGACTGAACGAAGCCAATCATCTGCCACAATCGGTTCTGGGGAGCTCGAGATAGTGAGTGGCCGCAATCTCAGAAAACGGGTCAGCATATCAACCTGGGGAGGTGGGTGGTGCTGGTTGTTGTGATTCTGGTTTTGGTTCGGATTATTATTATTGGCCATCTGCTGAGTCATCAACTGTATAAACTGAGTCTGGGCTGCCAGTAATTGCTGCACTAATGCTCCATTCTCATTCCCTTCTGCATTACTTTCAGCATTGTTGTCGTTGTTGTTGGCAATGTTGCGGGTTTGGCGTCTTGGTGGCATCTGTTTTAGGATAGCAAAGATGAGAAAAATATAGATGGACGAGGTCTAAGGATAACTATTCCCCCACAAACAGACACAAGCATATCAATCAAACAACAATCCTTTATTAAAATTTTCTTTTGAAGATCCGAATAAACGACATAGTGTTGTTGTATTGATGGCCCACGGTCTAAGTAAAAGGAAATAAAAATAAAATAAAATAAATGGAAAGAAGATCCAACAATCTACGTTGCCATACAACAAAGTTCTGTACGGTCAACGACTAACACGCACTCGAATTTTATTATATGCTAAGATAGGATGTGGTGGTCTCCAACTCGACTAAGGGAGTGTGACGAAGGTGGTGGCTCCATCGGTTCCCCTCCTGGAGCGGGTGTTGGCGGCGGGTGTGTCCTCCTCTGGAAAACTCTCCTCCTCTGAGGGCTCATCTGGAGGTGGTCCCTCTCCCTCGGGCTCGGATATCTCCTGTGCTGGAGCGTTGGCTGCGAGCGCGTTGTTGAGGAAGTTCTGCATCTGATTGATGTGCAGCTGCAGCAAGTCCCTCTCGTACTGAACCTGCTCCTCAGCAATATCAGCACGAGTCATCTGGTCGTACAGCTGAGTCTCCAACTCAACCGTGTTGCTTTCCATTTGCTCAAACTGGAAAGCCACCTCGGTCGGGTTGTCTCCGAGGGCGTCGAAACCCACAGAGGCTCCTCCAACGGCTCTCCTCCCGAAATAACGGAAGAAGGAGTTGTTCGGCAGCTCGTCGCGGTAGGCCTCGCACATGTGCGCGAGGGCGTGCTGCATGAAGAACTGCAGGCCTGACGTGAAGCTGGGGTAGCGTCCGGTGAAGGCGATGTCCGCCATCACTAGCTCCACCTCACGGCCTCTGACGACAGTCTCAACCTCCCACCTGGGCTGCCAACCGTGGGGGTGTGCCGGCTCGGCGCGTCCCCAAAAACGTGGTGGCGCAAGGTCGAGGTAGGCGCACATTGACGCCAAAGCTGAGCTAAAAAGCTGCGCGTCACCAACAGCTGGGTAGTGGTTGTGGGTGAAGGGCGGAACGTTGCCAAACTGTGGTGGGTTGTCCATCTACAGAAAAAAGAGTAGAGAGTGGATGTTAATGACATGATCAATGCGTGGATGCATAAATAGCAATTAAATATGACATTATGGTGGAACGAAATTAATGGCATTGACCGTATGTAAATTTTGCAATGCATGGTGGCAAATTAATAACATGGAGTGTTTTATGCAGAATGACTTGCAAGTGTACTAAAATTAAAATAAAAAATAAACGACTCTGTAAAATGCATGAATATTCGGTGGTATGACATGTGATTGCAAAGAAAATAATAACAAGTTATGCATGCAGTAATGAATATGAGATGCACATGTGCTAAGGGCTGGTCTTAGTCTTTTTCCATGCTAGGGTCACGTTCCTCCAAGCAACACAGTGCTCTAATACCATCTGAAGCGACCGCCCCCGTACAGGGTTCGATCTCTGTGCTTATAGTGCTAGTGCCTGGATCGACTCACTAGCACACACACAGTTCAAGATGTAATATCGAGAAACAAAAGTCTAGTAATTTATTACATCGTCATCATCCAGAACTTTATAGTACTTACAACTTTGCATAACCACTTGGGTTAGCATTGAAAAATATCATAAATTGTTCAGCAGCGGAAAACGAAGGGAAAATTGAACCATAGCAACACCACAGAGAGCGCATGTTGGAATGCAGGCTCGTGACCCAACACAACGCGTAACCTTACTCATCGTCGGAATTCCCTGCAATAATTTAAAGGTTGCAGCCACTAGGGTCAATACATTGAATGTATTGGCAAGTTCACCAGGGATTATAACAGATCCTATCAAATATATGCAATTATTGGCTATGTGGAGATCAGGCTTTTTTTGGCGTGGAAGCAATTAACATAAATTTTTATCCTACTACAATTGAATTTTATAGTAAGATAAATCTATTGGACATTGGGTAGACACACCGATGCTCCTATTAGAACTAAGGACATTGAGTAGACACATCAATGCTTCTAACCCTACTTAGTTTTCATATTTAGGTGCTCATAATTCGTCCATAACCGGGGACACGGCTAAGTACTTAGTTTTGACACTCTCGAGAGGTTGTACACAATCCCCACAAGAAACCGACGGGTTAATCCCTTGCTGTCCTCAAGGTAGAGTAGCAACGGCGTCGATTACGAGATTTTCAGAAGTAATTCTCTAGACCACGAGAGAATCACGCTCCACCTACATTGCTACATCACTACAATTCTTCAGGTCTAGGTTCATACAACATACTCTATTCTCGCCAGAGCCCATATAGCATGTGGTTGTACTGGAAGCAATTAAATAGGAACCCAGTTCAGCCTCTGGTTACCTCAGGTGGCATTCCACTTTTGCGATGCAGGCGCTCCCCGAGTCTATGGGAGAGACGACCATGGACGCTCCCGAATCCACGGAGAGACGACTCAGCGGGCCCCATAGAAATGGACCTGACGTCGCGTACAACCATAATACTCAAAGCCGCACATGTAGTTGTTTTTAGCCATACTTCAAAATAACATTTCACATCAACAATATTCTAGAATGAAGTGGTTCCCTCCCACGTATATTTACATAGCCCGCCTAAGCGTAACTACTAATGATGGCTATTGGTGGCGATATGATGGCGAGGAAAATCTATTCTACTAGGACAACATAGCCAGCATAAACATAATAATTTAATCCTAATGCAATTCTACAAACAACGCTAATGCATAAAGGATTAAAAATAAGTGCGATAGTAGGAAATTCATGATCAAGATGAACTTGCCTTGTCCAAAGTTGTTGCTGTTCTCACACTCTTCGCAAAGACAGGGTTCGCACTCCGAACAATCTAACAATCAAACGTATAGCAAAATAAACAATCATACAAGACATACAAGCAATCAAATAAAATATGCCATGATGCCATGCACATGATGCACTCCTAAATTTGGTTTCTGTCACCTGTTGCACATGATAAGGCTAGATTCTGCCCTTATCTCCTTGGGGAAGAAGAGCCTGACAGGTGGGCCCCACCTGTCAGTGGCTCAGCTCGGGCACGCGGGCGCTGGCGGGCTGGCCAGCGAGCTGGGCCGGCTCGCGGGGCTGGGAGGCGGGCGCGCGCGGGGCGACAGGGCCGGTTCGGCCCAAGTTTACCAGGCCGGTCCGTCTTTATTTTTTGTTCTTTTTCTTTTCTCCTTTTCTTTTTCTGTTTTTCCTTTATTACTTTTGATTTTGAACTCCAAATGACCTCAAATAAATTCCAGAAAATCTGTAAAATCATATCCTCAAATGCCATTGGGATTTGATTTCCTCCAAAAGTAAATTATTAAAAATAGTTTTGCTCATATATTTGCCTCTAGTGCTATATTATTTAAAAATAAAATAGTTTTTCAACTCCAAATTAAATTCCAAAATTTTTGGGGTAGCATATCTTATTGCATTAAACCCCTTTCTATTGTCAAAAACCCCATGGGTTGAAAAATTCCAAAAAGAAGCAAAGGGATATTAAAAGGTAAAAGCTTAATAAAAGGTTTTAAATTTTAACTCCTTGGTTTAAGGGTGCTCAAAGTGCATAAATGGCATGATGCTCATGAGTGCAAATGCATGATGCAAAGTTTGGAAAAATTGGGATGTTACAAGAATCCCAGTGGGAGTGATTCTGGAATTTTATCCTTCATTGAACTTACAAGAGTGGAGACGCAAGTAATATCTACCGGGTACGCGACTGGTGGGAGTAGCCCCCGGGTCTGGGGTCGACTAAGAGTAGTCAAGCGTTGACCCAAGTGCGTTAATCCCTGAGTATACCTCCATGTACTTGTTTGAAAAGGCCGTGATCTCAAGGTAATGCTTATTAGATAGGTGTTGCTGCCGTGTGTTTTGTAGACGAGGTCTCCACTTAATTGGACGCGGCTTCTGAGTGTCGGGTGCACCCAAGATATGGTTTAGAATCGATTGGATGCAGTCCCCGAGTATCGGGTGCGTCCAAGTCAAGCATGAGAGTCGATTGGACGCAGGCCCCGAGTATCGGGTGCGTCCAAGACAAGCATTAGAGTCGATTGGACGCAGCCTCCGAGTGTCGGGTGCGTCCAAGACAAGCATTAGAGTCGATTGGACGCAGCCCCCGAGCATCGGGGGCATCCGAGACAAGCATGGGAGTCGATTGGATGCAGCCCCCGAGTGTCGGGTGCGTCCAAGACAAGCATTAGAGTCGATTGGACACAGCCTTCGAGTGTCGGGTGCCTCCAAGACAAGCATTAGAGTCGATTGGATGCATCCTTCGAGTATCGGGGGCGTCCAAGACAAGCATTGGAGTAGATTGGACACAACCCTGAGTGTCGGGTGCGTCCAAGACAAGCATTAGAGTCAATTGGATGCAGCCTCCGAGTATCGGGTGCGTCCAAGACAAGCAGCTTTTTGGGTCCATCCTGCTTATTGGACGAGAACTGATTATTGTTCTTTGCGCCGTGCGGCTCGCAATAAGATGTTATAGCGAGCGCGGGCGAAGCCCCCAAGTAGGTGGCGAGCCCAAAAAACAAGTAAATGACCTCTGAGTAGAGAAGGTTGAAAGTTTTATTAAGTACAGAAGTGCACGATTGGAATTGAAACAATTATAGTCTAAGAGAAATAAAGATGCTAAAAACTTTTTAAGAAAAAGTGGATAAAACGCCGGAAAAACTTAGGCGTAAAATCGTCGTAGTTGTGCGACGTTCCAAGGCCTGCTGTAGATGACGCCACTCTTCATGTCTTTGATATAGTAAGCGCCTCCCGGAATCACCTTGGTGACCACGTAGGGTTCCTCCCAAGACGATTGGAGCTTGTGATGACCATTTTTCTTGAGTCGAAGTACAAGGTCACCTTCAACGAATGAGCGGCTGCGCAACCGACGGCTGTGGTAGTTACGCAGGCTCTGCTGATAGACGGCTACTCGTGCGAGCGCAACGTCACGAGCTTCGTCGACTGCGTCGAGGGTGTCTTCCATTGACATGTCAGCTTCTGGCCCAGTGTCCGCCGTGACTCCGGGTGCATTGAACCGGACGTCAGATGGTAGGACTGCTTTAGCGCCGTACACCACAAAGAACGGCGTGAATTTGGTGCAGCCGTTTGGAGGTGTCTGTCGACAGCCCGGACACTGAGCCGTCCAATACTCAAGACGATGGTGGGCCTGACGGCCCACAACGTGCGCCAGCTCGCATTCGGCGTACACCAGCCCGTTACCGCGACGGCGCCTGAGAGCTTCTTCATCTACTTAAGCTAGTTTCCCTTCCATTCTGTAACTCGGCGAATAGGTGAACGGCTGAGCCGTGGCTTGTAATCCAAAACATTCATCTGCAATCGAATACTGCTCCGATCCCCAATTCTCCCCTAGCTAGATCGAGTGTTAACAATCTGGTATCAGAGCCATAGCTATCCTGGATCGAATTTTTCCCCCTCCCCACCCCCACCGCACGCGTCTCGTGCTCCGATCTCAAGTCATGGAGGTCGAATCCTTCACCAAGCAGCAGATGTTCGACGCCATGTTCAAAATCGTCGACGAGCAGAAGAAGGCGGCCGAGGAGTCTCTCAAGGCGGCGCTCGATGACCAGCACCGCACCACTACGAACGCCCTCGCGGAGCAGCATCGCATCCTCATGGAGGCGCTCGCGGAGCAGCATCGCACGATGACTCAGGCGCTCGCGGAGCAGAACCGCGCCCACTCCACCGTGCTCGCCGAGATCTGCCTGGATCTGGGCGAATTCCATCAGCGACTGGATCGCGTCGTCCACCCCGACACGAAGGCACCGCAACCTCACCAGGTGTCTTTTGACGACGAGATCGGCCCAAGTGGGCACAACGGGAATCAACCACGCCGGGGGCAAGCACATAGGCCTTCTGGGGTCTATGTCCCTCCTCCGGCTAGAGGTGCGGCTCATTCCCATCCCCACTCTGGAATTGAATCTCCTCGTGATGATAGGCGTTCCATCCCTCGTGTCGATTTCCCTCGTTTTGATGGTACCTGTCCCAAGTTATGGCAGCAACGTTGTGAGGATTACTTCCTGCGGTATGGCACTAATCCTGCTCTGTGGATTACGGTGGCCACGATGCAATTTGAAGGAGTGCCGGCCTTGGGCTGGTTGCAGTCTATCCAGCGCCATTAGTTGGGATGAATTTTGTTGTTGGGCTGTTGCACGCTTTGGTCGAAATCAGCACCAGTCCTTGCTCTGTCAGTTATGCTATGAGTCAGACTACCACAGTGGTTGAATTGTTGATCGCTTTGCTGAACTTGTCGATCAATTGTCTGCTTATGAGCATGAGTTAGAGTCCTTGCATTACACGACACGTTTTGTAGATGGTCTTAAACCTGCAATTCGTGCTGTTGTTGCTGTACAAATGCCCCCGGATTTGGATACTGCGTATACTCTCGCCCTGTTGCAGGAAGAAGTGGCGGGGGAGCTTGTACCTGTCAAACCCGGCCCGGCGCCTTGGGTGCCACCGGTGACGCGTCGGCCTCAACCTCTTCCTTTGCCACCGCCACACGCACCAGTGCGTGGCCCCGAGGACAAACGCGGCGCGCCGCCACCCAAGATCATGCCGGCGGAGGACAAGTGGGCTGCGCTGCGGGCTTATCGCCGCGCGCGTGGTCTCTGCTATACTTGTGGCGAGCGCTATTCTCGCGATCATCAGTGCAAGGGCACAGTCTGGCTCCATGTCTTGCAGGAGGTGCTGGACTTATTTTCTGATGATGCCGCCGTAGTGTCGGATTCTTCTACTACCGACCCATTGGAACCTGCAGATCTCATGCTTCTGGCCGTGGATGCCACTGTTAGTGCTCCCTCAACTCTAAAGTTTCAGTTAGCAGGTATGGTGCAGAATCAACATGTCACTTTTCTGGTCGATTCTGGCAGTACATTCTCTTTTCTGCATCAGCGTTATGCTTCTCAGCTGGATTCCGTGGTGCCGTTGTCTTCAACCTCGCGTGTTAAAGTGGCTGATGGTGCAGTGCTTCTCTGTTCTGCTGGACTTTCTCAATGTGAATGGGACTGTGATGGCCATCTCTTTTGGTCTGATTTCAAGTTGCTTGCTCTCGAGGGTTTTGATGGTATCTTGGGAATTGATTGGTTGGCTCGGCATAGTCCAATGCATGTTGATTGGAACCAGCACAGGATGTCCTTCTTGCATCAAGGGCAGATGATTACTCTTGTGGGTCAGTATCCTGATCAATTTGCTTGTACTGTGGTGGAGTTAATTTCAGTCACTGCTCTCGACACACCTGCTATACCTTCTGAAGTACAGCCACTTCTGGATGCTTTTCCCACCATGTTTGCTGATCCAGTGGGCTTGCCTCCCCGTCGTTTGTGTGATCACTCGATTCCCTTGATCCTGGGTGCTCAGCCTGTCAATCGCCGGCCCTACCGCTATGCACCCCAGCTGAAAACTGAGATTGAGCGTCAAGTGGCTGAAATGTTTGACAGTGGAGTGGTTCAACCAAGCAATAGTGCTTTCTCCTCACCCATCATTCTTGTGAAAAAGAAGGATGAAACGTGGCGTATGGTGGTCGACTATCGTCACTTTAATGCTCTCACTATCAAGAGCAAGTACCCGGTGCCTGTGATTGATGAGTTATTGGATGAATTGGCGGGCGCCACTTGGTTTTCCAAATTGGACCTCCGTGCCGGCTATCACCTGATCCGTCTTACTCCCGGGGAAGAATACAAGACCGCGTTCCAAACTCACCATGGGCACTTCGAATTCAAGGTCATGGCCTTCGGGTTGACTGGCGCTCCAGCGACATTTCTTAGTGCCATGAATGCCACTCTGGCCCCCTTCCTGCGCAAGTTCGTCTTGGTTTTCTTCGACGACATTCTTATTTACAGTCACTCCCTTGACGAGCATCTCCAGCACATTGAATTAGTGTTGCAGCAGCTTCGTGACCATCGTTGGCAGGTCAAGCTCTCGAAGTGTGCTTTCGCCCAACAGAGTATTGCTTATCTTGGCCACATCATCTCTGCTGCCGGCGTCGCTACAGATGCTTCTAAAATTGCTACTGTCCGTGACTGGCCTGCACCCACTTGTGTGAAGGCGCTGAGGAGCTTCTTGGGCTTGTCTGCTATTATCGCAAATTTGTGCGCCACTATGGAGTCATCAGCCGGCCTTTGACAAATCTCTTGCGCAAGGGTGTCCCTTTGTGTGGACTGGCGACACACAGTCATATGGACATGCTAACCATGGATACGACCTTTAGTACCCTCAATTCTATAATATTTGACAAGATTTATAATCAGGTGAATTCAAGTAGTAATTCTTTTCATTGTCATACTTATGAAGAGGCGGAGCTACTACTATCTTGTCTCGTTTTATTACGTAGGCATCTTGTCGAGCTTTTCAAGTCCAAGGTCAAGATGAGATACGATGGAGGCGAACAGGAGGGCCAACAAGAATCAAGCATTCATACAGCTGAGAGGGAAGGATTTCAAGTGTACTTTCCAACAAATCAAACGGCACATGATTCGGAGCTTGCTAGAGAAAGATATCACGAATTAAAATTGAATCCGATTCGGATCCGAGCTGCCAGGAGACCCGAATTTGTTTTAATCACCCAGGCCGCATCCGGAGTCCAAATCAAGCAAACAAGTACTTGTTGGAAAGATAATTACAAGACCTTTCCAACGGATCTGGCCCCATCAAGAGATTCGACTCGTGCTGACCGTGACGGGCAAAACAAGCTGACGGATCTGTTTTTCTGTTTTCTAAAGAGTTGTAGTTTGTTAGGAAAGTTACAGATAGAGTTGGATTTCGGCCTCCTTACTCAAGGTGGACGAAAATATCTCTCTCTCCTCCTTTATATACCCCATGAGCCCCCCCTAAGGAGCCTTGGGTTTTGATTAGATAAAGTTTAGCCATCTTTGCTACTTTCGTGTAATCGCGTGTGTCGGTTAGACCACCTGTTTTACCGTCGTCAAGACTCCAACTTATCGTCTCGTTGAGACATTGGTTTGATATAGTATATTCGCAATTTTAGATTGCGTCTGCTATTTATCTTGTTCTTGCTTGTTCTTCGATTGCTTGCAGGAACAAAGACCTTCATGGTCAGGTTGATCGTACCCCCGCGTGATCAATAACCTTCTGGAGTTGGTGTATCGATTGCTAAGGCGCTGCCTCCTAGGCCGTAGTCGGACCGTCAACATCACCTCCTACCCAAATCGAGAGTTACCAATCTCATCGAAAGATCGGGCCCCTGTTCTTGCTTTGCCAGATTTCGCAAAACAGTTTACCGTCGAGACTAATGCTTCTGAATTTGGTATTGGTGCCGTGCTTCTTCAAGGTGATCATCCGATTGCATTTGTCAGCAAGTCGCTTGGGCCACGCAATCGCGGTCTCTCTACATATGAAAAAGAATATTTGGCTATCTTGCTGGCAGTGGAACAATGGCGTCCATACTTGCAATGGGGTGAATTCCGGATTGTCACTGATCAACAGAGTTTAGCTCATATCAATGTGTCGTCGCACGGTGCTCCGACACCGAGGGCGTGCGGTCACGGCCCCCTTTTAGGTTTAGTAGGGGCATCGGGGTTCGCCCCGACGATCGCTGGCTCGGCCGATGAGGCCCTGTGGGACCAGCGAAATGATGTACTAGAAGTGCGCGCTAATCAAAGAACAGATACACGCACGTTTTTACCTAGGTTCGGGCCACCCGGAGGTGTAAAACCCTACGTCCTGCTTGTCTGAGCTGGTATTGGCTTCGAATCAAGCGTTTACAGATTTCCAGGTAAGTTCCCGGGTACTCTCTCCCTTTGGCTAGGTACTCCTTACTACTCTCTACTAAAGCTAGAGGCTAACTGTGGGATGATCGAACTCAACCGAACCCTACCGTCCACTGGAACCAACTGAGAGTCCAACCAAGCGAACCGAATGAACCCTTTGACCGTTGGCGAGGGTCCTTCTTTTATACTCAAGGGGATGCCACAGGTGCCACGGTGCATGGGCTACAAGTGTCGAGCGGGGAGGCGTACAACTCCCCCCGGTGAGCTGGTGGCGCGCATGGATGCCACCTCTGCCGTTAAGGGTCTAAAACCCTACAGTAGGATTGAACAGCCACTGTTTGATCGGATGGGTAACGCCCCGTCGGTCGGCTCATTTAATGAGCCGTGCGCCTTACTCCTTGCCCCGGTGGGGCCGTGCACCCCACGCCCGCCACGCGCCCGCGTGACGCTATTGATCTGCCTACTGGGCCCCACGCTTGAGGCGGGGGCATGCGCCCGGGAACCCCCTGTCCTGGCAAGTCGCTCCCTTGGAAGCGCCCGAGCCCAACGCACCCGGGAACCTCCCCCGGGAAGCAGCTTCCCGGGAGGTGCCCAGGCGGGAATATTCCCCGAAGCCCCGCTAGCTCCTTCCGGGCTGGTAGCTTGCCGGGCTGCTCGTAGACGTTGCCCGGGATGAAACGTTCTCGGGAACTCGGGAACGGGGCCCACGCGTCGCGCAGCGGTGGTACCCCGGGTGCCACTGGTGCGACAGTAGCCCCCGGGCATGGGCCGGCATCACCTGTTCCCGGAAGAGTCTTCCCCCTGGTTGGTTGCCGGGCTACGCCCTTAACCGACGTGTGGGCCCTGATCTGCCTCGGGCCCGCGTCCCTTCGCTGCCCCATGTACGGCGTCGTTACAAATGGAGTAGTGGGCGCGTGATTTGCGCCCTAACTTCCCCTCTAAATAGGGAAGTTAAAGGCACTCCGCGCATTACTCCTAATGATTAGGAGTTATCCCCGCGCACCCGTAGGGTACGGAACCGGCCGTTACCGAACGGCCGGGCGTTATAAAGCTATTACTGTTGCCAAAAGGGGAACAACACTCTGCCCCCATATCCTTCGTCTTCATCCCCTTCCGCATCTCGCATCCCTGCGCTGTTGCTAGCTTTCGCCCTCGCTCTCCATGGCGCTCCCCACCACCAGAAAGGGGAAGGAGGTCCAGGTCTCGAAGAAGGCCGCGGCCAGCAAGAGTGAGGCGGCACCCAAGGCGGCCGCCGCCAAGGACCAGAAGAGGCGGGAGATGCAGGCCGCGGTCGCCTTCTTCCGCCTCGGCTACAACGGCGAGGCGCTAGAGAAGCTCCGGCACGCCGTTGCCTCCAACTTCAATGAGCACGGGGAGACGTTGATCTTCCTGGCGGGCGTCGAGCACCAGGACAACGACTTCCGGGTGTTCGCGCGCTTCCTCCTCTGCGGCCTGGAGTTCATCCAGTCGCCGACGGAGCTGCCGCAACCCCAGAACGGCTGGCAGGATAGGTACCACCGCGACGCCGACCTCCTCCCCATCGTGGAGAAGATCAAGGCGTTGCGACTAGCGGGGCTCACCGACGTGGACGTGGCACGCACCTTCGTCCATCGGCGCACAGCCCCGCTGCAGCGACGCTCCCGGCCCGCGTGGATGTACACGGGTACCGGGGACAGGACACGCCTCCAGCAGGACGGCGTGAGCTTGGAGACCCTCAGGACATGGGTGAGGGGGATCTCTGGCGAGATCTTCCAATCAACGGAGTTCCCGCCGGGGGTTTCCTCCCTTCACGCCGGCGTCAAGGCGCTCAGTGACATCATCGGCGCCTTCCCGTCCTGCAACGAGTGGGGGTTGATGGACGGCACCCCCACCCAGGTTCCGCACGCCCCCTCGCAAGCACCCTGTGAGAAACAGTTGCTCGAGGAGAGCGGGGGCGGATCTGAGCCCAACTGGCCCTCCCTCCAGTTGCAGGACATTGAGGCGGGCCAGGCGGCTACGTCCCCGGAGGTCGTCGCCGTGTGCGACGACGACGAAAGCAGCGACAGCGCGCCCCTGATCGTGAGGAGATCGACAGCGTTTGCAGCAGCCGCAGCCATCTCCTCGACGGCGACATCTGTCCCGGCAGCGGCCACCAACCTTGTGGCGGCGGCTGCTTCAGGGGCGCCCGTCGGCACCTCGACGGCATCCGCGGCCACAGGGGTCCCCTGTGCCTTAGCGGCGGTCTCCGCCTCAGCGGCAGCCGCCAGCACCGTGGCGGCAGCCGGTCCCGGGGCGCCCGCCGGTACCGCGGCAACGCCTGCGTCTGCAGGGATCGCCGGAGTCTCGGCAACGGCCTTCGCTCCGGTAGCGGGATCAGCGGCGTGACGTGCGGGCACCTTCTCTGCAGGGAAGACGACCCCGACAGGTGGGGCCCACCTGTCGGTGGCTCGTGCGGGCGCGCGCGCTGCGGGCCGGCTCAGTTTGCGCGGCTGGGGCGGAACTGGGCCGGTTCGGCCCATTTGGCGAGGCCGGTCCGGTTTTCTCTTTTTTTTTTTCCTTTTTTCCCTTTTTCTTTTTCTGTTTTTCCTTTGTATCTTTTGATTTTGAACTCCAAATTGATCCAAATAAATTCCAGAAAATTTGTAAAATCATATCATAATATGATTCAACTTTTGGGACTAATTTCCCTCCCAAATAAAATACATAAAAATACATTTGCCCTATAAATGCCTTTAGGGCTTTATAACTAATTAAATAAAATAGTTTTTCAACTCCAAATAAAATATTAAAAATTATGGGATAGCTCATGTATGCAATAAACCCCTTTTTATAAATAAACTCTATGATCCAAAGCTCAAATGGGTGAAAAACCCTAAGGTTTAAAATGAAGTAAAACCTTTTTAAAGCCTTTTTGGAATTCAAATTTGATTCAAATATGCAATTGTGGCATGATGCTCATAAATGCAATGCATATGAAAGAGTTTGAATTTTTGGGATGTTACAGACCTAACCCCCTTAAGATGAATCTCGTCCTCGAGATTCGGTTTGGCTAGCAAAGAGGTGCGGGTGGTCTTCTCGAAGATCATCTTCACGTTCCCATGTGGCTTCCTCTTCAGTGTGATGGTCCTACTGAACCTTGCAGAACTTCATAGTCTTGGATCGGGTATGCCTCTCAGCTGTATCCAAGATTCTGATCGGTTTCTCCTCATAGGTGAGATCACTCTGCAGTTGGATTTCCTCGAGTGGAATTGTATCTCTCAGGGGTGTGTCGGCCATCTCGGGATGACACTTCTTCAGTTGTGACACATGGAAGACATTGTGGACATTCGACAGTGCTTCCGGTAAGTCCAATTTGTAGGCCACCTCTCCTTGGCGTGACAAGATCTTGAAGGGTCCAATGAAACGGGGTGCTAGCTTTCCCTTGATTCCAAATCTTTTAACTCCGCGTATCGGTGAAACTCTGAGATACGCTATATCCTCAACCTCGTAGGTAACCTCCCTACGCTTGGAATCTGCATAGCTCTTCTGCCTTGACTGAGCTACCTTTAGTCCGTCTCGGATGAGTCTAACCTTTTCTTCCACATCCTTTATCATATCGGGGACCGAACAGGCTACGGTCTCCTACACCATCCCATAACAACAGTGTTCTGCACTTCCTTCCGTACAAAGCTTCAAACGGTGACATTCCTATGCTGGCTTGGAAGCTGTTGTTGTATGAGAATTCTGCATAGGGTAGATTGTCATCCCAACTAGAACCATAATCTTGAGCGCAGGCTCTCAACATATCCTCAAGGATCTTATTTACTCTTTCGGTCTGTCCACCCGTCTGCGGATGAAATGCCATGCTGAACTCCAGTATCATTCCAAGAGACTCATGTAGCTGTACCCAAAATCTTGAGGTAAATTGGGTACCCCTAACTGAAACTATTTCCTTGGGTACTCCATGTAAACATACGATTCTGGACATGTAGCGCTTCGCTAACTGTGCGCTGGTGTATGTGGTCTTTACCAGCATAAACCAGCATAAAGTGAGCAACCGTGGTCAAACGGTCTACCACTACCCATATGGTATCATATCCTGATCTGGTTCTCGGTAAACCGGTGATAAAGTCCATGCCTACTTTATGCCACTTCCAGTCTGGTATTGGCAGTGGTCTTAGCAATCCTGCTGGTTTCTGGTGTTCTGCCTTAACCTTGTTGCACACATCACACAAGGCAATGAATTCTGCGATGTCACGCTTCAATCCGGACCACCAAAATGTCTCCTTGAGGTCCATGTACATCTTCGTGTTTCCAGGGTGGATTGAGTAGGGCGAGTCGTGGGCTTCTTGCAAAATCAGCTTTCTGATTTCCGGATCTTGCGGTACGCAAATGCGTTTACCGAACCATACGGTACCCTGGTCGTCTTCTCGAAAATCTTTGGCCTTTCCGATAACCATATTCTGTTTTATTTTCTTCAGCAACGTGGGCTGTACTTCTAAAGTGGCTAAATAACCTTCCTGTACTATTTCCAGTCTGAGGTCTTTGAACTGTTCGCACAATTCTGGCGGTAATTCCCCAGCTGTCAGTCCATTCAAATAGCCCTTGCGGCTCAAAACATCGGCTACCACATTAGCCTTGCCTGGGTGGTACTGTAAGTTAAGATTATAATCCTTTATCAGTTCTAACCATCTCCTCTGCCTCAGATTTAACTCCTTCTGGGTAAATATGTATTTCAGGCTCTTGTGATCTGTAAACAATTCACAATGTTTCCCCATCAGGTAGTGTCTCCAAGTCTTCAAGCCGTGCACTACTGAGACTAATTCCAAATCATGCGTGGGGTAGTTGCCTTCATGGCTCTTTAGTTGTCGCGAAGCGTATGCTACAACTCTTCCTCCTTGCATTAAGACTCCTCCCAATCCTTGACGTGAGGCGTCACAGTATACTTGAAAATCCTCTTGCAGGTCAGGCAAAACAAGGATGGGCGTAGACACTAGTCTTTTCTTCAATCCTGGAAGCTCTCTTCACATTTCTCATCCCAGGCAAACTTTTTCTCTTTCTTTAAGAGCTCAGTCATGGGTTTTGCAATCTTGGAGAAGTTCTCAATGAACCTCCGATAGTAACCAACAAGTCCAAGGAAACTGCAGATATCTCCAACGTTCTTAGGTGCTTCCCATTCCGTCACTGCTGCTACCTTAGCTGGGTCGAAAGCAACTCCTGCTCCTGGCACGATGTGCTCTAGAAAACTGACTTCTGATAACCAAAATTCACACTTGCTGAATTTAGCGTAAAACTTGTGCGCCCTCAGCTTCTCGAAAATCAAGCGCAGATGCTGCTGATGTTCTTCTTTGCTCTTGGAATAAATAAGGATATCGTCAATGAACACTATGACAAACTTGTCCAAATATTCCATGAATACCTTGTTCATCATGTTCATGAAGTATGCAGGTGCATTGGTCAAACCAAATGGCATCACGGTATACTCGTATAGTCCATACCTAGTGGTGAAGGCCGTCTTGGGTATATCCATCTCTCGGATTTTCAGCTGAAAATACCATGATCGCAGATCGATCTTTGAGAACACACAGGCTCCTTTCAACTGATCGAAAAGATCATTGATTATAGGTAAGGGGTACTTATTCTTTATCGTCACCTCATTCAGTGAGCGATAGTCTATGCACATCCGTTGGCTCTTGTCCTTCTTCTCCACAAACAGGACAGGTGCTCCCCATGGTGATGAGCTGGGGCGAATGAAACCTTTCAATAATTGCTCAGCCAACTGCTTGTTCAACTCCTTTAATTCATCCACGGCCATCTTATAGAGTCTCTTGGCTATGGGTCCACTTCCAGGCATAAACTCAATGAGAAATTCCACATCTCGGTCTGGTGGCATGCCTGGTAACTCCTCGGGGAAAACATCCAGATACTCATTCACTATGGCTACATCCTCCATGCTAACCCCCTTAAGAGAATTTACCTTAGGTCTCTTAAGTTCCATAGTAGACTTGAAGCGGATTCGCTTCTTCTCAGGGGTTGTGAGTGTAATTGTTCTCTTGGCACAGTCTACAAGTCCTTCATATAAGGTCATCCAGTCCATTCCCAGAATTATGTCTAGACCTCGGGAATCCAACACAATAAGGTCGGAGGGAAAAGTGTGTTTCCCAATCTCTAGGGGTAACTGGCGGCATCCTTGAGTCGCTATCATTGGTCCTCCAGGTGAACTTACTCTCATAGGGTTCCTTAGGGTGTTTGTAGGTATCTTATTCTCATTCACGAACATTCTTGATATGCATGAATGTGATGCACCCGTGTCAAAGAGTACGAGTGCCTGGAAAGAATTCACGCGGAATGTTCCAATCACAATGCTCGGCTCTGTGATTTTTTCCACACTAACCTGGTTCACATGACCTTCCAGGAACGGGGTGGGTTTGACTCCATTCCCTTCGAACCTTTCCAGGCAATCATTCGAGTAGTGCCCCATCTTGTGGCACTTGAAACATTCCAGTTGGCTCAGGTCAAACTGGGTGAAGTCGTCATTCTGATTCTGCTCGTTGTTGTTTCCTCTGCCATGGTCATTGCTCTCGTGCTGGTGTCGGTGTCCACTCCCATGATAGTGCTCATGGTGGCCATTCCCTCCATGGATATGGTGGTGGTGGTGGCTTCCATGTTTGATCCTTGATGAACTACCACTACCCTCATAAGAGGTGCGCGGTTTCTAATGTGGTCCAGTGTTAACGCTTCCATGGCAATGTCTTCTCTTGCGGCCATCAATCTGGTTTATCTTGTCTTCCAAGATAAAGGCCTTGTCTACCAGGGATTGATAGGTGGGGGTGTAAGAAACTGCCAGCTGAACGGAAAGCTCGTCGTTCAGTCCATCCAAAAACTTCTCACGGCGCTTGGCATCGGTATTGACTTCATCAGGTGCATAGCGAGACAGCTGGTTGAATACCTCAATATATTCTATCACAGTGCGGGTTCATTGCTTCTATTTATTGAACTCCTTCTTCCTCAGGCTTAGCACTCCCGCGGAGATATGGGTGGTGCGGAAAGCATCCTGGAACATCTCCCAAGTGACATCCTCAATCGGGTTGGTGATCAGGTAGTTCTCCCACCATAATGCGGCTGGTCCCTCCAACAGGTGAGCTGCAAACCTCACTTTCTCAACGTCTGTGCAGCCCACAGTCACTAAGTTCTTGTTCCCTGAACGCAGCCAGTCATCTGCTACCATGGGTTCGGTGGAGGTGGTGAAAGTAGGTGGGTGCAACTTCAGAAATCTTGTAAGCATATCCACCTGAGGTGGCGTGTTGGGGTTTTGGTTATTCTGGTAAATGTTCTGGTGGCTGTCATCTGCTGGGTTACCAACTGGAAAAACTGCATCTGAGCTGCCAGCAGAGTCTGCACATTAACTGAACTGTTGTTCCCTTCCTCATGGTTGTCACTGTTGCTGGTGGTGTGTGATCTGTTGTTGTTGAGGGTACGTCTTGGAGGCATCTGTTTAGGATAGCATAGATGAGAAATAGATAGATGGGGTCTAGAAGAACCTTAACCCAACAGCAAGGAAGTAAGGCATAACAATCACCAACCAAGTAAGATTCCAAAAAGCAATGACATAGTTCAAGCATCCAAGCCCAAGAAAAGAAGTCTCAAAAGCTAACGAACCAAGTTTTTGTTATCCAAAATAACTTACTATTATTATTTGTGGCCATCAATAAATCAGAAAGTGACAGCTCACAATTTACGTCTACCTTGACTAAGTATGCTGGTTTCGATGTTCGAAAACCTTCAAAACTGGATGAGAGAGTGAAAGAACTGGACGAGGATAGAATATGAGAGTTTTCAAAAAATAATTTTAGTTTGGTAAATAGGTACCTAATATGGTAATTCCAATCTAAGGGTCACGATTCTACAGGCAACACAATGCTGTGATACCATCTGAAGCGACCGACCCCGTACAGGGTTCATTCTCTGTGCTTACAGTGCTAGTCCCTAGATCGACTCGCTAGCACACACAGTTTCAAGATGTAATATCAAGATACAAAGGTCAAAAGTATATTACATCGCATTGATCCAGAATTTTAATAATACCTTACATATTACATAACCTCATGGGTTAGCTCAAAAAAAAAAAATCTTGCAGAAGATACAGGAGTCTCATAACAACTGCACAGTCGAAACATGTTGGAATGTAAACTCGCAACCCTAACAATTCGTATGTCACTCTTCACCTGGTTCACCCGCAACATTTAAACGTTGCAGCCACTACGTGGTCAATACATTGAATGTATTGACAAGTTCACCAAAGGGTTATAGCAGACCTAACAAGTATATGCATTATTTGGGGATTTGGCTATTTGCATAAAAGCATCAATGTTTCATCCTATCATTTTTAAACAAATAGTTTTATTACTATTGGACACGGGGTAGAAACACACATGCTCCTATTAACCTAGAGCACATTGAGTAGACACATCAATGCTCCTACCCAGTTCAATCCATTCATTTTATTAAGAAATTGGAATGGGTGAGACCTTCTTTATAGCCCCCAAATCTAGTTGCGCATAATTGTCCGTAACCGGGGACACGGCTAAGTACCTAGTTTGACACTCTTGAGAGGTGGTACACTTTACCCGCAAGAAACCGACGGGTTAATCCCTTGCTGTCCTCAGGCTAGAGTAGCAATGCCGTCGATTACAAGAATTTTCAAACCGGAGTCACCCAGACCACCTGAGGGACCTAGGTTCCCACCTACACGGCTACATCTGCACAATCCCTCAGATTCATGATCATATGTCTTACTCCATCAAGCCAGAGCCCATATTAGCATGTGGTTGTACTGGAAGCTTATAAACAGGAAAACTAGTCCAGTCTCTGGTTACCCCGGGTGGGATCCCACATTTGCGACGCAGGCGCTCCCATAGAAATGGCGAGATGACTCATAGAAATGGACCCATAGAAACGTCGCATACATCTCAAATACTCAAAGCAGCCCACCCAGGACGGTTCATTGAATTACTTGTTTTGCAATACACTAGGAAATCATACTTTAATTCAATAACATCACATTGTAATAATACCACCCACGTATATTATCATAGCATAGCATTTTACTACTACGATGGCAATTGGTGGTAAAGACATGGCAAGGGTATCCTATACTACTAGGAGAATCATAACTAGCATATATACAATAATAGTCCTATCCATGCAACTAATAAAACATCTACTGCATAGTAAAGTAATAGGTGAATGATCAAAGTGAACTTGCCTTTATCACAGTAGTTTGAGTTACACTCTTCACAACTCACACATTGCTCTCCGGATAATCTAAACGAAGCAAACATACACACATATAAACACACAATCCAATACAGGGTAAATATGCCATGATGCGGTGCAAGCATATGACATGTTTGGGTTGATTTTATTTGGGTGATTAACCAGATCATAAACCTGGTCCAAAGTATTAGCAATTAAAAATAATGCACTAGGTTAAAAACAAAATACAAAAAACAAGGGATTAAAACCCTAAAACATGGTTTTAATTCAAAAAAATTACAGCGACGCGCAAGGGAACTCATGGGGATCACGGGATTGATGGTCGCGACGTCGGCGGCGAGACGGGCACGCGCGGGATCAGCGGCGTGACGCGCGGGCACCTTCCCTACGAGGAAGACGATCCCGACAGGTGGGGCCCACCTGTCGGTGGCTCGTGTGGGCGCGCGCTGCGGGCCGGCTCGGTTCGGGCGGCTCGGGCGAGACTGGGCCGGTTCGGCCCATTTCGCCGGGCCAGTCCGGTTTTCTCCTTTTTTTCCTTTTTTTTCCCATTTTCTTTTTCTGTTTTTCCTTTGTATCTTTTGATTTTGAACTCCAAATTGATCCAAATGAATTTCAGAAAATTTGTAAAATCATATTGTAATATGATTCAACTTTTGGGACTAATTTCCCTCCCAAATAAAATACATAAAAATATATTTGCCCTATAAATGCCTTTAGGGATTTATAACTAATTAAATAAAATAGTTTTTCAACTCCAAATAAAATATTTAAAATTATGTGATAGCTCATCTATGCAATAAACCTTTTTTTATAAATAAACCCTATGGGTTTCCAAGTCCAAAGCTCAAATGGGTGAAAAACCATAAGGTTGAAAATGAAATTTTCGCACCAGTGGCACCCGGGGTACCACCGTTGCACGATGCGTGGGCCTCGTCGTCGAGTTCTCGGGAGGACCTCGTCTCGGGCGGCAACTACAAGCAGCCTCGCAAGCTACCAGCCTTGGAGGGCTAGCGGGTCCTCGGGGA
This sequence comes from Brachypodium distachyon, assembly GCF_000005505.3. Classification (NCBI taxonomy): domain Eukaryota; kingdom Viridiplantae; phylum Streptophyta; class Magnoliopsida; order Poales; family Poaceae; genus Brachypodium; species Brachypodium distachyon. The sequence continues at coordinate 39,285,596 of NC_016131.3, read as the reverse complement.
ATATTCCCACCTGGACGCCTCCCGGGAAGTCACTTGCCGGGAGGAGGGGTTCCCGGGCGCAGTCCCACCTGGGCGCCTCCCGGGAAGTCACGTGCCGGGAGGAGGGGTTCCCGGGCGCAGGCTCCCACCACGAGGGTGGGGCCGGGCGAGCAGAGCAGTGGCGCCACGTGGGCGTGCGCCAGGCGCCCAGTGCGCAGTCTCCCCAGGGCGAGGAGTGAAGCGCACGGCGCGCTCGATAAGCCGACAGGAGGGGCGTTATCTGTCTTGTCGGACAAACAGTGGCTGTCCAGTCCTATTCTCTTAGGCCCTAGACCCCTAGCAGCGGGGTTAGCGCTCATGCATGCATGCCAGCGCACCGGAGAGGAGCTGGTCAAGCTCCTTGCTCGCCACTTGTAATACATGCACCGTGGCACCTCTGGTATCCCCTTGGCTATAAAAGGAGGACCCCCGCCAACGGTCAAAGGGTTCAGTCCGGTTCGGTTCGGTTCGGCTCGATCAGCTCACAGTTAGCCTCTAGCATTGGCAGAGAAAGGTAGGGAACACTTAGCCAAAAAAGATCACCCCGGGGTCCCTCCCCGGGAACCCTGTAATCAGCTGTTTACTCAGTAATACAAGCTCGGACAAGCAGGACGTAGGCTTTTACACCTCCGGGTGGCCTGAACCTGGGTAAAAACGTGCGTGCATGTGTTCCTAGCTTGCATGCATTCTTGGTGCACCTCTTTGCAGGTTACGTATGCCATCGGCCACGCCGGCGATCGCCGGAGCAATCCCCGACGCCCCTGCGGAACCTAAAAGGGGGTGTGCCAGCACGCCCCCGGTGTCGGACCCCGTGCGACGACATCTGGCGCGCCAGGTAGGGGGCGCGAGAGGAGAGCTCGCCGGTGACCACCGGCGGCAGCGTCTACATCGACGTCGGCCTCGTCTTCTGCACCGACAGAGCCGGTTACCATGCCCCCCCAGCGGGATGGTGACCCACGGATTGACCCGCGTGAAGCCCCAGCGGCACACACGCGGTCGCCCGACGCGCGACCCGCGCCGGGGGCTCAGGAGAACCCTGAGCCCTCACGAGTGCAGCAGTCACGGCTGCCTCCTCCGCCTCCTCGGCCGCCAGCCGACAACCGGCAGAGGGGGCCGGCGGCCGCAGCGCTGGGGCCAGCCGCGCGAGCGGGCATGGGTCTGCCCGCACCGGCCAGTGAGTCGAATCGCGGGCCGAGGACACGCAGCGTCATCTGTGTCACGAGCATTACGCCTCGCGAGCGACGCTCGAGGGCTCACACCCTGCGCACCCGGATGCGTTCGGGGTTAGAGCGGATAGTAGCCGCTCGGGAAACCAGCTGCCTCCCACGTGAACCCCGGCGGAAGCCATCATCGCCGCGCGAGTCATGGTGCGGTACGAACCGCAACAGGGCACGCTGGCTCCCCGCGCTTGCTGCCCAACAGCCGCAAGGTGAGGGCATCCCGTCAGGCTCCGGCCGCGGGCAGAATCCAGGTCGTGGAGACGCTCCCCACGCCTCGCGTCAAAGGGAGAACCCTCCTCCGCAGGGAGGCCTGGGAGATGGGGATCCGGAGGGGTCCTCGGACTCGTCACCCATGGTCACACGGGGTGACGCGCGCGGCATCTTAAATGCCCACCGGCAAGAAGATCTACGCCAGCGCTTAGAGCGCCGGCATCGGCGCGAGGTAAAGCGCCAACGCCCGGAGGAGCAGGAGGATGCTCCCATGGGCCCTGAGGACGGCTGCACCGCGTTCACGCGCGAGCTGCGCCGGGTGACATGGCCTCGCAAGTTCCAAGCGCCAGAGCTCGGCACATACGACGGGACCGTGAATCCCAAGGATTTCCTCCTGACCTACACATTGGGGATGCATGCCATCAGCGCCGACGACAAGGTCAGGGCCAACTGGTTCCCGATGGTCCTGAAAGGAGCAGCGAGAACCTGGCTGCTCAACCTGCCCGCTGGGTCCATCGCCACTTGGGCAGACCTGCGCGAGCAGTTTGTGAGCGCGTTCCAAGGCGGCTACAAGCACCCGGGAACCATGGCAGAGCTGCACACGATCGTGCAGAAGCCGGGAGAGACGTTGCGGAACTTCGTCAACCGCTTCTCCAACCTCTCCTACTCTATCCCAGAGGCGGAGGCAGTTGCCATCGTCACCACCTTCGCCATCAATGTCCGCGACCCCAAGATGCGCGAGAAGCTGAGCACGCATCGGATCCGGACGACACAGGATCTGTACGTGGCCGAGGAAGGGCGCTTAGCGCCCGAGCTAGCAGCCCAGGCTGCCGCGGACCCTGGCGAGGGTTCGCAGAAGAAGAGTTCCCGCAAGCACAGCGGGAAACAGGTTCCCGCTGCAGATTCAGGGGCTGTTGCCGTGAGACCGCCGAAGAAGGCCTCGCCGGGAGGCGGGCCTGGTGGCAAGCAGGGCGACGCACCCCGCTGCCCCATCCACGCCAACTCCACCCACGACACGCAGGATGGCCGCATCCTGCAGGGGATCAAGCAGCGGCGCGAACAACACCACGAGGAGCGCCGAGCAGCCGGTGCCTGCTTCAACTGTGGTGACGTCGGACATCTCTCTCGAGATTGCCCGAACAATCCCAAAGCAGGCCCGCGGCCCGCTGGCGGCGGCGGCCGGGAGGAACCCCAGGGAGGACGCGGCCAGGCCTGCGCTGGCACGGAACGCCCTCCCGGGGACGAGACAGGGCTTCCAGGAGTAGCGCGAGTCCGACTGCACTGGCGGCAACAAGCCGGGCTTCCAGGAGCCCCGTGGCGTCGCCTGCATCCATGGGGGAGCGTAAGCTCCCCCATCCCACGCCGCGGTGAAGCGCCTTGCCCGCGAAGTGTGCGTGCTGTTGCCGGACGCGGAGCCGCAGCAGCCGCCGAGGTGGTCGCACGTGCCGATCACCTTCAGCGCCGATGATAACCCGGTGTGACAGCTGGGTTCCGGGGTCATACCCTTCGTGGTCCCACCGATCATCAGCAACATGACGGTGACCAAGGTTCTGGTGGACAACGGAGCGGGGCTCAACCTCCTGTCCGCCAGACTGGCGGAGAAGCTCCAGTTGCGGGTGGAGCAGCTGAAGTCCACCGACCCGTTTCGAGGGGTGAACCCCGGGATCGTGCGCGCCCTGGGGCGCATCACGCTGCCGGTGACCTTCGGGTCCCGAGAAGCGTTTCGGACCGAACACATAGTGTTCGACGTGGCGCACACCCCGTTACCCTACAACGGGATCCTCAGTCGGCCCGCACTGATCAAGTTCATGGCAGCTACGCATGGCGCCTATGGCGTGATGAAGATGCCTTCCGTGTACGGTGTCCTCTCCGTCAGGTGCGATCTCAAGGACGCAGACTGGTGGGTGGGCGAGGTCGTCAGGGCCACCGCCGCAGTGGACATCGGCGACGAAGGCTCGCCGAGCGACGGCCCGGCAACGAAGAAGGCCCGTGCTGCCCCGCAAGAGCTTGCCGGGCGAAGCGCAGGCTCGAGCTCGTGCCCCGGCAAGGGCCAGAAGCTCCGGGAGGAGGTCACCAAGGTGAGGAAGCTGGCCCTCCAAGCCGGTAACAAGGAACGCACCATCACCGTCGGTGCGAACCTTACTGCCGAATAGGAAAGCGCCCTCATCACTTTCCTCCGGGAGAATGCCGACGTGTTCGCTTGGGAGCCGTCGGATCTTCCCGGAGTCCCCAGGAGGTGATTGAGCATCGACTCGCGGTGCGCCCGTCCCGTCAAGCAGAATGTAACATCCCAAAATTTCAAACTTTTACATGTGCATTGCATCCATGAGCATCATGCCACAATTGCACATTCGAATTCAAATTTGAATCTCAAAAGGCTTTGAAAAGATTTTATTTCAATTTTAAACCCTAGGGTTTACGCCCATTTGAGCTTTGGATCTTCAAACCAATAAGGTTTACTTATAAAAGGGGTTTATTGCATAAATAAGCTATCCCATAATTTTTGGATAATTATTTGGAGCTGAAAAACTATTTTTATTTAAATAGTTATATAGCCCTAAAGGCATTTATGGGGAAATGTATTTTTGTATATTTTATTTTGAGGGGAAATCACTCCCAAAGGTTGAATCATGATAAAACATGATTTTACAAATTTTCTGGAATTTATTTGGACCAATTTGGAGTTTTTACTTCAGGACGTCTGCCGCTCCTTGTCGCTGCAGCCGTGCCCGCCGTCCGCCCGCTGCCCGTCTGCGCCGTCCGCCCGTGCCCGCCGGCCGCCGCGCGCCTCGCGCCCGACGCCCCCCGGCCGCGCCGAGCCGCCCCCGCGCCCGAGCCCGAGCCGAGCCGCCCCCGACTGCGCCACCGCGCCGTTCGCCCCGCCGCCCGTCGCCCGACCTCCTCGCCCGAGCGCGGACCACCCGCGCTCGTCCACCTCCAACCCGCGCCGACCGCCCGCACCCGTCCCCGTCGCCGCCGCCCCGAGCAAAGCCCGACCGCGCCGCCACCGACCCGCGCCGCCGTCTCCCTCCGCCCCGACCGAGCGCGCCGCCCTGGGTAAACCCTAGCCCCCGACCAATCGCGTCGCGCCACGTGGCAGAGCGATTTTCCTTTTCTTTTTCGGCTAAGATTAAAATTGGACTTTTACAGATTAGTCCCTGTAACTTCAAAGCATCGTAACTTTTAGACCGTTTGTCCAAAAATTTTGATCCACACCTTTCTGGAATCGTCACAACTTGTAGAATATTTTGGCACTAGCCAACTGCAAATTTGAAATTTTGAATCACATTCAAATTACAGAATAAGGTTTAATACCATTTAAATCATAACTAATTATTTAGGAATCCTTTTTAATTGAAACCAGTGGCCAAATTTTTTTTTTATTGTCCTCTGTCCAATGGGACAGAGAAATAAATATTTTAAATTAAATTGTTTTGCAGATGCAAATAAAACCTTATTTTAGGGTTTAAAACCCTAGCTTTTGCTTTTTGATTTAAAACCCTATGCATGTGTTTATAATTTCCAATGCTTAGAACCAGTTCATCACCCAAATAAAATAAGCCAAATCATGTCACATGTTAAGCATCGCATCATAGCATATCTTATTTTGTTGTGATGTGAATTGTGTGTTTATGCATGTGTATTTTTGTTTGTCTCGTATAGTTTTCTCGGAGAGCGAGCCTTGTGACTGTGACGAGTGTTTGAACTCAAACTACTGTGACAAAGGCAAGTTCACTTTGATCATTTCACCTATTATTTTACTATGCACTAGATGTTTTATTAGTTGCATTTTTAGGAATATTATTGTACCAATGCTAGTTATGAATCTCCTAGTAGTATAAGATAACCCTGCCATGCCCTTACCACCAATCGCCAACGTAGGTAGTCAAATGCTATGCTATGATTAGTATTCGAGGGTGGTATTATTACAATATGTTATCATTGTCATTAAGGAGTAATTTTGGATACTTGGCAAAACAACCCCAACAAACCGTCCTGGGTGGGCTGCTTTGAGGAAGTGGAGATGTATGCGACGTCAGGTCCATTTCTATGGGTCCATTTCGATGAGTCGTCTCGCCATTTCTATGGGAGCGCCTGCGTTGCAACTAAGGATGGATCAGAGACTGGACTAGTTTTCCTATTTAGTAGCTTCCAGTACAGCCACATGGTAATATGGGCTCTGCCAGGATGGATGTAAGACATATGATCCTGGATCTGAGGGATTGTGCAGATGTAGCCGTGTAGGTGGGAACGTAGGTCCCTCAGGTGGTCCGGGTGATTATGTTCTGAAAATTCCTGTAATCGATGCCGTTGCTGCTCTACCCTGAGGATAGCAAGGGATTAACATGTCGATTTCTGTGGGGGAATGTGTACAACCTCTTGAGAGTGTCAAACTAAGTACTTAGCCGTGTCCCCGGTTACGGACAATTTTGAGCAACTAGATATGGAGGCTGTAAGGAAGGTCTCACTCATTCCAATTTCTTAAATAAAATGAATGGTTTGAACAGGGTAGGGGCACTTGATGTATCTACTCAATGTGCTCTAGGTTAATAGGAGCATGGGTGTTTCTACCCCGTGTCCAATAGTGATAAAACTATTTAATAAAATGATAGGATGATATATTGATGCTTTTATCAATTAGCCAAACCCCTCCTTGTCAAATACTGCGTGTACTTGACAGGATCTGTTATAACCATTTTGTGAACTTGCCAATACATTCAATGTATTGACCCCCTAGTGGCTGCAACGTTTAAATGTTGCAGGTGAACCAGGTGAAGAGTGAGGTACGAATTGTAGGGTTACGAGTTTACATTCCAACATGTTTCAACTATGTAGTTGTTATGGGACTTCTACATCTTCTACTTTCCGCTGCAAGATTTTATCTTCTTCTGAGCTAACCCACGAGGTTATGCAATATGTAAGTTCTAGATCAATGCGATGTAATATACTTTTGACCTTTGTATCTTGATATTACATCTTGAAACTGTGTGTGCTAGCGAGTCGATCCAGGGACTAGCACTGTAAGCACAGAGATAGAACCCTAGTAAGGGGGCGGTCGCTTCACAGAAGATCCGCCGGCAAGCGCAGGAGTGGAAGGATTTCCTCAAGCAAGAAGTGGACAAGCTCAAGGCTGCCGGGGCTATCAGGGAAGTTCTGTACCCCACTTGGTTAGCTAACCCTGTAGTAGTGCCTAAAGCAGGGAACAAGCTTCGCATGTGCATAGATTTTACTGATCTAAACCGTGCATGTCCCAAGGATCCCTTTCCTGTACCCCGTATCGATCAAATAGTTGATTCCACCGCTGGTTGTGACTTGTTGAGCTTTTTGGATGCTTTTTCCGACTACCATCAAATCAAGATGGCAGTCGAGGACGAAGAGAAAACAACATTCATCACCCCGGTTGGCTGCTACTGTTACACGTGCATGCCTTTCGGATTGAGGAATGCGGGCTCAACATTTCAGCGCACGTTGCGTGAATGTTGGGGACCCCAGCTAGGCCGGAACATGGAGGCCTACATGGACGTCATCGTCATCAAATCAAAGCGTGGGGACTCGTTGATTGATGACCTGCGGGAAACGTTCGATAAGCTCCGCAGGATCAAACTCAAGCTGAACCTCGAGAAGTGCACCTTCGGTGTGGACTCAGGTCAACTTCTGGGTTTCTTCGTTTCTCACAGGGGGATACAAGCCAACCCGCTGAAGATAGAGGCTATCGAGAAGATGGAGGCTCCCTGCAAGGTGCAGGATGTCCAGCGCCTCAACGGTTGCGTTGCCGCGTTGGGCTGCTTCATCTCAAGACTGGGCGAACGCGCCTTGCCTTTCTTCAAAGTAATGAAGAAGAAGAGTCCGGTTGACTGGACCCCCGAGGCCGAAGCGGTGTTCCAGGAACTCAAGCAGTACCTGAGGTCGCCGCCCGTCCTCGTCGCCCTCAAGCCAGGCGAGATGTTGCTACTCTATCTAGCAGCGACTGACTAGGTGGTCAGCTCGGTGCTGGTTGCCGAGAGGGAGGAAGACGTTCCGGTGACTGAGGCTGCGGGGCAGGGGGCTGAACGGCCCCCAGCAACCGCCTCGGACCCAGGGAACACGCCCGAGCCGGCAACTCCGGCACCACGCAAGCGCCTGGTGCAGCACCCGGTGTGGACATCGACGAACAAGATTACACAAGATAGTAGCTCCGCCTCTTTGCAAGTAACATATTGAAAACATTTTGTAATAGAATTCACCTGATTATAATTGTTATTAGATACACCAACAATTAGGGTTCTAATGGTCGTAGCCATGGTTAGCATGTCCATATCAACGGGTGCACTGCCGTCGTGACCTTGCCGCCTCACTCCACCGAGTCCGCTCCAAGGGGCGTCGCAGAGACACGGTGGTAGTGCATGCCATCAGCGTTCAGCACCGACGGGTGCACTGCCGCCGTGTCCTTGTCGCGCCTCCTCTGGTGAGCGACTCCGGGCCAAGGGCTGCCGCGGAAGCACTGGGGCGGTGCACTCCATCAGCGCTTGACGCCGACGGGTGCACTGCCACAAGTTCTCCTGACGCATCCCTTCAAAGGGTACCTCCGCAAGGAGCAGGGGTTGCCGCGGAGACACTATGGTGGTGCATGCCATGGGCGCTCAGCGCCGACGGGTGCACGATCATAGTGTCCCTGCTGCATCCCTCTGGAGGGCGCCTCTATAGGCGGGGCTTGTCACAAGGACGCTGTGATGGCGCCGGTGCCGGCGATCGCTGTTCGTTCTGGCCCATCACCGCGTCCCTGCTGCGGCCCTTGGGCAGTTTTGCTCCCAGGCAGCGAGGGCTGCTGCGGGGATGTCGCGGCATCCTTGCCGCTCGCGTTCGGCGGTGGTGGCGAGGAAGCCACAACGTCCCTGCTGCGGCCCTCAGGCAGGTTTTCTCAGAGCAGCGAGGGCGGCGGGGGGGATGCCGTGACGTCCTCATCGCCCGCGGCCAGCGGCGGTGCCGAGGAAGTCACGGCGTCCCTGCGGCATCCCTCGGAATAGGCTCTTCCAAGGGCAAGGGTTGCCGCGGCGTCCCCGCCGTATCCCTCTATCAGGCATTTGCATGGGCGGCGAACCAGGAGTGCACCTATGGCGAACGCTTCGAGCGTAAGACTGAACGAAAAGCTAAGTGCTGGCACCTAAATGACAAATCCTCTAAGAACCGAACGTAATTGAATGCTGTGTCGCCAAGTATGGCCCCGGAACCTGCGCATGGCCGGAGTGTTAGGACGACGCTTGCGGGGGGAGTGCGCTCCCCGTGTGGCTCCCGGGTCCGTCCCGGGAGGGCGTGGCTTGGAGTAGTTACCCCGCAAGTGGAGTGGCTCGCCGCTACCGCTTGAACTCGGGTCGGCACTGCGGGTCCGTCTCGGGTCCCTGGTCTGGTCAAGGGTGAGGCGCGCGAGTCCCCGGCAACACAAGGCACAACACGCAAAGGCTAAGAGAGCCACCCCGCGAGGCAGCCCTGGGAACAAGGAACAAGAATTAAGCGAATTGAAGAGCTTGATTAACTAAGTACTGAATGATTACATGAGCTAATGGAAATGTAATTGTTCAAACGGCGCTTGACACTTGCAGGACAAAAACAAAAGAAGATACACTGGAAAACAACAAGGACGGCTACGGGCTGCGGCAACTAGTTGCCGGCATCTTCCTCCGGGGGCTCCGGGGACGGCTCGGGGTCCGGCTTCGCTGCATCCGCTCGACCACCTCGTCGATGAACCCGCACACCGCGTGGGTGTGGGTGGGCTCATCTTCGCTGTCCGACCAGGCGTCCCATAGCGTCTCGAAGGGTAACTCCGGGTCCCGGAGGTGTATCCTCGGGAGGATCGTCCCGGCAACCTCCCGGGCGTAGTTGGCAACCTCGTTGGCGCCGTACTGGGTGATCCAGACGTCGAGCGCCCCAGGCTTACCCACCAGGTCAGAGAAGAAGGGGATCAGCGTCGAGACGTCCGTGCCGTCCTCCGCCGCGGCCTACAGCTCGAACCGGGGCAGAAAGTTGCGCAACGCCTCGGCGATCTTGAGCAGCTTCTCGGTCTCCAGCTGCTGCTGCCCGATCAGCATGCCATGGTGGAGCCGGACGTCATGCGTGGCCTTCTTGGCCTTGCGGAGGTTGCTCTGTAGCGCCGCTAGTTCCGCGGTCTTGACCGCGATGTCGTTGCCGGCCTTGGCAAGCTCCTCCCGGACAGTGGCCAGCTCGTTCTCAAGCTTGGCCGCCCTGTCCTTGGCAGAGCCGAGTTGGATCTCATGCCGGGCCGCTACTTCCACCGTGCTCTCGGGGCCCTGGATCTCGCCGCGGTAATGGGCGATCAGATCGCTCTTCTCGTCAGCCGGGCCTGGGCTGCTGCAAGCACCCCGGTGTGCTCCTTCTTGGTTTCCTCAAGGGTCGCCGCCATCGAGTCCAGCACCCCCTGAAGCTCGGCGCGCTGAGCCTCCAGTCGCTGGTAGAGCTCAGCCTCCGGGACGACCGGTTCCTCGGCGCCCTCCAGGGCTTCCTGGGCAAGGCGCGCCTCCTCTCGGGCTAGGCGAGTCTCCTCGCGCAGCCGTGAGAGCTCTTGTCGCTCCTTCTCCACGGCTTCCCGCACCTCGCCAAGTTGGCTCTTGGCGATGGCGTGGTGCTCCCTCACCTCGTTGAAAGAGATGACGAAGGCCAGTTGCTGGTCCTTGACAGCATCCAGGAACCGGTGTCCTCGCTCGAAGACGCTTGGATCCGAGGTGATGGGATACCAAACCACCCTGGCGAGTGTGCCGAGATCAGTGTTGAGGGAGGCGGCCGATGACGACGAGGCCCCTGCCGCCATCGTAGAGCTGTGCGGGGGGTCGTCTGCTTGCTCCGGGGCATCCTCTTGCCCTTCCCCGGCAACCTCCCCTCCACCCGTGCCCGGGGCCTCTGGGGCTGGAGAAGCCACCGTGCCCCCAGTAGGTGCCGTCCCCTGCTGGGCAGCGGGCGAATCCACGCCCGCTGCGTCCGCGGCTGCCGGTGCGTTGCCAAGCGCCGTCCTGGCGGTGGCGGTGGTCAACGCTGCCGCCGTGGCCGACGCGGTAGGACTTGGTGCGGGAGCCGATGCCGGCTCCTCCGCCGCCCTCGTGATCTCGACATCGGAGTCGAGATCAACCACGGTAGCGCCCTCTCCCGGTTCGGGCGCGCTTGGGCCTGCAGCGGCAAGAATCGGCAAGATAAAAGTTGCCTGGGGACGGACAAGGAGACTCAGGAAGGTTACCTTGCAGGGCCGTCGGGCTTGCGGGGGTAGCCTCCACCTCTTCCTCCTCCGTCCCTGCGGGGGCCTCCAAGAGGCTTGCCGCAGGCGGAGTACCACCTACGGTAAAGTGAAGGTACGATTCTATGATTAACTAACAATCGAAAATGCAGCAAAGGAGACAGGATGGAGCCGTACCTGTTGCCGGCACCACCTCCGTTGGAGTTGGGCCACCGACGGGGCGATGGCGGCGCCACGGGCCCCAGTGACGTTGGGGTCAGCAGCGCTGCCGGCGTCCGCGCGTGCCTTCTTGTTCGGCACGGCGGTTGGGGAATCGCCCCTCCCCCTCTTGCTGGCACTCACCGGCGAGACGGTTCTTGGGGGGTTGTGCCGGAGGGCGAAACCCCGGAAGACCCCCTGAGCGGGCGGCGCCGTGGGCGCCCGTGGGGTTGCCGTGACCCGGGGCGTCGCGGGAGTTGACGATCAGGATGCCGCGGCGAAGGGGGCTGCCCCCAGTGTAGGTGCCGCCGCCGGGCCGCTGGCGGTCGTCACCAGGGTGGTCGTCGCCGTGGCCTCGGAGACCCCAGAGGTTGTGGTCACCGCGGGGCTGCTGGCAGATGTCCCTAGGGCGGCTACCGCCGCAGGGTTGGCAGTCGCCGCTGGGGCGGATGTTGCCGCTGGGGAAGGTACCACCGCAGCCGCCGTGGAGGTAGCCGCGGCTGCTGCGTACGCCCTTGATCTCCGCACGATCAGGGGCACGTCGTCACTGTCCTCATCGTCATCATCCACAGGAACGACCACCTGGGACACCGCAGGCTGGCCCGCCTCGTCATCCAGGGACTGGAGGGAGGGCCAGCTAATCTCTGACTCGCCCCCTCTCTCCTCAAGCACCTGCTTCCCGCGAGGTGCCGGCGGGGGAGCGCGCAGGGCCCGAGTGGGGGTATCGTCCATCAATCCCCACTCGCTGCAGGGCGGGAAGGCGGCGACGATCTCGTTGAGCCCCGTGACACCGGCATGGAGGGAAATGACCCCCAGTGGGAACCCCGTTGCGGGGAGGTCCTCGCCGGAGATCCCCCTCACCCACACCTGGAGGGATTCCAAATCCACGCCTTCGTGGCGGAGGCGTGTCCTGTCCTCGGCACCCGTGTACATCCACGCAGGCCGGGATCGCAGTTGGAGTGGCGCGATGCGCTGGGTGATGAAGGTATGCGCCACGTCCATGTCGGAGAGGCCCGCCAGCCGCAGTGCCTTGATCTTCTCCACAATGGGGAGGAGATCAGCGTCGCGGAGGTACCGGTCCCGCTAGCCGGCGTGGGGTTGCGGCAACTCGTTAGGCGGGAGGATGAACTCCTCAGGGTCTTCTACGCAGACCCAGCACCAGTCCCCACGCCACTCCTTCTCGATCTTCTTCTCCGACTGGATGATGAACTCAGATTTCCTCCGGTCGTGGGCGTGGAACACCACCCCCGACGACATCGCGTTCGCGTTGTTGATCCGGGGGTAGAAGTAGTGGCGGAAGAGCGCCATCGACGGCATCACCCCTATGAACGCTTCGCGGAGGAATTGGAAGATGGCGACGAGGTAGAGCGACGTGGGGTGGAGTTGTGCCACCCGCAGCTGCTACGACTCCATCAGTGCGTGGAGAAACAGCAAGAACGGCAGCACCAGCCCGGTCAGGAGGAAGCGCCCGAACACCCGGAAGTCATTGTCCTGGTGCTCGCCGCCCGCCAGGAGAATGTGGGTTTCCCCGCGACGGCGTGCTGGACCTTGGCCAGCGCCTCGCCGTTGTAGCCTGGTCGGTATAAGGCTTGCGAGGCCCTCATCTCCCACTTCTTCCGGTCCTTGTCGGCAGCGGCCTTGGCGGCCGCCTCGCTTCTGCCGGTCGTCGCTTTCCTAGGGGCCTTCCCCTCTTTTCCCTTCCTGGTGGTGGGAGGCGCCATGGGGAGCGGGGGCAGGAGCTAGCAGGGGTTCTTGGGCGCAAGATGCAAAGAAGTCGGAAGACGAAGGCTGTGGCAGCAAAGTGTTTTCCCCTTGCAATAGCAGTAAAAACTTTATAGCACCCGGCCGGTTCCGCACCCATAAATTCCTAATCAAAGGGAGTAATGCGGAGAGTGGCCTTAACTTCCCTGTTTAAGGGGGAAGTTACGGCGGAAATCACGCGCCCACTACCCCGTCTGGAATGGCGAGGTATCGGGGCAGCGAAGGGATGCGAGCCCGAGGCGGTTCGGGGCCCACGCGTCGGTTGGGGCGTAGCCCGGCAACCGACCTGGGGAAACCTCGTCCGGGAACAGGTGTTGCCGGCCCACGCCCGGGGGCTACTGTCGCACCAGTGGCACCCGGGGTACCACCGTTGCACGACGCGTGGGCCTCCTCCCCGAGTTCCCGGGAGGACCTCGTCCCGGGCGGCACCTACAAGCAGCCCCGCTAGCTCCCAGCCTTGGAGGGGAATATTCCCGCTTGGACGCCTCCCGGGAAGTCACTTGCCGGGAGGAGGGGTTCCCGGGCACAGTCCCACCTGGGCGCCTCCCGGGAAGTCACTTGCCGGGAGGAGAGGTTCCCGGGCGCAGGCTCCCACCACGAGGGTGGGGCCGGGCGAGCAGAGTAGCGGCGCCACATGGGCGCGTGCTAGGCGCCCAGGGCGTAGTCTCACCAAGGCGAGGAGTGAAGCGCACGTCGCGCTCGATAAGCCGACAGGAGGGGCGTGTGGAGGAGAGGAGGCCGCGTGCGAGGATCATCAAGTGCTGTTATCCAACATCAAGATATGCGCGAAGGAGGAGAGGGAGGCAGGCGCACCACAAATGAAGATGGAGGATACAAAATGCTAGAAGAGCAACTTGTGAGCAAGGGGCAGCCAACGACAAGACTGATCTGCCCACCGCAAGTTGAGTACGAGTACGAAGCGCACCAGGACAGCCTACGACGAGTCCGACACGTCTAAGGGGCGCCCGGACCTGTGAGTCCTAATTTAAGCCAAGTCCTATTCGGATTGGTTGCATGTGTTTAAGTCGAACCTAGTTTGAATCTAAGTACGTTTGTGTGTTTGGCTGCCCCTCGACTATATATACAAGGGGTAAAGCCTAGGGTTAGGGAGACCATGTTTTAGCTATTTTCGAGACTCTTGTTGATTGCGAGAAGCATTCATCTGGAATCATATACATCATACTCGTTTTGATAGGGTGTTTTTTATTTACTGAAAGTTCGAGCGTAATCTGTCGTTCCGCTGGGAATTGGAAGATTGCGAAACCGCTTGTGGTCGACAGACTACTGCGCAAGTGTGTGGTGTTGCGAATTTCCATTGGGTTGCAAGTTCGTCGTGTGGCGACGGGTGAACAGCCGGAAGATTTGTAGAATCATACAAGTTATCCACGTTGCTCTCTGAGAAGATCGGGCCGCCCCTTATTACAATGCATATGAAAGAGTTTGAATTTTTGGAATGTTACAACATAGGGGTATTACCTCATCGGGGGCCCTGAACCTGGGTAAATCGTGTCCCTTGTGTCCTTGTTAGCCGACGAGTTCGCCAACACGCACTCGAAATCTTTCCTAGATACAAGTCCATCAATATGGACATTGTCGAAGTCACAACTACGTCATGGGCACTGTCTGTGGGGAAGACGTGTGTTGGAAACACAACCTTGGCGGTTTCAGATTTCTTAAACCCGTTGTTCACCCTCCAGCCAGCCGCGTGGTGTTCAACGCGCTTGATACGGGTGTGGATCTCGTGTTCGGAGAGTTCCGTCTTCAAGCCGACCGAATTGGTATCCTTCGACTGCCAGATCTGACTGCTCCGACTCGGGAGAAGTCGCTTCTTCCTTTGCCTTCAGGTAAGATCCCGCCGACGGATTCGGTGGAACCACTCGACAAAACAGAGCAAGGCTCCCTCGAGACTCCCTCTGGAGTCGAAGCAAATCCGCCTTATTGTGCAGAAATCCCCGTCCCAAGCGACACTGGCGACTGCCCGAAAAAAGAAAGTTGCCATGGCAGCAGCGATCTTGCGCCCAAGCGCGCCATCGCCCAAGTCTTCATGACAAACCCCATCATCTCAACTCCTTCGGCTGCAGATATGATCGTAAACCGCAAGGTGGACATTCAACGGTAGAGAAGTCGCAGGTTCAAGCAGCCCTCAACTCGGGAGTCTTCATGAATGACTCAACTCCTGCAGAGTTGAAATTGTATGCGAACTCCTTGGCGAGGAATCGCTTCAACTTGGTCAAAGAAAAAGAAGAGTGTGTTAAGTAGAAGAAGCACGAAGCTGACAAACTTAAGAAGATAGAAGAGAAACTTCAAGCGTCCGTAAAGGCTCGGCTGGAATCATCCGACACTTCGGACAAAAGCGCTCCCCCTCTTCAAAACGCCCATCGCGGGTCCCGTTTCTATAAACTGCCCGAGGAAGACAGAACCCACGCGGTTTATGATCGCTCTTCGAGTTTCCTGTCAGCAGATGATCGCAACGATGTGACGCTTGGGATTACTGAAGAGGCAATCCGTGCAGCGAGTACTTATCTACAGTCAATCCCACTGCCCGACAATGACGCACGCTGGTGCGTCCGCGAGCAAATCCTTAAAGGATTAGCTAAAGCAGGAGCTTCGTGTATCAAGCAAAACCTGACCGCTCTGCCTCATAAGGATGGCGAGCCTCAGCATGATCGATGACTGCCCGATGCGGGGCAAAACGAGCACGAGCAAAACCCTCGCAGAAGGAGTCAATCTCCACGTCAAGTCGCTAGCCGCCTAGCTGGCCACAGGGAGGACTCTCCTGACTCAGACCACGAAGCGTGTGGAGCACCATGTTTCAGTCGTCGGATTCGCCGAACCAGGATGCCTAGAAACTTCAAGCCGCCTTCTGACCTGGTCAAATATGATGGCATGCAGGAGCCCAGAACCTGGTTGGAGGAGTACCTCACCGGGATTCGATGCTAGGGTGGAACTCGAACCACCGCTATGCAGTATCTTCAACTCCACCTCAGGGGTCCGGCTTGCACCTGGTTGAACAGCTTGCGCGACGGCGAGCTCACTTCATGGGATGAGCTGGTACAAGCTTTTACGCACAATTTCAAAGCCACGTATAAGCGGCCAGTGTCTCTCGAACAACTCCGATCGTGCGTTCAGTGCGAGGGAGAGTCTATCCGCTCCTATATCCAGCGATGGACCAACTCGAAGCACGCCTACGAAGAAATCTCAGATGAAAGCGCCATAGACGCATTCAAACGAGGTCTTGAATTGGGTCGCGTTCGACCCTCTACCATCAGCTATCTGATGGAAATTGCCAATCGATGGGCTGATGGAGAGCACTCAGTTCGCAACGAACGAAGTCGATCCCCAACCAGTAGTGCAGATCACGCCTTCGAGAGATGAAGGAAGTGCAAGGGTCACACGTACAAAGAACTAGCCTCGCCTGATTTCGTCGCAGCCACTTCCCAAGTGGAAGGTGACAGCAGTGGCAAAATTCGCGAGCCTAAACCTCAGTGGCGACGCAAGGGAGGCTAGCTTACACTCTCTCAGTAGTTGGCGGCTCCTTTCCTGTTCCACGTTTACAAAGACGAACAGGTCAACATCAAGCCTAGCCATCCCCTTAGGGAGTGCAGGCGATTCAAGGAGTTACATCTCGAGTTTGTCAGAGCACAGCAAACAACCATACAGATGGGTTATCCCCATTACCCTGGCAATCGGAGCTTCATCGGCTCACGTGCTCCAAACAAACTTGATCGATGTAACAAACCACTCTTTGGACCAAACACTTGCTGCTGTCGAGCCGTATCCAGCCCAAGGAGGCCACGTTTGCATGATTCAGAAGAGCAGGCCAACGAAGAGGGTCCGAAAGCTAATAACTCGACAAGTACATATGGCCGTGGCCACGCCACCAGCAGTGCCACAGTACCTTGATTGGTCTGAAACACAAATTAGTTTCTCTCGAGAGGATCACCCTGCCAGAGTCCCACGGCCTGGACACGCCGCTCTAGTACTCGAAGCCCAGATCGGCGGGTGCATGGTGAACAAAGTATTTGTCGACGGTGGAAGTGGGCTCAACCTTATTTATGCTCACACCCTCTGAGGGATGAACCATTCCATGACAAAGTGTTCTGCAATGGACACAACATTCCACGGCATCATCCCGGGCAAAGTAGCCACGCCGTTGGGAAGAATCAGCCTGGATGTGGTATTCGGCTCACCCGACAATTTTCGGCGTCAAAGACTTGATTTCGAAGTAGTCGACTGGCCTTCACAGTACTACGTGGTGCTGAGTTGAGTCGCGTTGGCTCGTTTCATGGCGATCCCGCATTATGCTTATCTCAAGCTCAAAATGGCTGGACCCAACGGCGTGATCACAGTTTCAGGAAACTTCACGCGATCGGACATCTGCGACAAAGAATTTCATACAATCTCCGAGTCCTTCGGCATGCATGAAGAGTTCGAGCAGCTAACAGCCTCAACCGGCCTAGAGCAAACACCAATCTCCAAGAAACCAGCTTATCAGCCCGAGTTCAACAAGAAAGCGGACACCAAGGAGGTTCAGGTCCATCCGACTGACCCTAGCAAGACTGCTGTCATATCTACAAGCCTTCCTCCTGCACAGGAAAGCGCGCTCATCGAGTTCCTTTGCAAGTGCTGGGAAATATTTGTCTGGGTGCCAGCTGACATGCCAGGAATTCCCAGGGAACTTGCCGAGCACGCACTTAAAGTTGACAAGAATGCAAAACCGGTGCGACAACCCATGCGGCGTTTCTCGGAGCCAAAGCGCAAAGCCATTGGGGAGGAAGTTAAACGACTCCTCGAAGCCAAGTTCATCAGGGAGATAAAACAAGCGACCTGGGTGGCAAACCCCGTCCTTGTCCCCAAGAAGAATACCATAGTCTTGCGCATGTGCGTCGACTTCACGTCGCTTAGTAAGCACTGCCCAAAGGATCACTTGCCTTTGCCGCGGATTGACCAGATCGTCGACTCAACCGCCAACTGCGATCAATTGTCCTTCTTGGACGCCTATTCAGGCTACAACCAGATTCGACTCAAGGTCGAAGGCGAGGAGAAGACAGCATTTGTCACTCCATACGGAGTTTTCTGTTACACAACAATGCCCTTCAGGCTCAAAAACGCAGGTGCCACCTATTAGCGCTGCATGCAGGCATGCCTCGAGCCTCAGCTAGGGAACAACGTCCCAGTCTATATCGATGATATCGTCTTACAAATGAAGAAAGAAGCAACGCTTCTCGACGACATACGGGAGACATTTGACAACCTTGACAAGTACAAAATCAAGTTGAACCCCACCAAGTGCACCTTCGGGGTGCCCGCCAGGCAACTCCTTGGATACTTTCTGTCAGCTCGAGGCATCAAGGCAAACCCGAAAAAAATCAGAGCCATCCTAACCATGAAGGATCTGACTAAAATTCATGAGCTCCAGCAGCTCACGTGTCGACTCGCGGCCTTGAGCCGATTCATCGGTAGGCTAGGCGAGAAAGCCTTGCCGTTCTACCATCTTCTGAAAAAGAAGAAGGACGACTTCACGTGGACACCAGAGACCAGTGCTGCTTTGGCAGACTTGAAGCGCCTATTGTCAACCTCGCCGATTCTCGTCGCCCCACAAGAAGATGAGAAGCTCCTATTGTACATCGCAGCCACCACTCAGGTGGTCAACACAACGATTGTAGTTGAGCAAGCCGAAGATGGCAAGACCCACGGTGTTCAGCGCCCAGTCTATTACATCAGCGAGGTCCTTTCGCCTATAGAGCAACCGCGGACACGGCTAAGTACTTAGTTTGACACTCTCAAGAGGTGGTACACTTTACCCACAAGAAATCGACGTGTTAATCCCTTACTGTCCTACAGATGGAGTAGCAACGGCATCGATTACAGGAATTTTCAGAACATATTCCCCCAAACCACCTGAGGTACACGTTCCAACCTACACTGCTACATACTGATGTCACCTCGGATCCAGGTTCATATTTCTTACATGCATCCTGGCAAAGCCCATAATACCATGTGGTTGTACTGGAAGCTACTAAACAGGAAACTAGTCCAGTCTCTGGTTACCCCGGGTGGCACTCCTCAGTTGCAACGCAGGCGCTCCCACAGAAATGGCGAGACGACTCATAGAAATGGACCCATAGGAATGGACCTGACGTCGCATACATCTCCACTTCCTCAAAGCAGCCCACCCAGGACGGTTCATTGAATTACTTGTTTTGCCGTACACTAGGAAAACCATATTGTAATTCAATAGTATCACATTGTAATAATACCACCCTCGTATATTATCATAGCCTAGCATTTTACTACCACGATGGCAATTGGTGGTGGGGACGTGGCAAAGGCATTTCTACACTACTAGGATAATCATAGCATAGCATAGATACAATAATAGTCCTAACAATGCAACTAATAAAATCTAGTGCATAATCAAAGTGAACTTTCCTTGATAGTAGTTGGTATTCAGACACTCTTCACAGTCACACAGTTCGCTCTCCGAGAAAACTAAACAATACCAACAATGCATACATAAACACACCATAAAAACAAAAGAATATGTATGCCATGATGCAATACAAAACATGTGACAAGAGTTTGGTTTACTTTATTTGGGTGATCTACTGATCATAAGCATAAGTAATCAAAACAAATGCATTAGGGTTTTAAATAGAAAGGCAAAGGCTAGGGTTTAAACCCTAAAATAAGGTTTTATTTGCATCAGCCAAATTAAGTAATTCAAAATATTTATTTCTCTGTCACATTGGACAGAGGATAATAAAAAAAAATTGGGCACTGGTTTCATTCAAAAAGGACTTGTAAATAATTAGTTATGATTTAAATGGCATAAAACTCTAATCTGTAATTTGAATGTGATTCAAATATTCAAACTTGAAATTGGACAGTGCCAAAAGATTCTACATTTCCTAAGGATTCCAAAAGGGTCTGGATCATGAAATTTGGCCAAATAGATTTAAAGTTATGATCATTTGAAGTTACAGGGGCCTATCTGCAAAATGCCATTTAATTAATCTGGGGAATTAAAAATTAGATTTTCATTTTATTTACGCAGTGACACGTGGTGCGTACCGGTTCGTTTAAGTGAAATAAAAAGGATCTAATCTACACTGTTGATCAAAGATCGGACGGACGACGGGAGGTCGGGCTCACCTAGGGTTCCGGCGAGCTTCTCCAGTGGCGGCGCGGGGTCCTCCGGCGACGTGGGCGGATCGGGGAAGGCACGGGCGTGCGCGTCTCATCGGGGCGGAGGCGCGGGGGGCGGCGGCGGGGCTCGGGCACGTCGGGGTCGGCGCCTAGGACGAAGGCGAGCGCGGCGGCGCGGCACGGGCGCCGGCGAAGCTTTGGGCGGCGGCGGGGGCGGCGCTGCAGGGCACAAAAAAGAAGGCGGCGCACGTCAGGAGATGCGCGAGAGCGCGACGAAAACGAAGGAGCAGACGGCGACGAGGATGGCTCACCGACGTTACGACGCGGCGCGAGAAACGGCGGCGGGCGGCGGCGTTCTCCAACGAGCAATCGCGGCGGCGTGGGCGCGTGGGTGCGGGGGCGAGAACGGGGAAAGAGAAGAGGAGGGGGAGAGCTTTGTAGGGACGCGGGCTCGGAGCTTCGGGAAGGTCGGAGCAGACGGGGCGGCAGAGATTGCGCGTCGCGGCGTACATGGCAGGCGGCGCAGCGGGCGCGGCCGCCTTCCAAACGAGGAAGAAGCCCCTGTCAGCGGGTGCAGGCGCGGCGCGGGGCGCTGCTGAGCGGGGCGGCGCGCGCGCGTGCCTGAGGAATGGGCCGGTTCGGCCCAAAGTGGTCGGGCCGGTCCGTTTCTCCCTTTTTTTTTCTTTTAGCCTTTTCTTTTTATGTTTTTCTCATTTCTTTGATAACTTTTGATTTTGAACTCCAAATTGGTCCAAATAAATTCCAGAAAATTTGAAAAATCATGTTTTACCATGATACAACTTTTGGAAGTAGTTTCTCTTCAAAATAAAATATATAAAAATACATTTTCCCTATAAATGCCTTTAGGGCCATATATATATTTAAATAAAATACGTTTTCAACTCCACATAATTATCCCAAAATTATGGGATAGCTTATGTATGCATTAAACCCCTTTTATGCATAAACCCAATTGGTTTGAAAATCCAAAGCTCATATGGGTGTAAACAAAATCTTTTAAAGCCTGTTGAGATTCAAAATTTGAATTCAAATATGCAATTGTGGCATGATGCTCATGGATGCAATGCACATGTAAAAGTTTGAAATTTTGGGATGTTACAGACCTAACCCCCTTAAGATGAATCTCGTCCTCGAGATTCGGTGTGGCTAGCAAAGAGGTGTGGGTGGTCTTCTCGAAGATCATCTTCGCTTTCCCAAGTGGCTTCTTCAGTGTGATGGTCCCACTGAACTTTGCAGAACTTGATGGTCTTGGATCGGGTTTGTCTCTCAGCTGTGTCCAAGATTCTGATCGGTTTCTCCTCATAGGTGAGGTCACTCTGCAATTGAACTTCCTCTAGTGGAATTGTATCCCTCAGTGGTGTGTCGGCCATCTCGGGGTGGCACTTCTTCAGTTGAGATACATGGAAGACATTGTGGACATTGGACAGTGCTTCCGGTAGATCCAACTTGTAGGCTACCTCTCCTTGTCGCGACAAGATCTTGAAAGGTCCAATGAAACGGGGTGCTAGTTTACCTTTTATACCAAATCTCTTTACCCCGCGTATCGGTGAAACTCTGAGATACGCTCTACCTTCAATCTCGTAGGTAACCTCCCTACGTTTGGAATCTGCGTAGCTCTTCTGCCTTGACTGAGCTACTTTCAGCCGGTCTCGGATGAATCTAACCTTTTCTTCGGCATCCTTTATCATATCCGGGCCGAATAGGCTACGGTCTCCTACACCATCCCATAACAATGGTGTTCTGCACTTTCTTCCATATAAAGCTTCAAATGGTGACATTCCTATGCTAGCTTGGAAGCTGTTGTTGTATGAAAATTCTGCATACGGCAGGTTGTCATCCCAACTAGATCTTCTGTATGAAAATTCTGCTCTCAACATATCCTCAAGGATCTGATTTACCCTTTCGGTCTGTCCATCCGTCTGCGGATGACAGGCTGTACTGAATTCCAGTCTCGTTCCTAGAGACTCATGTAGTTGTCCCCAGAGTCTTGAGGTAAATTAGGTACCTCTGTCTGAAACTATCTCCTTGGGTACTCCGTGTAAACACACCATTCTGGAAATGTAGCGTTTCGCTAACTGTGCACTGGTGTAGGTGGTCTTTACCGGTATGAAGTGGGCAACCTTGGTCAAACGGTCAACCACTACCCAAATAGAATCATACCCTGATTTGGTCCTTGGTAAACCGGTGATAAAATCCATGCCTACTTTATCCCATTTCCAGTCTGGTATAGGCAGCGGTCTTAGCAATCCTGCTGATTTCTGGTGTTCGGCCTTAACTCTGCTGCACACATCGCACAAGGCAATGAACTCTGCGATGTCACGCTTCAATCCAGACCACCAAAATGATTCTTGAGGTCCATGTACATTTTCGTGTTCCCAGGGTGAATTGAGTACGGTGAGTCATGGGCTTCTTGCAAAATCAACTTTCTGAGTCCTGGATCCTGCTGTACGCAAATGCGTTTTCCGAACCATATGGTACCCTGGTCGTCTTCTCGAAAATCTTTGGCCTTTCCAATAAGCATATTCTCTTTTATTTCCTTTATTTTTGAGTCATCTTTCTGTGCTTCTCTAATCTTATCTAGCAGTGTGGGCTGCACTTCCAAAGTGGCTAAGTATCCTTCAGGTACTATTTCCAGTCTAAGGTCTTTAAACTGCTCACACAACTCTAGTGGTAATTCTCCAGCTGTTAGTCCATTTATATAGCCCTTGCGGCTCAATGCATCGGCTACTATATTAGCCTTGCCTGGCTGATATTGTAAATTCAGGTCATAATCTTTTATCAGCTCTAACCATCTTCTTTGCCTCAGATTCAGCTTCTTTTGGGTGAATATATACTTCAGGCTCTTGCGATCAGTGAACAGCTCACAATGCTTTCCCATCAGATAGTGTCTCCAAGTCTTCAGGGCGTGCACTACCGATGCTAATTCCAAGTCATGAGTGGGATAGTTTCCTTCGTGGCTCTTTAGTTGCCACAAAGCGCACGCTACAACTCTTCCTCCTTGCATCAACACTCCTCCCAATCCTTGACGTGAGGCGTCACAGTAAACTTGAAAATCTTCCTGCAGGTCAGGTAACACAAGGATGGGCGCAGACACTAGTCTTTTCTTCAATTCCTGGAAACTTTCTTCACAGTTCTCGTTCCGGGTAAACTTCTTTTCCTTCTTCAAGAGCTCAGTCATGGGTTTCGCTATTTTAGAGAAATTCTCAATGAATCTCCGATAATATCCAGTAAGTCCAAGGAAACTGCGGACGTCTCCAACATTCTTTGGGGCCTCCCATTCTGTAACTGCTGCAACCTTAGCTGGGTCAACAGCTACTCCGGCTCCTGACAATATGTGTCCTAGAAAGTTGACTTCTGATAACCAAAACTCGCACTTGCTGAATTTTGCGTACAGCTTGTGCGCTCTCAACTTCTCCAATATCATGCGCAGATGCTGCTCATGCTCTTCCTTGCTCTTGGAATAAATCAAGATGTCATCTATGAATACCACGACAAACTTGTCCAAGAATTCCATGAACACCTTGTTCATCATGTTCATGAAGTATGCAGGTGCATTGGTCAAACCAAAAGGCATCACGGTGTACTCATACAGTCCATACCTAGTGGTGAATGCCATCTTGGGTATATCCATCTCTCGGATTTTCAACTGAAAATACCCTGATCGCAGATCAATCTTTGAGAACACTTGAGCTCCCTTCAATTGATCGAAAAGATCATTGATTCTGGGCAAAGGATACTTATTCTTTATCGTCACCTCGTTTAGTGAACGATAGTCAATGCACATCCGTGGGCTCTTGTCCTTCTTTTCTACAAACAGGACAAGTGCTCCCCATGGTGATGAACTGGGGCGGATGAACCCTTTCGCTAATTGTTCAGCTAGCTGCTTCTTTAATTCTTTCAACTCATCCACAGCCATCTTATACGGTCTCTTGGCTATGGGTCCACTTCCTGGCATCAACTCAATGAAAAACTCCACGTCATGATCCGGTGGCATGCCTGGTAATTCCTCTGGAAATACGTCCGGGTATTCCTTCACTATTGGTACATCGTCCATGCTAACCCACTTAAGAGCATTAACCTTAGGTTTCTTTAGCTCGTGGGTTGACTTGTACCGGATGCGTCTCTTGTCTGGGGTTGTGAGAGTGACAGTTCTCTGGGCACAGTCTACTAATCCTTCATATAAGGTCAACCGGTCCATTCCCAGGATTAGGTCCAGTCCTCAGGAATCTATAACTATGAGATCAGAGGGAAAATTGTGTCTCCCAATACTTAGTGGTAACTCGTGGCAGTGTCGGGTTGCTAGAATTGTTCCACCCGATGAGTTTACTTTCATATGTCTACCCATGGTCTCAGAGGGTAATTTGCCTCTTTCTATCAATACTCTTGAAATGAATGAATGTGATGCTCCAGTGTCAAATAGGACTAGTACTTCAAAAGCATTAATGTGGAAGGTGCCAAGTATGATGCCTGGTTCTTCGGTGATCTCTTCCACATCCATGTGATTCACGTGGCCCTTCTGGAATGGATTGGGCTTGTTCCCAGTGCCATCTTAGTTGTACGGGCAGTTGGTGGCGTAGTGTCCCATCTTGTGACACTTAAAGCATTCCACCTTGCTCATGTACTTGTTGGCATTGTGGTTCTGACCATTGTTGTTCTGGCCATTGCCGTTATTCCTGCCATTGCCATTGCCATTGATGGGCCTTGGGCGAGCGAACTGATGCTGCTGCTGGTGCTGCGGATGGTGCCGGTTCACATTTCCACCCAGGTGGCGGTGTCCTTGGTTTCCCTGGCGGTGGTGGTGACTATTTCCTCCATTGCGGTGGCTGTTCTGGTTCCCATTCCTCCTCAAGGAGGAACCGCCACTTCCATCATAAGCGGTGCGCTGCTTCTGGTGCGAGCCAGTGTGAGAAGTACCTTGATGGAGTCTTTTCTTGCGGCTCTCCATCTGAGTGAGCTTAGTCTTCAAAATGATGGCCTTGTCAATCAAGGACTGGTACATGGGAGTGTAAGTGTGAGATCGAGATAGGCAATCAGAGCGGGGGGTGAATGATTGCGCGGAAGCAAATTAAAACTTTTCCCGAAAGTTCAAACCCTAAATCACCTTTCTGTCCGTGATCGTAAAACAGCCGTAACTTTTGATTGGACGAACCAAAAAATACGTATGAGTATGGAAAAGAAAGGTATTAAAATTATCTAACCAACGCAACAAGAATCAGCTCAATCGGACTTACCAATCAAAAGATATGATCAAAATAGTAACAGCTGACAGAAAGTTACGAGGATTAATCTAAACCAATTTCGAGGAATAACAAGAAAGATGAATTAATCGCAATCTTCTCTTGATCTCGTGATAAATCCGCAGCAAAGTATTATGAACTTGTGATAAACCTGCACCGAAGTATTAGAAAGATCTAGCACGAAGATTTCACGAAGATCCGAGAAGAACAGAGATGACACCGCCAACGAATCTCTTTATTGCAACGATGTCGATCGATTACAAAAGATGCAACCATGCATCCAAGAACTCTCCAAAAATTGATCTAGATCTAAAGCTTTGAGTTCCCTCACGTCCTTGCTAAAACCCTAGCTAGGATGCCCTATATTTATAAGGGAAAATTCGCAACCCTAAACCGAATCCGAATCCAACACGGACTCCTCTGTCCCGGTCAGTATTTTGTCCGTGGGGCCCGCATACGACCTCGGATTGAGATGACTCTAAAAGAAAAGTTGTTCGTCTCGACGACGCGCACAACTTTCATGTGGATCACTTTTCCATCCGACGCCATCTTGATGACGCTACTGTTTAATCTTTAAACAGCTCTCATCCAGCCACGGCTGGACCTACATATCTTCACCTCGATGTCACTTCATGCCATCAATTCTTCTTGTGATGTCTTCAAAACTCGACCATCACGTATAGAATATCTCCAATACCGTACATCTCCCGTATAAACAACATACGACAAACCGGTGCCCTCCCGGATCATCGTAGCTTTCACTTCCATTGTTCCTTCGCACGAACGTCCCGCATGACCTTGATCCTCGACCTCAGCTTTCCAAGCTTCGTCTCTTGATCCCGTCATCGATCACGTTCTTCTAGCTCCGGCAACACCTAAAAGCGAACACACAAATAACCAGTACGAGCACAAGTCCACGACTTGACTCAGGGTAAGTTTCACACAACTCACGCCATGTTTTCACATAAGAAACTAATGGATCAGCACACCACTAGCAAAGCACTAAGTCCAAACAAGATACATGTCATCACTTAAATATCCATATTATCCAAAGTATCCACATCAATGTTTCATCTAAAACACTTGCCAATGTTACACATCACATATGATTTCACAATCTCCCCCTTGATGAAAACATTGGCAACCTCTCGTTAACAACACTAGACATTGAACATTGATTGGCATACACATTCACTTAACTCTCAGATTTTCAAAGTTTTGAAAAGAAAATGAAAAACATCAAAAAGTTGGAGAAACACCAATAAAAGAACACCAATAAAAGGTAAAATATGGCATGTATATGTGTTGAAATCTCTCCCCCTTTGACAATGAATTTCATCAAAACCACACAAAAATATTTCCCCCGCTTCAATTTTTTTTAAACTAAAAGCGATTTTTTTCTTGTAATGAGCATTATGAAACATCATGAACATGATAATTGTGCATCCAAGTCATGTAAAAAGTAGTTGTACTCGACATGTATATAAGTATGATGTAATCTACACATGACTAACAATCAAGTATTGTTACGATTTGTTGCAAGACATGGTCTCCCCTTGTCAACTACATCAATACTTGAATACAAAATAGCTTGCAACACATTACATTAAACATAGCACTTTATAAAAGCATAATATTTATTTTCATTGAATTTATATACCAAGTCAATTCAACCTTGTCAAGCCTATATTTAAAACACCATGCCAAGCCTATGTCCAAAGTGCAATGATTAACAATCAGAAGCTTAAGGCAAATGGTAAGCAATCAGAAGCTTAAGACACAGGTTTCAATAAACACAGTAACTTCCAAGTTCATACCAAAGTGCAATGGTAAGCAGTCTCGTGAAAATGTAGTGCGACATTGGCATATTTATTTAGTAAAAATTGCTTGACACCACGTGTCTTTGTATATTTGGAACCTTGATACCATTATATTTTCATCATTGCTAGTAATTAAGTATCCAAGACCAAAATAACCAACAAAGTTTAACCATGACAAGATTTAGTTCAAGTTATCATTCGTATTAGAAATCATGTGATAGACTATTTCATACGAGGATACATATAAAATGACAATGTCCTCAAAACATAAACGTGGTTGCAAAAATGTCATTTCAGGATGGAATACAATGCTCATTACTTTTTCAGATTTTTTATTTATTAAAGATAAAAGAACGAAAAAGAAGCAAGTATCGTACACGAAGAACAAACTCCCCCTCAAACCATCCCGTATGGTTTGATTACTCCAAGTTCACCTCGAAGAAAAGCAAACCGAGAAGAATCCAATGGTTTAGTAAAAATGTCTGCCAATTGACGTTCGGTATCTATAAAGTTGAGCACAACATTTTCTTTTTCAACATGATCTTTAAGAAAATGATATCTTATATCTATGTGCTTAGTTCTAGAATGTTGCACTGGGGTTTTAGCAATACATATAGCACTAGTGTTATCACAATAAAGTGGTACACTTTCTAAAATAACCCCATAATCTTTCATTGTAGCTATTATCCATAAAATCTGTGAGCAACAGCAAGCAGCAGCTACATATTCACTTTCAGCAGTAGACTGTGCAACAGAACTTTGTTTCTTAGAAGACCAAAGTACTAAAGAATTACCCAAAAATAAGCATGTACCAGATGTACTCTTTCTATCAATTCTACAACCTCCAAAATCAGCATCCGTAAATGCACGCAATATAATACTAGAGCAAGTAGAAGCCTAATGCCAAAACACAGGGTGCCATGTAGATACCTGGCCTTGTTGCGAAAAATAACAAAATACCCAACGTGCACCAATAAGGGTATGACCTCTAAAAATATTTCCTCCCCCTGAACATATGTTCCTGCATTACGAATAAGAGGACTTTCGCCACAACAGTAGAGGTACAAGCATCTCCATAAATTATACTTTCAGCCCGAGATGCACGTGTGAGGGAGGAGAACCAATTTTTATCACCGGTCATGTGACGAGAACAACTGGAATCCACTAGCCATATGTTCCCCTTCCTCAAGTGAAGTGCCTACAAACAGGAAACACATGCCGAGATCTCCGTACTGGGGTTAGATAAAAAACTTTTAGGTATCCAGTACTGAGATACACGACGAGTAGGCAAAGCACGAGTTTCCTTATAAATTGGGATAGATTGTACGTGTCTCGTGCAAGTTGAAACGGAAGGTGAAACATTCACCCTAGGCACATAACGGGGAGTAGTAGTTTTATCATGAGCATAATGTGCCTTGAAGGAATTAGATCTAGCTTGTTTTCTTTCCTTTTTAATTACTCTAGCTAGTCTAAAACAAGAACCTACACCATGTCCAGGTTTATTACAATAAGTGCAAGTGTACTTACTTTCAGGTTTAGCATGTGATATATGACCTACATTTGCAATTGTTGAAGTATCATTAGACATGATGCCGGCAGATTTAAAAATCACATTGGTTGGCTTGTTAGATGTTTCAAAAATTCCATTGCCAAGTGACTTAACAATAGTGGGTGGATTAGCCTTAAAATGAGCATGTGTATTAAAACCGAGGCCGGTCTTGTTTTTACTCACTTTAGACTTATCTAAAATCATATTCAGATTTTTGTGCCCACTAGAAAATTTCTGCAAAGATGCGTGTAAATAATTAACTTGATGAGACAAGGCAATACAATTATCACAAACACCATCAATGATTTGTTTTCCACTTTTACAATTAGCGCACAAAGAAACCTCTTGGATATGTAAAGCATTTTCAACATGAGAAACCCTAGCATTTGCATCTTTCAACTTCAATTCAAGAATATGACAATTATTACAAGAAGTTGAATCTGTCAAATCAGAAGTATCCATGCTAGCATCATTAATATGTTTACGTTTATGCACAATAGGTTTCTCATTGTTTTCTAATGCAACTCTAAGCTTATCAAGAGTATCATCATGAATAGAATGCAAAGAGGTAAGCTCAGAATATATAGAATCACAAGACTTGCAGGAATCATCATCAGAAATCATAGACTTAAGTTTAGTAATTTCAGAATTCAAGGATGCAATTTTCAAGTCATATTTCTTAATTCTTTTAGTAGCATGATCAAGCAAGGAACTCAATTTACTAGCACTTTTAAGTAATTCATCATAAGAGAGTTCTACCTCATTGTTGCTGTCACTGTCATAGTCGTCACGGGAGGTAGCACTCTTATTGCTAGCCATAAGACACATCCCATTAATGTCGCGCTTTCCTTTGGATGCATCATCTTCATCAGACTCGATATCCACATCACTCAAGCATGGTTCACCATATTCATTGATTACAGAGAAAATACTGTGAGCCACCGCTCGAGCAAAGTCGCCCCTCTTTTTATTCTTGATGTTGAAGGGGCGCTTCTTCTTCTTGTCCTCCCCATTTTCTTCTTTCGCCATCTTGGATAAGAATTTAGGACAATTTTGGCGAAAGTGATTTGGATCACCACATTCAAAGCACCTTGGAGCATTGTTCCCACCTCTCTTCCTTGAACGAACATTTTGCAGGGCACGTGTAAAACGAGAGGTGAGGAGTGCCAATTCTTCCTCTAGGTATTCTCTAGCTGTTCATTAGTTAGTTGAGACAAAGAAGACAGAGCATAACAATATGTAGAAGTAGCATCATTAGATCTGCCAGGGTTAGTAACAAGTGCAATTGATTTGGAACCGGTTCTCCTAGCAACAATATCTAATTCATGAGTTTTCAATTTTGAGTACAGAATATCAAGTGTAAGTGTGCTCATGACAGTAGATTCTCTAATAGATGTAACTTTCATCTCCCATCTGGACATATCTAATGCACTCAAAAGTTGCCTAGAAGCCTCAGCATCAGTATAAGTAACACCTAATGCACGTAAGTTGCTGAGAATTTTATTAAAGCGTGCAAAGAATTCATCCAAAGATTCACCTGTATTCATCTCAAATCTCATGTACTCCTTTTTGTACATGTCTTGACGCACCTCCTTAACAGAGTTTGATCCTTCATGATAACTACAAAATGCGTTCCATACTTCATGAGCGGATGCAAGGTGAGCGACACGGTCGAAGTCACTTCGTTGTAGACCTTGGATGATGTAGTTCCTCGCCTTGTAGTTGTTCTCCACGTGGACCAAGTTTGTTGGTGTGATCGCATTGTCCGCGGGAAGCTCATAGGACTTGGCGATCTTCTCCCATATGGCGTAACTTTGTGCCATGATGTATGCCTTCATCTTCGCCTTCCAAAACTGAAAATCAACACCATCGAACACACAGGGTTTGGTAGAATACCTATCCATATCTAGCAAGTCTAATCAAACGGATAAGATAGATTAGAGAGACCTTGCTCTGATACCAATTGTGAGATTGAGATAGGCAATCAGAGGGGAGGTGAATGATTGCGCGGAAGCAAATTAAAACTTTTCCCGAAAGTTCAAACCCTAAATCACCTTTCTGTCCGTGATAGTAAAACAGCCGTAACTTTTGATTGGACGAACCAAAAAATACGTATGAGTATGGAAAAGAAAGGTATTAAAATTATCTAACCAACGCAATAACAATCAGCTCAATTGGACTTACCAATCAAAAGATATGATCAAAATAGTAACAGCTGATAGAAAGTTACGAGGATTAATCTAAAACCAATTTCGAGGAATAACAAGAAAGATGAATTAATCGCAATCTTCTCTTGATCTCGTGATAAACCCGCAGAAAAGTATTATGAACTTGTGATGAACCTATACCAAAGTATTAGAAAGATGTAGCACGAAGATATCATGAAGATCCGAGAAGAACAGAGATGACACTGCCAGCAAATCTCTTTATTGCAACGATGTCGATCGATTACAAAAGATGCAACCATGCATCCAAGAACTCTCCAAAAATTGATCTAGATCCAAAGCTTTGAGTTCCCTCACGTCCTTGCTAAAACCCTAGCTAGGATGCCCTATATTTATAAGGGAAAATTCGCAACCCTAAACCGAATCCGAATCCAACACGGACTCCTCTGTCCCGGTCAGTATTTTCTCCGTGGGGCTCGCATACGACCTCGGATTGAGATGACTCCAAAAGCAAAGTTGTTTCTATCGACGACGCGCACAACTTTCATGTGGATCACTTTTCCATCCGACGCCATCTTGATGACGCTAATGTTTAATCTTTAAACAGCTCTCATCCAGCCACGGCTGGACCTACATATCTTCACCTCGATGCCACTTCATGCCATCAACTCTTCTTGTGATGTCTTCAAAACAACCATCACGTATCGAATATCTCCAATACCGTACATCTCCGGTATAAACAACATACGACAAACCGGTGCCCTTCTGAATCATCGTAGCTTTCACTTCCATTATTCCTTCGCACGAACGTCCCGCATGACCTTGATCCTCGACCTCAGCTTCCCAAGCTTCGTCTCTCGATCCAGTCATCGACCACGTTCTTCTAGCTCCGGAAACACCTGAAAGCGAACACACAAATAACCAGTACGAGCACAAGTCCACGACTTGACTCAGGGTAAGTTTCACACAACTCACGCCATGTTTTCACATAAGAAACTAATGGATCAGCACACCACTAGCAAAGCACTAAGTCCAAACAAGATACATGTCATCACTTAAATATCCATATTATCCAAAGTATCCACATCAATGTTTCATCTAAAACACTTGCCAATGTTACACATCACATATGATTTCACAGTAAGCAACAGCAAGATGAACCGACAGCTCATCATTCAAACCGTCTAAGAACTTCTCTCTGCGCTTGGCATCGTTGTTCACATCGTCCGGCGCGTAGCATGACAGCTGGTTGAATACTTCTATATATTCCGACACAGAGCAGCTTCCTTGATGTAGACTGTGAAATTCCTTCTTCTTCAGGCTGAGCACTCCCGCAGAGATGTGGGCGGTGCGGAAGGCTTCCTGGAACATGTCCCACGTAACATCCTCGATGGGGGTGGTGATCTGGAAATTTTCCCACCATGATGCTGCGGGTCCTTCTAACAAATGCGCTGCAAACCGCACTTTCTCTTCCTCAGTGCAGTTGATGGTGACCAAATTCTTATTTACTGAACGAAGCCAATCATCAGCCATAATGGGCTCAGTGGCGCTAGAAAAGGTGGGCGGCCGCAAGCGCAGAAATCTGGTCAGCATATCCACTTGGGGTGGGTGGTGCTGCTGGTTGTTGTGGTTCTGTTGATTGTTGTTGTTGTTGGCCAACTGCTGTGTGATCATCTAGAAGAATTGGGTTTGGGCGGCCAATAACTGCTGCATGGTGGCAGCATTCCCTTCTGCGTCGGCATTGTTAGCCTCGACGTTGCTGGCGGGGTTCTGGCGTCTCGGAGGCATCTGTTTAGGGTAGCATAGATGAGGAACAGATAGAATAGAGCTAAGGATAACTAAACCCCTAAACAAGATATAAACTCAAGCATATATCAATCTTACACTCATCAATCATAAAAGGATTTTGAAAATCATAGCAAAACACACTTGTTCATGATGGGACATTGCCCATAAGGAAAAGAGCACGAGAAAAAGGCAATCGACCTACATTGCCATACACATAGATTGTATGGTCAATGACTATCTCGCAATACTGATAACAATAAAAACTAATATAAGCTGGTAGGCATCAACAAAACTAGGGGAGTGTGGCTGTCGGTGCGGTCCCGTTCGCCTTCCTCTTGGAGCAGGTGTTGGTAGCAAGGGTGTCCATCTCGTAGACGTCCTGGGGCTCCTCCTCCTCAGTTGGCTCCTCCTCCTGAGGTTCCATCTCCTGATCCTGTGGTGGAGGTGGGAACTGGATAGGCGCCGGTGCTACAGCTGGTGCGGCTGCGGCTGCGGCTGCGATGAACACCTGGAACTGCTCGCAGTAGTAGCGAGCCTGGTCCCTCTCATACTGCAGCCGCTCGATGGCGTCTCCCATGTTGAGAACAGTGTTCTCCAACAAGGCCTTGTCTTCCAGCCACTGGGTCTTCTCTCCCATCAGATTACCAACCTGCTCCTCGGCTAGGTCGGCCCTGCTCATCTCGTGCTCGAGGCAAGACTCCAAGTCCACGGTGTTTATCTCCATGTTCTCGAAGTGGGTCGTCACTGGGGTTGCATCCTCGTCGTTGGCTGTAGCCACTGCCGAGCATGCATGGTTCCGCCTTCCAAAGAGGAGGAAGGGGGAGTCCTCGGGGAACTCGTGCCGATAGTCCCGGCACACCTGTGCGAAGGCGCACTGCATGGCGAACTGAAGGCCCTGCTCGAAAGTGGGGTAGCGGCTGATGAAGGTGATATCCGACGTAGCTGGCGCGATCTCACGCCCGCGGATCTTCGCTTCGATCTCCCACTGTGGCTGCCATCCCTCGGGTGCGGCGGTCTCAACTCGGCCTCGGAACCTGGGTGGTGGCAGGTCGAGGAAAGCACACAGTGCCGCCAAAGGGGCACTGAACAACTGGTCGTCGTCCGTGGAGGGGTAGTAGACGTGGGTGAACGGCGGAACATTGCCGAACGGTGTTGGGCTTCCCATCTATAGCAAACAAAGAAGGTAGATAAGGGAGTATCAGTGACATGATCAAATGGTCGAAATGTATGAAGAAAAGATAGTAAAGGTAGTAGAGTGGGAAACAAGTGATGAACATTAATATCAAAGGTGGAAATGTAAATATAAAATTGGATGCATACTAATATGTGATCAACATGGCAACATGATTATAGTGGTGTATGGTGTAAAGATCAAGTATGCATCTGTGGTATAATATAATAAACATGCATATGTGGTATAAAACATAGTATTTGATGTATATGTGGAATAAAACAATAAACATGTCATGCATATGTAGGATATAAATGCAAAGATTCAGATGAATAGGGATAAGGAATAAAATATATGTGCATATATAGATCAGATAGGGATAAGAAATAATTCTAAAGTTTGGTCTTTGGTCTGTCTTATCCTAATCCAAACTAGGGTCACATTCCTACAGGCAACACATTGCTCTGATACCATCTGAAGCGATCCTCCCCCTTACTAGGGTTCGATCTCTGTGCTTACTGTGCTAGTCTCTGGATCGACTCACTAGCACACACAGTTTCATGATGAGGTATACAGAAACAAAGGTCAAAAGTACTTTATTACATCGCATCATCCAGAATTTAAATACTACTTACAACCTCGCATGACCTCTTGGGCCAGCATAAAACAAATACTGTTTCCTCATCGTAAAATAATGTTTCGAAACTACAGCGGAAAAGGGTATAACAAAAGGGCCTCAACTATTCTACGGTGAGAGCATGTTGGAATGTAAGCACATGACCCATGACAAAACGACGAACCTCACTCATCGTCGGATCCACCTGCATTGTTAATTGCAGCCACTACATGGTCAATACATTTGAATGTATTGGCAAGTTCACCAGAGTTATAAAGGACCTACCAAGTACATGCATAATTTGGTTAGGTGGAGTTTGGCTGTTTGCATAAAAGCATCGTAGTTCAATCCTATTAACCAAGTGGTTTTAAATTCTATTGTACACGGGGTAGAAACACCCATGCTCCTATTAACCTAGGCACATTGAGTAGAAACATCAATGCTCCTACCCAGTTCAAACCATTCATTTTATTAGGAAATTGGAATGAGTGAGACCTTCCTTACAGCCCCAATATCTAGTACTTAGTTTGACACTCTCGAGAGGTGGTACACTTTACCCACAAGAAATCGACGTGTTAATCCCTTGCTGTCCTCCAGATGGAGTAGCAACGGCATTGATTACAGGAATTTTCAGAACATATTACCCCAAACCACCTGAGGGACGCGTTCCAACCTACACTGCTACATACCGATGTCACCTCGGATCCAGGTTCATATTTATTACATCCATCCTAGCAGAGCCCATAATACCATGTGGTTGTACTGGAAGCTACTAAACAGGAAACTAGTCCTGTCTCTGGTTACCCCGGGTGGCATTCCTCAGTTGCAACGCAGGCGCTCCCATAGAAATGGACCTGACGTCGCATACATCTCCACTTCCTCAAAGCAGCCCACCCAGGACGGTTCATTGAATTACTTGTTTTGCCGTACACTAGGAAAACCATATTGTAATTCAATAGTATCACATTGTAACAATACCACCCTCGTATATTATCATAGCCTAGCATTTTACTACCACGATGGCAATTGGTGGTGGGGACATGACAAAGGCATTTCTACACTACTAGGATAATCATAGCATAGCATAGATACAATAATAGTCCTAATAATGCAACTAATAAAATCTAGTGCATAATAAAGTAATAGGTGAATGATCAAAGTGAACTTGCCTAGATAGTAGTTGGTATTCAGACACTCTTCACAGGCACACAATTCGCTCTCCGAGAAAACTAAACAAGACCAACAATGCATACATAAACACACCATACAAACAAAAGAATATGTATGCCATGATGCAATGCAAAACATGTGACAAGAGTTTGGTTTATTTTATTTGGGTGATCTACTGATCTTAAGCATAAGTAATCAAAACAAATGCATTAGGGTTTTAAATAGAAAGGCAAAGGCTAGGGTTTAAACCCTAAAATAAGGTTTTATTTGCATCAGCCAAATAAATTAATTCAAAATATTTATGTCTCTGTCCCATTGGACAAATGATAATAAAAAAAAAATTGGGCACTGGTTTCATTCAAAAAGGACTTGTAAATAATTAGTTCTGATTTAAATGGCATAAAACCCTAATCTGTAATTTGAATATGATTCAAATATTCAAATTTGAAATTGTACAGTGCCAAAAGATTCTACATTTCCTAAGGATTCCAAAAAGGTGTGGATCATTAAATTTGGCCAAACAGATTTAAAGTTATGATAATTTGAAGTTTAAGGGGCCTATCTGCAAAATGCCATTTAATTAATCCGGGGAATTAAAAATTAGATTTTCATTTTATTTACGCAGTGACATGTGGTGCGTACCGGTTCCTTTAGGAGAAATAAAAACGATCTAATCTACACTGTTGATCAAAGATCGGACAGACGACGCGAGGTCGGGCTCACCTAGGGTTCCGGCGAGTTTCTCCGGCGGCGGTGGCGCGGGGTGCTCCAGCGACGCGGGCGGCTCGGGGAAGGCACGGGCGTACGCGTCTCGTCAGGGCGGAGGCGCGGGTGGTGGCGGCAGGGCGCGGGCGCGTCGGGGTCGGCGCCTAGGACGAGGACGAGCGCGGCGGCGCGGCACGGGCTCCGGCGAAGCGTCGGGCGGCGGCGGGGGCGGCGCTGCAGGGCACAAAAAAGAAGGCGGCGCACGTCAGGAGATGCGCGAGAGCGCGAGGGAGATGAAGGAGCAGACGGCGACAAGGATGGATCACCGACGTTACGACGCGGGGCGAGAAACGGCGACGGGCGGCGGCGTTCTCCGGCGAGCAATCGTGGTGGCGTGGGCACGTGCGTGCAGGGGCGAGAACGGGGAAAGAGAAGAGGAGGGGGAGAGCTTTATAGGGACGCGGGCTCGAAGGTTCAGGAAGGTCGGAGCAGACGGGGTAGCAGAGATTGCCCGCGGTGGCGTACATGGCAGGCGGTGCGGCGGGCGCAGGCGCCTTTCAAACGAGGAAGAAGCCCCTGAAAGGTGGGCCCCACATGTCAGTGGGTGCGGGCGCGGCGCGGGGCGGCGCGCGCGTGTGCGTGAGGAACGGGCCGGTTTGGCCCAAAGTGGCCGGGCCGGTCCGTTTCTCCCTTTTTAGCCTTTTCGTTTTCTGTTTTTCTCATTTCTTTGATAACTTTTGATTTTGAACTCCAAATTGGTCCAAATAAATTCCAGAAAATTTGTAAAATCATGTTTTACCATGATACAACTTTTGGATGTAGTTTCTCTACAAAATAAAATATATAAAAATACATTTGCCCTATAAATGCTTTTTGGCCATATATCTATTTAAATAAAACACGTTTTCAACTCCAAATAATTATCCAAAAATTATGGGATAGCTTATATATGCATTAAATCCCTTTTATGCATAAACCCTATTGGTTTGAAAATCCAAAGCTCATATGGGTGTAAACAAAATCTTTTAAAGCCTGTTGAGATTCAAAATTTGAATTCAAATATGCAATTGTGGCATGATGCTCATGGATGCAACGCACATGTAAAAGTTTGAAATTTTGGGATGTTACAATTTTCACAACCCTTCTAACAATGATGCCGAGTACGTGGCCCTCTTGCATGGCATGCGCATGGCCAAAGCTTGTGGGGCCACGAGGCTCATGATATACGGCGACTCCTACCTCATCGTTGAGCAAACGATGAAGTCGTGTGACATTGGCCGAAACAGCAATGACGAGGCTGACAGTCTGGCCAACATCGGCTCGACTTGTTCCCCAATCCCGTTCGGAGTATTCCTAGAGATCATCCACCAGAGATCCATCAAATAAAAGAATACTTCGAGTCCCAAGAAGTCAATACCGATCGACGGTGAGCAAAAACCTCTCGACCCTGACTCACCGGACAACCCTGCAGTCGCAACCGGTGAAGAAGAACCCGATGAGATGCTCATGCTCGAGCCGACTTGGATGCAACCCTTTCTTGCGTACATGATGCGCCAAGAACTACCTGCAGACGTTGCAGAAGAACGTCGAATCGCTCGGCGGTCTAAAGCTTTTATCGTCATTGAAGGCGAGCTCTACAAACGAAGCGTCTCCGACGTCCTGCAACGGTGCATTCCACCCGAGGAAGGACGGGAGATTTTGATCGACATACATCAGGGCACATGCGGTCACCATGCAAGCAGCCGTGCTATCGCGGCAAAGGCATTTCGAGCGGGGTTCTACTGGGCGATAGCGATGCAGGATGCTGCTGACATTGTCACCCGATGCGTGGCCTACCAGATGTTCGCCACCAAGCCACATGCCCCGGCTTCAGAACTCAAAACAATACCATTGGCTTGGCCTTTCTCTCAATGGGGACTCGACATGGTTGGACCACTTCAACGATCAAAAGAAGGGGGTCGTACCTTCCTGCTTGTCGCCATCGACAAGTTCACCAAATGGATCGAGGCAATGCCCATCACAAACGCCACGGGAACGACGGCCGTGGCCTTCATTCGCTCCAGCGTATTCCGCTTCGGAGTTCCTCACAACATTATCACCGACAACTTGTCGAACTTCCTTTCTAACGAGTTCCAGGACTTCTGCGAAAAGACTCGCAGTCGGCATCAAAAAACAGTTCATGACTCCCCTGCATCACGCAGCCGGGCATGCGTTGAAGAACTGCCCTCCGTACTCTGGAGCCTGCGGACAACTCCAAATGGCTGAAACAAGTTCACACCGTTCTTCATGGTATACTGTGCTGAAGTAGTGCTACCAACCGACGTCCAGTTCAACGCTCCTCGAGTCACGGCGTACTCTGGACTGGAAGTTGACATGCCAATGGAAGACGCACTCGATGCAGTCGACGAAGCTCGCGACGTTGTGCTCGCACGAGCAGCCGTCTATCAACAGAGCCTGCGTAACTGTTAAACTAACGAGATATGGCAGGCTAGGTAGTTTAAACTAGTTCTATCTCTTCTAACTAGAGTCCTGACCGAATTCCTTTACGGTTAGGATTGTAATCTGTTTGTTATCATGTATGCATGAATATATAAAGAGGGACACGCCGGCTTGGAGGTGATGTGCGATCTTCTCCCAAATCTACCTCGTATTGTGCTCTGTCTTTCATGGTATCAGAGCCTATACGATCTTGTCGTCGCTCGGTGCTCCGACACCGGGGGCGTGCAGCCACGTCCCCCTTTTAGGTTCGGTAGGGGCGTCTGGGGCGGAGACCCAGTTATCGCCGGCACGGCCGATGAGGCCCTATGGGGCCGGTGAGACCAAGTGCCAAGAGTGCGCGCCAGTACCAGAACAAATGCACACCCGTTTTTTACCCAGGTTCGGGCCACCCGGAGGTGTAAAACCCTACGTCCTGCCTGACTGAACTGATATTGA
The DNA here is from genome assembly GCF_000005505.3 of Brachypodium distachyon. Taxonomy (NCBI): domain Eukaryota; kingdom Viridiplantae; phylum Streptophyta; class Magnoliopsida; order Poales; family Poaceae; genus Brachypodium; species Brachypodium distachyon. Next base: position 39,246,647 of record NC_016131.3, on the reverse strand, counting down.
TTGCGGATCAAGCATTTACAAGTTCTCGCCAGGCCAGTTCCCGGGATTCCTCTCAATGTCTAAGTACTCTTTGCTATTCTCTGCTTGCTGTCTACCGGAACCAACTGATCAACTTACTATTCTCCCAATTGTCTGACCCGTCAACCCTCTATAAAAACCCCCTTGACCGTTGGCATGGGTCCTCCTTTTATGCACAAGGGGATGCCACATGTGCCACGGTGCATGGGCTACAAGTGTCCAACGGGGAGGCACGCAACTCTCTCTGGTGAGCTGGTGGCATGCATGGGCGCCACCTCCGCTGCTAGGGGCCTAAGACCCTAGGGTAGGATTGGACAACCACTGTTCCTTGGATCGGACGGGTAACTACCCGTCGGTCGGCTCGTTTACTGAGCCGCACGCCTTACTCCTTGCCTTGGTGGGACCGCGCGTTCCGCGCCCGGCACGCGCCCGTGCGGCGCTGTCCAGTGGGCCCCACGACTCGAGGCGGGGGCACACGTCTGGGAACCCCCAGTCCCCGCAAGTCGGCCCGGGAAGCACCCGGGCCCAGCGCACCCGGGAACCTCCTCCCGGGAAGCAGCTTCCTGGGAGGTGCCTAAGCGGGAATATTCCCAGAAGCCCCGCTAGCCCCTTTCGGGCTGGTAGCTTGCCGGGAAGCTCGTCGGCGCTCCCCGGGATAAGACCTTCCCGGGAACCCGGGAGAGGGGCCCACGCGTCGCGCAGCGGTGGTACCCCGGGTGCCACTGGTGCGACAGTAGCCCCCGGGCGTTGGCCGGCATCACCTGTTCCCGGAAGGGTCTCCCTCTAGTCGGTTGCTGGGCTACGCCGTTAACAGACGCGTGGGCCCCCGATCAGTTGCGGGCCCGCGTCCCTTCGCTGCCCCATGTACGGCGCCGCTAAAAGCGGAGCAGTGCGCGTGAGATTTCCGCCCTAACTCCTCCCCCAAATAGGGTAGTTAAGACACTCCGCGCATTACTCCCAGTGATTAGGAGTTATCCCCGCGCACCCGTAGGGTACGGAACCGGCCGTTACCAAACGGCCGAGCGTCATAAATCTTCCACTGTTGCCAACAGGGGAGCAACACTTTGCCCTTTCGCCTCCATCCTCTTCCGCATCTCGCATCCCTGCGCTCCTGCCAGTTTCCGCCCTCGCTCCCTATGGCGCCCCCCACCACCAGGAAGGGGAAGGAGGTCCAGTCTTCGAAAAAGCCCGCGACCAGCAAGACCGAGGCGGCACTCAAAGCGGCCGCCGCCAAGGACCAGAAGAGGCGGGAGATGCGTGAAAAAGTAGCCTTCTTCCGCTCCGGCTACAACGGCGAGGCGCTGGGGAAGCTCCGGCACGCTGTCGTCTCCAACTTCAACGAGCACGGGGAGACGCGGATCTTCCCGGCGGGCGTCGAACACCAGGATAACGACTTCCGGGTGTTCGCGCGCTTCCTCCTCTGCGGCATGGTGCCACCCTTCTCTCTGTTCCTCCACGCGTTGATGCAGTCTTATCAGTTGCGGGTGGCGCAGCTCCACCCCACGTCGCTCTTCCTCCTCGCCACCTTTCAGTTCCTCTGCGAGGCGTTCGTGGGGGTGATGCCGTCGGTGGGGCTCTTCCGCCATTACTTTTACCCGCGCATCGACAACGCGAAGGCGATGTCGTTGGGGGTGGTTTTCCACGCCCGCGACCAGATGAAGTCGGAGTTCATCGTCCGGTCGGGGAAGAAGATCGAAAAAGAGTGGCGGGGCGACTGGTGCTGGGTCCGAGTGGAGGACCCCCAGGAGTTCATCCAGGCGCCGACAGAGCTGCCGGTGCCCCAGATCGGCTGGCAGGATAGGTACCACCGGGACGCCGACCTCCTCCCCATCGTGGAGAAGATCAAGGCGCTGCGGCTAGCGGGGCTCACAGATGTCGACGTGGCGCGCACCTTCGTCCATCGTAGCATAGCCCCGCTGCAGCTGCGTTCCAGGCCCGCGTGGATGTACACGGGCTCCGGGGACAGGACACGCCTCCAGGCGGACGGCATGGACAACCTGGCAGCGGCCGCCGCTCCTGGGGCGCCCGTTGGTACCGCGACGGCATCCGCGGCAACAGGGGCCGCGAGTGCCTCGACGGCGGCCCCTGCCTTGGCGGCGGCCGCCAGCTCCGCGGTGGGAACTGGTCTCGGGGTGCCCGCCGGTACCCCGGCAACTCCAGCACCTGCGGGGGTCTCCGGTGCCGCGGCGACGGCCTTCGCTCCGGTAGCGGGGGCCTCCGCGAGCTTGGCGCCCGGCGTCGCAGCGGCATCGCCATCGACTCCCGGAGCTCTCCGGGTCACGGAGACACCGCGGGCGCCCACGGCGCCGCCCGCCCGGGGGGTCTTCCGGGGCTTCGCGCTCCGGCGCAACCCTCCAAAGTCCTCCTCGCCAGCGGGCGCCGGCAAGAGGGCGAGGAGCGATTCCCCGCCCGGCTCGCCAAGCAGGAGGACGCGCGCTGACGCTGAAGGCGCCACCGATCCCGCTGCCTCTGGGGCCAGCGTTGGCGCGGGCACGTGCCTTGGCAACCCAGCCCCAGCAGAGACAGAGCCGACACCGGGTATGTTCTCGTTGATTCTCTGCAACTACAATTCCTGTTAGCCAAATTCACAAACATACCTTCTCTTTCTGCAGCAAGCGGTAGCTCGCCCGCGGCAAGACCCTTGGATGCTCCCGCTGGCACAGGCGAGGTAGGGGAGGCTGCACCGGCAAGCCCGACGGCCGCACAAGGTAACCGCCCCGGTCGCCCTTGTTCGCCTTCGATAGCACCAACCATCTCCGACCCTCATGCTTTTCCACGGTTGCAGGCACAAGTGCGCCCGCGCACAGAACAGGCGCGGCCGTGGTCGACCCCGACTCGGTCGTCGGGACCGCGGGGGCGGAGGGGGAGTCGGCAACGGCTCCCACGTCCGCCCCGCTACGACGGACACAGCGGCAGCAGTGGAGACCGCCGCCGCCGCCGCGGCACTCGGCGACGTGCCCGAAGCCGCGGACGTGGCCAGCTCGAGCTCACCTGTCGTCCAACAGGGGACGACCCCCGCCGGAAGCAGGGAGCCCTCTCCAACCCCGGTGCCCCGGAGCCTAGGCGCTGGGAAGTTGTTGGGGAAGGACGGCAAGACCCCAGGGAGCAAGTTGGCGACCCCGCGCCCAGGTCCACTTCGGCAGCTGGGGCTTCATCATCCTCGGGGGCTCTCCCCGGCACCGACCTCGGCACCCTCGCCGGGGTCGCTTGGAATCCTCTTACCTGGGATCCGAGCGTCTTCGAGCGGGGGCACCGGTTTCTGGACGCCGTCCGGGACCAGCAGTTCGCCTTTGTCACCTCCTACAACGAGGTGAGGGAGCGCCACACCGCCGCCAAGAATCAACTCGGCGAGATGCGGGAGGCTATCGAGAGAGAGCGGCGCGAACTCTCCCGGCTGCGCGAGGAGGCGCGCCTCGCCAAAGAGGAGGCGCGGCTGGCCCGGCAAGCCCTGGAGGCTGCTCGGGAGCCGGTAGTCCCGGAGACCGAGCTCCGTCGGCAACTGGAGGTGCAGCGCACGGAGCTCCAAGGAAGGCTCGACGCAATGGCGGCAACTCTAGAAGCGCCCCGGAAGGAGCATGCCGAGGTGCTCGCGACGGCCCAGGCGCGGCTGGACGAGAAGAGCGAGCTGATCACCAACTACCGCGGCGAAATCGAAGGCCTCCACGTCCTGCTGGAGGTGCAGGTCAAGGCCGCCGAGGACGCGGCGAGAGCGGCGACTCAGCACGAGGCCGAGCTCAACTCGGTCAAAGGCAAAGCGGCCGGGCTTGAGGACGAGTTGGCCGCCGTCCAGGAAGAGCTCGCCAAGGCCGGCGAGGCCAACGCGACCCAGGCCTTAGAGCTTGCGAAGCTGGAGGGCCGTCAGCAAGGCCAAGAAGGCCGCGCAAGACGCCCGACTCCATCACGGCACGCTGATCGGGCAGCGACAGCTTGAGACGGAGAAGCTGGCGAAGATCGCCAAGTCGCTGCGCGACCTGCTGCCCAAGTTCGAGCTGCAGGCGGCGGAGGTGGACGGCACGGACGTCACGACGCTGATCCCCTTCTTCTCTGATTTGTTGGGGAAGCTCGGGGCGCTCGATGTCTGGATCACCAAGTATGGCGCCAACGAAGTCGCCAACTGCGCCCGGGAGGTTGTCGGGACAATCCTCCCGCGAATCCATCTCCGGGACCCAGAGTTCCCCTTCAAGTCTCTGCTGGATGCTTGGTCCGACAGCGAGGACGAGCCCACGCACACCCAAGCAGTGTGCGAGTTCGTCGACGAGGTCATCGAGCGGATGCAGATGAACCGGAGCCTGAACCCCCCGTCGACCCCCCGGCCGAAGACGGCAACAGCTCGTTGCCGCAGCACCCAGCTATACTCGTTGCTTCCACTGTACCTTCTTCTTGTTCGCTTTTCCTGCAAGTATGGCGCTTAGCGGCATTTGGACAATGACCTTTTGATTATTCCATGTAACCACTCGCCACCTAGTCAATCAAGCTTGTTAGTTTGCTCAATTTTTGTCCTTTATTCCCGAGGCCGCCTCGCGGGGTGGTTCCCTTAGCCTTTGCGTGTCTTGCCTTGTGTTGCGGGGGGACTCGCGCACGCCTCACCCTTGACCAGACCAGGGACCCGGGACGGACCCGCAGTGCCAACCTGGGGCCAAGCGGTAGCGGGGAGCCACTCCGCTTGCGGGGTAACCACTCCAAGCCGTGTCCTCCCGGGGCAGACCCGGGAGCCACACGGGGAGCGCACTCCCCCCGCAAGCGTCCCTTTTAACATTCCAGCTACGCGCGGGATCCGGGGCCGCACCGAGCGGGGCAGTGCTCAGTTTCGTTCAGCTCTTAGCGAATTCAGCGTTCATGTTCAGATACTTAGCTTTTTTGTTCGGTCTAATGTTTCGCGATGCTCTGCGGTAGAGTGCAGACGGGGCACTGCCTCGGAGGAAACCATCTGGGGTACCTGTTCAAAGGAAACGATCTCGGAGGGATACGGCAGGAACGCGGGGGCAGGATCGCCGGCGGCGGCACCCGCCGACGACGATGCTACCACCACGCTCACGCGGCAACCCTCGCCCTTAGGGGCAGACCCTGGCCTTCAGGGACGAACCCTGGCTTAGGAGGACTCCGCTCCGGGAGCAGCCGCGAGACGGCTATAACGTCCTCGGCGCCGGCTTCGCAACACCCCGAACGGTGGGCACGGGTGACGAGGAAGTTATAGCCTTCCAGCGACAGCCCCCGCAACTGGGGAGACCTGGGTTTTCTCTAGGGAACTCATCCCAAGGGATGCGGCGACCCTTGTTACTCGGGAGCTAAACTGCTCGAGGGCCGCGGCAAGGACGCGGTGATGGGCCGGAACGAGCGACGAGCGCCCGCACCGGCGCCATCACAGCGTCCTCGCAATGACCCGCACCCGAAAAAGGCTCTCTCAAAGGGAATGCGGCCGGGTTTCTATGATAGTGCACCCGTCGGCACAAGGCACGGATGGCATGCACTATCATAGAGTCTCTGCGGCAGCCCCTGCTCCTTGCGGAGGTGCCCTTTGGAGGGGGGCGACAAGGGCACTGTGGCAATGCACCCCGTCGGCGCCGAACGCTGAGGGGATGCACCACCACAGTGCCTCTGCGGCGACCCTCGCCCCGGAACCGCCCCTTTGAGGAAGCGCAGCAGGGGCACAACGGCAATGCATCTGTCGGCGCGGGACACCGATGGCATGCACTACCATCGTGCCTCTGTGGCGCCCCTCGGGGTGGGCTCGATGGGGTGATGCGGCAGGGGCGCGACGGCAGCGCACCCGCCGGCGCTAGGAAGCACCACCTCCGAGCCTCCGTTGCACCACCTGCCTTCACGGCCCCGAACCCGGCTTTGCTCTGAGCTGTCCCATAGTTGGGGTGCGCCTTTTATAGACGCGGGAGGGTGGCTTGCCACCGCGCGCGACGGATCCGCGCGGCGCCGTGGCGCCTTTCCCTCGAATGCGGCGCGGTTTCCGCCGCCATGCTTACCGGGTAACCACGGCACACATGGCGTCAAGCTGTCAACTCAGAAGCCTCGGAGTGCGGGGAACCCCTTGTGTTGCGGTCCTCCCTCACCACAAGGCGCCGGTTTATGGTGCGACCCGTGGGCAGCTCACGGGCACCACATTGTACAAGAGTCCTCCCTTTCCTGCAGGTTAGACTCTTACCAGATCCGAGGTGCTGCAAAAAATTTCGAAACTTACGAAAACAAGTAACACAGGTAAAACAGATAAATCTCTCCTGCTTCCCAGCCCCCAGCACAAAGGGGTCGATGCCAAACTTGGATGTGAGCATTTCCTTTCCCGGGTGCAGCGACTGCGCGGTGCAGGCTGCGGGAGGCCGAGCAACTGCACGCCTAGTGATGCACGTTGCGGGAAGCCCGCCAACGGCATGTCCAGTGCCGGAACGATCCAGCAACGGGTTTTCGTTTCGGGGCCACGGCAGCCCCTTGCTCACAACCGAGTATGGAAAGACACCTTTGTGCACTTAAAGCAGGAGGCAAGAGGGGGAAAACACGCGAATGAACAAGGCAAAAACAAAGCTCAGGGGTGAAACACTTATCTTTATTCACAATTAACTAGCGGTTTACACATGGGGGCTGCCCGGTTACACTAGTTCGAGAGGTATGCATCGGAGGCATCACCTGAGGGTCGGGCTTCGCCGCTTCACGGGTAGAACTTCCGCAAGTGTTCAATATTCCAACTATTGGGCACCGGCAAGCCGTCTTAGGTTTCCAGGCAGACAGCCCCCGGCCTGGTCACCTGCACTACCGGGAAGGGGCCCTCCCATTTCGGAGTCACCTGGTCGGTCGCCGCTAAGTAGAGTAGCAACGGCTCGCCCAACTTGGGGGCGACGAGTATGGGCGGTGACCTCAGGTATCGCTTGAGTTCTTGGAGCGCCGCCTCGGCCTCGACAGTCCAGTTGACTGGACCCTTCTTTTTCATTACCCGGAAGAAAGGCAGGGCACGCTCGCCCAGCCTGGAGATGAAGCGTCCAAGCGCAACAACGCAGCCGTTGGGGCGCTGGACATCTTTCACCTTGCGGGGGGCCTCCATCTTCTCGATGGCTTCTATTTTGGTCGGGTTGGCCTGTATCCCCCGGTGTGAAACCAAGAAACCCAGAAGCTGCCTGGAGTTGACACCGAAGGTGCACTTATCAGGGTTCAGCTTGAGCTTGATCTTGCGGAGGTTGTCAAATGTCTCCCGCAGGTCATCAATTAGCGAGCCCCTACGCTTCGATTTGATGACGATGTCATCCATGTAGGCCTCCGCGTTGCGGGCTAGCTGGGGCCCCAAACTTCCTCGTCACCCGTACCCGCCGTTCGGGGTGTGGCGAAGCCGACGCCGAGGACGTTATAGCAGTCTCGCGTCTGCTCCCGGAGCGGAGTCCTCCTAAGCCAGGGTTCCTCCCTGAAGGCCAGGGTCCGCCCCTGAGGGCGAGGGTTGCCTCGTGAGCGTGGTGGTAGCATCATCGGCGGCGGTTGCTGCCGGCGGCTGTAACATCCCAAAATTTCAAACCTTTACATGTGTATTGCATCCATGAGCATCATGCCACAATTGCATGTTTGAATTCAAATTTTGAATCACAAAAGGCTTTAAGAGATTTTTGTTTACATCCCTGTAACCTTTGGATTTTCAAACCAATAGGGTTGATGTATAAAAAGGGTTTAATGCATATATAAGCTATCCCATAATTTTTGGTTAACTAATTGGAGTTGAAAAAGTATTTTATTCAAACAGATATATAGCCCTAAAGTCATTTATAGGGCAAATGTATTTTTATATATTTTATTTTGAAGAGAAACTACTTCCAAAAGTTGTATCATGGTAGAACATGATTTTAAAAAATTTCTGGAATTTATGTGGACCAATTTGGAGTTCAAACACAAAAGATATCAAAGAAATGAGAAAAACAGAAAAAGAAAAGGCCTAAAAGAAAAAAAAAATGGGTAAACCGGACCGGCCCAGTCCGACCGCGCCCGACCGGTCCGCGCGCACGCGCCCGCAGTCGCTGACTGGTGGGGTCCACCTGTCAGCTGCGTCTTCCCCGAAGGAAAGCGCCGCCGGTCACGCGCGCGATTTTCGGCCGCCGTCCCCGCGCGCCCGCCGCCGCAATCTCGTCCTCCGGCCTTCCATTTTCATGCCTGAGCACGCCTTTATGACCCCCGCGACCTCCTCTCTCTTTCCCCCTTGTTTCCCCATCTATTAGTTTTTATCGTTATCACCATTGCGAGTTAGTCATTGACCATACAATCTATGTGTATGGCAATGTAGGTCGATTGCTTTTCTTCGTACTCTTTTCCTTATGGGCAATGCCCCACCATAAACAAGTGGGTTGTGCTATGTTTTCCAAAACTTTTATGATTGATGAGTGTATGATTGATATATGCTTGAGTTACTACCTTGTTTTGAGGGTTTAGTTATCCTTAGCTCTATTCTATCTGTTTCCTCATCTATGCTACCCTAAACAGATGCCTCCGAGACGCCGGAACCCCGCCAACAACGCCGAGGCTAACAATGCCGACGCAGAAGGGAATGCTGCCACCATGCAACAGTTATTGGCCGCCCAGACCCAATTCTTTCAGATGATTACACAGCAGTTAGCCAACAACAATGCCAACCACCAGCAGAACCCCAACAACAACCAGCAACACCACCCACCGCAAGTGGACATGTTGACAAGATTTCTACGTTTGTGCCCGCCCACTTTTTCCAGCTCCACTGAGCCTATTATGGCTGACGATTGGCTTCGTTCAGTCAACAAGAACTTGGTCACCATCAACTGCACTGACAAAGAGAAAGTGCGTTTTGCAGCTCATTTGTTAGAAGGACCCACAGCATCATGGTGGGAAAACTTTCAGATCACCACCCCCATCGAGGATGTCACCTGGGACATGTTCCAGGAAGCCTTCCGTACCGCCCACATCTCTGCGGGAGTGCTCAGCCTGAAAAAGAAAGAGTTTCACAGGCTATGACAAGGAAGCCGCTCAGTGTCGGAATACATAGAAGTATTCAACCAGCTGTCCCGCTATGCACCGGATGACGTGAACACCGATGCCAAGCGCAGGGAGAAGTTTTTGGACGGTCTGAACGACGAGCTGTCAGTTCAACTTGCTATTGCTTACACTCCCACCTACCAGTCTTTGATTGACAAGGCCATCATTCTGGAGAGTAAGCTCACTCAGTTGGAAAACCGCAAGAAGAGATTTCACCAAGGAGGCTCTCACACTGGCCCGCACCATAAGCAGCGCACCTCCTATGATGGAAGTGGCAGTTCCTCTTTGAGCAGGAACGGGAACCAGGGCAACCACCGCAGTGGAGGTAATAGCCACCACCACCGCCAGGGGAGCCAAGGACACCACCATCAGGGTAGCAATGTGAACCGGCATCATCAGCAGCACCAGCATCAGCAACAGCACCAGTTCGCTCGCCCAAGGCCCATCAATGGAAACGGGAACGGCAGGAACAACGGCAATGGCCAGAACAACAATGGTCAGAACCACAATGCCAATAAGGACATGAGCAAGGTGGAGTGCTACAAGTGTCACAAGATGGGACACTATGCCACCAACTGCCCGGACAACTAGGATGGCACTAGGAACAAGCCCAATCCATTCCAGAAGGGCCACGTGAATCACGTGGATGTGAAAGAGATCACCGAGGAACCAGGTATCATACTTGGCACCTTCCACATTAATGCTTATGAAGTACTAGTTCTATTTGACACTGGAGCATCGCATTCATTCATTTCAAGAGTATTAGTAGAAAGAGGCAAATTACCCTCTAAGACCATGGCTAGACCCATGAAAGTGAACTCACAGGGTGGAACAATACTAGCAACCCGACACTGTCGCCAGCTACCCCTAAGTATTGGGAGACATATTTTTCCCTCTGATCTCATAGTTATAGATTCCCGAGGACTGGACCTAATCTTGGGAATGGACTGGTTGACCTTATATGAAGGATTAGTAGATTGTGCCCAGAGGACTGTCACACTCACTACCCCAGACAAGAGACGCATCCGGTACAAGTCAACCCACGAGCTTAAGAAACCTAAGGTTAATGCTCTTAAGGGGGTTAGCATGGACGATGTACCAATAGTGAAGGAATACCCAGACGTGTTTCCAGAGGAATTACCAGGCATGCCACCGGACCGTGATGTGGAGTTCCTTATAGAGTTAATGCCAGGAAGTGGACCCATAGCCTAGAGACCATATAAGATGGCTGTGGACGAGTTGAAAGAATTGAAGAAGCAGCTAGCTGAACAGTTAGCGAAAGGGTTCATCCGCCCCAGTACATCACTATGGGGAGCACCTGTCCTGTTTGTAGAAAAGAAGGACAAGAGCCGACGGATGTGCATTGACTATCGTTCACTCAACGAGGTGACGATAAAGAATAAGTATCCTTTACCCATAATCAATGACCTATTCGACCAGTTGAAGGGAGCTCAAGTGTTCTCAAAGATCGATCTGCGATCAGGGTATTTTCAGCTGAAAATTCGGAAGATGGATATACCCAAGACGGCATTCACCACTAGGTATGGACTGTACGAGTACACCGTGATGCCTTTTGGTTTGACCAATGCACCTGCATACTTCATGAACATGATGAACAAGGTGTTCATGGAATTCTTGGACAAGTTCGTCGTAGTATTCATCGATGACATACTGATCTATTCCAAGAGCAAAAAGGAACATGAGCAGCACCTACGCATGATTTTGGAAAAGTTGAGAGCGCACCAGCTGTACGCCAAATTCAGCAAGTGTGAATTTTGGTTATCAAAAGTCAGCTTTCTGGGACACATAGTGTCAGGAGCCGGAGTAGCCGTTGACCTAGCTAAGGTTGCAGCAGTTACAGAATGGGAGGCACCGAAGAATGTCGGAGAAGTCCGCAGCTTCCTTGGACTTGCCGGTTATTATCGGAGATTCATTGAGAATTTCTCCAAAATAGCGAAACCCATGACAGAGCTTTTAAAGAAAGAGAAGAAGTTTGCCTGGAATGAGTTTTGTGAAGAGAGCTTCCAGGAATTGAAGAAAAGACTAGTGTCTGCGCCCATCCTTGTTTTACCTGACCTACAAGAGGATTTTCAAGTTTACTGTGATGCCTCGCGTCAAGGTTTGGGAGGAGTATTGATGCAGAATGGGAAAGTTGTAGCGTACGCTTCGCGACAACAAAAGAGTCACGAAGGCAACTATCCCACTCATGACTTGGAGTTAGCATCAGTAGTGCACGCCTTGAAGACCTGGAGGCACTATCTGACGGGAAAGCACTGTGAGCTGTTTACTGACCATAAGAGTCTGAAGTACATATTCACTCAGAAGGAGTTGAATCTGAGGCAGAGAAGATGGTTAGAACTGATAAAAGATTTTGACCTGAATTTACAATACCATCCAGGCAAGGCTAACGTCGTAGCTGATGCATTGAGCCGCAAGGGCTATGTAAATGGACTAACAGCTGGAGAGTTACCACCAGAGTTGTGCGAACAGTTCAAAGACCTCAGACTGGAAATAGTACCGGAAGGTTACTTAGCCACTTTGGAAGTGCAACCCACACTGCTAGATAAGATTAGAGAAGCACAAAAAGATGATTCGGAAATAAAGGAAATAAGAGGGAATATGATTAGTGGAAAGGCCAAAGATTTTCGAGAAGACGATCAGGGAACCATATGGTTCGGAAAACGCATTTGCGTACCGCAAGATCCGAAAATCAGAAAGTTGATTTTGCAAGAAGCCCACGATTCACCATACTCAATCCACCTTGGAAACATAAAGATGTACATGGACCTCAAGGAAACATTTTGGTGGTCCGGATTGAAGCGTGACATCGCAGAGTTCATTGCCTTGTGCGATGTGTGCAGTAGAGTTAAGGCAGAACACCAGAAGCCAGCCGGGTTACTGAGACCATTGCCTATACCGGACTGGAAATGGGATAAAGTCGGCATGGACTTTATCACCGGGCTACCAAGGACTAGATCAGGATATGATTCCATTTGGGTAGTGGTTGACCGTTTGACCAAGGTTGCCCACTTCATACCAGTGAAGACTACATACACCAGTGCACAGTTAGCGAAACGCTACAGTTAGTGACCTCCTCTCTCTTTCCCCCTTGTTTCCCCATCCAATCGCGCCGCCAGGCTGCCCCGATTTCTCACCGGAGCCCGACCGCGCCGCCCGCCCGTCTTCGTCCTCGGCGCCGTCCCCGACCGTCCCCGACCGCGCCCCGTCTCCGCCGTGCCGCGCCGCGCCTCCCCGTGTCTTCCCTGTCGCGCCCACGTCGCCGGATCGTCCCCGCGCCGCCGTGCCTGTGCCCGCGCCGCCGTCCGCCGACTGCGCCGCCCGCTCGTCCCGTCCTAGGCGCCGCCCCGCGCCGCCCGAGCCCCCGCCGACCGCGGCCCCGTCTCCGCCGTGCCGCGCCGTCATCGCCCGTCACTTCCCCGTCACGCCCCGACGCCGGAGCACCCCCGCGCCGCCCCGCCCGGGCCGCGCCGCCGCCGGTTTCCGTCGCCGGAACCCTAACCCGCTGGTGAGCTTCCCCCGATCATCTCGTCCGTCCATCCATCTCCAACGGTGTAGATTAGATCGTCCTTATTCATTTAAACCGAACCGGTACCAATGAATAGGAATGCGCCACGTGGCACCCGAGTTATAAAATAAAAATGTAATTTTATTTCCCCGGATTAATAAAAGGCATTTTTGCAGATAGGCCCCTGTAACTTCAAATGATCACAACTTTAAATCTGTTTGGCCAAATTTAGTGATCCACACCTTTTTGGAATCCTTAGGAAGTGTAGAATCTTTTGGCACTCTCCAATTTCAAATTTGAATATTTGAATCACATTCAAATTACAGATTAGGGTTTTATGCCATTTAAATCATAACTAATTATTTAGAAGTCCTTTTTGAATGGAACCAGTGCCCAAAATTTTGTTTTAGTGTCCTCGGTCCAATGGGGCAGAGAAATAAATATTTTGAATTAAATTGTTTTGCAGATGCAAATAAAACCTCATTTTAGGTTTTAAACCCTAGATTTTGCTTTTGCTTAAAAACCCTAATTACATGTGTTTAATTCTCAAGGCATTGGATCAGCAGATCACCCAAATAAAATAAACCAAACTCATGTCACATGTTTTGCATTGCATCATGACATACATATTCTTTTGCTTGTGTGGTGTGTTTATGTATGTGTATGTTTGCCTGATTGTATAGTTTTCTCGGAGAGCGAACCGTGTGACTGTGAAGAGTGTCTGAATACCAACTACTATCAAGGCAAGTTCACTTTGACCATCATCCTATTACTTTATTATGCACTAGTTTTTATTAGTTGCATTGTTAGGATTATTATTGTATCTATGCTTAACTATGATTCTCCAAGTAGTATAGGGTACCTTTGCCATGTCCTTACCACCAATTGCCATCGTGCTAGTAAAATGCTATGCTATGATAATATACGCGGGTGGTATTATTACAAATGTGATACTATTGAACTACCATATGATTTTCCTAGTTTATGGCAAAACAAGTAATTCAATGAATCGTCTTGAGTGGGCTGCTTTGAGTTTTCGGATGTCGTGACGTTAGGTCCATTTCTATGGGGCCCGCTGAGTCGTCTCTCCGTGTGATTCGGGAGCGTCCATGGTCGTCTCCCCGTGCGATTCGGGGAGCGCCTGTGTAACATCCCAAAATTTCAAACCTTTACATGTGCATTGCATCCATGAGCATCATGCCACAATTGCATGATTGAATTCAAATTTTGAATCACAAAAGGCTTTAAGAGATTTTGTTTACATCCCTGTAACCTTTGGATTTTCAAACCAATAGGGTTGATGTATAAAAAGGGTTTAATGCATATATAAGCTATCCCATAATTTTTGGTTAACTAATTGGAGTTGAAAAAGTATTTTATTCAAACAGATATATAGCCCTAAAGGCGTTTATAGGGCAAATGTATTTTTGTATATTTTATTTTGAGGGAAAACTACTCTCAAAAGTTGTATCTTGATAGAACAAGATTTTACAAATTTTCTGGATTTTATTTGGGCCAATTTGGAGTTCAAAATCAAAAGTTATCAAAGGATTGGAAAAAAAAAAAGAAAAGGAAAGAAGAAAACCGGACCGAACCGGCCTAGCCCGACCGGACCGGCTCGGACTGACCGCGTCCGACCGAGCCGGACCAGCCCGGTCCGCCCGCACGCGCGCCCGGGCCGCTGACAGGCGGGGCCCGCCTGTCAGGGCCTTCTTCCCCGATGGAAGGCGTCGCGATCCCCGCGTGCTTGCCGTTTTCGCCACCGCGCGCCGTCTCCGCCGCAATCCCCTCGCTCCGTCCCGTTCTCGCAGCCCCGAGCGCGTCCCTATAAAGCCCTCGCCCCCGCCGTTCTTTTCCCCCTGCTCGCCCCCGCGCGAACGCCGCCAGGCCGCCCCGATTTCTCGCCGTTGAAGCTCCATCCGCCGCCGTTTTTCCTCTCTCCGACGACGTCGCGGTGAGACACCTCCGAAGCGGCCGCCCTCTCTCTGTTTCCCTCTCTCTCGCGCTTCTTCTGACGCGCGCGCCGACATTTTTGGTCCACTGCAGCGCCCGCCGACCGCCACCCGAAGCCTCGCCGGAGTCCGCCGCCCGCGCCGTCGCGTCTCCGCCGTCCTAGGCAAGCCCTCCGGCCTCCGGAAGCCGCACCGACCCCGTCCCCGTCTCCGCCGTGCCGCGCCGCGCCGACCCCGGCCATCCCCGCGTTGCCCGCGTCGCCGGAGCACCCCGCGCCGCCGCCGCCCGTGCCGCGCCGTCGCCGGAGAAGGTCGCCGGAACCCTAGGTAAGCCCGAGAGCCCCCGTCCGTCCGATCTTTGATCAACGGCTCGGATTAGATCGGGTTAATTCCCTTAAGTGAACCGGTACGCGCCTATCAGAAGCTGCCACGTGTCACCCGGTTTTATAAAATAAAAATGTAATTTTAGTTCTCCGGAATTAATAAAAGGCACTTTTGCAGATAGGCCCCTGTAACTTCAAATGATCATAACTTTTAATCTGTTTGGCCAAATTTAGTGATCCACACCTTTTTGGAATCCTTAGGAAGCGTAAAATCTTTTGGCACTGTCTAATTTCAAATTTGAATATTTGAATCACATTCAAATTACAGATTAGAGTTTTATGCCATTTAAATCGTAACTAATTATTTAGAAGTCCTTTTTAAATGAAACCAGTGCCCAAAATTTTGTTTTAATGTTCTCTGTCCAATGGGGCAGAGAAATAAATATTTTGAATTAAATTGTTTTGCAGGTGCAAATAAAACCTCATTTTAGGATTTAAACCCTAGCTTTGCTTTTACTTAAAAACCCTAATTACATGTGTTTAATTCTCAAGGCATTGGATCACCAGATCACCCAAATAAAATAAACCAAACTCATGTCACATGTTTTGCATTGCATCATGACATACATATTCTTTTGCTTGTATGGTGTGTTTATGTATGTGTATGTTTGCTTGATTGTATAGCTTTCTCGGAGAGCGAACTGTGTGACTGTGAAGAGTGTCTGAATACCAACTTCTATCAAGGCAAGTTCACTTTGATCATTCACCTATTATTTTATTATGCACTAGATTTTATTAGTTGCATTGTCAGGATTATTATTATATCTATGCTAGCTATGATCTATCCTACTAGTATAGGATACCTTTGTCATGACCTTACCACCAATTGCCATCGTAGTAGTAAAATGCTATGCTATGATAATATACGAGGGTGGTATTAATACAATGTGATACTATTGAATTACAATATGAATTTCCTAGCGTATGGCAAAACAAGTAATTCAATGAACCATCCTGGGTGGGCTGCTTTGAGTTTTCGGATGTCGTGACGTTAGGTCCATTTCTATGGGGCCCGCTGAGTCGTCTCTCCGTGTGATTCGGGAGCGTCCATGGTCGTCTCCCCGTGCGATTCGGGGAGCGCCTGCGTCACAATGTGGGATGCCACCCGGGATAACCAGAGACTGGACTAGTTTCCTGTTTAGTAGCTTCCAGTACAACCACATGGTATTATGGGCTCTGCCAGGATGGATGTAAGAAATATGAACCCGGATCCGAGATGACATCGGTATGTAGCAGTGTAGGTGGGGGCGCGTCCCTCAGGTGGTCTGGGGGAATATGTTCTGAAAATTCCTGTAATCGATGCCGTTGCTACTCCACCTGGAGGACAGCAAGGGATTAACACGTCGATTTCTTGTGGGTAAAGTGTACCACCTCTCGAGAGTGTCAAACTAAGTACTTAGCCGTGTCCCCGGTTACGGACAATTATGAGCAACTAGACATCGGAGCTGTAAGGAAAGTCTCACTCATTCCAATTTCCTAATAAAATGAATGGTTTGAACTGGGTAGGAGCATTGATGTTTCTACTCAATGTGCCTAGGTTAATAGGAGCATGGGTGTTTCTACCCCGTGCCCAATAGAATTCAAAACTATTTGTCTAAAAATGATAGGATTTGAACAATGATGCTTTTATGCAAAATAGCCAAACCCCACTTAGCCAAACTATGCATGTACTTGGTAGGTCCTTTATAACTCTAGTGAGCTTGCCAATACATTCAAATGTATTGACCACGTAGTGGCTGCAATTAATAATGCAGGTGGGTCCGACGATGAGTGAGGCTCGTCGTTTTGTCATGGGTCATGTGCTTACATTCCAACATGTTCTCTCCTCTGGGGGTAGATGAGGCCCTTATACTCTACTTTTCCGCTGCAGCTTCATGACACATTGTTGTCATGGTTTTGAACATTATTTGTTTATGCTGGCCCAAGAGGTCATGCAAGTTTGTAAGTACAATTTAAGTTCTGGATGATACGATGTAATAAAGTACATTTGACCTTTGTATCTTGGTATTACATCTTGAACTGTGTGTGCTAGTGAGTCGATCCAGGGACTAGCACAAGTAAGCACAGAGATCGAACCCTTGTGAAGGGGGATCGCTTCAGATGGTATCAGAGCAAAGTGTTGCCTGTAGGAACGTGACCCTAGTTTGGATTAAGATAAGACAAGACCAAAGACCAAACCTTAGGAAATGTTCTCATCCCTTTCTGTTCTATATCTATATACATACATTTTATTCCTTATCCCTATTCATCTAAATCTTTGCATTTATAACTTACATATGCATGACATGTTTATTGTTTTATTCCACATATACACCGAATACTATGTTTATTACTACATATGTATGCTTAATATATTTTACCACAGATGCATATTCGATTTTTACACCATACACCACTATAATCATGTTGCCATGTTGTTCACATGTTAGTATGCATCCAATTTTATATTTACATTTCCACCCTTGATACTAATGTTATCACTTGATTCCCACTCTACCACTTTTATTTTATTTTTACTTACATTCGACCATTTGATCATGTCACTGATACTCCCTTATCTCCTTCTTTATTTTCTATAGATGGGAAGCCCAACACCATTCGGCAATGTACCGCCGTTCACCCGCGTCTACTACCCTTCCACGGACGACGACCAGCTGTTCAGTGCCCCTTTGGCGGCACTGTGTGCTTTCCTCGACCTGCCACCACCCAGGTTCAGAGGCCGAGTTGAGACCGCCGCACCCGAGGGATGGCAGCCACGGTGGGAGATCGAGGCGAAGATCCGGGGGCGTGAGATCGCGCCAGCTACACCGGATATCACCTTCATCAGCCGCTACCCCACCTTCGAGCAGGGCCTTCAGTTCGCCATGCAGTGCGCCTTCGCACAGGTGTGCCGGGACTATCGGCACGAGTTCCCCGAGGATTCCTCCTTCCTCCTCTTTGGAAGGCGGAACCATGCATGCTCGGCGGTGGCTACGGCCAACGACGAGGATGCGACCCCAGTGACGACCCACTTCGAGAACATGGAGATAAACACCGTGGACTTGGAGTCTTGTCTCGAGCACGAGATGACCAGGGCCGCCCTCGCCGAGGAGCAGGTTGGTAACCTGATGGGAGAGAAGACCCAGTGGCTGGAGGACAAGGCCGTGTTGGAGAACACTGTCCTCAATATGGGAGACGCCATCGAGCAGCTGCAGTACGAGAGGGACCAGGCTCGCTACTACTGCGAGCAGTTCCAGGCGTTCATCGCAGCAGCAGCCGCAGCAGCACCAGCTGCCGCACCGGCGCCAGACCAGGTTCCACCTCCACCACAGGATCAGGAGATGGAGGCTCAGGAGGAGCCGACTGAGGAGGAGGAGCCCCAGGAGGTCCACGAGATGGACACCCCTGCTACAAACACCCGCTCCAAGATGAAGGCGAACGGGACCACACCGACAGCCACACTCCCTTAGATCTGTTGATGCCTACCAGAATTTATCTTTTCTTCTAGCTATAGGTAGTGCGAGTTAGTCATTGACCATACAATCTATGTGTATGGCAATGTAGGTCGATTGCTTTCTCCTCGTACTCTTTTCTTTATGGGCAATGCCCCACCATAAACAAGTGTGTTTTGTTATGATTTTTCAAAACCTTTTATGTTGATGAGTGTATGATTGTTATATGCTTGAGTTACTACCTGGTTTTGAGGGTTTAGTTATCCTTAGCTCTATTCTATCTGTTTTCCTCATTTATGCTACCCTAAGCAGATGCCTCCGAGACGCCGGAACCCCGCCGACAACGCTGAGGCTAACAATGCCGAAGCTGACGGAAACGCTGCCACCATGCAACAGTTATTGGCCGCTCAGACCCAATTCTTCCAGATGATCACCCAGCAATTGGCCAACAACAATGCCAACCACCAGCAGAACCACAACAACCAGCAACACCACCCACCCCAAGTGGATATGCTGACCAGATTCCTACGTTTGCGCCCGCCCACTTTTTCCAGCTCCACTGAGCCTATTATGGCTGACGATTGGCTCCGGTCAGTCAACAAGAACTTGGTCACCATCAACTGCACTGACGAAGAGAAAGTGCGATTCGCAGCTCATTTGCTAGAAGGACCCGCAGCGTCATGGTGGGAAAATTTTCAGATCACCACCCCCATCGAGGATGTCACCTGGGACATGTTCCAGGAAGCCTTCCGCACTGCCCACATCTCTGCGGGAGTGCTCAGCCTGAAGAAGAAGGAATTTCACAGGCTACGACAAGGAAGCCGCTCTGTGTCAGAGTACATAGAAGTATTCAACCAGCTGTCCCGCTATGCACCGGACGATGTGAACACCGACGCCAAGCGCAGAGAGAAGTTCTTGGATGGTCTGAACGACGAGCTGTCAGTTCAACTTGCTATTGCTTACACCCCGACCTACCAGTCCTTGATCGACAAGGCCATTATTTTGGAAAGCAAGCTCGCACAAATGGAGAGCCGCAAGAAAAGACTTCACCAGGGGGGCTCTCACACTGGACCGCACCAGAAGCAGCGCACCTCCTATGACGGAAGTGGCAGTTCCTCCTTGAGCAGGAACGGGAACCAGAGCAACCACCGTAGTGGAGGTAATAGTCACCACCACCACCAGGGAATCCAAGGACACCACCATCATGGTGGCAATGTGAACCGGCACCATCCACAGCACCAGCCTCAGCAACAGCACCAGTTCGCTCGCCCAAGGCCCATCAATGGCAACGGGAACGGCAGGAACAACGGCAATGGCCAGAACAACAATGGTCAGAACCACAATGCCAATAAGGACATGAGCAAGGTGGAGTGCTACAAGTGTCACAAGATGGGACACTATGCCACCAACTGCCCGGACAACCAGGATGGCACTGGGAACAAGCCCAATCCATTCCAGAAGGGCCACGTGAATCACGTGGATGTGGAAGAGATCACCGAGGAACCAGGTATCATACTTGGCACCTTCCACATTAATGCTTATGAAGTACTTGTTCTATTTGACACTGGAGCATCGCATTCATTCATTTCAAGAGTATTGGTAGAAAGAGGCAAATTACCCTCTAAGACCATGGCTAGACCCATGAAAGTGAACTCACCGGGTGGAACAATACTAGCAACCCGACACTGTCGCCAGCTACCCCTAAGTATTGGGAGACATATTTTTCCCTCTGATCTCATAGTTATAGATTCCCGAGGACTGGACCTAATCTTGGGAATGGACTGGTTGACCTTATATGAAGGATTAGTAGACTGTGCCCAGAGAACTGTCACCCTCACTACCCCAGACAAGAGACGCATCCGGTACAAGTCAACCCACGAGCTTAAGAGACCCAAGGTTAATGCTCTTAAGGGGGTTAGTATGGACGAAGTACCAATAGTGAAGGAATACCCAGACGTGTTTCCAGAGGAATTACCAGGCATGCCACCGGACCGTGATGTGGAGTTCCTTATTGAGTTAATGCCAGGAAGTGGACCCATAGCCAAGAGACCATATAAGATGGCTGTGGACGAGTTGAAAGAATTGAAGAAGCAGCTAGCTGAACAGTTAGCGAAAGGGTTCATCCGCCCCAGTTCATCACCCTGGGGAGCACCTGTCCTGTTTGTAGAAAAGAAGGACAAGAGCCAACGGATGTGCATTGACTATCGTTCACTCAACGAGGTGACGATAAAGAATAAGTATCCTTTACCCATAATCAATGATTTATTCGACCAGTTGAAGGGAGCTCAAGTGTTCTCAAAGATCGATCTGCGATCAGGGTATTTTCAGCTGAAAATCCGGGAAATGGATATACCCAAGACAGCATTCACCACTAGGTATGGACTGTACGAGTACACCGTGATGCCTTTTGGTTTGACCAATGCACCTGCATACTTCATGAACATGATGAACAAGGTGTTCATGGAATTCTTGGACAAGTTCGTCGTAGTATTCATCGATGACATACTGATCTATTCCAAGAGCAAAAAGGAACATGAGCAGCATCTGCGCATGATTTTGGAGAAGTTGAGAGCGCACCAGCTGTACGCCAAATTCAGCTAGTGTGAATTTTGGTTATCAGAAGTCAGCTTTCTTGGACACATAGTGTCAGGAGCCGGAGTAGCCGTTGACCCAGCTAAGGTTGCAGCAGTTACAGAATGGGAGGCACCGAAGAACGTCGGAGAAGTCCGTAGTTTCCTTGGACTTGCTGGTTACTATCGGAGATTCATTGAGAATTTCTCCAAAATAACGAAACCCATGACAGAGCTGTTAAAGAAAGAGAAGAAGTTTGCCTGGAATGAGTTTTGTGAAGAGAGTTTCCAGGAATTGAAGAAAAGGCTAGTGTCCGCACCCATCCTTGTTTTGCCTGACCTACAAGAGGATTTTCAAGTATACTGTGACGCCTCACGTCAAGGATTGGGAGGAGTGTTAATGCAAGGAGGAAGAGTTGTAGCGTACGCTTCGCGACAACTAAAGAGCCACGAAGGCAACTATCCCACTCATGACTTGGAGTTAGCATCAGTAGTGCACGCCTTGAAGACCTGGAGGCACTATCTGATGGGAAAGCACTGTGAGCTGTTTACTGACCATAAGAGTCTGAAGTACATATTCACCCAGAAGGAGCTGAACCTGAGGCAGAGAAGATGGTTAGAACTGATAAAAGATTACGACCTGAATTTACAATACCATCCAGGCAAGGCTAACGTCGTAGCCGACGCATTGAGCCGCAAGGGCTATGTAAATGGACTAACAGCTGGAGAGTTACCACCAGAGTTGTGCGAACAGTTCAAAGACCTCAGACTAGAAATAGTACCGGAAGGTTACTTAGCCACTTTGGAAGTGCAACCCACACTGCTAGATAAGATTAGAGAAGCACAAAAAGATGATTCGGAAATAAAGGAAATAAGAGGGAATATGATTAGTGGAAAGGCCAAAGATTTTCGAGAAGACGATCAGGGAACCATATGGTTCGGAAAACGCATTTGCGTACCGCAAGATCCGAAAATCAGAAAGTTGATTTTGCAAGAAGCCCATGATTCACCATATTCAATCCACCCTGGAAACACAAAGATGTACATGGACCTCAAGGAAACATTTTGGTGGTCCGGATTGAAGCATGACATCGCAGAGTTCATTGCCTTGTGCGATGTGTGCAGCAGAGTTAAGGCAGAACACCAGAAGCCAGCAGGGTTACTGAGACCATTGCCTATACCGGACTGGAAATGGGATAAAGTCGGCATGGACTTTATCACCGGGCTACCAAGGACTAGATCAGGATATGATTCCATTTGGGTAGTGGTTGACCGTTTGACCAAGGTTGCCCACTTCATACCAGTGAAGACTACATACACCAGTGCACAGTTAGCGAAACGCTACATGTCCAGAATAGTGTGTTTACACGGAGTACCCAAGGAAATAGTTTCAGACAGAGGTACCCAGTTTACCTCAAGATTTTGGGGACAACTACATGAGTCTCTAGGAACAAGACTAGAATTCAGTACAGCCTTTCATCCGCAGACGGATGGACAGACCGAGAGAGTAAATCAGATTCTTGAGGACATGTTGAGAGCCTGCGCTCTGGATTATGGGTCTAGTTGGGAGGACAATTTGCCGTATGCAGAATTCTCATACAACAACAGTTTCCAAGCCAGCATTGGAATGTCACCGTTTGAAGCTTTGTATGGAAGGAAATGCAGAACACCATTGTTATGGGATGGTGTAGGAGACCGTAGCCTATTCGGCCCGGATATGATCAAGGATGCCGAGGAAAAAGTTAGACTCATCCGAGACCGGCTGAAAGTAGCCCAGTCAAGGCAGAAAAGCTACGCAGATTCTAAACGTAGGGAAGTCATCTACGAGGCTGAAGACAGAGCGTATCTCAGAGTTTCACCGATACGCGGAGTAAAGAGATTTGGTATAAAAGGGAAACTAGCACCCCGATTCGTCGGACCTTTCAAGATATTGTCGCGACAAGGAGAGGTAGCCTACAAGTTGGATTTGCCGGAAGCACTGTCAAACGTCCACAATGTCTTCCACGTATCGCAACTGAAGAAGTGTCACCCCGAGATGGCCGACACACCCCTGAGGGATACGATTCCACTTGAGGAAGTCCAGTTACAGGGTGACCTCACCTATGAGGAGAAACCGGTCAGGATCGTAGATACAGCTGAGAGACAGACTCGATCCAAGACCATCAAGTTTTGCAAAGTTCAGTGGGACCATCACACAGAAGAAGAAGCCACTTGGGAACGCGAAGATGAACTTCGAGAAGACCACCCACACCTCTTTGCTGGCCACACCGAATCTCGAGGACGAGATTCATCTTAAGGGGGTTAGGTCTGTAACATCCCAAAATTTCAAACCTTTACATGTGCATTGCATCCATGAGCATCATGCCACAATTGCATGTTTGAATTCAAATTTTGAATCACAAAAGGCTTTAAGAGATTTTGTTTACATCCCTGTAACCTTTGGATTTTCAAACCAATAGGGTTGATGTATAAAAAGGGTTTAATGCATATATAAGCTATCCCATAATTTTTGGTTAACTAATTGGAGTTGAAAAAGTATTTTATTCAAACAGATATATAGCCCTAAAGGCGTTTATAGGGCAAATGTATTTTTGTATATTTTATTTTGAGGGAAAACTACTCTCAAAAGTTGTATCTTGATAGAACAAGATTTTACAAATTTTCTGGATTTTATTTGGGCCAATTTGGAGTTCAAAATCAAAAGTTATCAAAGGATTGGAAAAAAAAAAAAAAAAGGAAAGAAGAAAACCGGACCGAACCGGCCTAGCCCGACCGGACCGGCTCGGACTGACCGCGTCCGACCGAGCCGGACCAGCCCGGTCCGCCCGCACGCGCGCCCGGGCCGCTGACAGGCGGGGCCCGCCTGTCAGGGCCTTCTTCCCCGATGGAAGGCGCCGCGATCCCCGCGTGCTTGCCGTTTTCGCCACCGCGCGCCGTCTCCGCCGCAATCCCCTCGCTCCGTCCCGTTCTCGCAGCCCCGAGCGCGTCCCTATAAAGCCCTCGCCCCCGCCGTTCTTTTCCCCCTGCTCGCCCCCGCGCGAACGCCGCCAGGCCGCCCCGATTTCTCGCCGTTGAAGCTCCATCCGCCGCCGTTTTTCCTCTCTCCGACGACGTCGCGGTGAGACACCACCGAAGCGGCCGCCCTCTCTCTGTTTCCCTCTCTCTCGCGCTTCTTCTGACGCGCGCGCCGACATTTTTGGTCCACTGCAGCGCCCGCCGACCGCCCCCCGAAGCCTCGCCGGAGTCCGCCGCCCGCGCCGTCGCGTCTCCGCCGTCCTAGGCAAGCCCTCCGGCCTCCGGAAGCCGCACCCGCCCCGTCCCCGTCTCCGCCGTGCCGCGCCGCGCCGACCCCGGCCATCCCCGCGTTGCCCGCGTCGCCGGAGCACCCCGCGCCGCCGCCGCCCGTGCCGCGCCGTCGCCGGAGAAGGTCGCCGGAACCCTAGGTAAGCCCGAGAGCCCCCGTCCGTCCGATCTTTGATCAACGGCTCGGATTAGATCGGGTTAATTCCCTTAAGTGAACCGGTACGCGCCTATCAGAAGCTGCCACGTGTCACCCGGTTTTATAAAATAAAAATGTAATTTTAGTTCTCCGGAATTAATAAAAGGCACTTTTGCAGATAGGCCCCTGTAACTTCAAATGATCATAACTTTAAATCTGTTTGGCCAAATTTAGTGATCCACACCTTTTTGGAATCCTTAGGAAGCGTAGAATCTTTTGGCACTGTCTAATTTCAAATTTGAATATTTGAATCACATTCAAATTACAGATTAGAGTTTTATGCCATTTAAATCGTAACTAATTATTTAGAAGTCCTTTTTAAATGAAACCAGTGCCCAAAATTTTGTTTTAATGTTCTCTGTCCAATGGGGCAGAGAAATAAATATTTTGAATTAAATTGTTTTGCAGGTGCAAATAAAACCTCATTTTAGGATTTAAACCCTAGCTTTGCTTTTACTTAAAAACCCTAATTACATGTGTTTAATTCTCAAGGCATTGGATCACCAGATCACCCAAATAAAATAAACCAAACTCATGTCACATGTTTTGCATTGCATCATGACATACATATTCTTTTGCTTGTATGGTGTGTTTATGTATGTGTATGTTTGCTTGATTGTATAGCTTTCTCGGAGAGCGAACTGTGTGACTGTGAAGAGTGTCTGAATACCAACTTCTATCAAGGCAAGTTCACTTTGATCATTCACCTATTATTTTATTATGCACTAGATTTTATTAGTTGCATTGTCAGGATTATTATTATATCTATGCTAGCTATGATCTATCCTACTAGTATAGGATACCTTTGTCATGACCTTACCACCAATTGTCATCGTAGTAGTAAAATGCTATGCTATGATAATATACGAGGCTGGTATTAATACAATGTGATACTATTGAATTACAATATGAATTTCCTAGCGTATGGCAAAACAAGTAATTCAATGAACCATCCTGGGTGGGCTGCTTTGAGTTTTCGGATGTCGTGACGTTAGGTCCATTTCTATGGGGCCCGCTGAGTCGTCTCTCCGTGTGATTCGGGAGCGTCCATGGTCGTCTCCCCGTGCGATTCGGGGAGCGCCTGCGTCACAATGTGGGATGCCACCCGGGATAACCAGAGACTGGACTAGTTTCCTGTTTAGTAGCTTCCAGTACAACCACATGGTATTATGGGCTCTGCCAGGATGGATGTAAGAAATATGAACCCGGATCCGAGGTGACATCGGTATGTAGCAGTGTAGGTGGGGGCGCGTCCCTCAGGTGGTCTGGGGGAATATGTTCTGAAAATTCCTGTAATCGATGCCGTTGCTACTCCACCTGGAGGACAGCAAGGGATTAACACGTCGATTTCTTGTGGGTAAAGTGTACCACCTCTCGAGAGTGTCAAACTAAGTACTTAGCCGTGTCCCCGGTTACGGACAATTATGAGCAACTAGACATCGGAGCTGTAAGGAAAGTCTCACTCATTCCAATTTCCTAATAAAATGAATGGTTTGAACTGGGTAGGAGCATTGATGTTTCTACTCAATGTGCCTAGGTTAATAGGAGCATGGGTGTTTCTACCCCGTGCCCAATAGAATTCAAAACTATTTGTCTAAAAATGATAGGATTTGAACAATGATGCTTTTATGCAAAATAGCCAAACCCCACTTAGCCAAACTATGCATGTACTTGGTAGGTCCTTTATAACTCTAGTGAGCTTGCCAATACATTCAAATGTATTGACCACGTAGTGGCTGCAATTAATAATGCAGGTGGGTCCGACGATGAGTGAGGCTCGTCGTTTTGTCATGGGTCATGTGCTTACATTCCAACATGTTCTCTCCTCTGGGGGTAGATGAGGCCCTTATACTCTACTTTTCCGCTGCAGCTTCATGACACATTGTTGTCATGGTTTTGAACATTATTTGTTTATGCTGGCCCAAGAGGTCATGCAAGTTTGTAAGTACAATTTAAGTTCTGGATGATACGATGTAATAAAGTACATTTGACCTTTGTATCTTGGTATTACATCTTGAACTGTGTGTGCTAGTGAGTCGATCCAGGGACTAGCACAAGTAAGCACAGAGATCGAACCCTTGTGAAGGGGGATCGCTTCAGCCTGCGTCACAATGTGGGATGCCACCCGGGGTAACCAGAGACTGGACTAGTTTCCTATTTAGTAACTTCCAGTACAACCACATGGTATTATGGGCTCTGTCAGGATGGATGTAAGAAATATGAACCTGGATCCGAGGTGAGATCGGTATGTAGCAGTGTAGGTTGGAACGCGTCCCTCAGGTGGTTTGGGGGAATATGTTCTGAAAATTCCTGTAATCGATGCCGTTGCTACTTCATCTGGAGGACAGCAAGGGATTAACACGTCGATTTCTTGTGGGTAAAGTGTACCACCTCTCGAGAGTGTCAAACTAAGTACTTAGCCGTGTCCCCGGTTACGGACAATTATGAGCAACTAGATATTGGAGCTGTAAGGAAAGTCTCACTCATCCCAATTTCCTAATAAAATGAATGGTTTGAACTGGGTAGGAGCATTGATGTTTCTACTCAATGTGCCTAGGTTAATAGGAGCATGGGTGTTTCTACCCCGTGTCCAATAGAATTCAAAACTATTTGTCTAAAAATGATAAGATTTGAATAAAGATGCTTTTATGCAAAATAGCCAAACCCCACTTAGCCAAACTATGCATGTACTTGGTAGGTCCTTTATAACTCTAGTGAGCTTGCCAATACATTCAAATGTATTGACCACGTAGTGGCTGCAATTAACAATGCAGGTGGATCCGACGATGAGTGAGGTTCGTCGTTTTGTCATGGGTCATGTGCTTACATTCCAACATGCTCTCTCCTCTGGGAGTAGATGAGGCCCTTTTACTCTGCTTTTCCGCTGCATCTTCATGATACATTGTTGTCATGGTTTTGAACATTATTTGTTTATGCTGGCCTAAGAGGTCATGCAAGTTTGTAAGTACAATTTAAGTTCTGGATGATACGATGTAATAAAGTACTTTTAACCTTTGTATCTTGGTATTACATCTTGAACTGTGTGTGCTAGTGAGTCGATCCAGGGACTAGCACAAGTAAGCACAGAGATCGAACCCTTGGTGAAGGGGGGGATCGCTTCAGCGGCGATCCTGCCCCTGCGTTCCTGCCGCATCCCTCCGAGATCGTTTCCCTTGAATAGGTACCCCGGATGGTTTCCAACCGAGGTAGCGCCCCGTCTGCACTCTGCCGCAGAGCATCACGGAACGTTGGACCAAACGGAAAAGCTATGTATCTGAACATGAACGCTGAATTCGCTAAGAGCTGAACAAAACTGAGCACTGCCCCGCTGGGTGCGGCCCAGGATCCCGCGCGTAGCCGGAGTGTTAGAAGGGACGCTTGCGGGGGGAGTGCGCTCCCCGTGTGGCTCCCGGGTCCGCCCCGGGAGGACACGGCTTGGAGGGGTTACCCCGCAAGCGGAGTGACTCCCCGCTACCGCTTGGCCCCAGGTCGGCACTGCGGGTCCGTCCCGGGTCCCTGGTCTGGTCAAGGGTGAGGCGTGCGCGAGTCCCCCCGCAACACAAGGCAAGGCACGCACAGGCTAAGGGAACCACCCCGCGAGGCGGCCTCGGGAATAAAGGACAAAAATTGAGCAAACTAACAAGCTTGATTGACTAGGTGTCGAGTGGTTACATGGACTAATCAAAAGGTCATTGTCCAAACGGCGCTAAGTGCCATACTTGCAGGTAAAGCAAACAAGAAAGAGGTACGTAAACCTTTGATCCGTAATCAATATCAGCTCAGACAGGCAGGACGTAGGGTTTTACACCTCCGGGTGGCCCGAACCTGGGTAAAAAACGTGCGTGCGTCTGTTCTTGGACTAGTGCAGACCCCTAGCACTTTGCCTTCCCGGCCCCGTAGGGCCTCATCGCCCGTGCTGGCGATCATCTGGTCCCACCCCAAACGCCCCTACCGAACCTAAAAGGGGGGACGTGGCTGCACGCCCCCGGTGTCGGAGCACCGAGCGACGACACATACAGTCCATACCTAGTGGTGAATGCCGTCTTGGGTATATCCATCTCTCGGATTTTCAACTGAAAATACTCTGATCGCAGATCGATCTTTGAGAACACTTGAGCTCCCTTCAATTGATCGAAGAGATCATTGATTATGGGTAAAGGATACTTATTCTTTATCGTCACTTCATTTAGTGAGCGATAGTCAATGCACATCTGTTGGCTCTTGTCCTTGTTTTCCACAAACAGGACAGGTGCTCCCCATGGTGATGAACTGGGGCGAATGAACCCTTTCGCTAACTGTTCAGCTAGCTGCTTCTTTAATTCCTTTAATTCATCCACAGCCATCTTATACGGTCTCTTGGCTATGGGTCCACTTCCTGGCATTAACTCAATAAGAAACTCCACGTCACGATCCGGTGGCATGCCTGGTAATTCCTCTGGAACCAGTGCGGAAGGTGACGGCCCAAGCGGCCATCAAGTTTTTCAAAAGCATTGTGTGCTGGTTCGGTGTGCCAAACAGCATCATCACCGACAACGGCACGCAGTTCACAAGCGCAGTGTTCCAGGCCTATTGTGAGGGCACGGGCACTAAGTTGCACTTCGCGTTCGTCGCTCATCCGAGGAGTAACGGGCGGGCGGAGCGAGCTAACGCAGAAGTGCTGCTGGGGCTCAAGACGAGAAGCTTTGACAAGCTCAAGGGCCACGGGAAACACTGGGTTGAAGAACTCTAGCCCGTGCTGTGGTCAATCAGGACCACACCTAGTCGGGCAACGGGCGAAACTCTTTTCGCCCTTGTCTACGGGGTAGAAGCGGTGCTGCCCCTTGAGCTCAAGCACGGATCTCCCCAGGTACGTGCGTACGGCAACACCAGCCAACACGAGCAAAGGGTTGATGATCTAAACTTCATCGAAGAACTTCGATGCCGGGCTGCTGCGCGAGCCACACGCTACCAGTAGGGACTCCGTCGTTACCATGATTGGTGAGTCCGTCCCCGGGGGCTCGAGAACGGAGACCTTGTCCTGCGCCGGCTACAAGGAACGAAGGCCGGGAACAAGTTGACTCCGAAATGGGAGGGCCCCTTCCGGGTAGTGCAGGTGACCAGGCCGGGGGCCGTCTGGCTGGAAACCGAAGACGGCTTGCCGGTGCCAAATAGTTGGAATATTGAGCACTTGCGCAAGTTCTACCAGTGAAGCGGCGGAGCCGGACCCTTAGGTGATGCCGCTGATGCATACCTCTCGAACTAGTGTAGCCGGGCAGCCCCCGTGTGTAAACCACTAGTTATTGTGAATAAAGATAAGTGTTTCGTTCCTGAGCTTTAAAGTTGCCTTGCTTACTTGTGTGTTCCCTTCTACTTTTATCTCCTGCTTGTGGTGCACTGAAGTGTCCTTCCCAAACTTGGTTGTGAGCAGGGGGCTGCTGGAGCCTCGAAAGCAAAAACCCCGTTGCCGGATCACTCTGCCACGGGGCATGCAGTCGCTGGGTTAACTGGGACGTGCATCAAGGGACATGCAGTTGCCGGGTCCCCCGCCATGTGCATCACGGGGCGTGTGGTTGCTGGGCTCCCCGCAACATGCGCCTCGGCTGGGGAGTAGAGTGCTCACATCCAGGTTGGCATCGACCCTTCCGTTCCCGGGGGTTGGGAGGCAGGAGAGATGAGATTACTCGTGTTGCTTTATGTATTTTCGTGAATTTCGAAAAAAAATTGCAGCACCTCGGGCCTGGTAAGAATCTAACCTGCAGGAAAAGATGGAATCTTACGCACTGTGATGCCCGTGGGCTGCCCACGGGTCGCGGCGTGTAGCAGGGCCTTGTGGTGCGGGACGACCGCAACACAAGGGACTCACCGCACTCTGAGGCCCCTGGCTCGGGAGGGCGACGCCACGTGTGCCACGGCAACTTGGCATGCAAGGTGGCGAAGACTGTACCATATTTCAAGGGAGGGATGCCACGGGTGCCGCGTTGATCCGTCGCGTGCGGTGCAAACTCCTCCTCCGCGCCTATAAAAGGCGCGCCCCCAGCCATGGAACGGCTCCGAGCGAAGCCGAGAAAAGGGTTGTTAAGGCGGGCGGTGCCGTGGAGGCGCGATGGTGGTGCATGCCATCAGCGCCTAGCACCGACGGGTGCACTGCCATTGCGCCCTTGCCGCATCGCCCCATCGAGCCTGCTCCCAGGGGCGTCGCAGAGACACGATGGTGGTGCATGCCATCCGTGCTCCGCACCGACGGGTGCACTGCCACCGTGCCCTTGCCGTGCCTCCTCAAGGATGCGGCTCCTGGGCGAGGGCTGTCGCGGAGGCACTGCGGTGGTGCATTCCATCGGCGCCCGGCACCGACGTGCGCACCACCGCAGTGCCCCTGCCACATCCCTCCAGAGGACACCTCCGCAAGGAGCGGGGGCTGCCGCAGAGACACTATGGTGGTGCATGCCATCAGCGCCTCGCGCCGATCGGTGCACCATCATAGTGTCCCTGCCGCATCCCCCTAAGAGAGCCTCACTTTAGGCGCGGGTCGTTGCGAGGACGCTGTGATGGCGTCGGTGCCGGCGTTCGCCGCCTGTTCCGGCCCATCATCGCGTCCCTGTCACGGCCCACGGGCAGTTTCGCTCCTAGGTAGCGAGGGCGGCTGCAGGAACATCGTGCAATCCTTGCCGCCCACTTTCGGCGGTGGTGGCGAGGAAGCCACGGTGTTCCTGCTGCGGTCCTCCGGCGGGTTTTCCCCAAGCAGCGAGGGCTGTTGTGGGGACGCCGTGACGTCCTCGTCGCCCGCGGTCAGCGGCGGTGCCGAGGAAGTCACGGCATCGCTGCCGCACCCCCCGGAAAGGGCTCTTCCAAGGACGAGGGTTGCCGCAGCGTCCCCGCTGCTTCCCTCTCTCAGGCATTTTGGAGGGATAACGAGCCAGGAGTGCTCCACCGGTGAACGCTTCGGGCGCAAGACTGAACGAAAAGCTATGTACTGACATCTAAATGGCGAACCCACTAAGAACTGAACGTAATTGAGCGCTATCTCGCCGGGTGTGGCCCTAGACCCTGCGCGTAGCTGGAGTGTTAGAAGGACGCTTGCGGGGGGAGTGCGCTCCCCGTGTGGCTTCCCGGGTCCATCCCGGAAGGGCACGGCTTGGAATAGTTACCCCGCAAGTGGAGTGGCTCCTCGCTACCGCATGACCCCAGGTCGGCACTGCGGGTCCGTCCCGGGTCCCTGGTCTGGTCAAGGGTGAGGCATGCGAGTCCCCGGTAACACAAGGTAAAACACGCAAAGGCTAGGGGCGCGAGACGGCACCGGAAACAGAGAACAAGAATTTGAACAAGTTAAAGAGCTTGATTGTCTAAGTGTTGAACGATTGCATAAGCTAATGGGAAAATAATTGTTCAAACGGCGCCAAGCGCCACACTTGCAGGAAGGAACAAAAAAAAGAAGATACATCGTAAAACATAAAGGATGGCTGGGGGCTACGGCAACTAGTTGTCGGCGTCTTCGGCCGGGGGCTCCGGGGACGGCTCGGGCACCAGCTTCCGTCTGCATCCGCTCGACCACTTCGTTGACGAACCCGCGCACCGCTTGGGTGTGCATGGGCTCGTCCTCGCTATCCGACCAGGTGTCCAGCAGGGACTCGAAGGGAAACTCCGGGTCCCGGAGATGTATCCTCTGGAGGATTGTCCCGGCAACCTCCCGGGCGCAGTTGGCGACCTCATTGGCGCCGTACTGGGCGATCCAGACGTCGAGCGCCCCAAGCTTCCCCACCAAGTCGGAGAACAAGGGGATCAACGTCGAGATGTCGGTGCCGTCCACCGCTGCGCCCTGCAGCTCGAACTTAGGGAGCAGATCGCGCAGCGCCTGGGCGATCTTCAGCAGCTTCTTGGTTTCTATTTGCCACTGCCCGATAAGCGTGCTGTGATGGAGCCAAGTGTCGTGCGCGGCCTTTTTGGCTTTGCGGACGTTGTCTTCCAGCACCGCAAGCTCCGCGATCTTCACCGTGATGTCGTTGCCGGCCTTGACGAGCTCCTCCCGGACGGCGACCAGTTCGGTCTCAAGCTTGGCCGCTCTGTCCTTGGCGGAGCCAAGCTGGATCTCGTGCCAAGCTGCTGCTCCCACCGTGTCCTCGGCGGCCTTGACTTGCACCTCCAGCTTGACGCAAAGGCCCTGAATCTCGCCGCGGTAATTGGCGATCAGGTCGCTCTTCTCATCCAGTCGGGCCTGGGCCACCGCAAGCACCCCGGCGTGCTCCCTCCTGGTCTCCTCCAGGGTTGCCGCCATCGAGTCCAGCTCCCCCTGAAGCTTCGTGCGCTGGGCCTCCTATTGCCGGTGGAGTTCGGCCTCCGGGACCACCGGCTCCTCGGCGTCCTCCAAGGCTTGCCAGGCGAGGCGCGCCAGCCGGGAGAGCTCTTGCCGTTCCCGCTCCACGGCTTCCTGCACCTCAGCAAGTTGGTTGTTGGCAACGGCGTGGTGCTCCCTCACCTCGTTGAAAGAGGTGACGAAGGCTTGTTGTTGGTCCCTGACGGTGTCCAGGAACTGGTGCCCCCGCTCGAAGATGCTCGGATCCCAGGTGATAGGATTCCAAGCTAGTCCGGCGAGGGTGCCGAGGTTGGTGTTGGGGAAGGCAGCCGAGGACGACGAAGCCCCCGCTCCCAACGTAGGGCTGTGCGCGGGGTCGCCCGCTTGGTCTGGGGGGTCCTGTCGTCCCTCCCCGGCAGCTCCCCCTGCACCTGCGCCCGGGGACCCCGAGGTTCGAGAAGCCTCCCTGTCCTCGGCAGGGGCCGTTCCCTGCTGGGCGGCAGGTGAGTCCGCGCCAGTCGCATCTGCGGCTGCAGGCGCGTCGCCAAGCGCCGTCCCAATGTTGACGGTAGCCACCGCTACCGTTGCCACCGATGCGGCAGGGCTTGGTGCGAGAGCCGGTTCCGGCTCTTCCGCCGCCCCTGTGATCTCAACGACAGAGTCGAGATCAATCATGGTGGTGCACGCTCCCGGTGTGGCCACACTCGTGCCTACAGCAATAAGAAGCGTGAGGATTGACGAGTAAGAGAGCGACCGGAAACGGACAAGGGTGGCCGGGGTGGTTACCTTGCACGGCAGATGGACTTGCGAGGGGGGCCTCCCCCGCCTCGCCTGCGCCGGCGGGAGCCTCCGAAAGGCTTGCCGCGGGCGAGCTACCGCCTACTGAAAAAGAAGGTACGTTTATATGATTAACTAACAACTGAAAAAATGCAGCAAAGGAGCCGTACCAGTTGCCGGCCCCGCTCCCGTAGGGGCTGGGTCGTCGTCGGGCGCAATGACGGCGCCGCTGACCCCTGTGGCGGTCGGGTCAGGGACACCGCCGGTGTCCGCGCATGCCCTTTTGCTCGGCATAGTGGGCGGGGAGTCGCTCCTCCCCCTTTTGCGGGCACCCGCCGGCGAATTGGACCTCGGGGGGTTGCGCCAGAGCGCGAAGCCCCGGAAGACCCCCCGAACGGGCGGTACCGTAGGTGCCCGCTGGGTCACCGTGTCCTGGGGCGTCGCAGGAGACGGTGGCGAGGCCACCGCGGGATCAGAGGCTGAACTTGAGGAGGCTGCCGGCACACCCCCGGCGGCTGTCGCTGCCGAGGCTGTTGCCGGGTTGCTCGTGGTCCCCGCCAAGGCGTCGGCGGGTGCTACCGGAGCAGCTGTCGACGCGGTGCCGGCGGCCGCTGCTAGGGCGAATGTCGCCGTCGTGACTCCGGTGACCCCCACGGACGCGGGGCGCTGCCAAAGTACCGACGGGCGCCCCTGGAGTGGCCGCCGCAGCAGGGTTGGCGGCCGCTGCCGGGGCGAATGTCGCCGCCGAGGGGGCAGCCGCGGCCGCTGCGAACGCCCTTGATCTCCGCACGATCAGGGGCGCGTTGTCGCTGTCCTCGTCGTCGTCGTCGACGGGGATGACTTCCGAGGACGCTGCAGCCTGGCCCACCTCGTCATCCAACGATTGGAGGGAGGGCCAGCTGATCCCAAACTCGCCCCCGCTCTCCTCGAGCACCTTTTTGTCACGGGGTGCTAGTAGGGGAGTGCGCGGGGCCCGAGTGGGGGTGTCGTCCATCAACCCCCACTCGTTGCAGGGCGGGAACATTGTCGATTGGAAGGTCTCACCGGAGATTCCCCTCACCCACGTCTTGAGGGTTTCCAAATCCATGCTATCTTGCTGGAGGCGTGTCCTGTCCCCGGGACCCGTGTACCTCCACGCGGGCCGGGAGCGCAGTTGAAGCGGCGCTATACGCCGATGGATGAAGGTGCGCGCCACATCCACATTGGTGAGCCCCGCCGGCTGCAGCGTCTTGATCTGCTCCACTATGGGGAGGAGATCGGCATCGCGGTGGTACCTGTCTTGCCAACTGTTTTGGGGTTGCGGCAGCTCCGTGGGTGAGCCCCGCCACTCCTTTTCAATCTTCTTCCCCGACTGGACGATGAACTCGGACTTCATCTGGTCGCGGGCGCGGAACACCACCCCCGACGACATCGCCTTCGCATTGTCAATACGGGGGTAGAAGTAGTGGCGGAAGAGCCCATCGATGGCATCATCCCCACAAACGCTTCGCAGAGGAATTGGAAGGTGGCGAGGAGAAACAACGAGGTGGGGTGGAGCTGCGCCACCCGCAGCTGGTACGACTCCATCAGTGCATGGAGGAACAACGAGAATGGCAGCACCAGACCGGTGAGGAGGAAGCGTGCGAACACCCGGAAGTCATTGTCTTGGTGCTCGGCACCTGCCGGGAAGATCAACGTCTCCCCGTGCTCATTGAATTTGGAGGCGACGGCATGCCGGACCTTGTCCAGCGCCTCGCCGTTGTAACCAGGGCGGTAGAAGGCGAGCGTGGCCCGCATCTCCTGCTTCTTCTGGACTTTGGCGGCGGCTTCCTTGGTTGCCGCCTCGCTCTTGCTAGCCGCTGCTCTCTTCGAGACCTGCACCTCTTTTCCCTTCCTAGTGATGGGGGGCGCCATGGGGGATGCAGGTGAAAGCTAGCAAGAACACTTGAGTGCGAGATGCGAAGGAGGATGAAGGCGAAGGCAGTGGGGAATAGTGTGTTTTCCTCTTTTTGGCAGCGGTAAAATCTTTATAACATCCGGCCGTTTGGTAACGGTGCCGGGAGGAGTTCCCGGGCGCGGGCTCCCGCCTCAAGGGTGGGGCCCAGCGGGCAGAGCAACAGCGCCACGCGGGCGCGTGGCGGGCGTCGGGTGCGTGGCCTTGCCAAGGCGAGGAGTGAGGCGCACGGCGCATTAAATGAGCCGATAGGAGGGGCGTTACCCGTCCAAATCAGGTGAACAGTGGCTGTTCAATCCTACTCTCAGGGTTTTAGGCCCGTAGCAGCGGAGGTGGCGTCCATGCGTGCCACCAGCTCACCGAGGGGGAGTTGTATGCCTCCCCGTTCGACACTTGTAATGCATGCGCCGCGGCACCTGTGGTATCCCCTTGAGTATAAAAGGAGGACCCCCGCCGGCGGTCAAAGGGTTCGGGTTTTGTTCGGTGAGGTTTCTGACTAGTCCTAGTCCAAGGATAGCAAGTAGCACTTAGCAAGAAAGGAGAGAGCGCCTAGGGACCCTCCCCCGGCATCGTGTAAACACTTGACCTATTATAAATACCAGTTCAGACAGGCACGACGTAGGGTTTTACACCTCCGGGTGGCCCGAACCTCGGTAAAAACGTATGTGCATGTGTCCTTAGCTTGCATGCATCTCGGGTACATCACTTTGTAGGTCATGAAGGCCATCGGCCACGCTGGCGATCGCCGGAGCGATCCCCGACACCCCTGCCAAACCTAAAAGGGGGCATGACCGCACGCCCCCGGTGTTGGAGCCCCGTGCGACGACAGCCCCGCCAGGTTGGCCTCCTGGGAAAGATAGGCCCGGGAAGCCTGCCCCAAGGTGATCGTCGTTGGCGAAGAAAATGCCAAGGGCCGGAACAGGAGAAGCACCCGCTTCGTGGGTACCCGAGAACTCTGGTCCCGGGAAGTGGAAGGAACGCTACCCCGGCGACTGCCGGGCGCGCTAGCCGGGAAGGGGCTCCCTGCAACCCGCGCTCGGGCATGCAGGTGGGGCCCGCAGAACAGTGAAGACAGGACGAGATAGTGGGCGTAGTGCATTTAATGCACCGACATGAGTCACATCGGTAGGGCTAATCTTGCTTAGCAAGGCTAGAGCGTCTACCCTATAATCAATTTTTATGTACCATGTAAAGTGGCCTGGGCGCTGCATGGCGCCCAGTGCGAATCAATAGTAATGTAATTCCTGTGGCGATGATATGCGTGTAGAAAACGTGTCTCGCTGCATGTATCGGCACCTATGGTATCCCCTTGTCTATAAAAGGAGGACCAATGCCACCGGTCAAAGGGTTCCTGTTCGAGTCAGCGTTAGTAGTAGCAAGGAGTATTGCCCCTGTTCACAGAGAATTCCCTTAGGAGAACAAGTAGTTCCCCCGGGAACTCCCCGGGGCACCCTGTAAACACACGCATTCTTGTGAATACAACACAGACCAGGACGTACGGTGTTACACCTCCGGATGGCCCGAACCTGGGTAAACTCACGCGTCGACACTTCGTGTATTTCGTCACGTCCGGCGATCGCCTCGCCCTCCACCGAACCAAAAAGGGGTGGTCAGCATCCCCCGTGCCGGAGACCCGTGCTCCGACAACTTTTTAGCATCCCTAGGTCACAGTTGTTTCAATTCCACTCATATACTCCGGTACTCAATAAAGCTTTCAATATTCTCTACATAGAGGTCTCTTATTTGCTTTTTGGGCTCGCCACCTACTCGGGGGTTCACCCAAGCTTGATATAACATCTTATCGCAAGCCAAACAACGCAAAGCTCAATTTCCAGCTCTCTTTACTCAAAAGGATGGACCCAAGGAGTGCTTGTCTTGGACGCACCCGACACTCAGGGGCTGCGTCCAATCGACTCCAATGCTTGTCTTGGCCGTACCCGACACTCGGGGGCTGCGTCCAATCGACTCAAATGCTTGTCTTGGACGCGCCCAACACTCGGGGGCTGCGTCCAATCGACTCAAATGCTTGTCTTGGACGCGCCCAACACTCGGGGGCTGTGTCCAATCGACTCTAATGCTTGTCTTGGACGTGCCCGGCACTCGGGGGCTGTGTCCAATCGACTCTAATGCTTGTCTTGGACGTGCCCGACACTCGGGGGCTCCGTCCAATTGACTCTAATCCTTGTCTTGGATGCACCCGACACTTGGGGGCTGCGTCCAATCGACTCTAATGCTTGTATGGGACGCACTCGACACCCGGAAGCCGTGTCTAGTTAGCAAGTAAACGAAGTAATACTCATGCAAGTAAAGCTCACTTTGGTCCACGCCCGACTACTCGTAGTCGAACCCGGACCCGGGGGGTACTCCCACCGGGAGCGCTGGTCGTGCACCCGGTAGATATTACTCGCGTCCCTGCACCTTTAAGATTCAAGGGAGGATAAAGGATCTCAGAATCACTCCCATCGGGAATCTCTAGGTTCAAATTCACATTCAGACGCAATTATAAGTTATAAAAAAGCTCTTTCTACAAAAACGGCCCTCGATTAAGATACAATCGTCACCCGACTTGGGGGCTACTCCCACCGGGAGCATTGCTCGCGCACCCGATAGAATATATTCCACTACTATTTACTATGGACTCGGCAGTCGACGCTGTCGAGCTATATGGTCTTCTTCCTTCTAGTAACGCCAGCCGATGATCCTCACCGCCTGCGCGTAAACATCCTTGAAATGAGGTCGCATGTCGTTTTCATCGTCAGGGTCACCAGGAAGCTCCGTGATTCGGCTGAGATCGAGTCGAGGGTGCTGGATCCGCACAAACGCCAGGGCTATCTGTGCCCCCCGGACCAGTTGACGATACATCAGCTCCAAGAAGATGCTATCTTGCCCAAGCTTTCGGGTCAGCTTGCTCAGCTCTTGGGGCACCTCCTCTGAGGGCCAGAATGCCTGATGAATCGCCTTCAAAGTTTCTAAGTGAGAATCGAAGAAGCTTCTGTTCTGGTCTATGCGGTCCCGCAGAAGCATCCGGTCATGACCCCTTGCTCGGTCAGACCAGAACGATGATCGATCGATCGTTTGGCGAGCATTCAGGACACTATTTACCCAATCTTGCTCGGCTCGCAGGTCGGTCGGCACATCTACGAACAACTCATGTTTGCAAAGCACAAGTCAAAAAGAATAAGAACCAAGTGAAAAGGAGGCAGAGGCTCACATTGAAGCTGAGAACTCAGCCCGCGAAGTTCCTCGAAGATAAACTCTTCGCGGGCAGCAGCCGGCTTTAGCTTGGTCTTGGCGCTCTGCAACTCGCTCACGGCTCTCCGACTCTGCATCGTCAAGTCCTTGGCCAGAGTTTCGGCTTCTTGGAGGCGTCGACGAAGAAACTCTAGTTCGCTTCGAGTCTTGTCCAGGGAAGGAACCTCCTTAGGAGCCATCGACTCCACGGTTTTCAAAGGGTGCATCTCAGCTGAGACATCAGCACTCGGGTGTCGCAACTTTCTCGGCGCCTACTTCGACTATCAGAATCACGGGCTCTTTTTGCCGCTGCAGAACAGAAATCCCCTTTTAGTCTCGAGAAGGATTCAAAGACATCAAGCACCTGTCCGACTCATATCAGTGCAAAGCAACAGAGATGTTTCTTTATTAATAACGCTGACATTCGAGCAAGGGTGATACAAAAATAAAGAAACATTACAAAGAAGACAGGAGAAACCCTAAGAAGTCTAAACTTCAAGCTTGGCCCACCTCTGGCTTGGCGCAGGAGTCGACGATGGCGGAGCCGCTTCTCCCTCAGCGGCCATACTCCCCAGCTGAGCCGATAGTTGGGTCGCCAGTTCTTCCCCAAGCTGGAAGTAAGGCGTCAAGGCTACCTCCTCCCCGCTGGGTAACAACGGAGGGCCTGAAGCCACCTTCCGCAGCACGTCCTCGCCGACGCCGTGTGCTAATGCTAACACGAACGTCGACTCCGCACCAGAATTGGTCTGGACCCGGCTGAATTCGTCCAGGGGGTCCGGGTCAGCACTGAAAAACTCTATGAGTTTCCCTAGCGACTCCGGCACCGGCTCGTCAGGAAACATCTTCCCGAACAAACAGGCGAGCACCCTGGAAGCTTGCTGGACGCCAGTCGCCGCTTCCGAGCTGATGCTATCCACAGCGTCAATCACCTTGTCGAGTGAATTCTCACTCGAGGTCAAAAGACCGGACAAGGAAAGCAGGCCTACAAAAGAGCCAAAGCATTAACAATGTATTCAAACGAATGGATGCAACTACGATATTCTTACCTACAAGAGGACCGACGACTTCTTGGAGTCGGACGGCTCTCGTCTTCTCAGTCTCGGCCTCCCTGGCAAGAAGGGCTTCCAAGGATTCTTGGGTGAGGCGTTTTTCAGCCTCCAGCTTGTCTGCTGACTCCCTGGCTAGATCAGCAAGCTTCTTCTCCAAACTCTTGGATTGAAGCTCGGCGGCATCTTTGAGGGAGTTAGCCTGAGAAAGGAGATCTAGACGACAAACAGTAAGATACAATCGTTGTTCGACTCAAATAAAGATTGGGTTGGAAGTATTACCTTGAGCAGACCTGCTCTTGTTGGCTTCGCTCCAAGTCTCGGCGAAGCTGATGTTGCTCAGCCGTCACCTCCTCATAGCGATAGACAAACTCCGTTATGGAGCGGATGATCGGCTGCAACCATGATTGCGTCAGCATATGACTCATACTCCCATACTCCTACCGGGAGAGTAAAATTCTTTAACAAAAGAAATTTACTTGACAAAAGAATTCAAAACTTATGTGGCAAGCTGGAGTCGGGGGAGCCGTTTCGGCTCCGCTGCTCTCCAAGCTAGTTGACGAGTCGGTCAACCCTTCGAGTTGATGCTCCTCACTCGCCGGAGAAGACGCCTCAGGCATTGCTACCTGAGGCTCAACCGTCTCAACGACGATTGTAACATCCCAAAATTTCAAACTTTTACATGTGCATTGCATCCATGAGCATCATGCCACAATTGCATGTTTGAATTCAAATTTTGAATCACAAAAGACTTTAAGAGATTTTGATTACACCCCTGTAACCTTTGGATTTTCAAACCAATAAGGTTGATGTATAAAAAGGGTTTAATGCATATATAAGCTATCCCATAATTTTTGGTTAATTATTTGGAGTTGAAAACGTATTTTATTCAAACAGATATATAGCCCTAAAGGCATTTATAGGGCAAATGTATTTTTATATATTTTATTTTGAGGGGAATCTACTCCCAAAATTTGTATCATGGTAGGACATGATTTTACAAATTTTCTGGAATTTATTTGGACCAATTTGGAGTTCAAACTCAAAAGATATCAAAGAAATGGGAAAAGCAGAAAAAGAAAAGGGCTAAAAGAAAAAAAAAATAGAAAACCGGACCGGCCCGGCCAAAATGGGCCGAACCGGCCCAGTCCGACCGCGCCCGACCAGCCCAGCCAGCCCGGCCGCCCGCGCGCGCGGAGACGCTGACAGGTGGGGCCCACCTGTCAGGCTCGTCGTCTCCGTTTGGAAGGCGCCCGAGCCGCCCGCGCCGGCTACCCGCGCCGCCGCAATCACCGGAATCTAGAGATTCCGGCCTTCCCGAAACCCACCGGCCGCGTCGCTTTAAAGCCCGAGCACCCCGCTTCTTTTCCCCCCCGTTTGCCCTCGCTATCGCGCCACCAGGCCGCCGGAATTGCTCGCCGTTGAAGCTTCGGACGCCGCCGCATCTTCGCTCGCCGACGCCGTCTCGGTGAGCCATCCTCGTCACTGCTCGCGCCTTCGTCTTCCTCTCTCTCGCGCGCACCCCATGACACGCGCTCTTTTCGCTTTCGTGCCCTGCAGCTCGCCGACGACCGAGCCCGAAGCTCCGCCGCCGTCCGTCGCCCGCCGCCACGGCCCCGTCGTCCGAAGTCATGGCCAAGGGTATCCTATACTACTAGGATACCCTTGTAATTCAATAGTATCACATTGTAATAATACCGCCCTCGTATATTATCATAGCATAGCATTTTACTACCACGATGGCAATTGGTGGTGAAGTCATGGCCAAGGGTATCCTATAATACTAGGACGGATCATAGCTAGCATAGATACAATAATAATCCTAACCATGCAACTAATA
The DNA here is from genome assembly GCF_000005505.3 of Brachypodium distachyon. NCBI lineage: Eukaryota > Viridiplantae > Streptophyta > Magnoliopsida > Poales > Poaceae > Brachypodium > Brachypodium distachyon. Next base: position 39,205,193 of record NC_016131.3, on the reverse strand, counting down.
AAATCTAGTGCATAATAAAGTAATAGGATGATGGTCAAAGTGAACTTGCCTTGATAGTAGTTGGTATTCAAACACTCTTCGCAATCACACTGTTCGCTCTCCGAGAAAACTATACAATCAAGCAAACATACACATACATAAACACACCATACAAACAAGGAATATGTATGCCATGATGCAATACAAATCATGTGACATGAGTTTTGGTTTATTTTAAACACACCAAAGCATTGATAATTAAGCACATGCGATTAGGGTTTTTAAACAAAAACAAAAGCTAGGGTTTAAATCCTAAAATGAGGTTTTATTTGCATCTGCAAAACAATTTAATTCAAAATATTTATTTCTCTGCCCCATTGGACAGTGGACAATAAAACAAATTTTTGAGCACTGGTTTCATTCAAAAAGGACTTCTAAATAATTAGTTATGATTTAAATGGCATAAAACCCTAATCTGTAATTTGAATGTGATTTAAATATTAAAATTTGAAATTGGAGAGTGCCAAAACATTCTACACTTCCTAAGGATTCCAAAAAGGTGTGGATCACTAAATTTGGCCAAACAGATTTAAAGTTATGATCATTTGAAATAACAGGGGCCTATCTGCAAAAAGACCATTTAATTAATCCGGGAAGTTAAAAAAAATTAGATTTTCATTTTATTAACTAGGGCCACGTGGCGCATTCCTATTCGTTGGTACCGGTTCGGTTTAAGTGAATAAGGACGATCTAATCTACACCGTTGGAGATGGATGGACGGACGAGATCGATCAGGGGAAGCTCACCGGCGGGTTAGGGTTCCGGCGACGGAAACCGGCGGCGGCGCGGCTCGGGCGTGGAGGCGGGCGGCGTTCGAGTGGACCTCGGGTGTCGGGGAGGACACAGGGAGGCGCGGCGCGGCACGGCGGAGACGGGGGCGCGGTCGGTGGCGCTCGAGGACGGCGGGGTCGGCGCCTAGGACGAGACGGCGGGCGGCGCGGCACGGCGGACGGCGGCGCGGGCACGGGCGGTCGTCGGCGGGGAGCTGCAGCGCACGGGAGTGAAGATGGCGCGCGTCAAACGAAGCGCAAGGGGAAGACGCTCCAGAAATTTGTGAGCTCGGGCGGTAATGCTCACCGGCAAGGTCGGGACGGTGCGGTGAACGGCGGCGGCGGCGAAGCTTTTCGGCGAGGAATAGCTTAGAAATACAAGCTCAAAACAGCAGAAATGTAAACTACCTCTTCCCTCGGCCTGTCAGGGTCATAAGGGACTCCTGGCAAGTCAATCTTGCATGGAGTCGCGTCGGTCAGGGTTGTCAATCTTCGCACCCGCGACTCCAATTCGTTCAAAGGTAGATCTTCTGCGTCCACCCGAGTGGGATCCCCGGGTCCTTTGAAAGACCACATTGGGTGAACGCGAGCCTCCAGCGGCTGGATCCACATTCTAAGGAGCAGAGCTATCAGGTGAACACCTGTCAGCCCCTGTCCCATAAGGGAGTGCATCCTAGCCATCCGGGAGGCCTCCTCAGACTCCTCTGCAGGCATTAGTTCATGGCTCCATGCCGCCGTCTTCTTTGCCTTCTTGTTGATTGAGAAGGCAGGAAGACCTGGATCGGCACCCTTTAGCTTCTTCTTGATTGGGAAGGAAGGAAAACCTGGATCAGCACCCGAGGCGTCAGCCTGGACATAGAACCACTTCGACCTCCAGCCTTGCATAGATTTGTGCTGCTGGAGGGAGAAGTATTTGGCGTCGGGCCTCACTGGAAGTTGACGCTCCCAACAGCGTCCGCCTTCTGGCCTTTGATAATAAAGATCTGCTTACAAAGCCACCAATGTGGGCTCACCCCCAAGAAGCATTCGCACAGCATGATGAAGCATGCAACGTGCAAATAGGAGTTGGGGGGCAGATCATGAAGCTGCAGCCCATAGGCTAACAGCATAGCACGGAAAAAGGCGTGAAGGGGAAAAGAAAGCCACCGTAGCACGTAGTCAAGGAAGACAATCCGCTCACCTAGCAGAGGCCGCGGGTACTCCTCTTTTGCCAGGAAGCGAACCCCGTCAGGGCCTCCCGGCAGCAAGCCCTCATCCTAGAGTTCCAGGATCTTGACACGATGGTCAGCCACGCTAGGCCAAGGGATGGCTCCCTTGCCAGCATCTCCTTTGCTGGCATCAGTCTTCGAACCCGCGGCCTTGGTCTTGCCCATCTCCGGATGGTGTGAGATTCTTGGCCGCCGAAGAAATTCGCGAAAAAGCTTTTCGCTATGGAGGCAGAGAGCTTGAGCGCTTGAATTGGGTTCGCAAGGAAGAAGAAGGGTAAAAGGCATTCCCTTTCCACCCTCCTCTTTATATAGGCTAAATACTGGCGAAGAATTCGGGCCGCAAGATCCTTATCTTGGCCACGTGTCCCACATCGATTGGGATGTGAAGCGGTGAAAACAGAAACGGCCACCCATGTTTCGGGCGCAAGAATCGATGAAATCATTATGCCTTATTTACTGCGCGAAGTGTGATCGTTTTCCCACTGACGCACGCCAACAGTGTGCCTAGCTGTCAGTCTAGTCTGTGTACCCGGTCACATCGACTGACCCAACGGCTCTTCACCTCTAACAGGTACGTCATCAGTGACGAAGTCTCAACTCGAATATCGTGAATCGAACTATCTTTCATATATGATGGAGGAGTTTACCATAAAAATGATGAGACTCACCTTGAGTCTCGATTTTGAATACAAGGACTCTCATTCGAGTCGTTAATAACCCATTGTTGGTTTATATTGGTTAAAGACTTCATACAGTCAGCTATTGTCTGCTCCTTACTTACAACAATAAAAACAGGGTAATGACCCTGACACAAAACAGTCGATTTCATATAATTGACTCAATTGGGTCGCACCAGCTGTGTCACCTTGGTTGTTTATGCTCATTCACATAACAGTAAGTCTCTTGGATTTCGTCCAAAGAGCCTGGAGCCACACCAGCTGCATTGCTCTAGTTAATCCATGCTCATTGCATGAAGATAAGTCTCATGGATCGTCCCATCGAGCCTGAAATCGTACCAGCTGCGTTATTTCAGCAAACCATGCTCAATGCATGAAGATAAGACCCGAAAGTTCTCTATCAGACCTGGAATCGTACCAGCTACGTTACTCCAGTCGAATCCATACTGATTGTATGAAGGTAAGTCCTAAAATTTAGGCCTGGATATGCATCGACTGTATCCCTCCAGTAATAATTCTCGCTTAAGGGTTGCTCCCTACAACCATGTTCATTACATGAAGATAAGACCCATAGGCTTCCTATAGGGCCTGGAAGCGCACCAGTTGCGTATTTCCAGTACAAGCAATCTTGACGAACGAGTCGAGTACTTAAAAACTGGAATTCGACTCTATAAGGCCCCAGCAGGCTAAGTCAAAATTTGCCAGTAGCCAGGTTCGAGCCTGGGGACTCGAATGCTGATGAAAGCTAGTGTTGTATTCGCCCTAGAGCGACTAACTGGACTAGACTTCTCGAGTATCTGGACACATTAAGCATATATCCCTATGACTCCTACTCATCGCATTGATCCGCTATCAAAATCATGTTGTGAAACTGTTACTTCATAGCAGCATCGGCTCTCTCTGAGTCAAAGTACTTCTCATTCGAAGTACAAGTCGATAAAGTGCCAAAGTCTGTAGCACTATGCAACTGGCTCAACAGCAGAAGGAGTTCATTCTTTACGGGAAAAGTCCATAGTCAAGTCTTCGACTCAACCAGGCACTTAGGGGCTACTGACGTGGTTATGACTAACCACGTACTCGACTCGAGTATACCTGGTACAGCCCAGCTAAGGGCCCACATGGAAACCTACTACAACTCCAGGAGTTGACATGCCAAATCTTGCGACACAAGACAAAGAAGATTAATTAGAGTATATTCCCTCATTGTAACCGACTTGGACTCTACCTTAGACCTGGGTTCCTGCATATATAAAGGACCAGGAGGGGGAGCCAAGAGGAGCAACTTAGATAGAAGTTGCCTAGAAGCACTCATCAACTCTGTGCATCTATACTCTGCGGCGCCCCATTGTAATCGACTCAGCAATACAGATCCGACAAGCAGGACGTAGGGGTATTATCTCAGCGAGGGCCCTGAACCTGGGTAAATTGTGTCCCCTATGTCCTTGTTAGCCGACGAGTTCACCAACACACACTCAAAATCTTTCCTAGATACAAGGCCATCAATATGGACATTGTCAAAGTCACAACTTCATCAGTTGCAGGCATGCAACAGGAAGGGTTGCTGTCCCCGCAGCCTGGGCATGCGCGTTTTCCCAGCGAGGAGGTAATCCCTCGCCCCATGCATGGAGAGCGAGTGGTGCATTACGATTTCATCACCCGTGGATTAGCATTCCCAGTTCATCATTTCCTTCGTAGCTTGCTTTTGGCCTACGGGCTCCAACTTCATAATCTTTCCCCAAACTCCTATCTCCACATCGCGTGCTTTGTGATGCTGTGTGAATGCTTTCTTGGTATAAAGCCACACCTGGGTCTTTGGAAGAGAATGTTCACAATCCAGCGCCAGGGCAAGGACGTGATTGGATGTGTGGACATCAAAACTCAGGCAGATGCCAAATTCTTCAACCTCCGAGCGAGGGAATCACTTTCTCGATGGAAATCGAGATGGTTTTATGTCATGAATGTGCTGCAAAAGGGCGTGGCTTCAGTCTCCCTGAAATCTCCGCGACAGCTTCGGTGAAGAAGAAGACGGCCTGGAATCATAAGTTAGGCGGAACAGAGGGCGAAGAGGCCGAGACTCTGATGGCCCAAGTCTTGCCTCTCATGGAGACTCCTCAGCTGAAGGTGACTGGAATTCACCTCATTGTTGCTTTTATCTGGAGAAGAATCCAGCCTCTGCAAGCTCGTGCTTATCCCATGTGGGCATATCAAGGGGTTCGTGACCCGACCCAGATTAGTACCATGGAATTTCGTTCGACTGAAGTGTGTCGACAGGTTCAACGGCTCACTGACTTGGGTGAGTCAGAGCCATGCGAGATTGACCCTCCAGTAACAAACCTTGCAGTCTTGACATGAATTGTTTATGATCATACCTTTTGATTCCAGGGACCCGACAATGAGCCGAACAGCGTTTCTCCACCGGCAAAGAAGCGTGGCAGAGAAGATGATAATCCGCCGATACAGACCGGACCAACAGGCACGAGGTACCCGAATATCGAGTCGTCGGCGTCTGTACCTTAGTTCAAGAGAACCAAGTCCGACGGGCCCGTTACGGCTCGTCGTTTTGGCCTTCTAGCTCGATTCGACCTTGGCATGTGAGCATTTTGGCGATCCTATTTTAGCATTCTAGAGATTTTATTGAACCTCTAAAAATTGTTGCTCATCCATATTGGTGGCTCAGTCGAGGGGAAAAAGCTCCCGAGACTCAATCGACTGGTCAGGACTCGAAGGGGTCGGACCAGCCGACTAAGAAAGGCAGCTCACGCCGAAGGAGCCTCAGCGGCTAATCCTTCCGAAACGACCAGAGGAAGTCGACCATTCCTCAAGCGACGACTCCTGCACCGAGTCAGCATGTGAGCAAATTTGTCTTTTGTTGTTGTTTTTGCCTCCCGGTGGGAGTGATGCTGAAGAAATTACTTGACACTGCTATTTGTTTTTATCCGATCATCCGCTCCATGACAACTCTTATTGAAGAGTTCGAGGAGACGAAGGCAGAGCGGGAGCGACTTCGAGCAGAGCTAGATCAGTGTCGTCAAGAGCTGAAGGAAGCGACTGTCGAAAAGAGTAGTCTCCAGCAACGTATGGACTCCCGTCTTTCCGTGGAGAAAGAGCGAGAAAAGATTTGGATCAAGCGACTCGAAAGTGCCACTCGATCTGTTGCTGGTGAGCGTTTGTGTCTGTCACACAGGGAGCTTTACCGTGCAAAGTTTGACTGTTGCTCTATCCTTTTGCAGGAGTTCTTGATGCCTTTGCTGAGGTTCAATTTAATAAGAAAAGCCAGAGCTTCAATGAGGCTTTAGAGAATGTCGAAGTTATCAACGCCGAAGCCAATGGCAAACTCCGGCAAGTGACGAATATTCTGACCACTGTAATCAGGAAAATGTTTCCTGATGGGTCAGTGCCAAAGTCGCTGAACGGGCTCATCAACTTCTTTACTGCGAGTCAAGACCCGGTAGAGAAGTACTGCCAGCATCAGTCAACGACCGACACTGAGTTATTCTTCACGCTTGCTCTTGCACATGGCGTCGAGGAAGACCCTCTCCATCGAGTAGCCTCTTAATCGACTCGATCAAGGGCAGGCAATACGGTTAGCCTAGGGCCCTTTATGGGAAAAGGCAAAGAGTTGGCTGAGGTCTCGTTGCGGCAACCTCGTAGATCAATCGAGGAGATAAACCTAGCTTCATCTGGTGGCCCAGAGGTCGGCAATCTTTCACTTATTCGATTCTCTTTCTCCCTTGTGAATCTTCTTCTTCTGTTCTTTTGCTTTGTAAAGAACTGCTCTAGCTGATCCCTTTTTTGGAAACAAATCCAAGGTCTTTATCTCCACCCCTGAAGGAGTTTTTAGGATAAATGATGGGGTAACTTGAGTCTTTTTTCGCGCAGAGGGAAAAAGGACAATCAAGTCACCCGGTTCCAACTGCAAAGGCAGCCTCTCCCAACGATGTTCCAGCCAACCCTAGCGAAAAGGGTCAAGCTGAGACGACTCTGTCCCCAGAGCAGTTGCAAGAAGTTGAGGCTCGGCTCGCTAAGCTGAAGCGTGACACGCTGGGTGACGCTCAAAGTAGCAAGTCTAGCCTGAAAGCTGCAACCAACCAGGAGGAGTTTGTCTTTGGAGAACTTCGTAACCTGAGTGGTCAAATCCAAGGTATAGGTCTCAAGACTTTGTCTTTCATGTCGGTTTGCAAAGTAATCTTATCGTCTTCTGTGCAGCTGTTCGCTTTGACCCTAATGATGAGAAGGTCAGAGTGAATGCTGCAATTCAGGCTCGCCGAGCTCATGACCCATCACCCTTTTGGCTGGATCAGTCGAGGAGCTACGACTTGATGTTGTTGATCGAGCGGATCAAACAGGTCAAGAGCCACTGGGTGCACTGCGCCGGTGAAACTGGCTGGGCGCAAAGGAGGAGGAGCGCCAATGGCTAGAGCTCCTGGTATGGGAGGTGGCAAAGGCACATTGACTCCTTCGTTAGGGTACGGATGCGACCTAGGTAGTTGTGAGAAGCTAGCGCTGTCTGCCGACTACATTGTCCTGGCAAACTCAGCCTGTAGTTCCTTGAAACACCGGCAGTCGGCTAGAGGGTGACTTGGCTTGATGTTGCCTTGTTCATCCCTGTAGACGTGAAACGGGCAAGGGGAAGCTAGCTGTTGGAAGAGGGTGGGTTGGTTCTCTTTTCTCTGCCATTGTTGCTTGCGCTTATCACCACCTCGAAAACCTCCACCGCGATTCCCGTTCTCCCAAGAGCCAAACTCTGACGGAGAGGCGGCTGCGATGAAGTCAGGTGGGTGTGATTCTTCGAATGCTCGGTTTTTGTGCTTTCTCCTTCCATCGTGACCACGATCGCCCTCTTCTTTTGGAGATCGGTGGCATTCATTGCGAACTGAGTCTTCATCGTTGGCCCAGCGATTGGCAATTTCCATTAGGTAGTTGATGGTTGCGGGCCGGACACGACCCAATTCTTCCTTGAGTTCGACTCGTCGGAGTCCTCGTTTGAAGGCGTCTATGGCGCCTTCATCGAGGACTTCCTCAGAAGCATGTTTGGTGTTGGTCCAGCGCTGGATGGACGAACGGATGGACTCTCCCTTTTTGAATGCAAGCTCGGAGTTTCTCAAGGGAGCGGGTCGTTTGTACATGGACCTGAAGTTGCGGGTGAAAGCTTGGACGAGCTCATCCCACGAGTCATTTTCGTCTCGTGGTAAACCGGTTAGCCACGTGCGTGCAGGGCCTCTGAGTTGCAACTGCAGGCACTGCATGGCGGTAGTACAAGAACAACCTTGGCAGCGAATCCCGGTGAGGTAGTCTTCCAACCAAGTTTTGGGCTCTTGAGTGCCGTCATACTTGGCTAGATCAATCGGCGGTTTGAAATTTCTGGGCATCCTAGCTTGGCGGATGTGATGGCTGGATCAAGGCGCTCCGCATGTCTCGGCCTCGTGGTCGGAGTACGGCGAGCGGTCGTGATACTTGTCTCGCCGGTCGTGGTTTGCGACCCGGGGGGACCCCTGTGTTTCCCTTCAGTGCGACTCGCGCTCCCTACGGCCTCGAGGAGGCGGGTCGAGGTCGTGCTGGATTTCTCCTTCGCGGCGGGATGGAGTTCTGTCCCGCGGCGGCCTTCGGTTGTTGAAATCTATGCTGATACAAGAAGCCCTTGCCCTATTCAATCCTTCCAGAATCTGTTTGTGAAGCCGCGAGCGCGGGTCACTGTCGGGTGGCTCTATTGTTTGTAGGTAGGTATTGGCTGCAAGCAAGACAGCCTCCGGGGTTTCTGGAATCATATCGCTGTGGCAGTCAACCGACATGAAGCTTGGAGCCAGGTTTCGGGTCGTGTGGTCACGACGCGAGACATTTCGCCTAGGTGATCCCAAGCGAGTACTTTTGTGTGCCTGGATATCTTCATCCAGTTTCTTCAACCTCTCAGCTTCAAGCTTTTGCTTCTTGACGAAATCCTCTTTCTCTTTGTTCAGGTCGTGTTGGGCCCTGGCAAGAGAATTGGCATACAATTGCAATTCAGCGGCGGTGGGATCCTTCATGAGAACTCCTGACTCAAGAGCTTCCTGGACTCCAGCCTTCTCTGCCACTGAATATCCAGCCGGTGGATTTGCGGATGCACTTGCAGCCGGAGGAGTCAGCTTCGGTGCGACGGGATTTGTCATGAAGACTTGAGCGATGGCACACTTGGGCGCAAGATCGCTGCTGCAATGGCAGCCTTCCCGCTCTGAGCAGTTGCCGGCACCGCCTGGGACGGGGCTTTTTGCAGACTGGGGTGGATTGCTCTCAGAATCGGAGTAGGTTCCAAGGGAAACCTGTTCTGTTTTGCCGGGTGAACCCGACAAGGTGAGGTCGTCATGGCAACTTCCTTGTTCCGAGCGTCGCTAGGGGCGGAGCTGTTCGCACGCGGGGACGGATCAGCTTTAGAATCAGAGCAGGTCCTAGAGGAGACTTGGTCTGTTTCCTTGAGTGGCCCTGTCGAGCCTGTCAACGGGTCTTTCTCTAAGGGAGAAAGGAGAAGCAACTCTTCCGGAGTCGAGACGGTCGGACACGGTAGTCGAAGGATACCGGATTGGCGTGAAACTCGCCGAATATGAGATCCAGGCGGGCATCAAGCTTGTCGAGGACTGAGGGATTGGCTTGGAGGAGAGCGGTAGAGGACTCGAGGATCCTCGACTCCGCCTGAGTCGATGATGGTTTTTCTGGATCTAAAACCGGTGAGATCGCGACTCCAACACACGTCTTTCCCATAGATGGCGCCAATGATGAAGATGTGACTTCGACAATGTCCATATTGATGGACTTGTATCAAGGAAAGATTTCGAGTGTGTGTTGGCGAACCCGTCGGCTAACAAGGACACAGGGGACACGATTTACCCAGGTTCAGGGCCCTCGATGAGTTAATACCCCTACGTTCTGCTTGTCGAATCTGTATTGCTGAGTCGATTACAATGGGGTGCCGCAGATTCTAGATACACAGAATCGATGAGTGCGTCTAAGTGACTTTTAAAGTTGGGTGGCTTGTTGGCTCCCCCTCCTGGTCCTTTATACTGCAGGAACGTAGGTCTAAGGTAGAGTCCAAGTCGGTTACAATGAGGGAATATACTGTAATTAATCTTTCTTATCTTGAGCCGTAGTAGGCTTCCTTGTGCGCCCCCAACTGGGCTGAACCGGGTATACTCGAGTCGAGTACGTGGTTAGTCATAACCACGTCACTCGACTCGTTCGTCAAGATTGTATGTACTGGAAATACGCAGCTGGTACGTTTCCAGGCCCAATAGGAAGCCTACGGGTCTTATCTTCATGTAATGAACATGGTTGCAGGGAGCGACCCTTAAGTGAGAATTATTACTGGAGGGATGCAGTCAATGCATATCCAGACCTAACTTTTAGGACTTACCTTCATACAATGAGTATGGATTCGACTGGAATAACATAGCTGGTACAATTCCAGGACCGATAGAGAACTTTCGGGTCTTATCTTCATGCCATGAGCATGGGTTTGCTAAAATAACGTAGCTAGTATGATTTCAGGATCGATGGAACGATCCATGAGACTTATCTTCATGCAATGAGCATGAATTAACGAGAGCAACGCAGCTGGTGCGACTCCAGGCTCTTTGCACGAAATCCAACAGGCTTATTGTTATGAGAATGAGCATAAACAACTGTGGTGACGCAGCCGATGCGACTTAATTGAGTCCACTGTATGAAAATTGACAGTTTTGTGTCAGGATCGTTACCCTACTTTTACTGTTGTAAGTAAAGAATAAATAATAGCTTACTGTATGAAGTCTCTAACCAATATAAACCAACAGTCGGTTAGTTAGCGACTCGAATGAGAGTCTTTATATTCACAATCAAGACTCAAGACGAGTCTCGACATTTTTATGATAAACTCCGTCATCCTATATGAAAGATAGTTTCGAGTCATGATATTCGAGTCAGACTTCGTCATTGATGACGTTACTGATGGAGGTAAAGAGCTGTTTGGTCAGCCGATGAGACCGGGTACACAGGCTAGACTGACAACTAGGCGCACTGTTGGCGTGCGTCAATAGGAAAACGATCACACTTCGCGCAGTAAATAAGGCATAATGATTTCATCGATTCTTGCGCCTGAAATGTGGGTGGCCGTTTCTGTTTTCACCGCTTCGTATACTGATCGATGTGGGACACGTGGCCAAGATAAAGATCTTGTGGCCCGGATTCTTCACCAGGGTTCGGCTTATATAAAGAGGAGGGTGGAAAGGGAACGCCTTTCTACCCTTCTTCTTCCTCGCGACCCCAGCTCAAACGCTCAAGCTCTCTGCCTCCATAGCCAGAAACTTTCCGCGAGTTTTCCAAGCGACCAAGAAACTCACCGTCCGGATATGGGCAAAGCCAAAGCCACGGGCTCGAAGACTGATGCCGAAAAGGGAGATGCTGGCAAAGGAGCCATCCCCTGGCCGGGCGTGGTTGACCATCGCACCAAGATCCTAGAACTTCAGGATGAAGGCTTGTTGTCGGGAGGCCCTGACGGGGTCCGCATCCCGGCAAAGGATGAGTACCCGCGACCTCTGCTAGGTGAGCGGGTTATCTTCCTTGACTACGTGCTGTGGGGGCTTTCTTTCCCCCTTCACGCCTTTTTCCGTGCTATGTTGTTAGCCTATGGGCTGCAGCTACACGATCTGCCCCCCAACTCTTATTTGCACGTCGCGTGCTTCATCACGCTGTGTGATGTTTCTTGGGGTGAGCCCACATTGGGGGCTTTGGAAGCGGATCTTTATGATCAAAGGCCAGAAGGCGGACGCCGTTGGGAGCGTCAACTTCCAGGTGAGATCCGACGCCAAATACTTCTCCCTCCAGCAGCGCGAATCTGTGCAAAGCTGGAGGTTGAAGTGGTTCTATGTCCAAGCCGACGCCTCGGCTGCCGATCCGAGTCTTCCTACCTTCTCAATCAAGAAGAAGGTAAAGAAGACGGCGGCATGGAGCCATGAAGTGACGCCCGCAGAGGAGTCTGAGACTGAAAGATCGAGTACGTCATAGGGGGGGTGAATGTGACCAGTTTTAATTCTTTCTTCAAAATATGAAGACTGAAGACTGAAGACAGTCACAGTACTTCAACAACAGAGATTACACTTAGCAATTTTAGAGTAGCAGCGGAATGAAGAAAGATGAACAAGTAACAGCAGCAATAAGACAAAACACAATTGGATCAGTTATACTTCAACAGAGAATATTAGATTGAGGAACGAAATCACCAGGACTTGAAGACATGGGGATTTGTTTTCCGAAGTTAAGATTGTTGGCACAATCCTACGTCTCCGTTTAGGGGGCTGAGTCACACAAGACTCGCGGACACACAAGTCCACCCAATCCTCCTGAGCTAAGACCTAAGTCTCGCCTAGTTACTCGTGGTAGATCTTGAGGTGATCTCCAGACCGTCACAGACTGGTTGATGGCAAATCACAAGCTTCGATTGCTCTTCAACGCTGACTCTTAGCCGTCTAGGTGATGCCAATCACCAAGAGTAACAAGCTTCAAGTGCTCGGTTAGATAAGAGATCCCATTCTTCACGCTCAGTTCAACTCTAAGGGTTTTATCAGGTGTTCTTCAAAACAACTCACTGGGGATCAACACCGAACACATTCGGGGTGGGCCGTTGTGACCCGTTGGATAAAGTGATCCCTGAGACTCTAGCTCACACTTTATCTCTTTATCTCACAACGGTTAGATTAGGTGGTCAAAACGAAAGCGACAGATTTTCAAACACATTTGAAATCAGAGTGAAGAGTTCACGCGGAAGTTTCTGTGAAGCTTGAAATGCTTCATACTTCACTGCGACGAAAAACACTCACATAGAAAATGGTTTTCGCCTAAGCTGAACATGAAAAATAGGTTTCACCTAAACCAGCTCCACACTTCAAACCCCCCTTAATAGTACGGCGTTTCTATACTCAAGTGAAGAAAAGACTACGGAAAGACCTATGAAGAAAGCTACGCTTCATGTTCTTCACCGTTCTTCACTAAGTTCTTCATACTTCAAGCCAGTACCTGTACTTCAATTTTTAGGGGTCGTCGATGCTGGTTAAACCAACTCTTCATAGGAACTAAAAGCTGAAACACTCCGAGTAACTCATTAGTTCCTCAACCATGTTGTCATAATTCATCAAAACCCATACAGGGGAAAGGTTTCCCTTTGAATCTCCCCCTTATTGGTGTTTGATGACAACACCGGTTAAAGCTTCAAAGATGGGAAAAATAAGTGTGAAGGTTTTAGCTTTCGAGTTATATGAAGACTCCCCCTGAAGATATGCACTATTTAAGATTGTGTTTGAATGCAAGTGCAAAGAGCTTTAGGAGTGTGAGGAAATCTTCATATTCTTCAGAAGCAAGGGTGTGCATGGTGTACAATGTTAGAACAGAAATAATAAGAATTCATACATGCTCATAAATTGAAGTAAACAGATGCAACACCAACAAGTATTGAAGTAAACATGCATGCATGAGGAACGAAAATGCATGAAGATAAAATTTATTATAGGCATTGTAGAATCCTCATGCAAGAGGCAATATTAAGTGTACTTCAACACAGCCAAGAGTTTTAACCACGAACGGATAGGACCTAAAGTTTAAAACGACGAAGGACCAGATAAAAAGCAAACTCCCCTAAGTCAAATAAAGCAAAACCTCCTCCTGACTCCTTCCCCCCCTTTGGCATCAAGACGCCAAAAAGGTTGAAGACTATTGGCTTGGAGTAGCTTTGCTGTCTTCAGGCTTCAGGACGTCGGGGTAGTGCTTGGCGAGGAAGTCTTTAATCATGCCGCTGGTCTTCTCTTTGCGGGACATCAGCTTCTTGAGCAGTACTTGCTGATTCTTCAAAAGAGCGGCCTGCTTCTCAAAGAGATCCTGCTGATCGTCAATCTTGCAGGAGAGCTTCACTACCAGATTCTTCAAAGAACCATCCGTGCCAGAGCTGGTCTCATACTGAGAGTCAGATGGACGAAGTGCTTGCTTCAACTGCGGTTGCGACGGAATGAGCTGTGAAGACTCCTTGGACGGGCGATTAGATATTGAAGTAGGAGGAAGCACAGACGGCTCTCGGTCTTGAGGCTTCAGCGAGAAGTACTTGTGCTGATGCTCCAACTCAAAACGCTTTCGTAACAACTGCAAGATAATCTTCATGATCTGAGGTGCATAAGGTAGGGCACGCACACCATCGGCTGAGGCATGGGTTATGGTCTGAAGAATGTAATCTCCAAAATCCTTCTTCTCACCCTTGTAGACTGCAAGCAGCAGATTGCGGTGAAGACCAGCAATTTCACTGGAGCTGCCTTGCTTGGGAGAGAGAGTGAAACGGAGAATGTCATTTAAGATCTTCACTTCAGGCTTCAACCTAGAATCCTTCTTCATAAAGAATAGCGATTTCTTCATCTGAGGCAGCCTATTCTTCATGGATCTTGGGCTGGCCATCGAACTCAGCGAGACCAAGAAACTCCTTGAAGTGCCGGGAGGTGTAACTGTGCTTATCACCATCAGTCATCGAATAGATGTTGTAGCCTTTGGAGTTGTCTTCAAATTTTCAGACCTTTCTGCCAAATGTACCATAGAACTGAAGAATCAGCTCATCATTCCAGTTCTGGCAGGTCTCAACAAACTTTAGCAGATGCAGATCATTGAGCGCATTGGCTGCAGGCATGACACCACTCTGACAATTGTAAGCGAACCAATCATCGTTGAGATATTTCATCTTCGCAAAGTGTGTCCTAGGACGAAGAATCTGTGCATAGTAATCCTGCTGCTCAAAAGACCAAAATCTCCGGTCTTCAGCTGATCTCTCCTCTTTGTACTTCAGCCCATTGTTCAGCCTCACGAGGCGAAGCTCAGCGTTCTTCAGGGCCTTGAGTAAACTTTCTCACAGTCAGAGGATATTGGCATCTTGGGCTTCGGAGACAGTAGCTCACGGTTGTCCTCAGACATGGCTTGAGTCCTCACAAGCATCCACGAGAGTCTCCTGTCTTCACGATCCTTAGCAACTCCGGATCGTTTCTTCTTCCACGCAGTCTTCAACAGATCTTCTGGCAGACGGTCAATCTTTATCAGATCATCAGACTCTTGCGCAGGTTCCTTCTATTTCTCTTCCTTCTCTTCTTCCTTCTTTTCTTCTTCATCCTCATCACTCGAGGAGCTTGGGTCGGACGGGGCAACACTCTTCTTCTTCACGGCTTTCTTCACACGGACTTCTGGCGTAGGTACTGTGGCATCTGCATCAGTCTCTGCGTCATTTACATTTAAGTCACGAGTGGCTTCAGCTTCGAAGTCACAAGTTCTTCCTTCTTTAGTAGAGGCATCCACAGATTCAGTGCGAGGCAACGAGCTGCTGGTAGGGGGTTCTTCAGGATGAGTGAGGTCTTCCTTATGCTTCCCAAGTACCTCATCTCCTTCTTCATGCTGGGCAGTTTGCTCACACAGTACTGTTGGTGATGAAGCAGCTTGTTCCTGTTCCTCAAGGAGTGAAGTAAGCTTGACATGGGATGTATCTAGCACAAGGGTGTCAATAGCCTTCTTTCGAGGATCTGCCACAGATGATGAAGTGGAGGGACTTCTTCCAGCAGGGACTTTGATTCTCAAACCAAACTCCTTAGCAGTCTTCTTCACTTCAGCAATCTCTGACGCCTAGCGAGTCATTGTGATCTTCTTCCGCAGTACGGCCGGTGGTAAATCCTGACTTTCTTCAGTATCCGAGGGGGCAGCTGGGTCGTTCCTGGCCTTGAGACCAATCTCACGACGGATCTCATGAGCGGCATCCCTCGTCTTCTCATATTCAGTCTTTTCTCTGTCCACTTCTTCATTTCCACCCTGTTCTTCAGGAGACTTCTCCTTGGCGGCTTTCTTCCTGGCATCGCTCTTAGCCTTATCAGCCTTCATACTTTCGGCTGCTTGCTTCATCTGCTCAGCGAGCAAAGCCTTTTTCTTCTTCTTCTCAAGCTCAGCTTGAGTCTTCAAAGTGATTTCCTTTTCTTTCTTCAGGGCGATGAGGTCAGCCCTTTTCTTCTCCTCAGCTTCCTTCTCAGCTTTCTTCTTCTGCAGTTCAGCAACTTTCTTCTCTTCCTTTCCTTTCAAGGCAGCTTCTGCCTTCTCCTCAACACGTTCCTTCTCAGCACATTCTTCTTCATCCAACCTTCTGGCAACACGTCAGCTTCTGTTCTGCTCCCATTCTTCTGCCTGAGCCTTGGCAACGATCAAACCTTCAACATGGCTCATGAGGTGCTCTGGGAGCGATCGTTCATTAAAGGCAGCAAGAAGAACTGGGTCGATCTGAACGACTTGAGGAGGATATGGTATTTCTCCAGAAGCCATTGCGGCAGCATCCGAGCATCTTTTGATGAAGAACTAGGTCCAACAACTGAGGCCCTCTTGGCTTTCTTAAGATCCTTCTTGAACTATTTCTCTACGTCTTCAAAGCCCTTCCTTTTCTCAGGCATCTTTGCCTTTCCCTTAGTGTCTTCACTAGGCTTGTTGCGAGGCACAGGAGGAGGCACTGAAGAACCTCTGAGCCTAGATGCTCTGGCAGGACCACGCAGTTCAAC
Source organism: Brachypodium distachyon (assembly GCF_000005505.3). Taxonomy (NCBI): domain Eukaryota; kingdom Viridiplantae; phylum Streptophyta; class Magnoliopsida; order Poales; family Poaceae; genus Brachypodium; species Brachypodium distachyon. Next base: position 39,188,949 of record NC_016131.3, on the reverse strand, counting down.
TACGGGTTCAGACAGGAAAACGTCACTGTCTTCAGCATCTGAAGCTTTCTTGGACTTAGGCTTCTTGGAGATGTCAGTTTATATCTCTGATAATCTTCAGAGCTCTCCTGTTAAATTCCTCACGGTGAGGTCCTCCTTCCTTGCGGGGCAATCTTGAAATTTCTCAGCTTGGAAGCAAGAAAGTACATGTTGGCATTCTCCGCTTCATTGGTTCTTCTCCGAATCTCAGCGGTGAGCACATGGGAGTGCTTGTGGATGATATGCTGGAGACGGTGTTTCCTCTTCATCCTGGTCTCCCCTTCAACATCGTCTTCTGAAGAATAGAAAACGAAGATCTCTTCAGCAGTGGGAGCAGGCACATCCTTGAATCTCTTGGCCTTTGGCTTCGTGCCCACTTTCTTTCTTCTCGGCCGTGGGGAGTTTATAGCATACTTCAGACGAACTCCGGGAGAGGGTGTCTCTTTCAGAGGCACGGGTTCTTCAACTTCCTCATCTGAGTCCTCAATATTGACGTTGGGAGAAGCAGGCGGTGAGGGCTCAGGCGTTGAGTCAAACAGATATTGCCCTTCTCTTTCTGAGTCATTGCTGGAGCGGGTTGAATCAGACATGGTGATACCTGTGAAATAGAGGGTACGAAGAATAGGCAAGAAGTACACAAATTCTCAGAAAAAAAACAATTTTGGCAAGAGTTTTTAGCTGAAGCAAATTGACTACGTTTGTGAAAAATGACCGCTCAGTGCAGCGATCCTCCCCCTTACAAGGTTCGATCTCTGTGCTTACCGTGCTAGTCTCTGGATCGACTCACTAGCACACACAGTTTCATGATGAAATATCCAAAAATAAAGGTCAAAGAGTACTTTATTACATCGCATCATCCAGAATTTAATAGTACTTACAACCTTGCATAACCCCTTGGGTCAGCATGACAAATAGGGTTTCAAGATATCAAAATATTGTTTCACAAATGGCACCGGAAAAAGGTGGAGCAATTGGGCCACAACTACTCCCAAAGGAGAGAGCATGTTGGAATGTAAGCACATGACCCAAAGAACATCGACGAACCTCACTCTTCGTCAGATTCACCTGCATTATTAATTGCAGCCACTACGTGCTCAATACATTTGAATGTTTTAGCAAGTTCACCTGAAAGTTATAGTAGACCTAACAATGTACATGCAGTATATGGCAAGGTGGGGCTTGGCTATTTGCATAAAAGCATCAATGTTTCATCCTATCATTTTTAAACAAATAGTTTTGAATTCTATTGGACACGGGGTAGAAACACCCATGCTCCTATTAACCTAGGCACATTGAGTAGATACATCAATGCTCCTACCCAGTTCAATCCATTCATTTTTATTAGGAAATTGGAATGAGTGAGACCATCCTTACAGCCCCAATATCTAGTTGCTCATAATTGTCCGTAACCGGGGACACGGCTAAGTACTTAGTTTGACACTCTCGAGAGGTGGTACACTTTACCCACAAGAAATTGATGTGTTGATCCCTTGCTGTCCTTAGGGTAGAGTAGCAACGGCATCGATTACAGGAATTTTCAGAACATATTCCCCCAAACCATCTGAGGGACGCGTTCCAACCTACACTGCTACATACCGATGTCACCTCGGATCCAGGTTCATATTTCTTACATCCATCCTGGCAGAGCCCATATTACCATGTGGTTGTACTGGAAGCTACTAAACAGGAAACTAGTCCAGTCTCTAGTTACCCCGGGTGGCATTCCTCATTTGCGACGCAGGCTCTCCCATATAAATGGCGAGACGACTCATAGAAATGGACCCATAGAAATGGACCTGACGTCGCATACATCTCCAATTCCTCAAGGCAGCCCACCCAGGACGGTTCATTGAATTACTTGTTTTGCCACACACTAGGAAAACTATATTGTAATTCAATAGTATCACATTGTAATAATACCACCCTCGTATATTATCATAGCATAGCATTTTACTACTACGATGGCAATTGGTGGTGAGGACATGGCAAGGGTATCCTATACTACTAGGAGAATCATAGCTAGCATAGGTACAATAATAATCCTAACAATGCAACTAATAAAAACTAGTGCATAATAAAATAATAGGATGATGATCAACGTGAACTTGCCTTGGTAGTAGTTGGAATTCAAACACTCATCGCAATCACAAGGTTCGCTCTGCGACTATACTAAAACAAACAAGCATACACACACATAAACACCCAATTCACATCATGACAAAACAAAGTATGCTATGATATGATGCAAACATGTGACATGATTGGGTTGATTTTATTCGGGTGATCAACTGATCCTAAGCATTAGTAATTAAAAAAAAATGCCTTAGGGTTTTAAACAAAAGGTAAAACAAGTGATTAAAACCCTAAATTATAGTTTTATTGGCATCAGCCAATTAATTTAATTCAAAATATTTATTTCTTTGTCCCAACGAACAGGGGATAATAAAACAAATTTTTGGACACCGATTTCATTTAAAAAGGATTTCTAAATAATTAGTTAGGAATTAAGTGGCATTAAACACTATTCTGTAAATTGACTGTGATTCAAATATTCAAATTTAAATTTCAACAGTGCCAAAAGTTCTATAGGTTGAGAGCTTTCCAAAAAGGTAAAGTTTGTCAAATTTGGCCAAAGGGTTTAAAAGTTAAAAGTTATAACCATTTGAAGTTACATGGGCTTTTCTGCAAATGAGCCATTTAATCAATTCCGGGATTAAAATTTTATTCTCGTTTTTATTTAAGCAGTGCCACATGGCGTGATCTTATTGGACGGTACCGAAATAAACTCGATCTAATCCTGGCCGTTGATCAAGATCCAACGGACGAGAGGCGTCGGGCTCACCTCCGGGAACCTTAGGGCTCCGACGAGCGGCGTCCGGCGGCGGCGCGGCACGGGCGGCGGACAGGGTCTCCAGTGAAGCTGGCGGTGTGGGGAAGGCTCTGGGGAGGGCGGCGCGACGAGGCGAAGGCCGTGACGCGGTCTGTTCGGCGAGGCGAGGTCCACAGCGGCGCCGGCGGCGCGGGCGTGTCTCCAGCGAGGTCGGGCGGCGTGGTTCCGGCGGCTAGGGGGCACCATATACAAAATTGTGCGCGTCAAAAGATGCACACGGTTGAGGGGCTCTGGAAATTTGAAGAGTCAGGCGAAGAAGCTCACCGGCGATGTCGGCGCGACACGAAAACGGCGGCGGCGGGTTCCTTGCTCCGGCGAGGTAAATCGGCGGCGTGGGCGCGTGCGAGCGCGGGCGAGCAAAGGGGAAGAAAGAGGAGGCTCCGAGCTTTTAAAGGACGCGGGCGGCTTGCTTCGGGAAGGCCGAGAAGGGCGGATCCCGGAAATTGCGGCAGCGGGAATCCGGCGCAGACATGGCGGGCGGCGCGGGCGCTTTCTATCGGGGACGAACGCCCTGACAGGTGGGCCCCACCTGTCAGTGGCGGCGGGCGAGCACGCGCGGACCGGGCTGGCTCGGTTCGGCTCGGGCGCGGTCGGGACTGGGCCAGTTCGGCCCAAAACGGCCGGGCCGGTGCGGTTTCTTCCTTTTTTTTTCTTTTAGCCTTTTTCTTTTTCCCTTTTTCTCATTTCTTTGATATTTTTTGATTTTGAACTCCAAATGGATCCAAATAAATTCCAGAAAATTTGTAAAATCATGTTTTATCAAGATTCAACTTCTGGGAGTAATTTTCCCTCAAAATAAAATATCTAAAAATACATTTGCCCTATAAGTGCCTTTAGGGCTATATAACTATTTAAATAAAATAGTTTTTCAACTCCAAATAATTATCCAAAAGTTATGGGATAGCTCATTTATGCAATAAACCCCTTTTATAAATAAACCCTATTGGTTTGAAGATCCAAAGCTCAAATGGGTGTAAACCCTAGGGTTTAAATTGAAATAAAACCTTTTTAAAGCCTTTTGAGATTCAAATTTGAATTCAAATATGCAATTGTGGCATGATGCTCATGGATGCAATGCATATGAATGGTTTTGGAATTTTGGGATGTTACAGACCTAACCCCCTTAAGATGGATCTCGTCCTCGAGATTCGGTTTGGCTAGCAAAGAGTTGCAGGTGGTCTTCTCGAAAATTATCTTCGCGTTCCCATGTGGTTTCCTCTTCTATGTGATGGTCCCACTGAACTTTGCAAAACTTGATGATCTTGGATCAGGTTTGTCTCTCAACTGTATCCAAGATTCTGATCCGGTTCTCCTCAAAGGTGAGGTCACTCTGCAGCTGGACTTCTTCTAGGGGTATCGTATCCCTTAGTGGTGTGTCGGCCATCTCAAGATGACACTTCTTCAGTTGCGATACGTGGAAGACGTTGTGGACATTTGACAGTGCTTCCGGTAAGTCCAATTCGTAGGCTACCTCTCCTTGTCGTGACAAGATCTTGAAAGGTCCAATGAAACGGGGTGCTAGCTTTCCCTTGATTCCAAATCTCTTAACTCCACGTATCGGTGAAACTCTGAGATACGCTCTATCTTCAGCCTCGTAGGTAACTTCCCTACGTTTGGTATCTGCATAGCTCTTCTGCCTTGACTGAGCTACCTTCAGTCTGTCTCAGATGAGCCTAACCTTTTCCTCGCCATCCTTTATCATATCCGGGCCGAATAGGCTACGGTCTCCTACACCATCCCATAACAATGGTGCTCTGCACTTCCTTCCATACAACACTTCAAACGGTGACATTCCTATGCTGGCTTGGAAGCTGTTGTTGTATGAGAATTCTGCATACGGCAGATTGTCATCCCAACTGGATCCATAATCTAGAGCGCAGGCTCTCAACATATCCTCAAGGATCTGATTTACTCTCTCGGTCTGTCCATCCGTCTGCGGATGAAACGGTGTACTGAATTCTAGTCTCGTCCCCAGAGACTCACGTAGTTGTCCCCAAAATCTTGAGGTAAATTGGGTACCCCTGTCTGAAACTATTTCCTTGGGTACTCCGTGTAAACACACGATTCTGGATATGTAGCGTTTCGCTAACTGTGCACTGGTGTATGTGGTCTTCATTGGTACAAAGTGGGCAACCTTGGTCAATCGATCAACCACTACCCAAATGGAATCATATCCTGATCTGGTCCTTGGTAAACAGGTGATAAAGTCCATGCCTACTTTATCCCATTTCCAGTCTGGTATTGGCAGCGGTCGTAGCAATCCTGCCGGTTTCTGGTGTTCTGCCTTAACTCTGTTGCACACGTCACACAAGGCAATGAACTCGGCGATATCCCGCTTTAATCCGGACCACCAAAATGTCTCCTTGAGGTCCATGTACATCTTCGTGTTCCTAGAGTGGATTGAGTACGGTGAGTCGCTTCTGGCAAAATCAGCTTCTTGATTTCCGGATCCTGCGGCACACAAATGCGTTTACCGAACCATATGGTTCCTTGGTCATCCTCACGAAAGACTTCTGCTTTCCCAATGAGTTTATTCTCTTTTATCGCATTAATTTCCGAGTCACCCTTCTGTGCTTTTCTAATCTTATCCAGCAATGTGGGCTGTACTTCCAAGGTGGCTAAATAACCTTCCGGTACTATTTCTAGTCTCAGGTCCTTGAACTGTTCGCACAATTCTGGCGGTATTTCCCCAGCTGTCTGTCCATTCAAATAGCCCTTGCGGCTCAAAGCATCGGCTACTACATTAGCCTTGCCTGGATGGTATTGCAATTTCAGATTGTAATCCTTTATCAGTTCCAACCATCTCCGCTTTCTCAGATTCAATTCCTTCTGAGTGAATATGTACTTCAGGCTCTTGTGATCCGTGAACAACTCACAGTATTTTCCCATCAATGAAGCGATCCTCCCCCTTACTAGGGTTCAATCTCTGTGCTTACTGTGCTAGTCCCTGGATCGACTCACTAGCACACACCGTTTCATGATGAAGTATACAGAAAGGTCAAAAGTAATTTATTACATCGCATCATCCAGAATTTAAATAGTACTTACAACCTCGCATGACCTCTTGGGCCAGCATAAAACAATTACTGTTTCATTATCATAAAACAATGTTTCAAAACTGCAGCGGAAAAGGGTAGAACACAAGGGCCACACTACTCCAAGGTGAGAGCATGTTGGAATGTAAGCACATGACCCATGACAAAACGACGAACCTCACTCATCGTCGGATCCACCTGCATTGTTAATTGCAGCCACTACGTGGTCAATACATTTGAATGTATTGGCAAGTTCACTAGAGTTATAAAGGACCTACCAAGTACATGCATAGTTTGGCTAAGTTGGGTTTGGCTATTTTGCATAAAAGCATCATTATTCAAATCCTATCATTTTTAGACAAATAGTTTTGAATTCTATTGGACACGGGGTAGAAACACCCATGCTCCTATTAACCTAGGCACATTGAGTAGAAACATTAATGCTCCTACCCAGTTCAAACCATTCATTTTATTAGGAAATTGGAATGAGTGAGACCTTCCTTACAGCTCCAATATCTAGTTGCTCATAATTGTCCGTAACCGGGGACACGGCTAAGTACTTAGTTTGACACTCTCGAGAGGTGGTACACTTTACCCACAAGAATTCGACGTGTTAATCCCTTGCTGTCCTCCGGATGGAGTAGCAACGGCATCGACTTCAAGAATTTTCAGAACATGTTCACCCAGACCACCTGAGGGACCCGCGCCCCCACCTACACAACTACCTCAGTACAATCCCTCGGATCTGGATAAACATTTCTTACTCCATCCAGGCAGAGCCCATATTACCATGTGGTTGTACTGGAAGCTAGTAAACAGGAAACTAGTCCAGTCTCTGGTTATCCCGGATGGCATCCCACATTGTGTCATTTAATTATTCCGGGGATTAAAAATTAGATTTTCATTTTATAAACTAGGTGCCACGTGGCGCATTCTCATTGGTGCGTACCGGTTCGGTTAAAATTAAAAACGGGATCTAATCTTAGCCCTCGGATCCGGATCGGACGGACGAGGGGAGTTCTAGGGTTTACCGGCGGCGGCGGCGGTCACCGGAGACGGAGGGGACGGCAGCGCGGGCACGGGCGCAGCGGTGCGGGGAGCTCCGGCGACGCGGGCGGCTTGGGGCGGGCTGGGTCGACGCGGCGCGGCGCGGGGCGCTCGGGGACGGGGTCGGCACGGCTTCGGGAGGTCGGAGGGCTTGCCTAGGACGCGCGAAGACGGCGGCGCGGTCACCGGACTCCGGCGAGGACGAGCGGGCGGCGTCCGGAGGCTGCAGTGCACAAGGCGAAGGAACAGTGGCGTCAAAAGGAAGCGCAAAGGGAGGGAAGAAGGAGGAAGCGCGCGGTTCGCCGGCGATGACCTCGGAAAGGCGGCGGCGCGAGCTAGGGTTTCGGGGCAAAATTCGGCAGCGTGATCGCGAAATCAAGCGGGGGAGTAGGGGGGAAAAGGAGAGGAGAGCTCGCCTTTTATGGTGACGCGCTCGGGCTGTCGCGGGGAGCACGGGAACGGCGGATCCCGGTGATGGCGGCGGTGCGGATCACGCACGTGACCGGCTGGGGTTTCCCCCGCGGGGAAGATGACCCCGACAGGTGGGGCCCACCTGTCGGTGGCTCACGCGGCGCGCGCGCAGCCTGGGCCGGCTCGGTTTGGGTGGGACGGGGCCGGTTCGGCCCAAAACGGTCGGGCCGGTCCGGTTTCCCCCTTTTTTTTCCTTATAGCCTTTTCTTTTTCTGCTTTTCTCATTTCTTTGAGAACTTTTGATTTTGAACTCCAAATTGGTCCAAATAAATTTCAGAAAATTAGTAAAATCATGTTCTACCATGATACAACTTTTGGGAGTAGTTTCCCCTCAAAATAAAATGCATAAAAATAAATTTGTCCTATAAATGCCTTTAGGGCTATATATCTATTTAAATAATGTACTTTTTCAACTCCAAATAATTATCCAAAAATTATGGGATAGCTTATATATGCATTAAACCCCTTTTATACTTAAACCTTAATGGTTTGAAGATCCAAAGCTCAAATGGGTGTAAACCCTAGGGTTTAAAATGAAATAAAAATCTTTCCAAAGCCCTTTTGAGATTCAAATTTGAATTCAAATATGCAATTGTGGCATGATGCTTATGGATGCAATGCATATGAAAGGTTTTGAATTTTTGGGATGTTACAATCAGGTAGTGTCTCCAGGTCATCAGGGCATGCACTACCGAGGCTAATTCCAAATCATGCGTGGGGTAGTTGCCTTCGTGGCTCTTTAGCTGCCGCGAAACGTACGCTGCAACTCTTTCTCCCTGCATTAATACTCCTCCCAATCCTTGACGTGAGGCGTCACAGTATACTTGAAAATCCTCTTGCAGGTCAGGCAAAACAAGGATGGGTGCAGACACTAGTCTTTTCTTCAATTCCTGGAAGCTCTCTTCACATTTCTCGTTCCAGGCAAACTTCTTCTCTTTCTTTAAGAGCTTAGTCATGGGTTTGGCTATCTTGGAGAAATTCTCAATGAACCTCCGGTAGTAACCAGCAAGTGCAAGAAAACTACGGACTTCCCCAACGTTCTTCGGGGCCTCCCATTCTGTAATTGCTGCTACCTTAGCTGGGTCAACAGCTACTCCGACTCCTGACACTATGTGTCCAAGGAAGCTAACTTCTGATAACCAAAAGTCGCACTTGCTGAATTTGGCGTACAACTTGTGCGCTCTCAGCTTCTCCAAAATCATGCGCAGATGCTGCTCATGCTCTTCTTTGCTCTTGGAATAAATCAAGATATCATCAATGAATACCACGACAAACTTGTCCAAGAATTCCATGAACACCTTGTTCATCATGTTCATGAAGTATGCAGGTGCATTGGTCAAACCGAATGGCATCACGGTATACTCGTACAGTCCATACCTAGTGGTGAATGCCGTCTTGGGTATATCCATCTCTCGGATTTTCAGCTGGAAATACCCTGATCGCAGATCGATCTTTGAGAACACTTGAGCTTTCTTCAATTGATCGAAAAGATCATTGATTATGGGCAAAGGATATTTATTCTTTATCGTCACCTCATTTAGTGAACGATAGTCGATGCACATCCGTTGGCTCTTGTCCTTCTTTTCTACAAACAGCACGGGTGCTCCCCAGGGTGATGAACTGGGGCGGATGAAACCTTTTGACAGCTGCTCGGCAAGCTGTTTCTTTAATTCCTTTAATTCATCCACGGCCATCTTGTATGGTCTCTTGGCTATGGGTCCACTTCTTGGCGTTAACTCAATGAGGAACTCAGCATCACGGTCCGGTGGCATGCCTGATAATTCCTCTGGGAATACGTCCGGGTATTCCTTCACTATTGGTACTTCGTCCATGCTAACCCCCTTAAGAGCATTAACCTTGGGTTTCTTAAGCTCATGGGTTGACTTGTACCGTATGCGTCTTTTGTCTGGGGTTGTAAGTAAGATGGTCCTCTAGGCATTGTCTACTAGTCCTTCATACAAGGTCAACCAGTCCATTCCCAGGATTAGGTCCAGTCCTCGGGAATCTATAACTATAAGATCAGAGGGGAAAATGTGTCTCCCAATACTTAGGGGTAGCTGGTGGCAGTGTCGGGTCGCTAGCATTGTTTCACCCGGTGAGTTCACTTTCATGGGTCTAGCCATGGTCTCAGAGGGGAATTTGCCTCTTTCTACCAATTCTCTTGAAATGAATGAATGTGATGCACCAGTGTCGAATAGAACTAGTACTTCAAAATCATTAATGTGGAAGGTGCCAAGTATGATACCTGGTTCCTCGGTGATCTCTTCCACGTCCACGTGATTCACGTGGCCCTTCTGGAATGGAATGGAATGGATTGTGCCATCTTGGTTCTCCGGGCAGCTGGTGGCATATTGTCCCATCTTGTGACACTTGAAGCACTCTACCTTGCTCAGGTCTTTGCTGGCGTTGTGGTTCTGACCATTGTTGCTCTGGCCATTGCCGTTGTTCCTACCATTTCCATTGCCATTGGTGGGCCTTGGGCGAGCGAACTGATGCTGATGCTGGTGGTACTGATGGTGCCGATTCCCATTGCCACCCTGGTGGTGGTGTCCTTAGCTTCCCTGGCGATGGTTGTGTCCATTTCCTCCACTGCGGTGGCTGTTTTGGTTCCCGTTCCTGCTCAAGGAGAAACTGCCACATCCATCATAGGAGGTTCGCTGCTTCTAGTGCGGGCCAGTGTGAGAGCCTCCTTGATGAAGTCTCTTCTTGCGGCTTTCCATTTGAGTGAGCTTACTTTCCAAAATGATGGCCTTATCAATCAAGGAATGGTAGGTGGGGGTATAAGCAACAGCAAGTTGAACTGATAGCTCGTCGTTCAGACCGTCCAAGAACTTCTCTCTGCGCTTGGCATCGGTGTTCACATCGTCCGGCGCATAGCGGGACAGTCGGTTGAAAACTTCTAAATACTCTGACACAATACGTGATGTGGGTCGGGGTGGCCTGATCTTTCGATGAGATTCATAACTCTCAATTTGGGTAGGAGGTGACGTTGACGATCCGACTACGGCCTAGAAGGCAGCGCCTTTGCAATCGATACACCAACTCCAGAGGGTTATTGATCACGCGGGGGCACGATCAACCTGACCACGAAGGTTTTGTTCCTGCAAGCAATCGAAGAACAAGATAAATAGTGGATACAATCTAAAATTGCGAATATACTATATCAAACAAATGTCTCAACGAGAAGATAAGTTGGAGTCTTGACGATGGTAAAACAGGTGGTCTAACCGACACACGCGATTACACGAAAGCAGCAAAGATGGTTAAACTTTATCTAATCAAAACCCAGGCTCCTTAGGGGGGCTTATGGGGTATATAAAGGAGGAGGGAGAGATATTTTCGTCCACCTTGAGTAAGGAGGCCGAAATCCAACTCTATCTCTAACTTTCCTAACAAACTACAACTCTTTAGGAAACAGAAAAATAGATCCGTCAGCTTGTTTTGTCCGCCACGGTCAGCACGAGTCGAATCTCTTGATGGGGCCAGATCCATTGGAAAGGTTTTGTAATTACCTTTCCAACAAGTACTTGTTTGCTTGATTTGGACTCCGGATGGATTCCAACAAGTACCTTAGGGGGGCTCGTGGGGTATATAAAGGAGGAGAAAGATGGATTTTTGGCCAAGTTAGGCATGGGGCCGAAATACAACTCTGTCTCTAAGTTTCCTGCCAAATCAACTACTCTTTAGGAAACTGAAAAACAGATCCGTCAACTTGTTTTGTCCGTCACGGTCAGCTCGCATCGAATCTTCTGGTGGGGCCGGATGCGTTGGAAAGGTCTTGTAATTACCTTTCCAACAAGTACTTGTATGCTTGATTTGGACTCAGGATGCGGCCTGGGTGATTAAAACAAATTCGGGTCTCCTGACAGCTCGGACTCGAATCGGATTCAACTTTAATTCGTGATATCTTTCTCTAGCAAGCTCCGAATCATGTGCCGTTTGATTTGTTGGAAACTAGACTTGATAGGCTTCCCCTTGCATCTTCCGCTGCATGCTATCGCACCTCATCTGCACTTTAGACTTGTAAAGTTTAATTAGATGCCTACATAATAAGATTAGACAAGATAGTAGCTCCGCCTCTTTGCAAGTAATATATTGAAAACATTTTGTAATTGAATTCACCTGATTATAATAGTTATTAGGTACATCAACAATTAGGGTTCTAATGGTCGTATCCATGGTTAGCATGTCCATACCAGTACGGCCTCCCTGTCGCAGCCTGTGAAACTTCTTCTTCTTCACACTGAGCATCCTCGCAGAGATGTGGGCGGTGCGGAAGGCTTCCTGGAACATGTCCAAGGTGACATTCACGATGGGGGTAGTGATCTGAAAGTTCTCCCACCAAGATGCTGCGGGTCCTTCAAGCAAATGGGTTGCAAACCGCACTTTCTCTTCCTCAATGCAGTTGATGGTCACCAAGTTCTTATTAACTGAGTGGAGCCAATCGTCAGTCATGATGGGATCAGTAGAGCTGGAAAAGGTAGGCGGGCGTAATCGTAGGAATCTGGTCAGCATATCCACTTGAGGTGGGTGGTGCTGCTGGTTGTTGTTGTTCTGCTGATTATTGTTGGCCATCTACTGAGTAATCAGTTGCAGAAATTGGGTCTGGGCAGCCAACAGTTGCTGCATGGGGGCAGCATTCCCGTCTGCTTCGGCATTGCCGGCCTCAGCGTTGTTGGCGGGGTTCTGGCGTCTCGGAGGCATCTGTTTAGGGTAGCATAGATGAGGAAACAGATAGAATAGAGCTAAGGATGTCTAGGCCCTCACAAAACCAGATATTAACACAAGCATATTTCAATCATACACTCATCCATTCATAAAAAAGTTTTGGGAAAAATATAGCAAATCACACTTGTTCATAATGGGGTACTGCCCATAACAAAAGAGTATGGGGAAAAATGCAATCGATCTACATTGCCATACACATAGATTGTATGGTCAATGACTAACTCGCGATACTGATAACGATAGATAACTGATAAGGTCTGGCAGGATCAACTAGACTAAGGAAGTGTGGCTGATGGTGCAGTCCCGTTCACCTTCCTCTTGGAACGGGTGTTGGAGGCAGGGGTGTCCATCTCGTGAACCTCCTGGGGCTCCTCCTCCTCAGTCGACACCTCCTCCTGTGGCTCCATCTCCTGATCCTGTGGCGAAGGTGGGGTCTGAACAGGCGCCGGTGCTGTAGCTAGTGCGGCGGCGGCGGCTGCGATGAACGCCTGTAACTGCTCGCAGTAGTAGCGAGCTTGGTCCCTCTCATACTGCAGCTGCTCTTTGGCGCCTCCCATGTTGAGGACAGTGTTCTCCAACACGGTCTTGTCCTCCTGCCACTGGGCCTTCTCTCCCATTAGATTACTGACCTGCTCCTCGGCTAGGTCGGCCCTGGTCATCTCGTGCTCGAGGCAAGACTCTAGGTCTACGGTGTTTGCCTCCATGTTCTCGAAGTGGGTCATCACCGGGGTCGCATCCTCGTCATTGGTTGTTGCCACTGCCGAGCATGCATGGTTCCACCTTCCAAAGAGGAGGAAGGGGGAGTCCTCGATAAACTCGTGTCGATAGTCCCGGCACACCTGCGCAAAGGCGCACTACATGGCAAACTGAAGGCCCTGCTCGAAGGTGGGGTAGCGGCTGATGAAGGTGATATCCTGAGTGGCAGGCACGATCTCACGCCCGCGGATCTTGGCCTCGATCTCCCACCATGGCTGCCATCCCTCGGGTGCGGCAGTCTCGACTCGGCCTCTGAACCTGGGTGGTGGCAGGTCGAGGAATGAACACAATGCCGCCAAAGGGGCACTGAACAATTGGTCGTCGTTCGTGGAGGGGTAGTAGACTCTGGTAAACGGCGGTACGTTGCCAAAAGGTGTTGAGCTTCCCATCTATAGAAAACAAGAAGAAAAGGTAAGGAAGTATCAGTGACATGATCAAATGGTCGGATGTAAGTAAAATAAAATAAGAGATGGTAGAGTGGGAATAAAGTGATAAAATTTAATATAAATGGTGGAATTGCAAAATAAAATTGGATGCATGATATTATGTGGATAACATGGCAACATGATTATAGTGGTGGATGGTATAATTAAACAAACATGCATATGTGGTATAAGGCATAGTATTTGGTGTATCAACAAACATGTCATGCATATGCAAGATACAAATGCAAAGATTTAGATGAATAGGGATAAAGAGTAAAATATATGTATATATAGATCAGATAGGGATAAGAAATAATCCTAAGGTTTGGTCTTATCCTAATCCAAGCTAGGGTGACGTCCCTACAGGCAACACATTGCTCTGATACCATCTAAAGCGATCCTCCCCCTTACAGGGTTCGATCTCTGTGCTTACCATGCTAGTCCCTGGATCGACTCACTAGCACACACAGTTTCATGATGAAATATCCAGAAACAAAGGTCAAAATACTTTATTACATCGCATCATCCAGAATTTAATAGTACTTACAACCTTGCATAACCCCTTGGGTCAGCATGACAAATAGGGTTTCAAGATATCAAAATATTGTTTCACAGATGGCACCGGAAAAAGGTGTAGCAATTGGGCCACAACTACTCCCAAAGGAGAGAGCATGTTGGAATGTAAGCACATGACCCAAAGAACATCGACGAACCTCACTCTTCGTCAGATTCACCTGCATTATTAATTGCAGCCACTACGTGCTCAATACATTTGAATGTATTGGCAAGTTCACCTGAAAGTTATAGCAGACCTAACAATGTACATGCAGTATATGGCAAGGTGGGGCTTGGCTATTTGCATAAAAGCATCAATGTTTCATCCTATCATTTTTAAACAAATAGTTTTGAATTCTATTGGACACGGGGTAGAAACACCCATGCTCCTAATCCTGGCCGTTGATCAAGATCCAACGGAGGAGAGGCGTCGGGCTCAACTCCGGGAACCTTAGGGTTCTGGCGAGCGGTGTCCGATGGCGGCGCGGCACGGGCGGGCGGCGGGCGGGGTCTTCGGTGAAGTTGGCGGCGCGGGGAAGGCTTCGGTGAGGGCGGCGCGACAAGGCAAAGGCCGTGACGCGGTCCGTTCGGCGAGGCGAGGTCCACAGCGGCGCCTAGGACGACGGGAAGGCTCTGGTGGCGTGGGCGTGTCTCCGGCGAGGTCGGGCGGCGTGGTTCCAGCGGCTAGGGGGCACCATAAACAAAATTGCGCGCGTCAAAAGATGCGCACGGTTGAGGGGCTCCGGAAATTTGAAGACTCGGGCGAAGAAGCTCACCGGCGAGGTCGACGCGACGCGAAAACGGCGGCGGCAGGTTCCTTGCTCCGGCGAGGTAAATCGGCAGTGTTGGCGCGTGCGATCAAAGGGGAAAGAAAGAAGAGGCTCTGGGCTTTTAAAGGACGTGGGCGTCTTGCTTCGGGAAGGCCGGGAACGGCGGATCCCGGATATTGTGGCGGCAAGAATCCGGCGCGGGCGCTTTCCATCAGGGACGAACGGCCTGACAGGTGGGCCCCACCTGTAAGTGGCTGCGGGCGAGCGCGCGCGGACCGGACTGGCTCGGTTCGGCTCGGGCGCGGTCAGGACGGGGCCGGTCGGCCCAAAACGGCCGGGCCGGTCCGGTTTCTTCCTTTTTTTTCTTTTAGCCTTTTCTTTTTCCCTTTTTCTCATTTCTTTGATATCTTTTGATTTTGAACTCCAAATCGATGCAAATAAATTTCAGAAAATTTGTAAAATCATGTTTTATCAAGATTCAACTTCTGGGAGTAATTTCCCCTCAAAATAAAATATCTAAAAATACATTTTCCCTATAAATGCCCTGAGGGCTATATAACTATTTAAATAAAATAGTTTTTCAACTCCAAATAATTATCCAAAAATTATGGGATAGCTCATTTATGCAATAAATCCCTTTTATAAATAAACCCTATTGGTTTGAAGATCCAAAGCTCAAATGGGTGTAAACCCTAGGTTTTGAATTGAAATAAAACCTTTTTAAAGCCTTTTGAGATTCAAATTTGAATTCAAATATGCAATTGTGGCATGATGCTCATGGATGCAATGCATATGAATGGTTTTGGAATTTTGGAATGTTACAATCAGTTCTTCAACGAAGACAGCTACACAGATTTAAACTGGAATTCTACGAGAGAGCTTCAACCTAGATCTGATTTGGCTAGTAGTTCGGAAATTCAGAGTAAATGAATCTATGCAAACATAGCAATCTACAGAACAGTGAGGATTCATCTAATTCTAGGAATTACATGAAGACTTGAAGTGTACCTAGGATGAGCTCGGTAAAGAACAGAGGAATCACCAAAACCCTATCCGCAAAGCCCTAACTCGGCGAGAGCAGTCAATCTACTGCAGCAAACGGAGATATTAAGATGTGTTTGCTACGCGGAATCGATCTAAGAAGAGAAAACTGATGCTTACCTGCAATTCCTGGCTTGAATCGATGTAGATCAGCGGCGGCGCTGAAGATCTGGGGCTTGAGGAACACGTTTGAGCGTCACGGCGAAGAGGAGGAGTCGCGAGAGCTTCCGGGCGCGAGAGAGCGGTGGATTTGGTGGAAGTGATTTTTTTGAGGAGGGGGTAAGCTATCCTTATATAGGGAGGTGAAAAAAGGAGGATCTTAGCGGTATCTTTTTATCCCAAAATTTCCGTTAGGGTTTCCCCGTACAGTTTAATTTTCCTTAGGGATAAGATTTTACCGTTCGGAAAGATTCATGAAGACTACGGCTAAAACGGAGATTCCATTAAAGTTGTATTCTTCAGAACTTTGAAGAATGGCGGTTTTACCGAAAACAAAACTCAATACTTGAAGAATGAAAATTCTTGCATCACCGACAAGGATTTCGATGATACCTGAATTACGATGAACAGATTTTTTGTACAGACAAGAAATAGATAAGAAATATGGGTTCTAAGGTGTCCTTAAGTTTCATTTTCATCTGACAGTAAGAGGCAAAAGCAGTGAAGAACAACTGCATAGATGAATTTGAAGAAAGAAGCAAACAACAGGTTTCTAAACCTACTGAAGACAAACGAAAAACGAAGAACAGATAAGACAAGTTGAGGAATAGAAAAAAATTGAAGACAATGCAGGTGAAGTAAACATGAATGCAAGAGTATTCACAAGTATGCAAGTCTTCAAGAGATATTCCGGGAATCCAAGATGTTTAATTCACTTCTCAGCTCACAGAATCTGATTTTGTCAAGAGGTTTGGTGAAGATATCTGCGAGTTGTTTGTCTGTCCTCACAAGGTTTAGGCAAATTTCTTCTTTGGACACATGATCTCCGAGGAAATGGTGTCGAATATCAATGTGCTTCGTGCGAGAATGTTGGACGGGATTGTTGGCAATCTTTATGGCGCTCTCATTGTCACACAGAAGAGGAACGGCATCCACTGAGATACCGAAGTCTTTGAGAGTTTGTCTCATCCAAAGAAGTTGGGCACAACAGCTGCCTGTTGAAACATACTCTGCTTCAGCCGTTGACAAAGCAACAGAATTCTGTTTCTTTGAAGACCAACTCACTACGGATCTTCCGAGGAATTGGCAAGTGCCGGAAGTGGATTCTCTATCAACTTTGCAACCGGCATAATCCGAGTCAGAATAGCCAACAAGATCGAAGGAAGCTCCTTTGGATACCAGAGACCAAAGAATGGGGTGTGAACTAAATATCTGAGGATTCCTTTCACAATCATGAGATGATAGTCTCGGGGATCTACTTGAAACCTTGCGCACATGCAAACACTCAACATGATATCTGGCCTAGATGCACAAAGATAAAGTAAAGAGCCTATCATGGAACGAAAAACCTTTTGATCTACAGGTTTACCGGTTGTGTTGAGTTCAAGATGACCATTTGTGGACATTGGAGTTTCAATTTTCTTGGCAGATTCCATTCCAAATTTCTTCAGCATGTCCCTCATGTACTTCGTATGAGAGATGAAGATTCCATTCTTCATTTGCTTGATTCGAAAACCGAGGAAAAACTTCAATTCTCCCATCATAGACATCTCAAACTTCTCCGTCATCATCTTTCCAAATTCTTCGCTGAAATCAGGGTTAGTGGAACCAAACACAATATCGTCCACATATATTTGACACACAAAGAGATCATCATTCATTTTCTTTGTAAAAAGTGTTGGATCAATTTTACCAATTTTGAAACCCTTTTTGACTAAGAACTTTCTAAGCCATTCATACCAGGCTCGAGGTGTTTGCTTCAAGCCGTAGAGTGCCTTATCATGTTTATAGACATGATTAGGATGTTCTGGATCTTCAAAACCAGGAGGTTGTTCAACATAATCAAGTTCTTCAATTTCTTCATTTAAGAATGCACTTTTCACATCCATTTGATATAAAGTTATGTCATGATGATTAGCGTATGCAAGAAGAATTCTAATGGATTCAAGACGTGCAACAGGGGTATAGGTTTCACCAAAATCCAAACCTTCAACCTCAGTGAAGCTCTGTGCAACCAAACGTGCTTTGTTCCTCACGACGATTCCGTCTTCATCTTGCTTATTTCTGAAGATCCACTTGGTGCCGATGACGTTTTGCCTTGGCCTTTCAACATGGGTCCAGACTTGATTTCTCTTGAAATTATTCAGTTCTTCATGCATAGCCATTACCCAATCCAAATCCGATAATACTTCATCCGTTGTCTTCGGCTCAACTGAAGACACAAAAGAGAAGTGCTCACAAAAATTTGAGACACGTGAGCGAGTGTAACATCCCAAAATTTCAAACTTTTGCATGTGCATTGCATCCATGAGCATCATGCCACAATTGCACATTTGAATTCAAATTTGAATCTCAAAAGGCTTTGAATTTTTTTTATTTCAATTTTAAACCCTAGGGTTTACGCCCATTTGAGCTTTGGATCTTCAAACCAATAAGGTTTACTTATAAAAGGGGTTTATTGCATAAATAAGCTATCCCATAATTTTTGGATAATTATTTCGAGCTGAAAAACTATTTATATTTAAATAGTTATATAGCCCTAAAGGCATTTATAGGGAAAATGTATTTTTGTATATTTTATTTGAGGGGAAATTACTCCCAAAGGCTGAATCATGATAAAACATGATTTTACAAATTTTCTGGAATTTATTTGGACCAATTTGGAGTTCAAAATCAAAAAATATCAAAGAAATGAGAAAAAGGGAAAAAGAAAAGGCTAAAAGAAAGATCAAAAGATATCAAAAGATCGCGGCCGCCATCACCGCCGCCATCCCCGCGAGATTCCTTACGTGTCGCTTTAAAGCCCTCGTGCCCCTCTCTTGTTTCCCTCTTTCCCCGCTCGCGATTGCGCCCCGGTTTTGCTACATTTTCTCGTCGGAATTGCTTTCAGCCGCTGCCGTTTTTGCGCCGCCGCCACCACTCCGGTGAGCGTTTCTCGTCGCCGACCACCTCCGCTCTCTCCTCTCTCCCGTGCGCATGTCGTGATGCCTGTGTTTTTACTTCAGGACGTCCACAGCTCCTCGCCGCCGCGCGCCTCGCGCCCCACGCCCGCCGCCCCGAGCCCGCGCCCGCGCCCAAGCCGCCCCCGACCGCGCCGCCGCGCCGTTTGCCCTGCCGCCCGTCGCCTGACCTCCTCGCCTGAGTGCTGACCGCCCGCGCCCGTCCGCGTCCAACCGATGCCGACCGCTCGTGCCCGTCGCTGTCGCCGCCGCCCCGAGCGGAGCCCGACCGCGCCGCCACCAGCCACCGCCGCCATCTCCCTCAGCTCCGGCCGAGCGCGCCGCCCTGGGGTAAACCCTAGCCCCCGACCAATCGCGTCGCGCCACATGGCATCGATTTTCCTTTTCTTTTTTGGCTAAGATTAAAATTGCAGTTTTACAGATTAGTCCCTGTAACTTCAAAGCATCGTAACTTTTAGACCGTTTGTCCAAAAATTTTGATCCACACCTTTCTGGAATTGTCACAACTTGTAGAATATTTTGGCACGGGCCAATTTCAAATTTGAAAATTTGAATCACATTCAAATTACAGAATAAGGTTTAATACCATTTAAATCATAACTAATTATTTAGGAGTCCTTTTTAATTGAAACCAGTGCCCAAAATTTTGTTTTATTGTCCTCTGTCCAATGGGACATAGAAATAAATATTTTGAATTAAATTTTTTTGCAGATGCAAATAAAACTTTATTTTAGGGTTTAAAACCCTAGCTTTTGCATTTTGATTTAAAACCCTATGCATGTGTTTATAATTTCCAATGCTTAGAACCAGTTGATCACCCAAATAAAATAAGCCAAATCATGTCACATGTTAAGCATCACATCATAGCATATCTTATTTTGTCGTGATGTGAATTGTGTGTTTATGCATGTGTATTTTTGTTAGTCTCGTATAGTTTTCTCGGAGAGCGAGCCTTGTGACTGTGACGAGGGTTTGAACTCAAACTACTGTGACAAAGGCAAGTTCACTTTGATCATTTCACCTATTATTTTACTATGCACTAGATGTTTTATTAGTTGCATTGTTAGGAATATTATTGTACCTATGCTAGCTATGAATCTCCTAGTAGTATAAGATACCCCTGCCATGCCCTTACCACCAATCGCCAACGTAGGTAGTCAAATGCTATGCTATGATTAGTATTCGAGGGTGGTATTATTACAATATGTTATCATTGTCATTGAGGAGTAATTTTGGATACTTGGCAAAACAACCCCAACAAACCGTCCTGGGTGGGCTGCTTTAAGGAAGTGGAGATGTATGCGACGTGAGGTCCATTTCTATGAGTCATCTCGCCATTTATATGGGAGCGCCTGCATTGCAACTGAGGAATGCCACCTGGGGTATCAGAGACTGGACTAGTTTTCCTATTTAGTAGCTTCCAGTACAACCACATGGTAATATGGGCTCTGCCAGGATGGATGTAAGACATATGATCCTGGATCCGAGGGATTGTGCAGATGTAGCTGTGTAGGTGGGAACGTAGGTCCCTCAAGTGGTCCGGGTGCTTATGGTCTGAAAATTCCTGTAATCGATGCCGTTGCTACTCTACCCTGAGGACAGCAAGGGATTAACACGTCGATTTCTGTGGGGAAAGTGTACAACCTCTCGAGAGTGTCAAACTAAGTACTTAGCCGTGTCCCCAGTTACGGACAATTTTGAGCAACTAGATATGGGGGCTGTAAGGAAGGTCTCACTCATTCCAATTTCTTAAATAAAATGAATGGTTTGAACAGGGTAGGGGCACTTGATGTATCTACTCAATGTGCTCTAGGTTAATAGGAGCATGGGTGTTTCTACCCCGTGTCCAATAGTGATAAAAAACTATTTAATAAAATGATAGGATGATATATTGAGTCTTTTATGCAATTAGCCAAACCCCACCTTGCCAAATACTACATGTACCTGACAGGATCTGTTATAACCATTTTGTGAACTTGCCAATACATTCAATGTATTGACCCCCTAGTGGCTGCAACGTTTAAATGTTGCAGGTGAACCAAGTGAAGAGTGAGGTACGAATTGTAGGGTTACGAGTTTACATTCCAACATGTTTCGACTGTGGAGTTGTTATGGGATTCCTCCATCTTCTGCTTTCCGCTGCAAGATTTTATCTTCTTCTGAGCTAACCCACGAGGTTATGCAATATGTAAGTTCTGGATCAATGCGATGTAATATACTTTTGACCTTTGTATCTTGATATTACATCTTGAAACTGTGTGTGCTAGAGAGTCGATCCAGGGACTAGCACTGTAAGCACAGAGATCGAACCCTAGTAAGGGGGCGGTCGCTTCAGATGGTATCAGAGCATTGTGTTGCCTGTAGATTCGTGACCCTTAGATTGGAATTATCTTATTAGGTACCTATTTACCAAACTAAAATTACTTTTGAAAACTCTCATATTCTATCCTCGTCCAGTTCTTCCACTCTCTCATCCAGTTCTGAATTCTTTTGCAGATCTTCGGATGATGTACTTCACCACCAACAGTGCTAGGTTGTGCTTCATTTGAAGCAACAGTTTGTTTTTCAGCTGGGGTGGAAGTTCCGGTTTTGTTAGGTTCTTCAGCTTGTGAAGCGCCTTCTTCATTATTCATTCCAGATTCACTTTGCTTGACTTCTTCTGGACGAATATCACCAATGGCCATCTTTTGGATATTTCCTGAAATTTCTTCAATATCTACAGACATTGGCAATTGCTCTTCCTGGGAGGCGTTAGCTTCATCGAACTGCACATCCTTAGTAATTTCAACAACTTTTGTGGTGTTGTTGAAGCCTCGATAAGCATGTGCATTCGAGGGATAACCCAAGAAGAAACTTTCGTCACATTTAGAAATCAAACTTAGCTCGTCTATTCTTCTTGTTGAGGATGTAGCATTTGCTTCCAAAGACCTTGAAGTATGACACATCAGGCTTGCGGTTGGAGATGAGCTCGTATGGAGTTTTCTTCAAAAGTCGATGAAGATACAAGCGATTTGAAGCATGGCAAGCGGTGTTGATGGCTTCAGCCCAGAAATGCTCAGGAGTCTTGTACTCGTTCAGCATAGTCCGGGCCATTTCAATCAACGTGCGGTTCTTCCTCTCCACCACCCCATTTTGTTGTGGAACATGAGGTGCAGAGAACTCCTGCTTCACGCCGAACTCTTCGAGTAATTCTTCCATCATCAGATTCTTGAATTCTGTTCCATTGTCACTACGCACGCCCTTGATGGATACTTCAAACTCATTCTGGGCTCTTCGTGCAAACTTCTTGAAGTTCTCAACTACTGTGCTCTTATCATCCAAAAAGAACACCCAAGTGAAATGTGAATAATCATCAACAATCACAAATCCATATGAGTTACATCATATACTCATGTATGTTGTAGGACCAAAAATATCCATGTGAAGCAACACGAGAGGTCTTGAAGTAGACATGACGTTCTTCACGGGATGAGACACTCCGATTTGCTTCCCAGCTTGGCACGCACTGCATAAACGATCCTTTTCAAAAGAAACGTTCTTCAAGCCTCGAATGTGGTCGCCTTTGACAAGTTTGCTCAAATTCTTCATGCCCACATGACCGAGTCTTCTATGCCAGAGCCACCCTAGTGATGATTTTGCAACTAGACACGTAGGGGGTGAGTATGAGGAGTCTTCAAACTTTACAAGATAGAGATTACCCTTTCTTCGCCCTCTGAAGACAAAAGAGTTATCATTTTCTGATGTAACATACACATATGGTCTTGTGAAGCAAATAATTAGTCCATGATCACATAGTTGAGCAACAGATAGAAGATTATATCCAAGTGATTCAACAAGAAGTACTTCATTGATAGACAAGTCATTTTTCTTAGAAATAGCAACTTTGCCGAGACCAATTACCTTTCCCTTACCATTGTCACCAAAAGTGATGTTCTCATGATGTTGAGGACCAAGTTCTAAAGAGCTAAACATTTTCTTCTCACCGGTTATGTGATTCGTACATCCGGAGTCCATGGCCCACTCTCTTCCTCCGGATGCGTATGCCTACGAAGAAAATTATGCTCGTTTAGGCAACCATGTCTTCATGGGTTCCTGCATGTTAGTAGAACTTGAAGAACACAAGGCATCACGGAAAAATGCAATGACAGATTTTGGCACCCAAATTTGAGGTTTTGCATGTTCTCCACGCATTATGGTTCCAGTGAAATTAGCTCTCACTTTATTATCCTTACCCATCTTCAGAATATAAGATTCATTAACACGGAATATCGGGTAAGCACGTGAAGTATTGGGACGCTTTGAAGCATCCTTGCGGGGATTCAGATTTCCCACAAATGGAGGAACTTGAGAGATCACTAGGTGAATGGTTAGTGACAGTAGTGCAAGATTCACCAATAGTAGTAAAGCTAGAAGCAAAACCAGGTGAATCAATTGAAGCAGGTAAATCAATTTGAGTCACGGCAAGTGAGGTAGTGATTTGAGGAATGTTATTCAATGAAGAATTGCATTTAGAACATATTTCAGAGGAATTACCATTTTGAGTTAAGTTGACTAGCTTAGCATTGAGATCAAGTTTCTCAGATTTGAGGTCCTCATAAGAGTTCTTCAGATTATCATGCTCGAGTTTGATCGAAACATAGTTAAGACTAATCTCAGCATCAGTTTTCTTCAGATCCTTATGAGCCTCTTCCATGGCCCGAAACTTAGACTTGAGTCTTTTGAGTTCATTAGTCATGTTAGTGTTCTTCTTAATCTCAGTGATAAGCAGGTCTGCTTGCTTCTCAATGATGAACTGAAGTCTTTCATATGTCATGAGTTCAGATTCTTCATTATCAGTTTCATCATTATCACTAGAATTCACTTCTTCACTAGGAGATGATACCTTAGAGGATTTTGCCATGAAGCATGATGGTGAGGTGCGATCGTCTCCGGAGGCATCTTCTGATGAATCTGCAGAGTCAAACAGTGAAGTCTTTTCTCTGGCAGATGAAATAGCTATGGCCAATCTGGCGACACCGTCTTCAGGCTCAGAGTCAGATGATTCTTCAGATGATGAAGAATCTGAGTTCCATTCACCAACATGTGCTCTAGAGTAATACTTTCCCTTCTTCTTGTGAGTAGAGTCCTTATTCCAATCCTTTTTCTTGTGACGGTCATGGCTCTTCTTGTGAGAATGTTTCTTGAATCCCTTCTTCTCCTTGTCTTCATCAGTTTTCTCGGGACATTCAGCGATGAAGTGACCTTTCTTGCCACAGTTGAAGCAAGCTCTTTTGGCCATATCAGATTTCTTCCGATGAGCAGATTTCCGAAACTTGGAGGAGCTGGATTCACCTTGATGCTTCATTTTGTCTCCAAACTTTCTTCCAAACTTCTTATTGAATCTCTTCACAAACAGAGCAAGCTCGTCACTGGAGTTGGATTATTCATCAGACGAAGATGAGTCTTCAGATTCTTCACTGGAGCTGACAATCTTCTTGGATGATTTCTTGGCCTTGAGTGCAATGTTTTGCTTCGAACTAGATCCAGAACCATGGATCATCTTCTTTTCTTCCTGGTCAAACTCATAGGACACAATTCTTCCAAGCACCCAGGTGGGAGTTAACTCTTTGAAGTCTGGCCTATGCTTGATCAACTCACAGACAGTGGTGTACTCCATGGGAAGAGCTCAAAGAAATCTTCTGTTTTGCATAAGTCAGTGATATTGTGATCATCAAGAGTATTCAGCTCATTCACAATGGTGCTCATGCGGTCATAGAGTGAAGAAACAGTCTCATTTGGCTCAAGCATAAGCCTGTCAAACTGACCGATGAGGTGAGTAACTCTAGAATCTTTGACGGTGGTTGTCTCTTCATGGACTTCAACGAGAAGATCCCAAATCTTCTTTGCATCAACAAGGTTACTGATCTTGTTAAACTCAGCATCACTGACAGTTGAGAAGATGATATCACAAGCTTTTGCATTCGCTTGATACTTCTTCAGAGAAATAGTATCATATCCAAAGATGGGTTCCTGAGGAACAGCAAAGCCGTTTGTGACTGCTTCCCAAGCACAAGGGTTAGCATAATTTGTACTGCTAAGAATAGTAACTTCCATTCCTTAGACATACTTCTTCCTCAGGTGGTTAAACCAAAACAAGGAAGCCTCGCTCTGATACCAAGTGAATGATCGAGTACGTCACAGAGGGGGGGGTGAATGTGACCAGTTTTAATTCATTCTTCAAAATATGAAGACTGAAGGGGCTGAAGACAGTCACAGTACTTCAACAACAGAGATTACACTTAGAAATTTTAGAGTAGCAGCGGAATGAAGAAAGATGAACAAGTAACAGCAGCAATAAGACAGAACACAATTGGATCAGTTATACCAACCAAAGAGTATTAGATTGAGGAACGAAATCACCAGGACTTGAAGACACGGGGATTTGTTTTCCGAAGTTCAGATTGTTGGCACAATCCTACGTCTCCGTTGAGGTGGCTGAGTCACACAAGACTCGCGGACACACAAGTCCACCCAATCCTCCTGAGCTAAGACCTAAGTCTCGCCTAGTTACTCGTGGTAGATCTTGAGGTGATCTCCAGACCTTCATAGACAGGTTGATGGCAAATCACAAGCTTTGATTTCTCGTCAACGCTGACTCCTAGCCGTCTAGGTGATGCCAGTCACCAAGAGTAACAAGCTTCAAGTGCTCGGTTAGAGAGGGGATCCCATTCTTCACGCTCAGTTCAGCTCTAAGGGTTTTTATCAGGTGTTCTTCAAAACAACTCACTAGGGATCACCACCGAACACATTAGGGGTGGGTCGTCTTATATAGCCTTGGCCACGGCTGATCTAGCCGTTGTGACCCGTTGGATAAAGTGATCCCTAAGACTCCAGCTCACACTTTATCTCTTTATCTCACAACGGTTAGATTAGGTGGTTAAAACGAAAGCGACAGATTTTCAAACACATTTGAAATCAGAGTGAAGACTTCACGCAGAAGTTTCTGTGAAATCTGAAATGCTTCATTCTTCACTTCGACGAAAAACACTCACACAGAAAATGGTTTTCGCCTAAGCTGAACATGAAGAATAGGTTTCACCTGAACCAGCTCCACACTTCAAACCCCCCTTAATAGTACGGCGTTCCTATACTCAAGTGAAGAAAAGACTACGAAAAGACCTATGAACAAAGCTACGCTTCATGTTCTTCATCGTTCTTCACTAAGTTCTTCATACTTCATGCCAATACCTGTACTTCAATTTTTAGGGGTCGTCGATGCTGGTTAAACCAACTCTTCATAGGAACTTAAAGCTAAAACACTTCGAGTAACTCATTAGTTCCTCAACCATGTTGTCATCTTTCATCAAAACCCATACAGGGGCAAGGTTTCCCTTTCAGAGGCGGCCTCCTTGATGGCTAGGATTCACTCCCTTATGGGGCAGGGGCTGACAGGTGTTCACCTGATAGCTCTATTCCTTAGGATGAGGATCCAGCGGCTGCAGGCTCGTGTTCACCTGATGTGGTCCTTTTTAGGACCCAGGGATCCCACTCGAGTGAACGCGGAAGAACTATCGTTAAACAAAGTGGAGTCGCGGGTGCGAAGGTTGACAACCCTAACTGGCACGACTCGATGCAAGATCGACTCGCTAGTGGTCCCTTATGGCCCTGACAGGCCGAGGAAAGAGGTATTTTATAGTTTATCTGTTTTGATCTTGTATTTGTATGCTGCTGACCAATTTGCTGGTTGCAGGGACTCAAAGATCCCATGAGTCAGCCTTCCCATGCTGGGGAGGAAGAGCTGGCTGACGAGTCCTCGGAGTAGCCAGACCAAGCAAGCGACTCCGAGACCGAAGAAGTTGCCATGGAGACGAGGAGGAAGCGCAGCAGTGAGGCGAACCCGAAGTCTGGTGATCAATCGACGGGAGTCGAAGGTCCACCTGCTGCAACCTCGTCTACTCCTCCTTCAGCTAAGAAGACCAAGACAGGCGGGCCAGCGTCTGCCTGACGATTTGGCCTTCTTGGCCGAGTCACCCAGACCAGGTAGATGGTCCTTCAGGCAGTAGTTCTCAAATAATGCAATCTGACTGCCGAACTTGGAAATTTCCTTTGTCAGCTCCGTGGTCTCGGGTGACCAACCAACGACCAAGGCTATTGAGCCCACTGGGTCAGACCCGAAGGCTTGGGGTCCCTCAATCATCATTGAGACGGTTGAGCCTCAGGTAGCAATGCCTGAGGCGCCTTCTCTAGTAAGCAGGGAGCGTCAACTCGAAGGGTTGCCCCACTCATCGACTCGCTTGGAGAGCAGCGGAGCCAAAACGGCTCACTCAACTTCAGCTTGCCACGTAAGTTTCGAATTCTTTTGTAACAAAAGAATTTTACTCTCCCGGTGGGGGTATGAGTCAGATGCTGACGCAATCATGGAGGCAGCCGATCATCCGTTCCATAACGGGGTTTGTTAAACACTGTGAGGAGGTGGTGGCTGAGCGAGATCAGCTTCGCCGAGACTTGGAGCGAAGCCAATAAGAACTGAGTGATGTTGTTATGACTAACCACGTACTCGACTCGAGCATACCCGGTACAGCCTAGCTGGGGACCCACAAGGAAGCCTACTACAACTCCAAGAGTCTACATGCCAAATCTTGCGACTCAAGACAAGGAAGATTAATTAGAATATATTCCCTCATTGTAACCGACTTGGACTCTACCTTAGACCTGGGTTCCTGCATAAACAAAGGACCAGGAGGGGGAGCCAAGAAGCCACCAAACTTAGATACAAGTCGCCTAGACGCACTCATCGATTCTGTGTATCTAGACTCTGCGGCACCCCACTGTAATCGACTCAGCAATACAGATCTGACAAGCAGGATGTAGGGGTATTACCTCATCGAGGGCCCTGAACCTGGGTAAATCGTGTACCCTGTGTCCTTGTTAGCCGACGAGTTTGCCAACACACACTCGAAATCTTTCCTTGATACAAGTCCATCAATATGGACATTGTCGAAGTCACATCTTCAACATTGGCGCCGCAGTCTGTGGGAAAGACGTGTGTTGGAGTCGCGATCTCAGCGGTTTCAGATCCAGAAAAACCATCATCGACTCAGGGGGGGTCGAGGATCCTCAAGTTCTCTACCGCTCGCCTCCAGGCCAACCCCACAGTCCTCGACAAGCTTGATGCCCGCCTGGATCTCATATTCGGCGAGTTCCACGTCCGATTCGGTATCCTTCGACTACCGTGTCCGACTATCTCGACTCCGAAAGAGTTGCTTCTCCTTTCTCCCTCAGAGAAAGACCCGCCGACAGGCTCGACAGGGCCGCTCAAGGAAGCAGAGCAAGTCTCCTCTGGGACCTACTCTGATTCTAAAGCCGATCTGTCCCCGCGTGTGAACAGCCCCGTCCCTACCGACGCTGACGACCTCACCTTGTCGGGTTCACCCGACGAAACAAAACAGGTTTCCCTTGGAACCTCCTCCGATTCTTAGAACAATCCACCCCAGTCTGCAGAAAGCCCCATCCCAGGCGACGCCGGCAACAGCTTAGAGCGGGAAGGCCGCCATAGCAGCAGCGATCTTGCGCCCAAGTGCGCCATCGCTCAAGTCCTCATGAAAAATCCCGTCGCCCCGAAGTTGACTCCTCCGGCTGCGAGTGCATCCGCAAATCCACCGGCTGGATATTCAGCGGGAGAGAAGGCTAGAGTCCAGGCAGCTCTTGAGTCGGGAGTCCTCATGAAAGATCCCACCGCCGCTGAATTGCGATTGTATGCCAATTCTCTTGCCAGGGCCCAACGCGACCTAAACAAAGAGAAAGAGGATTTCGTCAAGAAGCAAAAGCTTGAAGCTGAGAGGTTGAAGAAACTGGATGAAGATATCCAGGCACACAAAAGAACTCGCTCGGTGTCGTAGCCCGGGGCGTAGACAGCGGGGGTGTGCGGCACCCCCTTTAGGTTCGGCAGAGGGCGTTGGGGATTGCTCCGGCGATCGCCGGCGAGGCTAATGTCAAGCGCGAAGATGCACACGATCGTTTTACCCAGGTTCGGGCCATCCTGAGGTGTAAAACCCTACGTCCTGCTTCCGTGTTCTTATTAGAAAGTGAACAAGGGTTTACAGGTTGCCGGGGGAGTTCTCGGGCGTTCTCTCCTTTTCTGCTAAGGACTACTTGCTGTTTCTGGCTAAAACTAGTAAGGAACCGAACCCTCCGACCGTTGGCAACGATCCTCCTTTTATACTCAAGGGGATACCAAAGGTGCCTTGGTGCATGGGTGACAAATGGCGAGCAAAGAACTCGGGCAGCTTGCCATCGCTGCGCTGGCTTGCATGCATGGTGAGGAGCCCTGCGGCTAGGGCGCTATGTGCCTAGAATTCACAGCGGGCCAGTCACTCTGGGCTGACTAGACGGGGAATCCCCTTTCTGTAAGAGCATTAAATGCTGGCTTGTACTTCACTCCTTGCCCTGACGAGCCCTGCGCACAGGGAGCCCGCCGGGCGGCCACGTGGCGTCGATGCTCTGTCCGTTTGGTACCACCTCTGTAGCAAGCGCCCGCGCCCGGGAGCACCCTCCCCGGCAAGTGACCTTCTCGGGGAGCGCCCAGACGGGGATTCTCTTGTTGCCTTCCAGGGTAACCCCGGCAAGGGCGCGATGGCAGTGCACCCATCGGTGCTGAGCACGGATGGCATGCACCACCATCGCGTCTCTGCGGCAACCCTCACTTTTGTAGCCATCTCCTTAGCTTTGCTCTGAGTTGCTCCGTGGCCACAATGCCCTTTTATAGGTGCGGCGAAGAACGCTACCGCCGCGCGCGCCGAGCTATTGCAGCACATGTGGCAATACCCTCCTGCGGTAAGAATTTTGAAGTGGTCGCCATGCTCCAGTGGCTACCCGCTAGATGACACGGTCCGTGAGCACTGCACGAGCATCACAATGCGTCCAACCCCCATCTTTATCCTGCATGTGAGATTCTTACCGATCCCGAGGTGCTGTAATTTTTTTTCGAAACGCACGAAAAACAATACAGCACAAAAAGCTCTCCTGCCTCCCAGCCCCCGGGCACAGAAGGGTCGATACCAAACTTGGGTGTGAGCACTCTTCTTTTTCCAAGACGCAGCCACTGCGTGGTGCGCGTTACGGGGGACCCGGTGACGGCACAACCCTGTTCCGGAGTGATCCGGCAATGGAATTTTTGTTTTTGAGGCTCCGGCAGCCCCCAGCTCACAGCCAAGGATGGAAAGAGCCTTCTGTGCACCTAGAGTAGGAGACAGAAGAAAAAACATGCAAAAAACGAGACGACTTGAACTTCAGAGGAAACCACTTATCTTTATTCATAGAAACTAGCGGATTACAATTGGGGGTTGCCCGGCTACACTAGTTCGAGAGGCATGCTGCAGCAGCATCACCCGTGGGTCAGGCTCCGCCGCTACACGGGTAGAACTTGTGCAAGTGCTCAAGGTTCCAACTGTTTTGCACCGGCAAGCCTTCTTCGGTTTCCAGCCGTACAGCCCCCGGCCTGGTCACCTGCACTACTCGGAAAGGGCCTTCCCATTTCGGAGCGAGCTTGTTCCCGGCCTTCGTTCCTTGTATCCGGCGCAGGACAAGGTCTCCGACCTCGAGCTCCCGGGGTCGGACCCGCCTGTCATAATAACGGCGGAGCCCTACTGATAGTGTGCAGCTCTGACAACAGCCCGGCATCGAAGTTCTTCGATGAAGTTAAGATCGTCAACCCTCTGCTCGTGTTGGCTATGCTTGCCGTACGCGTGTACCCGAGGGGATCCATGCTAGAGCTCGAGGGGCAGCACCGCTTCTGCCCGTAGACAAGGGCGAAAGGAGTTTCGCCCGTTGCCGGGCTAGGTGTGGTCCTGATTGACCACAGCACGGGCTGGAGTTCTTCGACCCAGTGCTTCCCGTGGCCTTTGAGCTTGTCAAAGGTTCTCGTCTTGAGCCCCCACAGCACCTCCGCGTTGGCTCGCTCCGCCTGTCCATTGCTCCTCCGGTGAGCGACAGAGGCGAAGTGGATCTTGGTGCCCATGCCCTCACCCTCGCAGTAGGCTTGGAACACGGTACTCATGAATTGCGTGCCATTGTCGGTGATGATGCCATTGGGCATGCCAAACCGGCACACGATGCCCTTAAAGAATTTGATGGCCGCCTGAGCGGTCACCTTCCGCATTGGTTCCACTTCCACCCATTTGGAGAACTTGTCGATGGCCATGAGCAAATACTCGTAGCCACCAACCGGCCGACAATGTCCAGCCCCCAGACCACGAACGGCCAGGAGGAAAGAATAACTTGCAGGGCCTGCGCCGGCTGGTTACTCTTCTTCGCGTGGAACTGGCACGCCTCGCACGTCTTGACTAGCTGCTCGGCATCGGCTAGCGCTGTTGGTCAGTAGAAGCCGTGCCGAAAGGCCACATGGTGCGAGCATGTGCCTCGGTGTATGTCTTCTAGAAGGACGCGCCCTTCGTCTTGGGGCACGCAGAGGATCTTCACTCCATTTGCACACCTCCGGTAGAGATCCCCATCTACCAGAGCGTACATCTTGGTTTGCCGGGCTACATGCTCCGCGGCAACGTCATCTTCCGGCAGGGCTTCCCCTTTCAGGTAGTGGGTGATGTCCGCTGCCCAAGGTGGGGTTTTCCTACTTACGCATGCCGCCACATCAGCGGCATGGACCTCCGCTGTTCCGGGGTTTCCTTCGGGTGCCGGGGGGACTTCCCGACAGCCGGCTTGGGAACGACCGAAGGCGCAGTCTGCCTGTGCCAGAACACCCCCGCCGGAACCTTCCGGCGCTCTGCTGCCCACTTGGACAGTTCGTCAGCCGCGAAGTTATCCTTGCGCTTGACGTGCTCGAATCGCAAACCTTTGAACTTGCGTTCCAGCTTGCGGACTTCATCCATGTACGATGCCATCTGCGGGCAGCCATAATCCTTGTTAACCTGTTTGATCACGAGTTGGGAATCCCCGCGAACAACCAGGCGCTTGATATCAAGGGCGATCACTGCCTGCAACCCGGTGAGCAAACCTTGGTACTCAGCTGTGTTGTTGGTGGAGTTGGGGAAGTCGAGCTGGATGGTGAACTTCAGCTGGTCTCCTATAGGTGACTCGATGACGACTCCGGCGCCAGCTCCCTACAGGCTGACGACTCGATGATATCCATCGAAGTACATGATCCAGTGGCCTTCGTCCAGCTTGCCGGGCAGGTTGGTCTCCGACTCTTCTTCTTCTATGCCCGTCAAGGTCCATTCTGCAACGAAATCAGCCAGAGCAGCACTCTTGATACTCTTGGTGTTGGTGAAGTGTAGATCGAACTCCGACAAACTCCATCCTCCACTCGGCCACCCTTCCGGTGGCTTCACGGTTGGTGAGGGCCCGCTCTAGGCAAAACCCTGATACTACCGTGACGCGGTGCGCCTGGAAGTAGTGGCGTAACTTGCGTGATGCAAGCAGAATCCCCAACAAGAGCTTCTACATTTGCGGGTACCGCGTGCGGGCGTCACGCAACACCGTGCTAACAAAGTACACCGGCTGTTGCGCGAGCCGCTTGCGCGGTGTTGACACCGCCGGCTCGATGGCGGTTCCTGGGTCCGAGGCGGTTGCCGGGGCTGGCTCAGCCCCCTGCCCCGCAAGCTCAGCCCCCGGGAGGTCTTCTTCTCTCTCGGCAACTAGCACCAAGCTGACCACTTGGTCAGTCACCGCTAGGTAGAGTAGCAGCGGCTTGCCCCGCTTGGGGGCGACGAGGATTGGCGGCGACTTCAGGTACTGCTTGAGATCCTGGAGTGCCGCCTCAGCCTCGGGGTCCAGTCAATTGGGCCCTTCTTCTTCATTACCTTGAAGAAAGGCAGGGCGCGTTCGCCCAGCCTCGAGACGAAACGCCCCAGCGCGGCTACGCAGCCGTTGAGGCGCTGCACGTCCTTCACCCTATGGGGAGCCCCCATTTTCTCGATAGCTTCTATCTGTTTTGGATTGGCTTGAATCCCCCTGTGCGAAACCAAGAAGCCCAGAAGCTGCCCCGAGTCTACACCAAAGGCGTATTTTTCAGGGTTCAACTTGAGCTTGATCCTGCGGAGGTTATCGAACGTTCCCCGCAGGTCATCAATCAGCGAGTCCCCGCGCTTTGATTTGATGAAGATATCATCCATGTAGGCCTCAATGTTTCGGCCTAGCTGGGATATGCTGGAATGTTGAGCCCGCGTTCTTCAACCCGAAAGGCATGCACGTGTAGCAGTAGCAGCCAACCGGGGTGATGAACGTCGTTTTTTCTTCGTCTTCGACTGCCATCTTAATTTGATGGTAGCCAGAAAAAGCATCCAAAAAACACAGCAAATCACAACCGGCAGTGGAGTCTACTATTTGATCAATGTGAGGTACAGGGAAAGGATCTGTAGGACACGCACGGTTAAGATCAGTAAAATCTACACACATGCGAAGTTTATTCTCCCCTTTGGGTACTACTACAGGGTTAGCTAACCAAGTGGGGTACAGTACTTTCCTGATAGCCCCTGTAGCTTTAAGCTTGTCCATTTCTTGCTTGATGAAATCCTTGCACTCCTGTGCTTGCTGGCGGATCTTCTGCTTGACGGGGTGGGCGTCTGGACGCACCGCGAGTCGAGGCTCGATCACCTCCCTAGGGACACCGGGGAGGTTCTACGGTTCCCAAGCGAACACGTCGGCGTTCTCCCGGAGGAAAGTGATTAGAGCGCTTTCCTATTTGGCATTGAGATTCGCACCGACGGTGACGGTGCGCTCCTCGTTGCCGGCTTGGAGGGGCAGCTTCTTCACCTTGGCGGCCTCCTCCTTGAGCTTCTGGCCCTTGCCGGTGCGTGAGCTCAAGCCTGTGCCTCCCCCGGCAAGCTCCTGCGGGGTAGCGTGGGCCTTCTTCGCTGCGGGGCCGTCGCCCGGCAGCAAGCCTTCACTTCCGGCAACACGTTCGTCACCAGAGTCGGCTGTGGCGGCAGCCCTGACGACCTCGCCAACACACCAGGATGCATCCTTGAGATCGCACCTGATGGAGAGGACCCCGTATGTGAACGGTATCTTCATCACGCCGTAGGCACCATTAGTTGCCGCCATGACTTGATCAGCGCCGGCCGTCCAAGGAGTTGTACGGCAACGGGGTGTGAGCCACATCGAACACGAGGTGCTCAATTTGAAACACGTCCCGGGACCCGAAGGTAACCGGCAGCGTGATGCGCCCCAAGGGGCGCACGATCCCGGGGTTCACTCCCCGGAACGGGTCGGTGGGCTTCAACTCTTCCAACGGCAGCTGAAGCTTCTCCACGAACTTGGCAGATAGGAAGTTCAACCCCGCTCCGTTGTCCACCAGCACCTTGGTCACCGTCATGTTGTTGATGCTGGGTGAGACCACGAATGGCAAAACCCCTGAACCCAGCTGTCGGGCTGGGTGATCGTCGGCACTGAAGTTGATCGGCACGTGCGACCACTTCAGCGGCTGTTGCGCCTCCATGTCCGGCAACAGCGCACACACCTCTCGGGTGAGGCGCTTCACCGCACTATGGGATGAGAGAGCGTAAGCTCCCCCATGGATGCAGGCGACACCGCCAGACCCGCCAGCGGGCGAGGCCTTTTTTGCAGGCTTCGAGGCAGCCCCTGACTCCGCAGCGAGGACTTGCTATCCCCACTGCGCTTCCAGGAAACCTTCTTCGGCGAGCCCTCAGCGGGGCTCGCGGAAGCCTGAGCTGCAAGTTCGGACGCCAAGCGCCCTTCCTCGGCCGTGGCACACTTGTGCGCCAGGGCGTAGAGCTCTCCCTAGATGAAATGTCTCGTGTCTTGACCACATGACCCGAAACATGGCTCCAAGCTTCATGTCGGTTGACAGCCAGGGCGATATGATACGAGAAACCCCGGAGGATGTCTTGCTTGCAGCCAATACCTACCTACAAACAATCCAGCCACCCGACAGTGACGCGCTCGTGGCTTCACAAACAGATTCTTGAAGGATTGAGTAGGGCAGGGGCTTCTTGTATCAGGCAAGATTGCAACAACTGAAGGCCGCCGCGGGATAGGACTCCATCCCGCCGCGAAGGACTCCATCCAGCACGACCTCGACCCGCCTCCTAGAGGCCGCAGGGAGCGCGAGTCGCACCGAAGGGAAACACAGGGGTCCCCCCAGGTCGCAAACCACGACCGGCGAGACAAGTATCGCGACCGCTCGCCGGACTCCGGCCACGAGGCCGAGACATGTGGGGCGCCTTGCTTCAGCCGTTGCATCCGCCAAGCTAGGATGCCCAGAAATTTTAAACCGCCGACTGATCTAGCCAAGTATGACGACACTCAAGAGCCCAAAACTTGGTTGGAAGACTACCTCACCGGGATTCACTGCCAAGGTGGTTCTCGTACTACCGCCATGCAGTGCCTGGAGTTGCAACTCAGAGGCTCTGCATGCACGTGGCTAACCGGTTTACCACGAGACGACATTGACTCGTGGGATGAGCTCGTCCAAGCTTTCACCCGCTACTTCAGGTCCACGTACAAACGACCCGTCTCCCTCGAGCAACTCCGAGCTTGCATTCAAACGAAGGGAGAGTCCAAACGTTCGTACATCCAGCGCTGGACCAACACCAAACATGCTTCTGAGGAAGTCTCCGATGAAAGAGCCATAGACGCCTTCAAACGAGGACTCCGACGAGTCGAACTCAAGGAAGAATTGGGTCGTGTCTGGCCCGCAACCATCAACTACCTGATGGAAATCGTCAATCGCCGGGCCGACGGTGAAGACTCAGTTCGCAATGAACGCCACTGATGATGAGGACATCCCTAGTCCTTTATCATCAACTCCAATTGATGATGTTGTTGCACAAGACAAGCCCAATGAAGTTAGACTTGGGCCAATAACAAGAGCACGTGCAAAGCTACTTGAACAACAGGTGAACTCACTCTTAATTTAATCTGATGTTTTAATTGATGAGAGCTTTATACTCCCTAAGTCTATGCATTTATGTATGATCAGATTTGAAGATAATTCAAGGCTTGTACGTGGAGGAGGAGAGTTGCAGCAAGATCCATTGCCGTTGATTTCCAATGTCAAGAAGAGCGTGAGGGAGGAGAGGGAGGCCGGCGCACCACATGAAGAGGAGGAAATCAACCAGCAATAGAAGTTGTCGTGGCTGATGCTAGGACAAGTCCTACGACACGTCAAACATGTCTAAGGCATCAGCGCACGTCGAGGAGCATGTGACACACATAGGGCTTCCTACGACATGGTTTAATTGCCTAAGTGTGAGTTGGGCCTGCGTGCTCATAGTTTGGGCTGAACCCAACGTTTTGGGTCAGTTTGTATCAAGTTTGGGTTGAACCAAGTTCGAGTCCGAGTCCAATTAGGTTGCTGGACGTCCACCCTCCTATATAAGTTGAGGGGTGTAACATCCCTAAATTTTCCCATTTTGGAATGTTAAATAAAATAATTATTTTAAATAAAATATTGGCTTTGGAAATATTTTGGTTGTGAATTTCTGAAGGATTTGAAATTTATAGGACCTATTTAAATTTTTCCGCACCATGTATGAATATTCAATAAAAGAGTGGATTAATATGACTATCCGAATTATACAACATTGTTGGGAGATTTATATAAGTCCAAAGTATTTTATTTGGACCCATTTGTATCGTATCAGTTTATATGGATTATTCTTTTATCTTAGTAAATCCTATTTTCTTTTTGAACGATTTATTAGCACACTAAGTTCGCAATTTGGATGCCTTGACCATTTGAGAGCATCGTTGGAATATTTGAATCCAATTAGAAATGTTTCCAACATTTACTTAAATGTTAAAGAGAGGGAATAATATGACTTTCCTGATTACAAGGTTGGAAACATATTTAATGATTCAACTATGTTTTTATTGATCTTATTTTGTCATGTTCATTTTGTTTCCGAAAGGAAACTATCAAATATTCGAGAATAGGATAACGTGGCTTCCCAAATATATAAATAGTTGGAAACATCTGTGATGGTCTACTTGGTTTGTGATTTGGTGTTATAAAGCTATTTGGGAATTTATTGAACCCATATCCTCATATTTGCAGCAAGTGGAGAAGAAGGTTCATGAGGCCATTAACATGGCTCAAGCGACACAAGGTCACGTGACCGCCATGCAGCGCTCTTTCGCTGATTTGACGCAAGCGGTGACTAATTTGCGCATGCTCGTTGAGCGCCAACAATAGCAAGATCAGCACCATGATGATGAAGATGCTAGCGTTAATGATGGTGGTGCAGGCCATAATGTGCGTGCGCCGATGGGTTTTGGCCATGGAGGTGGCCGTGGTGATGGAGGTCGTGGGCATGGCCGTGCGGATGAAGGTCGTGGGAATGGCCATGCTGGTGCCTTCCCTATGGGTCATGCACGCCATGAGTTTGATCATGATGATGGACAGCACGCTCATCGTGATGATGACGGGCTGGGCAAACCGAAGTTTTCTATTCCCAAGTTTGAGGGCTCTACTGATGTTGAAGAATATCTTATTTGGGAGCTGAAGATTGAGAAATTATGGCGTTTGCATGAGTACACCGAGGACAGAAAAATCAAATTAGCTTCTTCGGAGTTTGATGGATATGCTTTGCGTTGGTGGGATAACATTGTGCGTACTAGGCAGGAAGAAGGTGATCCCCCAATCATCACGTGGAGAACTATGAAGGAAGTGATGCGGGAACGTTTTATTCCTCGCAACTATATGCGTTCTCTCTATGATAAGTTGCAGAATTTGAGGCAAGGCACTATGTCCGTGGATGATTATTTTCAGGAGATGGAGTTGATTATGCAGCGTGCTAGAGTTCATGAGCAACCAGAACAGACCATGCAGCGGTTTCTTTCTGGTTTGACATACAATATCAAGCGTATCGTTCGGCATCACCAATATTGTGACATGACCGAGTTGCTGCATCATGCACGGGAGGCTAAACTTCAGTTAGCCGAAGACGCGAAGTTTGCTGCTCGTGGTCGTTTCACACCACGCCCATCGGGTGGGCCGCCTCCACCAAGTCCTTCTTCGGGTGTTCATGGTACTTCTTCAAGGAAGCCCGAATCTGCTGTTACCAACGCCAAGAAACTGGCACAACCTGCTGCTAGTGCTGTCGGTTCCTCTATGTCTACAGCAAGAAACAGGGATATGAATTGTCATACATGTGGTGGCAAGGGTCACTTCAAGCACGACTGTCCCAATAAGAAGGTTATGTTGGTGAATGAGGATCTGGAGTATGAGACCGGTGATGATACTGATCCTGAATCTGAACCTTTGGAGGATGAAGATGCTTATGATGAAGGTGCTGTTGATGCCTACGCGACACACTTTCCTACTATTGTGTGTTCGCAAAGGGTGCTGAATGTCACGCCTAGTCCTGAGAATCAGCGCTGCAACTTGTTTCAAACAAAGGCTATCGTTGGTCCTAGTAAGGCATGCAAGGTGATCATCGATGGTGGTAGTTGTCGAAACTTGGCTAGTAAGGAGCCATGTGCAAAACTGAAATTGAAATATTTGCCGCACCCCAATCCATATTATATTCAATGGTTGAGTGATAGTGGGGAGATGAAGATCAGCCATCTGGTGCATGTGGAATTTCAGATTGGACCATACAAAGACACCGTTGAGTGTGATGTGGTTCCCATGACCGTGTGTCACTTGTTGTTGGGTCGTCCATGGCAATTTGATAGGAACGTTTGTCACGATGGGAGAGCCAACACATATCATTTGCATTGGCGTGGCAAGGATGTTCCTTTGAGAGCCTTGACACTGCTGCACATCGTAAATGAATCAAGGCAGAAAGTTGAAGTAAATTGTGAGAATGAGCGTGAGGATTAGATAGGCGAGCGACTCCACTTTCGGTGAGCGAGAGCCACAAGCCAAATTTGAGTGGTAAACAGAACGGTGAGGGAGAGACTTCCTTAGTAATGCTAGCCACCAAATGTGATTTGAGAGAGTTCAGCGAGGATCCTACTTTGACGCCTTTTGTGCTTATGTGCAAAGGTGTTTTGCTTTCTACTAACGACATGACCCCGCTGCCTATTGGTGTTTCTCATGTTTTACAGGATTTCGACGATGTGTTCCTGGATGAGGTACCCGCTGGTTTGCCACCCTTGCGTGGTATAGAACATCAAATCGATTTGATACCCGGTGCGTCGCTGCCCAATCGAGCCCCCCACCGCACCAACCCCGAGGAAACAAAAGAAATTCAGAAACAAGTACAAGGACTTCTCGACAAAGGTTATATTCGCGTAAGTCTTAGTCCATGTGCTGTTCCTGTTATTTTAGTTCCTAAGAAAGATGGTACATGGCGCATGTGCGTAGATTGTAGAGCTATAAATAACATCACTATTCGATATCGTCATCCCATTCCACGTTTGGAGGATATGCTAGATGAGTTGAGTGGTGCTGCTGTTTTCTCTAAAATTGATTTGCGTAGTGGATATCATCAAATTAGGATGAAAGAAGGGGATGAATGGAAGACAGCTTTTAAAACAAAGTTCGGTTTATATGAGTGGTTAGTCATGCCGTTTGGGTTAACTAATGCACCTAGTACTTTCATGCGCTTGATGAACCATGTTTTACGGCATTTCATAGGTAAATTTGTGGTTGTGTACCTTGATGATATATTAATTTACAGCCGCAATGAATCTGAACATTGTGATCATATTCAACAAGTTTTGCAAGTGTTGCGTGATGCTAAGCTTTATGGTAATCTGTGCACATTTTGCAAAGATAAGGTCATATTTCTGGGATATGTTGTTTCTAAACATGGAGTTGAGGTAGATGATTCTAAAATTGAAGCTACTAAAAATTGGCCTACTCCAATGAATGTTAGTCAAGTACGAAGTTATCATGGTTTTGCTGGTTTCTATAGGTGTTTTGTGAAAGATTTCAGTACTATTGCTGCACCTTTGAATGAGTTAACTAAAAAAAGGTATTGAGTTTGTTTGGGGCCCAGTCCAAGATGATGCTTTTGATGAACTAAAACGTCGTTTGGCTGCTGCACCTTTGCATGTCCTTCCTGATTTCACTAAACAATTTGAGATTGAGTGTGATGCTAGTGGAATTGGTATTGGAGGTGTGTTGATGCAAGAGGGTAAACCGATTGCTTATTTTTCTGAAAAATTGAATGGTGCACAATTGAACTATCCTGTTTATGATAAAGAATTGTATGCTCTTGTTCGTGTTCTTGAGGTTTGGCAACATTATTTGTGGCCAAAAGAATTTATCATACATTCTGATCGTGAGGCATTGAAATATTTGAAAGCTCAATCCAATTTACATAGACGTCATGCTAAGTGGGTTGAATTTATTGAGTCTTTCCCATACATTATTAAGCATAAGAAGGGTAAAGATAATGTGCTGGTTGATGCTCTATCTAGGAAAAACATGTTATTGACACTTTTGGATGTTAAAGTTCCTGGTTTAGAGAGTTTGCGTGATTTATATGCTGTTGATCATGACTTTGCTGCACCATATTCTCTTTGTACAGCAGGGAAAGCATGGGAAAAATATCACATACATGATGGGTTCTTATTTAGAGCTAACAAACTATGTGTTCCAGAATCGTCCGTGCGTTTGCTATTGTTGCAGGAATCCCATGCGGGCGGTTTGATGGGCCACTTTGGACGTGAGAAGACGTTGCTTATGCTCGCTGATCATTTTTATTGGCCTAAGATGAGGCGTGATGTGGACAGGTTTGTGAAACGATGTATCACTTGCAATAAGTCGAAGTCCAAGCTGAAGCCTCATGGTTTGTATACTCCTCTTCCTGCTCCTACTACTCCTTGGGAAGATATAAGCATGGATTTTGTGTTAGGATTGCCTAGGAGTAAATGAGGACATGATTCAATCTTTGTGGTAGTAGATGCGTCGCGAATCTTTTTTTCACAAAGATTGCCTAGGAGTAAATGAGGACATGATTCAATCTTTGTGTTAGGATTGCCAAGATGGCACATTTTATTGCTTGCCACAAGAGCGACGATGCGTCGCGAATCTTTTTTTCAGGAACACCGTACGCTTACATGCAGTACCAAAGACGATTGTTTCTGATCGTGATGTGAAGTTTATGAGCTATTTCTGGAAGACACTTTGGGGCAAGCTCGGGACAAAGCTATTGTCGTAGCCCGGAGCGTAGACACCGGGGGTGAGCGGCACCCCCTTTTAGGTTAGGTAGAAGGCGTCGGGGATCGCTCCGGCGATCGCCGGCGAAGCCAATGTCAAGCGTGAGGATGCACACAATCGTTTTTACCCAGGTTCGGGCCACCCTGAGGTGTAAAACCCTACGTCCTACTTCAGCGTTCTTATTAGCCAGTGAACGAGGGTTTACAGGTTGCCGGGGGAGTTCCCGGGCATTCTTCTCCTGTTTTGCTAAGACCTACTTGCTATTTCTGGCCAAAACTAGTGAAAAAAAAGAAACGCCCCCCCCCCCCGACCGTTGGCGGGGGTCCTCCTTTTATACTCAAGGGGATACCACAGGTGCCTCAGTGCATGGGTGACAAGTGGCGAGCAAAGAACTAGGGCAGCTTGCCCTCGGTGTGCTGCCTTGCATGCATGATGAGTAGCCCTGCAACTAGGGCGCTACGTGCCTATAATTCACACCGGGCCAGTCACTGTAGGCTGACTGGACGAGGAATCCCCTTTCTGTCGGAGCATTTAATGTTTGCTTGTGCTTCACTCCTCTCCCTGACGAGCGCTGCGCACCGGGAGCCCGCCGAGCGGCCACGTGGCGTAGTTGTCCTGCCCACTTGGTCCCGCTCCTGTAATGGGTGCCTGAGCCCGGGAACGCCCTTCCCGGCAGGTGACCTCCCCGGGAAGCGCCCAAGCGGGAATTCTCTCGCTGCCCTCCAGGGCAACCCCCGCAGCCCAGCTAGCCCTACCGGGCTGGTGACTTGCCGGGCAGATTGTCCGGTGCTGCCCGGGGTGCGATCCTTCCGGGGAGCAAGCGAGGTGGCCCATGCGTCATGCGGCGGTGGTACCCTGGGTGCGACAGTAGGCCCCGAGCGTGGGCCGGCAACGCCTGTTCCCGGGTGAAATCTTCCCTCGTCGGTTGCCGGGCTACGCCCTTAACCGACGCGTGGGTCCCGGGCCGTTTCGGGTCCATGTCTATGCGCTGCTCCAAGGACTCTACCGTTACGGGCAGAGTAGTGGGCGCGAGATTTCTGCCCTTATCTCCCCCTTAAACACGGGTGGTTAAGGCCACGCCCTGCACTACCCTCTAGAAGCGTAGTTATCCTCAGCACACCCGTAGGGTGCGGATGTGACCATTGCTTAGCGCCGGAGCGTTATAAGACCCCACCGCTGCGCTGAGGAGCAAACACTTAGCCCCCCAGCCTTTCCTCCTCATCCCCAAGCTTCCTTGCGCACCTCAATCCTGCTAGCTTCCGCCCACGTTCCCCATGGCGCCCACCGCTCCCAGGAAAGGGAAGGCTCCAAGAGTTCCGCGGTCGGCAAGAGCGAGAAGGCTCCCAAGAAGCCCATCTCGGAGAAGGACCAGAAGAAACGGGCGTTGAGGGCCACGCACGCCTTCTTCCGGCCCGGCTACAATGGCGAGGGGCTGGACAAGGTCCGGCCCTCCCGGTTCAACGAGTACGAGGAGACTCTCATCTTCCCCGCCGGTGCCGACCACTAGGAGAACGACTTCTGGGTGTTCGCGCGCTTCATCCTCACCGGGTTGGTGCCTCTATACTCCTTGTTCCTCCACGCGCTCATGGAGGCGGACCAGCTCCGGGTGGCGCAACTCCACCCCACCTCCCTCTTCTTCATCGTCGTCTTCCAGTTCCTCTGCGAGGGCTTCGTCGGAGTGATGCTGTCGGTGGCATTATTTCGGCACTACTTCTACCCGCGCGTCGAGCAGGCAGAGGCGATGTCGTCGGGGGTGGTGTTCCACGCCCGCGACCGGATGAAGTC
Source organism: Brachypodium distachyon (assembly GCF_000005505.3). Lineage (NCBI taxonomy): Eukaryota > Viridiplantae > Streptophyta > Magnoliopsida > Poales > Poaceae > Brachypodium > Brachypodium distachyon. The sequence goes on along the minus strand of NC_016131.3, from coordinate 39,146,240 downwards.
AGAGTTCATCGTCCGGTCGGAGAAGAAGATCGAGAAGGAATGGCGCGCGGACTGGTGTTGGGTTCACGTGGAGGAACCCGAGGACCGTTACAGCTGCGACGCCGAGCTCCTCCCAATCGTTGAGAGGATCAAGGCCCTGCGGCTAGCAGTTCTCACCGATCTCAACGTGGCGCGCACCTACATCAGAAGGCGCATCGCGCCGCTGCAGCTGCGCTCCCTCCCCGCGTGTATTTACACGGGCCCCGGGGACACCACCCGCCTCCAGAACGGGGGCGTGGCCTGAGATGCGATCCGGGCGTGGGTGAAGGGGATCACCGGCGATGATGCGCCCTTCACGGAGCTGCCGCCGGGGGCTCCCTCCCTCCACGCCGGTGTCCAGGGGCTGCACCACATCATCAGCATCTACCCGCCCTGCAATGAGTGGGGGCTGATGTCGGAATCTCCCGCTCGGACCCCGCGACCCCTTCCACCCGCAACCCGTGGGAAGCGGGTGGTCGAGGAGAGTGAGGGAGAGTCGGAGCTCAGCTGGCCCGACCTCGAGTCCTCCTCCAACGAGGCGGGTCAAGTTGCCGGGACCCAAGCGGTCCTCCCCGTGGCGAAGGAGGAGGAGGACAAGGACGACGCACCCCTGATCCTGCGAAGATCAAGAGCGCCCGCAGCAGCAGCCACCTCCGCAGTGACCGCAAGCACCGTGGCGGCTTCCGCGGCGACCAGGGGAGCGGCAACCCCACGGGCACCCACGGCCCCGCCCAATCGGGGGCTCTTCCGGGGTACAAGTTCAAGCTCAACCCCTCGAAGGACGGCACCCCGACGTGAGCCGGCAAAAGGGGGAGGGCCGACTCGCCACCCGCCGCGCCAAGCAAGAAGCCGCGCACCCGGGCCAGGGCCAGCGTCGACCCGACCAGCGCGGGGGCTGGCGGCGTCGCCAATGCGCCTATCGCTAACCCAATCCCAGTGGAGGAGGAGCCGGCAACATGTAACATCCCAAAATTTCAAATTTTTACATGTGCATTGCATCCATGAGCATCATGCCACTTTTGCATATTTCAATTCAAATTTGAATCTCAAAAGGTTTTAAAAGATTTTATTCCAATTTAAACCCTAGGGTTTTCGTCCATATGAACTTTGGATCGTCAAACCAATAGGGTTTATCTATAAAAGGGGTTTATTGCATAAATAGGCAATCTCATAATTTTTGGATAATTATTTGGAGTTGAAAAACTATTTTATTTAAATAGTTATAAGGCCCTAAAGGCATTTATAGGGCAAAAGTATTTTTGTATATTTTATTTTGAGGGGAAATTACTCCCAAAAGTTGAATCATGATAAAACATGATTTTACGAATTTTCTGAAATTTATTTGGACCAATTTGGAGTTCAAAATCAAAAGATATCAAAGAAATCAGAAAAAACAAAAAAAGAAAAGGCCAGAAGAAAAAAAAAAGGAGTAAACCGGACCGGCCTGGCCAAATGGGCCGAACCGGCCCAGTTCCGCGTGAACTGACCGAGCAAGCCCGGCCCAGCCAGCTGCGCACGCGCCCGCTAGCCCCTGACAGGTGGGGCCCACCTGTCAGGGCCTTCGTCTCCCCGAAGGAAAGCGCCGCTGAATCCGTGCCGGACTCGTCGCCGCCATCTCCGTCCCCGGTGATTCCGGCCTTCCCAAAGCAAGCCACCCGCGTCCTTTAAAAGCCCGGAGCCCCCTCTTCCTTTTCCCTCTGCTCGCCCCCTCTCGCACGCGCCCACGTCGCCGCGATTGCTCGCCGGAACCCTAGCACCGCCGCCGCCTTCGCTTGGATGTCGCCGGCACACCAAGAGGTCCGTGCCCCCATCTTCTGCCCTCTCTCCTTCTACTCCTCCATGCGCTTCTTTTGACGCGTGCTGTCTTCGTTTTCGTGGACTGCAGCTCGCAGCCAACGACGACCAGAGCTAGCCCGCGCCGCCGTCGCCATTGCCGTCCTAGGCATGGTGTCCGACGTCCTCGAGGAGCGCCGCCGCCACCAGCGTCTCCGCCTCGACGAGCAGCGCACGCCCATCTCCTCCTCAGCCCGAGACCTCGCCGGAAACGCCCGCCACCGCATCCTCACGTCACCGGAGACTTCGCCGGAGACCTAGCGCCGCTGCCGGTAAGCTCGAGCTCCCTCGTCCGTCCGATCTCGTTCAACGGTTAGGATTAGATCCTTTTAATCCCGAACCGGTACGCGATCTGGGCCGTCCGATCTAGTTAAGTGAAGATCCGACGGCCACGTTATGTTTTAAACCCCGAACCGGTACGCACCAATGGGATCACGCCACGTGTCCACTAAAAAAACGAAAACTTAATCCCTGGTTTAAATTAAATGGCACTTTTGCAAAAAAACCCTATAACTTCAAATGATCATAACTTTTAAACCCTTTGGCGAAATTTGACAAATTTTACCTTTTTGGAAAGCACTTGACCTGTAGAATCTTTTGGCACTGTTTAAATTTGAATTTGAATATTTTAACCACAGTCAATTTACAGAAAGGTCTTTTATGCCATTTAGTTCAGAACTAATTATTTAGAAATTCTTTTTAATTGAAACCAGTGCCTAAAAATTTGTTTAAATGTCCTCTGTCCACTGGGATAGATAAATAAATATTTTGAAATAAATTGTTTGGCTGATGTAAATAAAACCTTGTATTAGGGTTTAAACCCTAGTTTTTGCAATATGTTTTTAAACCCAATGCATTAATTTTAAACGCTAATGCTTTGGACTAGTTGATCACCCGAATAAAATCAACCCACTCATGTCACATGTTCTGCATTGCATCATGGCATATTCTTTTTCATTTGACTGTATGGTATGTTTATGTATGTATTGTATGTATTTGATTTAGTTTTCTCGGAGAGCGATTAGTGCGATTGCGAAGAGTGTTTGAATTCCAACTACTATCAAGGCAAGTTCACTTTGATCATATCCTATTATTGTTTGTTTTTAAAATACTTATGCATTAGAGTTGTTTGTAGAAATGCATTGATAGGGCTATTACTCGTACTTATGTAGCTATGATTGACCTACTAGCTATAGGGTTACCTTTGCCAAGAATCCTCCACCAATAGCCATCATGATTAGTATTGCTTAGCCATGCTATGTTAGTATACCTGGGAGGGAATCTCAATCGCTGTGAAATGATGATGTGGAGTGATTTTGGAAACTTGGCAAAACAACCCTAATGAACCATCCTGGGTGGACTGCTTTGAGATTTCGAGATGTTATGCGACGTCAGGTCCATTTTTGGGTCCCTCTGAGTCGAGTCTCCATGGTTTTGAAGATGGATCGTCCATGGACGTCTCTTCCGTGGATTTAGGGAGCACTTGCGTCGCAAATGTGGAAAGCTAAATGGGCTCTGGCTGGATGGAGTAAGAAATATGAACCCAGATCCGAGGGATTGTACTGAGGTAGTTGTGTAGGTGGGAGCGCGGGTCCCTCAGGTGGTCTGTGGGAGTATGTTCTGAAAATTCTTGAAGTCGATGCCGTTGATACTCTACGTTGAGGACAGCAAGGGATTAACACGTCGAATTCTTGTGGGGAATGTGTACAACCTCTCGAGAGTGTCAAGCTAAGTACTTAGCCGTGTCCCTAGTTATGGACAATTATGAGCAACTAGATTTGGGGGCTGTAAGGAAGGTCTCACTCATTCCAATTTCTTAAATAAAATGAATGGTTTGAACTTGGGTAAGGAGCATCGATGTGTCTACTCGATGTCCTTAGTTTAATAGGAGCATCGGTGTTTCTACTCGGTGTCCATTAGTTAACAATAATGTAACATTCAATTGTAGTAAGATAAACTATGTTTTGCTACCACGCCATAAAGCCTGAACCCCACTATACCTCAATTGCATATACTTGGTAGGATTTGTTATAACTTCCACGTTGTGGCTGCAATTAATAATGCAGGTGAATCTGACGAAGAGTGAGGTTGGTCGATGTTCTTTGGGTCATGTACTTACATTCCGACATGCTGTCTCCTTTGGGAGTAGTTGTGGCCCATTTGCTCCACCTTTTTCTGCTGCCGTTTGTGAAACAAAAATTTGTTATCTTGAAACTCTATTTGTTATGCTGACCCAAGAGGTTATGCAAGGTCATAAGTACCAGTTAAATTCTGGATGATGCGATGTAATAAAGAACTTTGACCTTTGTTTCTGGATATTTCATCATGAAACTGTGTGTGCTAGTGAGTCAATCCAGGGACTAGCACAGTAAGCACAGAGATCGAACCCTGTAAGGGGGGGCGGATCGCTTCACAACAGGTACTGATCCCTCTTCTGGTTCCATTGTTTATGTTTCCTCTGCCCACTGACCCGCAACCGTACCACCTCCCTGACCCGTAGGCGAAATCCAGCTTGCGGCGGGCGGCCCAGCAACAGAAGCCGGGACAGAGGGGGAGGAGGCTCCTCCCGCAAGCATGGCGGCCCCGCAAGGTACTCTCTCAGAGCTTCCTCGCGTCCGTCATCGGGTACCTCAATTTAGCTTTAAGTTCTGATTTTTTCTTTGTCGCAGCCCCCACTGCGCCCGCAGCGAGAACGGGCGATGCGGAGGTCGATCTCGGCTCTGACGTCGAGGATGCGGAGATGAGGGAGGAGCCGGAGGCGGCTCCAGTGCCAAGCTCCACCGCGGCGGACACAACAGTGGCGACGCCCACCGTCGCTACCAAGGCGAGGCTCGGCGGCGCGTTCCCGGCCACGCAGTCCGAAGACGCGGATCCCGCGGCCACCCAACAAGAGGCGTCTCCTGCCGGGGGTGCGGCAACTCCACCATCCCCGCAACCTATGGGCGCGGGTGGGGAGGAGGCTGCGGCAAGGGAGCAACAAGCGGCTCCGCTGCAAGTGGACGACGCTCCCCCCGGCCAAACAGTGGCGGCGGGGGCCTCGTCATCATCTGCCGCTACCTCCGGCCCAAACCTCGGCATCCTTGCCGAGGCGACTTGGGACCCAATCAAATGGGACCCAAGCATCTACGATCGGGGGCACCAGTTCCTTGACACCATCAAGGAGCAGCAGCTGGCGTTCGTCACATCAATCAACCAGGTGAAGGAGCGCCACGAACTCGCGATAGGCCAGCTTGGCGAAGTGCGACAAGCCGTCGAGAGGGAACGGCAAGAGCTCTCCTGGCTGCGAGAGGAGACGCGCCTGGCCCGGCAGGCCAGGGATGAAGCCGCAATGCCGGTCGTCCCCGAGGCGAAGCTCCATCGGCAACTGGAGGCCCAGCAGGCGGAGCACCAGCAAGCTCTGGACTCGCTGGCCACGGCGCAGGAGAAGGCGAACAACGAGCATGAGGAGGTGCTCGCTACGGCCCAAGCTCGCCTCAACGAGAAGAGCGAACTGGTCAGCAGCTACCTCTCTCAGCTCCAGGGGCTGCGCACCAAGCTGGAGGAGCAAACCAAGGCTGCGGAGGACGCGGCAGCGGCGTTGGCACAGCGAGAGAAGGAGCCCAATTCCTCCAAGGAAAAGAGCGCCCAACTCGAGTCCGAATTGGCCACTGCTCGGGGCGAGCTCGTCAAGATGGGCGAGGACAACGTGGCCAAGGCCACGGAGCTCTCGCGGCAAGCGGAATTCCTCCGTCAGGCCAAGCACGCTGTGGCACTGGCACGCTGGCACACGGAGACCGTGAAGCTGCTCTGGATCGCCCGGGCGGTGCGTGACCCGCTACCACGGTTCGAGCTGCAGGGCGGGCAAGTGGACGGCACGGACATCAACACGCTGATCCCGTTCTTCTTCGACATGGTGGGGAAGCTCGGGGCGCTCGACGTGTGGATCTCCAAGTTCTGCGACGGGGAGATAGCCTCGTGCGCCAGGGAGATCGCTGAGACGATCCTCCCTCGGGTGCACCTCCACCACCCAGACTTCCCCTTCGAGACGTTGTTGGACGCCTGGTCGGACAGCAAGGACGGCCCTACTCACTGCAAGGCGGTGAGCAGGTTCGTCGAGGAGGTGGTGGACCGGATGCAGAGGAAGCCGGAGCCGGAGTCGGAGCCCCCAGCTGAAAACCCCGGCAACTAGTCGCCGCAGCCCCCGGCCGGTCCTCGTTTTATCTTTGTGTCTTTGTTCTTGATTCCTGCAAGTATCGTGCTTGGCGCCGTTGAACAGTTGATGTTTTATTAGTCTATGTAATCGTTCATTGTTTCTATGAATTTTGCTTTCTGGTTCTACTTGGTACTTGCTTCTTGTTCCCGGAATTGACTCGCGGGGTGGATCTTCTGACCTTCCTGTGTTATACCTTGTGTTGCCGGGGACTCGCGCGCCACACACTTAACCGGACCAGGGACCTGGGACGGACCCGCAGTGCCGACCTGGGGTCAAGTAGCAGCGACGAGCCACTCTGCTTGCGGGATAGCTAGTCCGGGAGGGCTTCTCCCTTCAGGTAGCGAGCGATATCCACCGTCCAAGGTGGGGTTTACCTGCTCACGCATGCCACTACATCAGTGCCATGGACCTCCGCTGTTGTGGGGTTTCCTTAAGTTGTCGGGGAGGCTTCCCTAGCAGCCGGCTTGGGGGCAACCGAAGGCGCAGTCTGCCATTGCCAGAACACCCCCGCCGGAACCTTCTGGTGCTCTACTGCCAACTTGGACAGCTCATCAGCCGTGAAGTTATCCTTGCGCTTGACGTGCTCAAACCGCAAACCCTTGAACTTGCATTCCAGCTTGCGGACCTAATCCACGTACGCTGCCATCAACGGACAGTCGTAGTCCTTGTTAACCTGGTTGATTACGAGTTGGGAATCCCCGCGAACAACCAGGCGCTTGATATCAAGGGCGATTGCTGCCCGCAACCTGGCGAGCAACCCTTCGTACTCAGCCGCTTTGTTGGTGGAGTTGGGGAAGTCAAGCTGGATGGCGAACTTCAGCTGGTCTCCTGTGGATGACTCGATGACGACTCTGGCGCCAGCTCCTTGCAGGCTGAACGCGCAGTCGAAGTACAGGATCTAGTGGCCTTCGTCCAGCTTGCCAGGCAAGCTGGTCTCCAGCTCTTCTTCTTCTATGCCCGTTGAAGTCTACTCCACAACAAAATCAGCCAGAGCCGCACTCTTGATGCTCTTCGTGTTGGTGAAGTGCAGGTCGAACTCCGACAACTCCATCCTCCATTCGGCCACCCTTCCAATGACTTCACGGTTGGTGAGGGCCCGCTCGAGGCAGAATCTCGACACCACCATGATGCGGTGCGCCTGGAAATCAAACCAATGTCTCAACGAGACGATAAGTTGGGGTACCGAAAGCGGTAAAACAGGTGGTCTAACCGACACACGCGATTACATGAAGTAGTAGCGATGGCTAACTTTTAACTAAACAAAACCCAAGGCTCCTTAGGGGGGCTCATGGGGTATATAAAGGAGGAGGGAGAGATATTTTCGTCCACTTTGAATAAGGAGTCCGAAATCCAACTCTATCTCTAACTTTCCTAACAAACTACAACTCTTTAGGAAACAGAAAAACAGATCCGTCAGCTTGTTTTGTCCGCCACGGTCAGCACAAGTCGAATCTCTTTATGGGGCCAGATCCGTTGGAAAGGTCTTGTAATTACCTTTCCAACAAGTACTTGTTTGCTTGATTTGGACTCCGGATGCGGCCTGGGTGATTAAAACAAATTCGGGTCTCCTGACAGCTCGGACCCGAATCGGATTGAACTTTAATTCATGATATCTTTCTGTAGCAAGCTCCGAATCATGTGCCGTTTGATTTGTTGGAAAGTAGACTTGATAGGCTTCACTTTGAATCTCCCTTTGCAGGCTATAACACTTCATCTTCACTTTGGACTTGTAAAGTTCAATATGCCTACATAATAAGATTACACAAGATAGTAGCTCCGCCTCTTTGCAAGTAACATATTGAAAACATTTTGTAATTGAATTCACCTGATTATAATTATTAGAGACACCAACAATTAGGATTCTAATGGTCGTATCCATGGTTAGCATGTCCATATCATTGGGTACTCCGTGTAAACACATAATTCTGGATATGTAGCATTTCTCTAACTGTGCACTGGTGTATGTGGTCTTTACCGGTATAAAGTGGGCAAGCTTGGTCAAACGGTCAACCACTACCCAAATGGAATCATATTCTGATCTGGTCCTTGGTAAACCGGTGATAAAGTCCATGCCTACTTTATCCCACTTCTAGTCTGGTATAGGCAGCGGTCTTAGCAATCCTGCCGGTTTCTGGTATTCGGCCTTAACTCTGCTGCACACATCACACAAGGCAATGAACTCGGCGATATCTCGCTTTAATCCGGACCACCAAAATGTTTCCTTGAGCTCCATGTACATCTTCGTGTTTCTAGGGTGGATTGAGTACGGTGAGTCGTGGGCTTCTTGTAGTATCAACTTTCTGATTTCCGGATCCTGCGGTACGCAAATGCGTTTTCCGAACCATATGGTACCCTGGTCGTCTTCTCGAAAATCTTTAGCCTTTCCGATAACCATATTCTCTTTTATTTCCTTTATTTCCGAGTCGCCCTTCTGTGCTTCTCTAATCTTATCCAGCAACGTGGGCAGTACTTTCAAAGTGGCTAATAACCTTCCGGTACTATTTCCAGTCTAAGGTCTTTGAACAGTTCGCACAATTCTGGCGGTAATTCTCCAGCTGTCAATCCATTCAAATAGCCCTTGCGGCTCAAAGCATCGGCTACCACATTAGCCTTGCCTGGATGGTATTGCAGATTCAGGCCCTTGCGGCTCAAAGTGTCGGGTTCCTAGCATCGTTCCACCCGGTGAGTTCACTTTCATGGGTCTAGCCATGGTCTTAAAGGATATTTTGCCTCTTTCTACTAATACTCTTGAAGTGAATGAATGTGATGCTCCAGTGTCAAATAGAACTAGTACTTCAAAAGCATTAATGTGGAAGGTGCCAAGTATGATACCTAGTTCCTCGCTAATTTCTTCCACGTCCACGTGATTCACGTGGCCCTTCTGAAACGGATTGGGCTTGTTCCCAGTGCCATCTTGGTTCTCCGGGCAGTTGGTGGCGTAGTGTCCCAGCTTGTGACACTTAAAGCACTCCACCTTGCTCAGGTCCTTGTTGGCGTTGTGGTTCTGACCATTGTTGCTCTGGCCATTGCCGTTGTTCCTGCCATTTCCATTGCCATTGGTGGGCCTTGGGCGAGCGAACTGATGTTGATGCTGGTGCTGCTGATGCTGCCGGTTTGGCTTCCCTGGTGGTGGTGGTGACCATTTCCTCCACTGCGGTGGCTGTTCTGGTTCCCGTTCCTGCTCAAGAAGGAACTGCCGCTTCCATCATAGGAAGTTTGCTGCTTCTAGTGCGGGCCTGTGTGAGTGTTCCCCTGATGGTGTCTCCTCTTACGTCTCTCCATTTGGGTGAGCTTGCTCTCCAGAATGATGGCCTTGTCAACTAAGGACTGGTAGGTGGGGGTATAAGCAACAGCAAGCTGAACCGACAGTTCGTCGTTCAGTCCGTCCAAGAATTTCTCTCTGCGCTTGGCATTGGTGTTCAAATCATCCGGCGCGTAGCAGGACAGTTGGTTGAAGACTTCTACATATTCCGACACAGAGCGACCTCCCTGTCGCAGCCTGTGAAACTCCTTCTTCTTCAGACTGAGCACCCCCGCAGAGATGTGGGCGGTGCGGAAGGCTTCCTGGAACATGTCCCAGGTGACATTCTCGATGGGGGTGGTGATCTAAAAGTTCTCCCACCACGATGTTGCGGGTCCTTCAAGCAAGGGAGCTACAAACCTCACTTTTTCTTCATCATTGCGGTTGATGGTGACCAAATTCTTGTTGATTGAACGAAGCCAGTCGTCAGCCATGATGGGTTCAGTGGAGCTGGAAAAGGTAGGCGGGTGCAATCGCAGAAATCTGGTCGGCATATCCACTTGACATGGGTGGTGCTGCTGGTTGTTGTTGTTCTGCTGATTGTTGTTGGCCATCTGCTAGGTAATCAGTTGCAGAAATTGGGTCTGTGCTGCCAACAGTTGCTGCATGGTGGCAGCATTTTTGTCTGCCTCGGCATTGCCGGCCTCAGCGTTGTTGGCGGGGTTCTGGTGTCTCGGAGGCATCTGTTTAGGGTAGCAGAGATGAGAAAACAGATGGAATAGAGCTAAGAATGTCTAGGCCCCCACAAAACATTAACTCCACATATTTCAATCACACAATCAATCATTCATAAAAGATTTTGGAAACACAAATCACAACCAGTTCACGATGGGACTCTGCCCATAAATAAAAGAGTACGGAAAAAGCAATCGGTCTACATTGCCATACACATAGCTTGTATGGTCAATGACTAACTCGCAATACTATAACGAAAAGAAATGATAAAGTCTGGCAGGCATCAACTAGACTAAGGAAGTGTGGCTGATGGTGTGGTCCCGTTCGCCTTCCTCTTGGAGCGGGTGTTGGAGGCAGGGGTGTCCATCTCGTGAACCTCCTAGGGCTCCTCCTCCTCAGTCGGCACCTCCTCCTGAGGCTCCATCTCCTGATCCTGTGGCAGAGGTGGAGCCTGAACAGGCGCCGGTGCGGGTGCGGCGGCGGCGGCTGTGATGAATGCCTAGAACTGCTCGCAGTAGTAGCGAGCCAGGTCCCTCTCATACTGCAGCTGCTCTATGGTGCCTCCCATGTTGAGGACAGTGTTCTCCAACACGGTCTTGTCCTCCTGCAACTGGGCATTCTCCCCCAGTAGTTTGCCCACCTCCTCCTCGGCTAGGTCGGTCCTGGTCATCTCGTGCTCAAGGCAAGACTCTAGGTCCACGGTGTTTGCCTCCATGTTCTCGAAGTGGGTCGTCACCGGGGTCGCATCCTCGTCATTGGTTGTTGCCACTGCCGAGCATGCATGGTTCCGCCTTCCAAAGAGGAGGAAGGGGGAGTCCTCAGGAAACTCGTGCCGATAGTCCCGGCACACCTGCACAAAGGCGCACTGCATGGCAAACTGAAGGCCTTGCTCGAAGGTGGGGTAGCGGGCGATGAAGGTGATATCCGGCGTCGCTGGCGCGATCTCACGCCCGTGGATCTTCGCCTCAATCTCCCACCGTGGATGCCCTCCTTCTGGCACGGCGGGCTCGACTCGGCCTCTAAACCTGGGAGGTGGCAGGTCGAGGAACGCACACAGTAAGGGGCACTAAACAACTAGTCGTCGTCCGTGGAGGGGTAGTAGACGCGGGTGAACGGCGGTACATTGCCAAAGGGTGGTGGTGGACTCCCCATCTATAGAAAATAAAGAAGGAAGATAAGGGAGTATCAGTGACATGATCAAATGGTCGGATGTATGTAAAGTAAAATAAATGATAGTAGAGTGGGAGTAATGTAACATCCCAAAAATTCAAACTCTTTCATATGCATTGCATTCATGAGCATCATGCCACAATTGCATTTTTGAATTCAAATTTGAATCTAAAAAGGCTTTAAAAAGATTTTATTTCATTTTAAACCCTAGGGTTTCACCCATTTGAGCTTTGGATTTTAAAACCAATAAGATTTATCTATAAATGGGGTTTATTGCATAAATGAGCTATCCCATAATTTTTAAGATTTTATTTGGAGTTGAAAAACTATTTGATTTAAATAGTTATATCGCCCTAAAGGCATTTATAGGGCAAATGTATTTTTATATATTTTATTTTTAGAGGAAATTACTCCCAAAAGTTGAATCATGATCATACATGATTTTACAAATTTTCTGGAATTTATTTGGATCAATTTGGATTTCAAAATAAAAAGATATCAAAGAAATGAGAAAAAGGAAAAAGAGAAAAGAAAAAAAAACGAAAACCGGACCGGCCCGGCCAAATGGGTTGAACCGGCCCAATCCCGACTGTGCCCGAGCTGAACCGAGCCACCTCGGTCCGCGCGCGCTGCGAGCCACTGACAGGTGGGGCCCACCTGTCAGGGCCTTCGTCTTCCCCGAAGGAAAGCGGCGCCCTGTCCGTGCCGGACACCCCGCCGCCGCAATCTCCAGGATCCAACCTGCTCGTGCTTTCCGAAACTCGCCGCCCGCGTCCTTATAAAGCCCCGCCCCTCCTCTTTCTTTCCCCTCTGCTCTCTCTCTCGCTTGCGCCCCCAGGCCGCCGGATTTGCCCGCCGAAGAACGCCGCCGCCGCTACCGCCGCCGTCTTTTGCTTCAGGATGACACGCCGGTGAGCTTCCCCGCACGCGTCCTCAAATTTCTGGACCACATCGACCTCGCGCACGTTTTAACGCACGCGGTTTTGATCTTAATGCCTTGTAGCCGCCGGAGCTCGCGTCGTGCCGCCGCAGCCTCCTGTCGTCCTAGGCGTCGCCTCGGGCCTCGTCTCGCCGTTCCGTCCTTCGCCTCGGGCCTCACAGCCTTCGCCTCGTCGCGCGGCCCTCACCGGAGTCTTCCCCGAGTCGCCAGCTTCACCGGAACGCACCGCCGCCGCTTCCCCGCCGCCACCGACGAACCTCGCCGGAACCCTAGGCCGCCGGAGGTGAGCTCCTCCATCCTCATCCGTCCGACCTAAATAGACGGCCGAGATTAGATCGTGTTAATCCTTTTAAACGAACCGGTACTGACCAATGAGAAGCTGACACGTGGCACAGTAATAGAAAAAGGAAAATATAATTTTAATCCTGGAATTGATTTAAATGGTATTTTTGCAGAAACACCCCTGTAACTTCAAATGCTTATCACTTTCAAACCCTTTGGCCAAATTTGACAAATTTTACCTTTTTGGAAAGCTCTCAACCTGTAGAATCTTTTGGCACTCTTTAAATTTGAATTTGAATATTTGAATCACAGTCAATTTACATAATAGGGTTTAATGCCATTTAATTCATCACTAATAAATTAAAGATCCTTTTTAATTGAAACTAGTGCCCAAAATTTTGTATTATTGTCCTCTGTCCATTGGGACAGAGAAATAAATATTTTGAATTAAATTATTTGGCTGATGCCAATAAAACTATAATTTAGGGTTTTAATCAATTGTTTTTGCCTTTTTGTTTAAAACCCTAATGCATTATTTTTAATTACCAAAGCTTAGGATCAGTTGATCAATCAAATAAAATAAACCAAATCATGTCACATGCTTGCATCGCATCATAGCATACCCTATTTTGTCGTGACGTGAATTGTGTGTTTATGTGTGTGTATATTGTTTGATTCGTATAGTTTTCTCGAAGAGCGAACGTTGTGATTGTGACGAGTGTTTAAACTCCAACTGCTACCAAGGCAAGTTCACTTGGATCATTCACCTATTATTTTACTATGCACTAGATGTTTTATTAGTTGCATGGATAGGATTATTATTGTATTTATGCTAGCTATGAATTCCTAGTAGTATATGATACCATTGCCATGTCCTCACCACCAATTGCCATCGTAGGTAGTCCAATGCTATGCTATGATAATATACGAGGGTAGTATTATTATAATGTGAGGTTATTGAATTAAAGTATGGTTTTCCTAGTGTATGGGAAAACAAGTAATTTAATGAACCATCCTGGGTGGACTGCTTTGAGATTTGGAGATGTTATGCGACGTCAGGTCCATTTCTATGGGTCCCTCCGAGTCGAGTCTCCGTGGATTCGGAGATGGATCATCCATGGACGGCTCTTCCGTGGATTCGAGGAACGCTTGCGTCGCAAATGTGGAATGCCACCCGGGGTAACCAGAGACTGGACTAGTTTCCTATTTAATTGCTTCTAGTACAACCACATGCTAATATGGGCTCTGGCTGGATGGATGTAAGAAATATGAACCTGGATCCGAGGTGACATCGGTATGTAGCAGTGTAGGTTGGAACGCGTCCCTCAGGTGGTTTGGGGGAATATGTTCTGAAAATTTCTGTAATTGATGCCGTTGCTACTCTACCCTGAGGACAGCAAGGGATTAACACGTCGATTTCTTGTGGGTAAAGTGTACCGCCTCTCGAGAGTGTCAAACTAAGTACTTAGCCGTGTCCCCGGTTACGGACAATTATGAGCAACTAGATTTGGGGGCTCTAAGGAAGGTCTCACTCATTCCAATTTCTTAATAAAACAAATGGATTGAACTGGGTAGGAGCATTGATGTGTCTACTCAATGTGCTCTAGGTTAATAGGAGCATGGGTGTTTCTACCCCGTGTCCAATAGAATTAAAACTATTTGTTTAAAAATGATAGGATTGAACAATGATGCTTTTATGCAAATAGCTAAACCCCACATAGCTAAAGGTTTGAAGCAGCGTTATGGGCTGGATTATGAAGACACTTTTAGTCTCTCTCGATGAAGCGACCGCCCCCGTACAGGGTTCGATCTCTGTGCTTACAGTGCTAGTCCCTGGATCGACTCGCTAGCACACACAGTTTCAAGATGTAATATCAAGATACAAAGGTCAAAAGTATGTTACATCGCATTGATCCAGAATTTACTAGTAACTTACATATTGCATAACCTCATGGGTTATCTCAAAAGAAAATAAAATCTTGCAGCGGAAGGCAGAAGATCTTGCACCTCATGGGTGTTTCTACCCATGTGTCCAATAGAATTCAAAACTATTTGTTTAAAAATGATAGGATGAAACATTGATGCTTTTATGCAAATAGCCAAACCCCTCCTAGCCAAATTATGCATGTACTCGGTAGGTCCTTTATAACTTTGCTAAACTTGCCAATACATTCAAATGTATTGACCACGTAGTGGCTGCAATTAATAATGCAGGTGAATCTGACGAAGAGTGAGGCTTGTCGATGTTCTTTGGGTCATGTGCTTACATTGCAACATGCTCTCTCCTCTGGGAGTAGTTGTGGCCCATTTGCTACACCTTTTTCCGCTGCCGTTTGTGAAACAATATTTTTGTTATCTTGAAACTCTTTTGTTATGCTAACCCAAGGGGTTATGCAAGGTTGTAAGTACTATTATATTCTAGATGATGCGATGTAATAAAGTACTTTGACCTTTGTTTCTGGATATTTCATCATGAAACTGTGTGTGCTAGTGAGTCGATTCAGGGACTGGCACAGTAAGCACAGAGATCGAACCTTGTACAGGGGCGATCGCTTCAAATAAAGTGATACAATTTAATATAAAAGGTGGAATTGCAAAAATAAAAAATGGGATGCATAATAATATGTGATTTACTTGGCAACATGATTACAGTGGTGGATGGTATAATAAAACAAATATGCATATGTGGTATACGGCATAGTATTTAGTGTATATGTAAAATAAATCAACAAACATGTCATGCATATGTAAGATATAAATGCAATGATTTAGACAGATAGGGATAAGGAGTGAAATATATGTGTATATATAGATCAGATAGGGATAAGAAATAATCCTAAGGTTTTGGTCTTAGGGTTTGGTTTTATCCTAATCCATGCTAGGGTCACGTTCCTATAGGCAACACATTGCTGTGATACCATTTGAAGCAACCGCCCCCGTACAGGGTTTGATCTCTGTGCTTACTGTGCTAGTCCTTGGATCGACTCACTAGCACACACAGTTTCATGATGAAATATACAGAAACAAAGGTCAAAGTACTTTATTACATAGCATCATCCAGAATTTAATAGTACTTACAACCTTGCATGACCTCTTGGGTCAGCATATCAAAAAGAGTTTCAAACGATAAAACATTGTTTCAAAATCTGCAGCGGAAAGGGTAAAACATAAGGGCCAAAACTACTCCAAGGTGAGAGCATGTTGGAATGTAAGCACATGACCCACAACATAACGAAGAACCTCACTCATCGTCTGATCCACCTGCATTGTTAATTGCAGCCACTACGTGGTCAATACATTTGAATGTATTGGCAAGTTTACCAGAGTTATAAAGGATCTACCAGTACATGCATCTTTTGGCTATGTGGGGTTTAGCTATTTGCATAAAAGCATCATTGTTCAATCCTATCATTTTTAAACAAATAGTTTTAATTCTATTGGACACGGGGTAGAAAAACCCATGCTCCTTTTAACCTAGGTACATTGAGTCGACACATCAATGCTCCTACCCAATTCAAATCATTCATTTTATTTGGAAATTAGAATGAGTGAGACTTTCCTTACAGCCCCCAAATCTAGTCGCTCATAATTGTCCGAAACCAAGCACACGGCTAAGTACTTAGTTTGACACTCTCGAGAGGTTGTACACATTCCCCACAAGAAATCGACGTGTTAATCCCTTGCTATCCTCAGGGTAGAGTAGCAACGGCATCGACTACAGGAATTTTCAGAACATAATCCCCCAAACCACCACCTGAGGGACGCGCCCCCACCTACACTGCTACATACTGATGTCACCTCGGATCCGGGTTCATATTTCTTACATCCATCCTGGCAGAGCCCATAATACCATGTGGTTGTACTGAAAGCTACTAAACAGGAAACTAGTCCAGTCTCTGGTTACCCCGGGTGGCATCCCACATTTGTGACGCAGGCGCTCCCATAGAAATGGTGAGACGACTCATAGAAATGGACCCATAGAAATGGACCACACGTCGCATACATCTCAAATACTCAAAGCAGCCCACCCAGGACGGTTCATTGAATTACTTGTTTTGCCATACACTAGGAAAACTATACTTTAATTCTATTATATCGCATTGTAATAATAACTCCCTCGTATACTAACATAGCATAGCATTTGACTACTACGGTGGCAATTGGTGGTGAGGACATGGCAAGGGTATCCTATACGACTTGGAGAAAACATAGCTAGCATAGATATAATAATAATCCTAACAATGCAACTAATAAAATCTAGTGCATAATAAAATAATAGGATGATGGTCAAAGTGAACTTGCCTTGATAGCAGTTGGTATTCAAACACTCTTCGCAATCGCACTGATCGCTCTCCGAGAAAACTAAATCAAATACAAACAAGACATACATAAACATACAATACAATCAAATGAAAAAGAGTATGCCATGATGCAATGCAGAACATGTGACATGTGTGGGTTGATTTTATTCGGGTCATCAACTGGTCCAAAGCAATAGCAATTAAAACAAATGCATTAGGGTTTATAAACATATTGCAAAAACGAGGGTTTAAACCCTAATACAAGGTTTTATTGGCATCAGGCAATTAATTTAATTCAAAATATTTATTTCTCTGTCCCAATGGACAGACGATAATAAAACAAAATTTTGGGCACTGGTTTCACTTAGAAAGGATTTCTAAATAATTAGTTATGAATTAAATGGCATAAAAGGCCTTTCTGTAAATTGACTGTGATTCAAGTATTCAAATTTAAATTTAAACAGTGCCAAAAGACAGGTTGAGATCTTTCCAAAAATGTATAATTTGTCAAATTTGGCCAAAGGGTTTGAAAGTTAGAAGCATTTGAAGTTACAGGGGTGTTTTTGCAAAAGCACCATTTTAATCAATTCCGGGATTAAAATTATATTTTCGTTCTGATAAATCAGATGCCACGTGTCAGCACATGATTGGTCGGTACCGGCTCGTTTAAAAAAAATAAACGTGAGATCGAATCTCAGCCGTCGAATGAGATCGGACGGACGAGGGCTCTCGGGCTCACCTCCGGGAACCCTAGGGTTCCGACGAACGGCGTCCGGCAGCGGCGCGGTGCGGGCGGGCAGCGGACGGAGTTCCAGGGGTCACCGGAGCTTGGGAAAGCGACAGGGAAGGGCAGCGCGACGAGACGAATCCCGTGACGCGGTCGGTGCGGCGAGGCGAGGACGAGGCCGACACCTAGGACGGCAATGGCGACGGCGGCTGTAACATCCCAAAATTTCAAACCTTTACATGAGCATTGTATTCATAAGCATCATGCCACAATTGCATATTTGAATTCAAATTTAGTGATCCACACCTTTAGTGAATCTGTTTGGCCAAATTTAGTGATCCACACCTTTTTGGAATCCTTAGGAAGTGTAAAATCTTTTGGCACTCTCCAATTTCAAATTTGAATATTTAAATCACATTCAAATTACAGATTAGGGTTTTATGCCATTTAAATCATAACTAATTATTTAGAAGTCCTTTTTGAATGAAGCCGGTGCTCAAAAATTTGTTTTATTGTCCTCTGTCCAATGGGGCAGAGAAATAAATATTTTGAATTAAATTGTTTTGCAGATGCAAATAAAACCTCATTTTAGGATTTAAACCCTAGCTTTTGCTTTTGTTTAAAAACCCTAATCGCATGTGCTTAATTATCAATGCTTTGGTGTGTTTAAAATAAACCAAAACTCATGTCACATGATTTGTATTGCATCATGGCATACATATTTCTTGTTTGTATGGTGTGTTTATGTATGTGTATGTTTGCTTGATTGTATAGTTTTCTCGGAGAGCGAACAGTGTGATTGCGAAGAGTGTTTGAATACCAACTACTATCAAGGCAAGTTCACTTTGACCATCATCCTATTACTTTATTATGCACTAGATTTTATTAGTTGCATGGTTAGGATTATTATTGTATCTATGCTAGCTATGATCCGTCCTAGTCGTATAGGATACCCTTGGCCGTGACTTCACCACCAATTGCCATCGTGGTAGTAAAATGCTATGCTATGATTAATATACGAGGTGGTATTATTACAATGTCATACTATTGAATTACCATATGATTTTCCTAGTGTATGGCAAAACAAGTAATTCAATGAACCGTCCTGGGTGGGCTGCTTTGAGTTTTCGGATGTAGTGACGTTAGGTCCATTTCTATGGGGCCCGCTGAGTCGTCTCTTCGTGTGATTCGGGAGCGTCCATGGTCGTCTCCCCGTGCGATTCGGGGAGCGCCTGCGTCACAATGTGGGATGCCACCCGGGGTAACCAGAGACTAGACTAGTTTCCTGTTTAGTAGCTTCCAGTACAACCACATGGTATTATGGGCTCTGCCAGGATGGATGTAAGAAATATGAACCCGGATCCGAGGTGACATCGGTATGTAGCAGTGTAGGTGGGGGCGCGTCCCTCAGGTGGTTTGGGGGGATATGTTCTGAAAATTCCTGTAATCGATGCCGTTGCTACTCTACCCTGAGGACAGCAAGGGATTAACACGTCGATTTCTTGTGGGTAAAGTGTACCACCTCTCGAGAGTGTCAAACTAAGTACTTAGCCGTGTCCCTGGTTATGGACAATTATGAGCAACTAGATATTGGAACTGTAAGGAAAGTCTCACTCATTCAAATTTCCTAATAAAATGAATGGTTTGAACTGGGTAGGAGCATTGATGTTTCTACTCAATGTGCCTAGGTTAATAGGAGCATGGGTGTTTCTACCCCGTGTCCAATAGAATTCAAAACTATTTGTCTAAAAATGATAGGATTTGAATAATGATGCTTTTATGCAAAATAGCCAAACCCCACTTAGCCAAACTATGCATGTACTTGGTAGGTCCTTTATAACTCTAGTGAGCTTGCCAATACATTCAAATGTATTGACCACGTAGTGGCTGCAATTAACAATGCAGGTGGATCCGACGATGAGTGAGGTTCGTCGTTTTGTCATGGGTCATGTGCTTACATTCCAACATGCTCTCACCTTGGAGTAGTGTGGCCCTTATGTTCTACCCTTTTCCGCTGCAGTATTTTGAAACATTGTTTTATGATGTTGAAACAGTATTTGTTTTATGCTGGCCCAGAGGTCATGCGAGGTTGTAAGTACTATTAAATTCTGGATGATGCGATGTAATAAAGTACTTTGACCTTTGCTTCTGTATATTTCATCATGAAACTCTGTGTGCTAGTGAGTCGATCCAGGGACTAGCACAGTAAGCATAGAGATCGGTCCCTAGTAAGGGGGAGGATCGCTTCAGATGGTATCAGAGCAATGTGTTGCCTCTAGGAACGTGAGCCTAATTTGGATTAGGATAAGACAAGACCAAAGACCAAACCTTAGGAATATTTCTCATCCCTATCTGATCTATATCTATATACATACATTTTATTCCTTATCCCTATTCATCTAAATCTTTGCATTTATATCTACATATGCATGACATGTTTATTGTTGTATTCCACATATACACCGAATACTATGCTTATTACCACATATGCATGTTTATTACATTATACTGCAGATGCATATTTGATTTTTACACCATACACCACTATAATCTTGTTGCCATGTTGTTCACATGTTAGTATGCATCCAATTTTATACTTACATTTCCACCCTTGATATTAATGTTTATCACTTGATTCCCACTCTACCACTTTTATTTTATTTTTACTTACATTCGACCATTTGATCATGTCACTGATACTCGCCTTATCTCCTTCTTTATTTTCTATAGATGGGAAGCCCAACACCGTTCGGCAATGTACCGCCGTTCACCCGCGTCTACTACCCTTCCACGGATGACGACCAGTTGTTCAGTGCCCCTTTGGCGGCACTGTGTGCTTTCCTCGACCTGCCACCACCCAGGATCAGAGGCCGAGTCGAGACCGCCGCACCCGAGGGATGGCAGCCACGGTGGGAGATTGAGGCGAAGATCCGGGGGCGTGAGATCGCGCCAACTACACCGGATATCACCTTCATCAGCCGCTACCCCACATTCGAGCAGGGCCTTCAGTTTGCCATGCAGTGCGCCTTCGCACAGGTGTGCCGGGACTATCGGCACGAGTTCCCCGAGGACTCCCCCTTCCTCCTCTTTGGAAGGCGGAACCATGCATGCTCAGCAGTGGCTACGACCAACGACGAGGATGCGACCCTAGTGACGACCCACTTCGAGAACATGGAGATAAACACCGTGGACTTGGAGTCTTGTCTCGAGCACGAGATGACCAGGGCCGACCTCGCCGAGGAGCAGGTTGGTAACCTGATGGGAGAGAAGACCCAGTGGCTGGAGGACAAGGCCGTGTTGGAGAACACCGTCCTCAACATGGGAGACGCCATCGAGCAGCTGCAGTATGAGAGGGACCAGGCTCGCTACTACTGCGAGCAGTTCCAGGCGTTCATCGCAGCAGCAGCCGCCGCAGCACCAGCGCCAGACCAGGTCCCACCTCCACCACAGGATCAGGACATGGAGCCTCAAGAGGAGGAGCCGACTGAGGAGGAGGAGCCCCAGGAGGTCCACGAGATGGACACCCCTGCTACCAACACCCGCTCCAAGATGAAGGCGAACGGGACCACACCAACAGCCACACTCCCTTAGATCTATTGATGCCTACCAGCTTATATTAGTTTTTATCGTTATCAGCATTGCGAGTTAGTCATTGACCATACAATCTATGTGTATGGCAATGTAGGTCGATTGCTTTTTCTTCGTACTCTTTTCCTTATGGGCAATGCCCCACCATAAACAAGTGTGTTTTGCTATGATTTCCAAAACCTTTTATGATTGATGAGTGTATGATTGATATATGCTTGAGTTACTACCTTGTTTTGAGGGTTTAGTTATCCTTAGCTCTATTCTATCTGTTTCCTCATCTATGCTACCCTAAACAGATGCCTCCGAGACGCCGGAACCCCGCCAACAACGCTGAGGCTAACAATGCCGAAGCTGACGGAAACGCTGCCACCATGCAACAGTTATTGGCCGCTCAGACCCAATTCTTCCAGATGATCACCCAACAGTTGGCCAACAACAACAACAACAACCAGCAGAACCACAACAACCAGCAACACCACCCACCCCAAGTGGATGTGCTGACCAGATTTCTACGTTTGCGCCCGCCCACTTTTTCCAGCTCCACTGAGCCTATTATGGCTGACGATTGGCTCCGGTCAGTCAACAAGAACTTGGTCACCATCAACTGCACTGACGAAGAGAAGGTGCGGTTTGCAGCTCATCTGTTAGAAGGACCCGCAGCATCTTGGTGGGAGAATTTTCAGATTACCATCCCCATCGAGGATGTCACCTGGGACATGTTCTAGGAAGCCTTCCGCACCGCCCACATCTCTGCGGGAGTGCTCAGCCTGAAGAAGAAGGAGTTTCACAGGCTACGACAAGGAAGTCGCTCTATGTCGGAGTACATAGAAGTATTCAACCAGCTGTCCCGCTATGCACCGGATGATGTGAACACCGATGCCAAGCGCAGGGAGAAGTTTTTGGACGGCCTGAACGACGAGCTGTCAGTTCAACTTGCTATTGCTTACACCCCCACTTACCATTCTTTGATTGACAAGGCCATCATTCTGGAGAGTAAGCTCACTCAGATGGAGAGCCGCAAGAAGAGATTTCACCAAGGGGGCTCTCACACTGGGCCGCACCAGAAGCAGCGTACCTCCTATGACGGAAGTGGCAGTTCCTCCTTGAGCAGGAATGGGAACCAGAACAGCCACCGCAGTGGGGAAAATAGTCACCACCACCGCCAGGGAAGCCAAGGACACCACTATTAGGGTGGCAATGTGAACCGACACCATCAGCAGCACCAGCATCAGCAACAACACCAGTTCGCTCGCCCAAGGCCCATCAATGGCAACGGGAACGGCAGGAACAACGGCAATGGCCAGAACAACAATGGTCAGAACCACAATGCCAATAAGGATATGAGCAAGGTGGAGTGCTACAAGTGTCAGAAGATGGGACACTATGCCACCAACTGCCCGGACAACCAGGATGGCACTGCGAACAAGCCCAATCCATTCCAGAAGGGCCACGTGAATCACGTGGATGTGGAAGAGATCACCGAGGAACCAGGTATCATACTTGGCACCTTCCACATTAATGCTTATGAAGTACTAGTTCTATTTGACACTGGAGCATCGCATTCATTCATTTCAAGAGTATTAGTAGAAAGAGGCAAATTACCCTCTAAGACCATGGCTAGACCCATGAAAGTGAACTCACCGGGTGGAACAATACTAGCAACCCGACACTGTCGCCAGCTACCCCTAAGTATTGGGAGACACATTTTTCCCTCTGATCTCATAGTTAATAGATTTCCGAGGACTGGACCTAATCTTGGGAATGGACTGGTTGACCTTATATGAAGGATTAGTAGATTGTGCCCAGAGGACTGTCACACTCACTACCCCAGACAAGAGACACATCCGGTACAAGTCAACCCATGAGCTTAAGAGACCCAAGGTTAATGCTCTTAAGGGGGTTAGCATGGACGATGTACCAATAGTGAAGGAATACCCAGACGTGTTTCCAGAGGAATTACCAGGCATGCCACCGGACCGTGATGTGGAGTTCCTTATTGAGTTAATGCCAGGAAGTGGACCCATAGCCAAGAGACCATATAAGATGGCTGTGGACGAGTTGAAAGAATTGAAGAAGCAGCTAGCTGAACAGTTAGCGAAAGGGTTCATCCGCCCCAGTTCATCACCCTGGGGAGCACCTATCCTGTTTGTAGAAAAGAAGGACAAGAGCCAACGGATGTGCATTGACTATCGTTCACTCAACGAGGTGACGATAAAGAATAAGTATCCTTTGCCCATAATCAATGATTTATTCGACCAGTTGAAGGGAGCTCAAGTGTTCTCAAAGATCGATCTTCGATCAGGATATTTTCAGTTGAAAATTCGGGAGATGGATATACCCAAGACGGCATTCACCACTAGGTATGGACTGTACGAGTACACCCTGATGCCTTTTGGATTGACTAATGCACCTGCATACTTCATGAACATGATGAACAAGGTGTTCATGGAATTCTTGGACAAGTTTGTCGTGGTTTTCATAGATGACATCTTGATTTATTCCAAGAGCAAAGAGGAACATGAGCAGCATCTGCGCATGATTTTAGAGAAGTTGAGAACGCACCAGCTGTACGCCAAATTCAGCAAGTGTGAATTTTGGTTATCAGAAGTCAGCTTTCTTGGACACATAGTGTCAGGAGCCGGAGTAGCCGTTGACCCAGCTAAGGTTGCAGCAGTTACGGAATGGGAGGCGCCGAAGAACGTCGGAGAAGTCCGTAGTTTCCTTGGACTTGCTGGTTATTACCGGAGGTTCATTGAGAATTTCTCGAAAATAGCGAAACCCATGACTGAGCTCTTAAAGAAGGAAAAGAAGTTTACCTGGAATGAGAACTGTGAAGAAAGTTTCCATGAATTGAAGAAAAGACTAGTGTCCGCACCCATCCTTGTTTTGCCTGACCTACAAGAGGATTTTCACGTCAAGGATTGGGAGGAGTGTTGCAAGGAGGAAGAGTTGTAGCGTACGCTTCGCGACAACTAAAGAGCCATGAAGGCAACTATCCCACTCATGACTTGGAGTTAGCATCAGTAGTGCATGCTTTGAAGACCTGGAGGCACTATCTGATGGGAAAGCACTGTGAGCTGTTTACTGACCACAAGAGTCTGAAGTACATTTTCACTGAGAAGGAGTTGAATTTGAGGCAGAGAAGATGGTTAGAACTGATAAAAGATTATGACCTGAATTTACAATACCATCCAGGCAAGGCTAATGTAGTAGCCGATGCATTGAGCCGCAAAAGCTATATAAATGGACTAACAGCTGGAGAGTTACCACTAGAGTTGTGCGAACAGTTCAAAGACCTCAGATTGGAAATAGTACCGGAAGGTTATTTAGCCACTTTGGAAGTGCAACCCACACTGCTAGATAAGATTAGAGAAGCACAGAAAGATGACTCAGAAATAAAGGAAATAAAAGAGAATGTGCTTAACGGAAAGGCCAAAGATTTTCGTGAGGACGACCAGGGTACTGTATGGTTCGGAAAACGCATTTGCGTACCGCAGGATCCAGGACTCAGAAAGTTGATTCTGCAAGAAGCCCATGACTCACCATACTCAATCCACCCTGGAAACACAAAGATGTACAATGACCTCAAGGAAACATTTTGGTGGTCCGGATTGAAGCGTGACATCGCAGTGTTCATTGCCTTGTGCGATGTGTGCAGCAGAGTTAAGGCAGAACACCAGAAGCCAGCAGGGTTACTGAGACCATTGCCTATACCGGACTGGAAATGGGATAAAGTCGGCATGGACTTTATCACCGGGCTACCAAGGACTAGATCAGGATATGATTCTATTTGGGTAGTGGTTGACCGTTTGACCAAGGTTGCCCACTTCATACCAGTGAAGACTACATACACCAGTGCACAGTTAGCGAAACGCTACATGTCCAGAATAGTGTGTTTACACGGAGTACCCAAGGAAATAGTTTCAAACAGAGGTACCCAGTTTACCTCAAGATTTTGGGGACAACTACATGAGTCTCTAGAAACGAGACTAGAATTCAGTACAGCCTTTCATCCGCAAACGGATGGACAGACCGAGAGAGTAAATCAGATCCTTGAAGATATGTTGAGAGCTTGCGCTCTAGATTATGGGTCTAGTTGGGATGACAACCTGCTGTATGCAGAATTTTCATACAACAACAGTTTCCAAGCCAGCATAGGAATGTCACCGTTTGAAGCTTTGTATGGAAGGAAATGCAGAACACCATTGTTATGGGATGGTGTAGGAGACCGTAGCCTATTCGGCCCGGATATGATCAAGGATGCCGAGGAAAAAGTTAGACTCATCCGAGACCGGCTGAAAGTAGCCTAGTCAAGGCAGAAAAGCTACGCAGATTCTAAACATAGTGAAGTCATCTACGAGGCTGAAGACAGAGCGTATCTCAGAGTTTCACCGATACGCGGGGTAAAGAGATTTGGTATAAAAGGGAAACTAGCACCCTGTTTCATTGGACCTTTCAAAAACTTGTCGCGACAAGGAGAGGTAGCCTACAAGTTGGATTTGCCGGAAGCACTGTCCAATGTCCACAACGTCTTCCACGTATCGCAACTGAAGAAGTGTCACCCCGAGATGGCCGACACACACCTGAGGGATACAATTCCACTGGAGGAAGTTCAATTACAGAGTGACCTCACCTATGAGGAGAAACCAATCAGAATCTTGGACACAGCTGAGAGACAAACCCGATCCAAGACCATCAAGTTCTGCAAGGTTCAGTGGGACCATCACACAGAAGAAGAAGCCACTTGGGAACGCGAAGATGATCTTCGAGAAGACCACCCACACCTCTTTGCTAGCCACACCGAATCCCGAGGACGAGATTCATCTTAAGGGGGTTAGGTCTGTAACATCCCAAAATTTCAAACCTTTACATGAGCATTGCATTCATAAGCATCATGCCACAATTGCATATTTGAATTCAAATTTTAATCTCAAAAGGGCTTTGGAAAGATTTTTGTTTCATTTTAAACCCTAGGATTTACACCCATTTGAACTTTGGATCTTCAAACCATTAAGGTTCAAGTATGAAAGGGGTTTATTGCATATATGAGCTATCCCATAATTTTTGGATAATTATTTGGAGTTGAAAAAGTATTTTATTTAAATAGTTATATGGCCCTAAAGCATTTATAGGACAAATGTAGTTTTTACATATTTTATTTTGAAAAGACACTACTTCCAAAAGTTGTATCTTGGTAGAACATGATTTTACAAATTTTCTGGAATTTATTTGGACCAATTTGGAGTTCAAACTCAAAAGGTATCCAAGAAATGAGAAAAACAGAAAAAGAAAAGGGTAAAAGAAAAAAAAAGGGAGCAAATGGACCGGGCCGGCCATTTTGGGCCGAACCGGCCCCGTCCAACCGCGCCCGACCGCGCGCGCGCGCCCGAGCCACCGACAGGTGGGGCCCACCTGTCGGGGTCGTCCCCTACCTCGGGCAAGCGCCCGAAATCGCGCCGCCGTCCCCGCGCGTGACCGCGCCGCGCCTTCACGGGGATCCGCTCCTCCGGCCTTCCATTTTCACAGCCGAGCGCGTCCTTATAAGCACCGTGGCCCCCTCCTCGTTTTCCCTCTGCTCCCCCTTGCTATCACGCCGCCAGGCTGCCCCGATTCCTCGCCGAAAAGCTTCGCCGCCGCCGCCGTTCACCGCGCCGTCCCGACCTCGCCGGTGAGCATTACCGCCCGAGCTCACAAATTTCTGGAGCGTCTTCCCCTTGTGCTTCGTTTGACGCGTGCCATCTTCACTCCCGTGCGCTGCAGCTCCCCGCCGACGACCGCCATCCGTCGTGCCGCGCCGCCCGCCCATCTCGTCCTAGGCGCCGACCCCGCCGTCCCCGAGCGCCACCGACCGCGCCCCCGTCTCCGCCGTGCCGCGCCGCGCCTCCCCGTGTCCTCCCCGACACCCGAGGTCCACCCGAACGCCGCCCGCCTCCACGCCCGAGCAACGCCGCCGCCGGTTTCCGTCGCCGGAACCCTAACCCACCGGTGAGCTTCCCCCGATCGATCTCGTCCGTCCATCCATCTCCAACGGTGTAGATTAGATCGTCCTTATTCACTTAAACCGAACCGGTACCAACGAATAGGAACGCGCCACGTGGCCCTAGTTAATAAAATGAAAATCTATTTTTTTTTAACTTCCCGGATTAATTAAATGGTCTTTTTGCAGATAGGCCCCTATTATTTCAAATGATCATAACTTTAAATCTGTTTGGCCAAATTTAGTGATCCACACCTTTTTGGAATCCTTAGGAAGTGTAGAATCTTTTGGCACTCTCCAATTTCAAATTTTAATATTTAAATCACATTCAAATTACAGATTAGGGTTTTATGCCATTTAAATCATAACTAATTATTTAGAAGTCCTTTTTGAATGAAGCCGGTGCTCAAAAATTTGTTTTATTGTCCTCTGTCCAATGGGGCAGAGAAATAAATATTTTGAATTAAATTGTTTTGCAGATGCAAATAAAACCTCATTTTAGGATTTAAACCCTAGCTTTTGCTTTTGTTTAAAAACCCTAATCGCATGTGCTTAATTATCAATGCTTTGGTGTGTTTAAAATAAACCAAAACTCATGTCACATGATTTGTATTGCATCATGGCATACATATTTCTTGTTTGTATGGTGTGTTTATGTATGTGTATGTTTGCTTGATTGTATAGTTTTCTCGGAGAGCGAACAGTGTGATTGCGAAGAGTGTTTGAATACCAACTACTATCAAGGCAAGTTCACTTTGACCATCATCCTATTACTTTATTATGCACTAGATTTTATTAGTTGCATGGTTAGGATTATTATTGTATCTATGCTAGCTATGATCCGTCCTAGTCGTATAGGATACCCTTGGCCGTGACTTCACCACCAATTGCCATCGTGGTAGTAAAATGCTATGCTATGATTAATATACGAGGTGGTATTATTACAATGTCATACTATTGAATTACCATATGATTTTCCTAGTGTATGGCAAAACAAGTAATTCAATGAACCGTCCTGGGTGGGCTGCTTTGAGTTTTCGGATGTAGTGACGTTAGGTCCATTTCTATGGGGCCCGCTGAGTCGTCTCTTCGTGTGATTCGGGAGCGTCCATGGTCGTCTCCCCGTGCGATTCGGGGAGCGCCTGCGTCACAATGTGGGATGCCACCCGGGGTAACCAGAGACTAGACTAGTTTCCTGTTTAGTAGCTTCCAGTACAACCACATGGTATTATGGGCTCTGCCAGGATGGATGTAAGAAATATGAACCCGGATCCGAGGTGACATCGGTATGTAGCAGTGTAGGTGGGGGCGCGTCCCTCAGGTGGTTTGGGGGGATATGTTCTGAAAATTCCTGTAATCGATGCCGTTGCTACTCTACCCTGAGGACAGCAAGGGATTAACACGTCGATTTCTTGTGGGTAAAGTGTACCACCTCTCGAGAGTGTCAAACTAAGTACTTAGCCGTGTCCCTGGTTATGGACAATTATGAGCAACTAGATATTGGAACTGTAAGGAAAGTCTCACTCATTCAAATTTCCTAATAAAATGAATGGTTTGAACTGGGTAGGAGCATTGATGTTTCTACTCAATGTGCCTAGGTTAATAGGAGCATGGGTGTTTCTACCCCGTGTCCAATAGAATTCAAAACTATTTGTCTAAAAATGATAGGATTTGAATAATGATGCTTTTATGCAAAATAGCCAAACCCCACTTAGCCAAACTATGCATGTACTTGGTAGGTCCTTTATAACTCTAGTGAGCTTGCCAATACATTCAAATGTATTGACCACGTAGTGGCTGCAATTAACAATGCAGGTGGATCCGACGATGAGTGAGGTTCGTCGTTTTGTCATGGGTCATGTGCTTACATTCCAACATGCTCTCACCTTGGAGTAGTGTGGCCCTTATGTTCTACCCTTTTCCGCTGCAGTATTTTGAAACATTGTTTTATGATGTTGAAACAGTATTTGTTTTATGCTGGCCCCAGAGGTCATGCGAGGTTGTAAGTACTATTAAATTCTCGATGATGCGATGTAATAAAGTACTTTGACCTTTGCTTCTGTATATTTCATCATGAAACTGTGTGTGCTAGTGAGTCGATCCAGGGACTAGCAGAGTAAGCACAGAGATCGGTCCCTAGTAAGGGGGAGGATCGCTTCACATGGTATCAGAGCAATGTGTTGCCTGTAGGAACGTGACCCTAATTTGGATTAGGATAAGACAAGACCAAAGACCAAACCTTAGGAATATTTCTCATCCCTATCTTATCTATATCTATATACATACATTTTATTTCTTATCCCTATTCATCTAAATCTTTGCATTTATATCTACATATGCATGACATGTTTATTGTTGTATTCCACATATACACCGAATACTATGCTTATTACCACATATGCATGTTTATTATATTATACTGCAGATGCATATTTGATTTTTACACCATACACCACTATAATCTTGTTGCCATGTTGTCGATCCAGGGACTAGCACAGTAAGCACAGAGATCGGTCCCTAGTAAGGGGGAGGATCGCTTCAGCGGCGTGGGCGAGCTCCTGTCGGGCCACGGCGGGGGCCTGCGGTGGACGAAACGCGACGAGGCGCGCATCAAAACGTGTGCAAGGAGGTGTAGAAGAAGAGAGGGCAGAAGATGGGGGCACAAACCTTTTGGTTCACCAGCGGCGTCCAAGCGATGGCGGCGGCGGCGCTAGGGTTCCGGCGAGGAATTCTGACGGTGTGGTCGCGCGATTGACTAGGGAAGCAAGCGGGAAAAAGAGGGGGGGCGCTGGGCTTTAAAAGGATGTGCACGGGCTGGCGAGTTAGGGACGGGGCGAGGGGAATCCGGCGGTGAGCGCACGGTGGCAAAGAAAAAAGGCACGCGTGCGTCGCGGCAGGGATCCGGGGAAGACGATGCTGACGCATGGGCCCCTCGCGTCAGAGGCTCGGGCACGGGTGCTGCTGGCTAGGCCGGTTTGGCTCAGTCGGGACTGGGCCGGTACGGCCCATTTGGCCGGGCTTCCAAATAAATTCCAGAAAATTTGTAAAATCATGTTTTATCATGATTCATCTTTTGGGAGCATTTGCCCTATAAATGCCTTTAGGGCTATATAACTATTTAAATCAAATAGTTTTTCAACTCCAAATAAATATCCAAAAATTATGGGATAGTTTATTTATGCAATAAACCCCATTTATAGATAAACCCTATTGGTTTTAAGATCCAAAGCTCACATGGGTGAAACCCTAGGGTTTAAAATGAAATAAAAACCTTTTTAAAGCCTTTTGAGATTCAAATTTGAATTCAAATATGCAAATGTGGCATGATGCTCATGGATGCAATGCATATGAAAGGTTTTGAAATTTTGGGATGTTACAGACCTAAACCCCTTAAGATGAATCTCGTCCTCGAGATTCGGTTTGGCTAGTAAAGAGGTGTGGGCGATCTGTTGTTTTTAGTACTAAAGATTCAAGTGTTATCTATTGTTCCATTGGGAATTGGTAGATTGCAGAACCGCTTCGTGGTCGGCGGCTACGTGCGCAAGCATGTGGTTTTGCGAATATCAACTAGGGTTGAGAATTGTTGCATTGGTAGCAAAGGACCAGCCAGAGATTTGTTAGCGTCTCGCGAGTTATCATCTATCTACTACGAGCTCAACGAGAAGATCGGGCCATCCCTTATCATCTGATCTCCAGAAGAAGAGGGCGATCGTGGTCACGATTGAACGAGAAAGCGCAAAAACCGAGCATTCGAAGAATCACACCCACCTGACTTCATCACAGCCGCCTCTCCGTCAGAGTTTGGCTCTCGGGAGATCGGGAATCGCGGTGTAGGTTTTTGAGGTGGTGACAAGCGCAAGCAACAATGGCAGAGAAAGGGGAACCAACCCACCCTCTCTCAACAGCTAGCTTCCCCTTGCCCGTTTCACGTCTACAGGGATGAACAAGGCAACATCAAGCCAAGTCACCCTCTAGCCGAGTGCCGACATTTCAAGGAACTACAGGCTGAGTTTGCCAGGACACAGCAGTCGGTAGCCAGCGCTGGCTTCTCACAACTACCTGGGTCGCATTCGTACCCTAACGAAGGAGTCAATGCGCCTTTGCCGCCTCCCATACCAGGAGCTCTAGCCATTGGTGCTCCTCCTCCTCCGCGCCCAGCCAGTTTCGCCGGCGCAGTGCACCCAGTGGCACTTGCACCGCCACCAGAAGCGCCGACAACGGTCGCCAATTCATATTCAAAAAGGGAAACCCACCAATCGAGTCCAGAAGTCCATAACTCGGCAGGTCCATATGGCCGTGAGGTCACCTCCCTCTTCAACGGAGTACCTCGACTCGTCTGAAGTGGATATCACATTCTCCAGAGAAGATCACCTACCCTGCATCCCGCAACCGGGAAACGCAGCATTTGTGCTCGACGCACAGATCGGGGCCTACATGTTAAACAAAGTGTTCATCGATGGCGGAAGTGGGCTAAACATTATCTACGCCGACACCCTATGAAAGATGAACAGCTCAACAACAAAGCTAGCCCCCACAAAGACAACCTTCCATGGGATTATCTCAGGAAAAGCAGCCACCCCACTGGGCAAAGCTAACCTAGACGTGGTGTTCGGCACACCCGATAACTTCAGACGCGAAAGACTCGACTTCGATGTGGTCGACTGGCCATCCCAGTACCACGTGGTCTTGAGTCGCGTCGCGCTAGCATGCTTTACGCCAGTCCCGCATTATGCTTACCTTAAGCTCAAAATGCCTGGACCCAACGGCATGATAACTTCTCTGGAAGTTTCTTGCGGTCCAACCACTGCGACCGTGAATTCCATAAATTTCCGAGTCACTCGCGCGGGACCAGGATGGCCAGGCCTACTTCTTAACAGACGACGACCAAAACTCCATCCTTAAGAAAAGAGCAATTGAGGCCACAGGCGGTATAGACCTGAAGATAGAGGAAGCGCAGGCCTCTTCATCAAATGAGACCAATGCTGACTCAGCCAGCAGCCTTATCAAGTAAGGGACATTGGCTCGCTGAGCTCCCCTAATTGCAACAACGGGAACCCCTATAGCGGGCGCACTAAAACAATGAGCACACCAAGCCGGCTTCGCAGCCCATGCAGTGTAACTCAAAAGACTCTTGGCGAAGAGTGAGTCAGTTCAAGCACATACCTGCGAGCTCATCCACGCCTCGACATGGATGTTCAGCCAACTTGACTGCGGGATATGAGAACCAAGAACCTCCCCCTCAGACTCCAATTCAGACTAGGGGACACAAGAAGCAAGGCACGGAACGCCACGCAATCGCGTCGCCAACATGCCAGGCTTTATTGCTTGATTTTTTTAGTTTATCGTCTATTTTTCCTTTTTCTCCGCATTTTTAAGTAACTTCTTGTAAGATCGTTACGTAATAAAAAGTATTTATCTTCCTCTACTCAGAGTCCTTTTCTTTTACTTAACCTGTTGCGGTCGCATCAAACTCAAAGCTGAGAGATGGACCCCAAACTTGTAATTGGGCGCACCCGACACTCGGGGGTTGCGTCCAATCGATCCTGAACTTGTCATTGGATGCACCTGACAGTCGGGGCTCCGTCCAATCGACCCTAAACTTGTCATTGGACGCACCCGACACTCGCGGCTGCGTCCAATCGACCCTGAACTTGTCATTGGACGCACCCGACACTCGGGGGCTCCGTCCAATCGAACCTCAACTTGTCATTGGACGCACCCGACACGCGGGGGCTGCGTCCAATCAACCCTAAACTTGTCATTGGATGCACCCGACACCCGGGGGCTGCGTCCAATCGACCCTAAACTTGTCATTGGACGCAACCGACACCTGGGGGCTGCATCCAATCGACTCTAAACTTGTTATTGGACGCATCGGACACCACCCAACACTCGGGGGCGGCATCCTATCGATCCTAAACTTGTCATTGGACGCACCGGACACATGGGGGCTCCGTCCAATCGACCCTCAACTTGTCATTGCACGCACCCCATGCTCGGGTGCGTCCAATCGACCGTGAACCTGTCATTGGACGCACCCCATGCTCGGGGGCTGCGTCCAATCGTCCCTGAACTTGTCATTGGACGCACCCGACGCTCGGGGGCTGCATCCAATCGACTGTGAACTTGTCATTGACGCACCCGACGCTCAAGGGCTGCGTCCAATCGACCCTGAACTTGTCATTGACGCACCCGACCCTCGGGGGCTGCGTCGAATCGACCTTGAACTTGTCATTGGACGCACACGACGCTCGGGGGCTCCTTCCAATCGACCCTGAACTTGTCATTGTACGCACCCGACACTCGGGGGCTACGTCCAATCCACTCTGAACTTGTCCTTGGACGCACCCGACATGCGGGGGCTACGTCCAATCGACCCTGAACTTGTCATTGGACGCACCCGACACCCGGGGGCTTCGTCCAATCGACCCTAAACTTCTCATTTTTAACATCCCAAAATTTCAAAATCTTTCATATGCATTGCATTTATGAGCATCATGCCACATTTGCATGTTTGAATCAAATTTTGAATTCCAAAAAAAAAGCTTTAAAAAGGTTTTTATTCCATTTTAAACCCTAGGGTTTCACCTTCTTGAGCTTTGGATCTTTAAACCAATGGCGTTTATCTATAAATGGGGTTTATTGCATAAATGAGCTATCCCATAATTTTTAAGATTTAATTTGGAGTTGAAAAACTATTTATTTCAAATAGTTATAAAGCCCTAAAGGCATTTGCAGGGCGAAACTAATTTTAAATATTTTATTTTGGAGGGAATTTGGTCCCAAAAGTTGAATCATGTTATAACATGATTTTACAAATTTTCGGAAATTTATTTGGATCAATTTGGAGCCCGCGCGCCATTGCCGCCGCCATCTCCGCCGCCTCCCACACCTCTCTAAAGAGCGCGACCCCCTCTCTCTTTCCCCTCTACTCTCTCTCCCTATTGCGCCGCCTGGCCGCCGCGATTCCTCGCCGAAAAAGCTTCAGCCGCCGCCGCATTCTCGCTCGCCGCCGGCAATCAGGTGAGACATCCTCGGTCCCGTCTCACTTTTCTTGATCCCCGAGTCCATGCGCACCTTTTGACGCAAGTCGTCCCTCTTTTGGTGCATCGTAGCGCCCAGACGACACGTCGCCGCCCTCGCTGGAGCTCGGGCCCCGCACGCCGGAGCTCCCCGTCGTCCTAGGCAACGGCACGGGCCTCGCCTCGCCGTGCCGACCGCGTCACCGAACCCGTCTCGTCGCGCCACGCTCGCCCACCTCCTCCCCGACGACTGGCGACCACCGGAGCGCCGCCCGCCGCCCCACCCATGCCGCACCGCCGCCGGAGTCCCACCGCTAGAACCATAATATCATCGGAGGTGAGCCCAAGCATCCGTGGCTGTTGGATCTGGGCCAACGGCCGAGATTAGATCTTGCGGTATCTTTTAAGTGAACCGGTACAGACGAATCACGTGGCGACACATGGCACTATAATAGAAAAAGAAAATGTAATTTTTATTCCCGGATTGAATTAAATGGTAGTTTTGCAGAAAAACCCCTAGAACTTGATAAATTTTACCTTTCTGGAAAGATCTTGACCTGTAGAATATTTTGGCATGGTTTAAATTTAAATTTGAATAACTTAACTGTCAATTTACAAAATAGGGTTTAATGACATTTAATTCATAATTAATTATTTAGAAATCCTTTTTAATTGAAACCAGTGCCCAAAAATTTGTTTCTTTATCCTCTGTCCATTGGGACAGAGAAATAAAATATTTGAATTGAATTAATTGGCTGATGCCAATAAAACCTTAAATTTGGGGTTTTAATCCCTTGTTTTGCGTTTGTTTTTAACCTAGTGCACTAATTTTAATTGCTAATACTTTGGACCAGATTTATGATCTGGTTGATCACCCAAATAAAATAAACCAAATCATGTCACATGCTTGCATCGCATCATGGCATATTTACCTTGTATTGGATTGTGTGTTTATATGTGTGTATGTTTGCTTCTTTTAGATTATCCGGAGAGCAACGTGTGTGTTGTGAAGAGTGTATATCAAACTACTGTGACAAAGGCAAGTTCACTTTGACCATCATACTATTATTTTATTATGCACTAGTTTTATTACTTGTATTGTTAGGATTATTATTGTACCTATCTAGCTATGATTCTCCTAGTAGTATAGGATACCCTTGCCATGTCCTTACCACAAATTGCCATCGTAGGTAGTTCAATGCTAGGCTATGATAGTATACGAGGGTGGTATTATTACAATGTGATGTTATTGAATTAAAGTATGGTTTTCCTAGTGTGTGGCAAAACAAGTAATTCAATGAACCGTCCTAGGTGGGCTGCTTTGAGTATTTGAGATGTATGCGCCGTCAGGTCCATTTCTGGGTCCATTTCTATGAGTCATCTCGCCATTTCTATGGGAGTGCCTGCGTCGCAAATGTGGGATGCCACCCGGGGTAACCAGAGACTGAACTAGTTTCCTGTTTAGCTTCCAGTAAAACGACATGTTAATATGGGCTCTGGCTTGATGGAGTAAGACATATGATCCTGGATCCGAGGTATTGTGCAGATGTAGTCGTGTAGGTGGGAACGTAGGTCCCTCAGGTGGTATGGGTGACTATGGTCTGAAAATTCTTGTAATCGACGTCGTTCCTACTCTATCCTGAGGACAGCAAGGGATTAACCCGTCGGTTTCTTGTGGGTAAAGTGTACAACCTTTCGAGAGTGCCAAACTAAGTACTTCGCCGTGTCCCCGGTTACGGACAATTATGAGCAACTAGATATGGGGGCTGTAAGGAAGGTGTCACTCACTCCAATTTCTTAATAAAATGAATGGATTGAACTGGGTAGGAGCAATTGATGTATGTACTCAATGTGCTCTAGGTTAATAGGAGCATGGGTGTTTCTACCCCGTGTCCAATAGTGATAAAACTATTTGTTTAAAAATGATAGGATGAAACCTTGATGCTTTTATGCAAATAGCCAAAAACCCTTCCTTGCCAAATAATGCATATACTTGTTAAGTCTGCTATAACCCTTTTGGTGAACTTGCCAATACATTCAATGTATCGACCAGGTGAACCAGGTGAAGAGTGAGGTACGAATTGTTAGGGTTGAGAGTTTACATTCCAACATGTTTCGACTGTGGAGTTGTTATGGGACTCCTGTATCTTCTGACTTCTGCTGCAAGATTTTATTTTCTTTTGAGATAACCCATGAGGTTATGCAATATGTAAGTTACTACTAAATTCTGGATCAATGCGATGTAATATACTTTTGACCTTTGTATGTTGATATTACATCTTGAAACTGTGTGTGCTAGCGAGTCGATCCAGGAACTAGCACTGTAAGCACAGAAATCGAACCCTGTACGGGGGCGGTCGCTTCATCATTGGACGCACCCGACACTAAACTTGTCATTGGACACACCCGACACTCGGGGGCTACGTCCAATCGACCCTAAACTTGTCATTGGACGCACCGGACACTCTGGGGCTGTGTCCAATCGACCATAAACTTGTCATTGGACGGACCCGACACTCGGGGGCTGCGTCTAATCGACCCTAAACTTGTCATTCCACGCACCCGACACTCAGGGGCTGCTTCCAATCAACCCTAATCTTCTCATTGGACGCACCTGACATTCACGGGTTATCTCGTAACGAACATCAGCAAAAATCGTTCAACGGTTGGCAATTTCCAAGTATCCAAAATTGGGATCATGATGTTTCTCATACAAGATCAAAGAAGTTACAGAACAAAAGGTACGACCTCTTTCAAAGATGCTAGCAGCTTCCAGTTACAAAGGATTTCAAAGTATTTGGGTCCCCACATGACTGCAAACCAGTCATTCACAGACCCGGGGGCTACTCCCACCGGGAGCGCTGGTCGTGCACCCGGTAAAAATACAATCAAGGCAACTACGCCTATATCTTTAACGGATATCGAAGACTACTCTACTCCAAAGCCATAAGAGTCACCAGCTGACGTGCCGTGTTCTCCATCATGTCGTAAATTGGTCCAAGCTAAGCATCGTTTGGAACACCGGAGGGAGTCAAATGCAGAGAGTCTAGATTTAATGAGGGGTAGCGAAGTCGCGAAGCCGAACAAACGAGAGGGCTAGAACAGCCCTCTCCACCAATTGTTCATGCGTAGCCCCCCTCACCAGTGCTCCTTCGCAAAATCTCTCGATCAATCCCTTAAGGTCCACGGGAATAGGAAGCTCCGGAAACAAGTTATGGTGCACCTCAGTCAAGGAGTGGCTGCAGGACTTCAGGCAGACCACAGCTCTTGCAACTCGATCTTGCATCAGTGCAAGGGTATAACCCTTGTCGCGGTTTGACCAGAAGGATGGGGTCATTGAACCAGACTGTGCTAAAGCATCATATCTGCAACATATGGTTCTGGCATCATATCTGCAAAAGATGGCGCATCCAAGTCAGTCAAAATTCAGTTGACCCAACAATTTCAAGTAGAGGAATCAGCCGTTACCTCGCAAATCAGAACTCAGCTTCATGATTTCCCCAAGAAGGAAATCTTCTCGACCCGATGCGGCCCGATTCTCCGACTTAAGCAAGGAGATCTCCTCCCGTGCTTGCGCAAGTTGGTATT
This sequence comes from Brachypodium distachyon, assembly GCF_000005505.3. Lineage (NCBI taxonomy): Eukaryota > Viridiplantae > Streptophyta > Magnoliopsida > Poales > Poaceae > Brachypodium > Brachypodium distachyon. The sequence goes on along the minus strand of NC_016131.3, from coordinate 39,108,626 downwards.
CAACATGTCCCAAACGGATATGCATAACCTCGAGTGCGTCGGAGGAACCCATCTCTTCCCATGATACTTAAGTGCTAATGAACAGGGAAAATCTTTTGCGCTGGTTAGTACGCTCGAGTCCGCACTCGGTTATTTATATTGCGAGACACTCCCACCGGGAGTACTCAGAATTCGACTCGCAAGCCATATTGTTCCATTTAAAAAAAAAGCAGGGTAGCAACTCGCCAGAAATCCAACTCTGGGCAGTTGACTCGCACAAATGCGAGGGCAATCTGGGCACCCTTCACCAGTTGGAGTCGAACCAATTCCTTCATTTTCTCCTTGCCGTGAAACTTCACCATCAGGCTGCCAAGTCCAGGAGGCACCTTCTCCCGTGGCCATAAAGCCCGATGAGTCGAAGCTAGCATGTCACGGCAGGAAGTGAAGTACCTCTTGACCTGTTTGATCCGCTCGATCAACAGCATCAAGTCGTAGCTCCTCGACTGATCTAGCCAAAAGGGTGATGGGTCATGAGCTCGGCAAGCCTGAATTGCAGCATTCACTCTGACCTTCTCATCATCAGGGTCAAAGCGAACAACTGCACAGAAGACGATAAGATTACTTTACAAACCGACATGGAAGGCAAATTCCTGAGAACCTATACCTTGGATTTGACTGCTCAGGTTACGAAATTCTCCAAAGACAAACTCCTCCCGGTTGGTTGCAACTTTCAGGCTGGACTTGCTACTTTGAGTGTCACCCAGCGTGTCACGCTTCAGCTTAGAGAACCGAGCCTCAACTTCTTGCAACTGCTCTAGGGACAGAGTCATCTCAGCTTGACCCTTTCCACTAGGGTTGGCTAGAACATCGTTGGGAGAGGCTGTCTTTGCAGCTGGAACCGGGTGACTTGATTGTCCTTTTACCCTCTGCGCGAAAAAAGACTCAAGTTACCTCATCATTTATCCTAAAAACTCCTTCAGGGATGGAGATAAAGACCTTGGATTTCTTTCCAAAAGGGCTCAGCTAGAGCAGTTCTTTACAAAGCAAAAGAACAGAAGAAGAAGATTCACAAGGAAGAAAGAGAATTGAAAATATCTAGTGAAAGATCGCCCACCTCTGGGCCACCAGATGAAGCTAGGTTTATCTCCTCGATTGATCTACGAGGTTGCTGCAATGAGACCTCAGCCAACTCTTTGCCTTTTTCCATAAAGGGCCCTAGGCTGATCGTGTCGCCTGCCCTCGATCGAGTCAATTGAGAGGCTACTCGACGGAGAGTGTCTTCCTCAGCACCACGCACAAGAGCAAGCGTGAAGAATAACTCAACGTTGGTCATCGATTGATGCTGGCAGTACTTCTCTATCGGGTCTTGACTCGCAGTAAAGAAGTCGATGAGCCCGTTCAACGACTCCGGCACTGACCCATCAGGAAACATTTTCCTGATTACAGTTGTCAGAATCTTCATCACCTGCCGGAGCTTGCCTTTGGCTTCGACGTTGATAACTTTGACGTTCTCTAAAGCCTCATTGAACCTCTGGCTTTTCTTATTAAATTGAACCTCAGCAGAGGCATCAAGAACTCCTGTAAAAGGATAGAGCAACAGTCAAACTTTGCACTCGAAGGTAAAGCCCCCTGTGTGATAGACACAAACGCTCACCAACAACAGATCGAGTAGCACTTTCGAATCGCTCGATCTAAATCTTTTCTCGCTCTTTCTCCGCGGAAAGACGGGAATCAATACGTTGCTGGAGACGACTCTTTTCGACAGCTGCTTCCTTCAGCTCTTGACGATACTGATCCAGCTCCGCTCGAAGTCGCTCCCGCTCTGCCTTCGTCTCCTCGAACTCTTCAATAAGAGTTGTCATGGAGCGGATGATCGGCTAAAAACAAATAGTAGTCTCAAGTTATTTCTTGAGCATCACTCCCACCGGGAGGCAAAAACAACAACAAAAGACAAATTTGCTCACATGCTGACTCGATGCAGGAGTCTTCGCTTGAGGAATGGTCGACTCATCTGGTCGACTCCCTCTACTCATTTCAGAAGGATTATCCGCTGAGGCTCCTTCGGCGTGAGCTGCCTTTTCCTTAGTCGGCTGGTCCGACCCTTTCGAGTCCTGACCAGTCGATTGAGTCTTGGGAGCCTTTTTGCCCTCGACTGAGCCACTAGTATGGCTGAGCAAGAACATTTAGAGGTTCAATAAAATCTCTAGAATGCTGAAATAGGATCACCAAAGTGCTCACCTGCCACGGTTGAATCGAGCAAGAAGGCCAAAACGACGAGCCGCAACGGGCCTGTCGGACTTAGTTCTCTCGAACGCAGGAGACACCGACAGCTCGATATTCGGGTCCCTCGCGCCTGTTGGTCGGGTCTGTACCGGCGGATTATCATCTTCTCTGCCGCGCTTCTTTGCCGGTGGAGAAACGTGTCTTGGCTCATTGTCAGGTCCCTGGAATCAAAACGTATGATTAGAAACAATTCATGTCAAGACTGCAAGGTTTGTTAGAAGCCTCGATGATTACCTTTTCGCAGGGCCTGTTAGGTCCATAGGAAGCCATTGGAGGGTCAATCTCGCATGGCTCTGACTTACCCAAGTCAGTGAGCCGTTGAACCCGTCGACACACTTCAGTCGAACAAAATTCCACGGTACTAATCCGGGTCGGGTCACGAACCCCTTGATATGCCCACATGGGATGAGCACGAGCTTGCAGAGGCTGGATTCTTCTCGGGATAAAAGCAGCAATGAGGTGAATTCCAGTCACCTTCAGCTGAGGAGTCTCATGAGAGACAAGACTTGGGCCATCAGAGTCTCGGCCTCTTCGCCCTCTGTTCCGCCTAACTTATGACTCCAGGCCGTCGTCTTGTTCACCAAAGCTGTCACGGAGAATTCAGGGAGACTGAAGCCACGCCCTTCGGCCGGCACATCCATGACATAAAACCATCTCAATTTCCATCGAGAAAGTGATTCCCTCGCTCGGAGGTTGAAGAATTTGGCATCTTCCTGAGTTTTGATGTCCACACATCCAATCGATCCTTGCCTTGGCGCCGGATTGTGAACATTCTCTTCCAAAGACCCAGGTGTGGGTTTATACCATGAAAGCATTCACACGGCATCACAAAGCACGCAATGTGGAGATAGGAGTTTGGAGAAAGATTACGAAGTTGGAGCCTGTAGGCCAAAAGCGAGCTACGAAGGAAATGATGGATTGGGAATGCTAAGCCGCGGGTGATGAAATCGTAATGCACCACTTGCTCTGCATGCATGGGGCGAGGGATTACCTCCTCGCTGGGAAAATGCACATGCCCAGGCCGCGGGGACAGCAACCCTTCCTCTTGCATTTCGGCCACCCTCTCGCGATCCACGGAGGACAGCGGCCAAGCTTCCGCGCTCTTCTTGCTCTTCCCCATTTTACTGGGTCGAAAGACATTCTTGTCAGGGAACACGAAGGGTTTTGGCTATGGAAGCTAAAACCTTGGGCGCTTAAGCTCTAGGTGCGGGGAGGAAGAAGGGTTAAACTAATTTACCCTACCTCCGTTTTTATCCTTACCTTGGCAAAAAATCCAACACGCACGATCCCGTTCGTGGCCACGTGTTCCGCATCAACCGGAATATGAAACGACAAGGATGAAAATAACTGCTTACTTCGTGGGCGCGAGAATCAATGAGATCATCATTGTGTCTCTTATTACGTGAAGTGTGATCGTTTCTCCACTGACGCACGCCTACAGTGCGCCTACCTGTCAGGCTAGGTTGTGCATCCAGTCACATCGGCTGACCAAACGGCTCTTCACCTCCAACAGGTAAGTCATCAATGATGAAGTCTGACTCGAATATCATGACTCGAAACTACCATTCATACAGGATGACGGAGTTTATCATAAATGTTGAAACTCGTCTTGAGTCTCGACTGTGAATATAAAGACTCTCATTCGAGTCGCTAACTAACCGACTGTTGGTTTATATTGGTTAAAGACTTCATACAGTCAGCTATTGTTTGCTCTTTACTTACAACAGTAAAAACAGGGTAATGACCCTGACACAAAACAGTCGATTTCATATAATCGACTCAATTGAGTCGCACCAGCCGCGTCACCTTGGTTGTTTATGCTCATTCGCATAATAGTAAGTCTCTTGGATTTCGTCCAAAGAGCCTGGAGCCGCAGCAGCTGCATTGCTCTAGTTAATCCATGCTCATTGCATGACGATAAGTCTCATGGATCGTTCCAGCTACGTTATTTCAGCAAACCATGCTCATTGCATGAAGATAAGACCCGAAAGTTCACTATCGGGCCTGGAATCGTACCAGCTACGTTATTCCAGTCGAATCCATAGTCATTGTGTGAGGGTAAGTCCTAAAAGTTAAGCCTGGATATGCATCGACTGCATCTCTCCAGTAGTAATTCTCACTTAAGGGTTGCTCCCTACAACCATGTTCATTACATGAAGATAAGACCCGTAGGCTTCCTATAGGGCCTGGAAACGTACCAGCTGCGTATTTCCAGTACATACAATCTTGACGAACGAGTTGAGTACTGGAATTTGAATCTATAAGACCCCAGCAGGCTAAGTCGAAATTCGCCAGTCGCCAGGTTCGAGCTCGGGGACTCGAATGCTGATGAAAGCAAGTGTTGTATTCGCTCGAGAGTGATTAACTGGACTCGACTTCTCGAGTATCTGGGCACATGAAGCATATATCCCTATGACTCCTACTCATCCAATTGTTCCGCTACCAAATCATATTGTGAAACTGTTACTTAACAATCAAGCACTAAAGCATCAGATCAGACACTCTCTGGGTCGAAAATAATTCTCATTCGAAGCACAAATCGATGAAACTTCAAGTCTGCGGCACTATGCAGATGGCTCAGCAGCAAACTGGATTCATTCTTTACGGGAAAAGTCCCTAGTCAAGTCTTCGACTCAACCAGGCACTTGGGAGCTAGTAACGAGGTTATGACTAACCACGTACTCGACTCAAGCATACTCGGTACAGCCACCCTGGGGGCCCACAAGGAAGCCTACTACGACTCCAGGAGTCTACATGCCAAATCTTGCGACTCAAGACAAGGAAAATTAATTAGAGTATATTCCCTCATTGTAACCGACTTGGACTCTCCCTTAGACCTGGGTTCCTGCATATATAAAGGACCAGGAGGGGGAGCCAAGGAGAGACCGCCCAACTTAGATACAAGTCGTCTAGACGCACTCCTCGACTCTGTGCATGTCGCACCAGTGGCACCCAGGGTGCCACCACTGCACGACGCGCCGGTCACCTCGCCTGCTTCTCAGGAGGGTCACACCCCGGGCGGCAGTATACAAGCCGCTCGGCAGGGCTAGCGGGGCTTCGGGGGAGAATTCCCGCCTGGGCACCTGCCGGAAAGGTACTTGCCGGGAGGGGCGCTCCCGGGTGCAGGTTTCCGCTGCGAGGGCGGGGCCGAGTAAGCACGACTGCGGCGCCACGTGGGCGCGCGGCGGGCGCCCAGCGTGCAGGGTTTGTCAGGACAAGGAGTGAGGCGTATTTAATGAGCCGACAAGAGGGGGGTTATCCGTCTAGTCAGGCAAACAGTGGCTGCCCAGAGCTAGTTTATAGGGTATTAGACCCCTAGTCGTGGGGCTAGCGCTCTTGCATGTCTGCCAGCGCACCGAGGAGGAGCTGCCCAAGCTCCCTGCTCGCCACTTGTAATCCATGCACCGTGGCACCTGTGGTATCCCCTTGGCTATAAGAGGCGGACCCCCGCCAGCGGTCAAAGGGGTTGGATGGTTCGGTTTTTGCGTTGGAGTAAGTCACAGTTCACTACTAGCCCTAGCCCAGAGTAGCAAGGAGCACTTAGCCAAAAAGAGAGCACCCGGGGACCCTCCCTTGGCAACTTGTAAGCACTCAATCTTTCGATAATACGAGCTCAGACAAGCAGGACGTAGGGTTTTACACCTCCGGGTGACCCAAACCTGGGTAAAACGTGCGTGCATGTGTTCATAGCGCTTTTTCAGGCCACGCATCAGCTCGCCGGCAATCGCCGGAGCGATCCCCGTCGCCCTCTACCGAACCTAAAAAGGGGCTGCCCGTGCATCCCCGGTGTCAAAGCCCCGTGCTACGACATCTGGCGCGTAAGTTAGGGGGCGCGTGAGGAGAGCTCGCCGGTGACCACCGGCGGCGACGTCTACACCAATATCGGCCTCGTCTTCCTCGATGACAGAGCCAACCACCATGCCTCCCAACGGGCTGGTGACCCCTGGATCGATCCGCGTGAAGCCCCAGCGGCACACACGCGATCACACGACGCGAAAATCCTGAACCCTCACGAGCGCAGCAGTCGCAGCTGGCACCCCCACCTCCTCGGCCGTCGGCAGACAACCGGCTGAGGGGGCCGGCGGCTCCCAGTGCCAGGGCCAGTCGCGCGAGCAGCCACGGTGCCGCCCGCGCCGGCCAGCGAGTCGAATCGCGGGCCGAGGACGTGCAGCGTCAGCTGCGCCACGAGCACACTGCGTCGCGAGCAACGCCGACGGGGTCGCAACCCACACACCCGGGTGCGCCCGGGGATAGGGCGGAGGGTAGCCCGTCGGAGAATCGGGTTCCCCCAGCCCAAACCCCGGCGGAAGCCATCATAGCTGCGTGGGTCATGGTGCGGTACGAGCCGCAGCAGGGCACGCCGGCACACGAGGCCTGGAGCGCGGAGCTGGATGCGCTCCTTGCGCTTGCCGCCCAACAGCCACAGGGCGGGGGCGGCCCGGCAGGCTCAGGCCGCGGGCAGAACCCGTGGCGCGGAGACGCGCCGCGCGCATCGCGGCAAGGGGAAAACCCTCCCCCGCAGGGAGGCCCGGGAGGCAGGGACCCGGAGGGGTCCTCGGACTCGTCACCCACCGTCACGCGAGGTGACGCGCGCGGCATCTTGAATGCCTGCCAACAGGAGGATCTGCGTCAGTGCCTGGAGCGCTGGCGCCGGTGCGAGGTACAGCGCCAACGCCCACAGGAGCAGGAGGATGCTCCTCTGGGCCCCGAGGACGGCTGCACTGCGTTCACGCGCGAGCTGCGGCGGGTGACAAGGCCCCACAAGTTCCGAGCGCCCGCTCTCGATACGTACGATGGTACCGTGAATCCCAAGGATTTCCTCCTGACCTACACGTTGGGGATGCATGCCATCGGCGTCGACGACAAGGTCAGAGCCAACTGGTTCCCGATGGTCCTAAAGGGATCAGCGAGAACCTGGCTGCTCAACCTGCCTGCTGTGTCCAACGCCACTTGGGCGGACCTACGCGAGTAGTTTGTGAGCGCGTTCCAGGGCAGCTACAAGCGTCCGGGAACCATGGCGGAGCTGCACACCGTGGTGCAGAAGCCAGGGGAGAGGTTGCGGAGCTTCGTCAACCGCTTCTCAAACCTCTCCTACTCCATTCCGGAAGCGGAGGCTGCCGCCATCATCAACACCTTCGCCATCAACATCCGCGACCCCAAGATGCGCGAGAAGTTGAGCACGCATCAGATCCGGACGACGCAGGATCTGTACGCCCTGGCGCCCAAGTGTGCCATGGCCGAGGAAGGGCGCTTAGCGCCCGAACTTGCAACTAAAGCTGCCTCGAGCCCAGGAGAGGGTTCGCAGAAGAAGAGTTCCCACAAGCGCAGTGGGAAGCAAGTCCTCGCTGCGGAGTCGAGGGCTACCGCGAGGCCCGCAAAGAAGGCCTCGCCCAGAGGCAGGTCTGCCGGCAAACAGGGCAACGCGTCCTGCTGCCCCATCCACGCCAACTCTACCCACGACGCGCAGGACTGCCGCATCCTGCAGGGTATCAAACAGCGGCGCGAGCAGCGCCACGAGGAGCGCAAAGCGGCCGGCGCCTGCTTCAACTGCGGCGACATTCAGTATCGCTCCCAGGATTGCCTGAACGACCCCAGAGCAAGGCCAAAGCCTGCCGGCGGCGGAGCCGATAGGGAAGAAGCTCAGTGGGGACGCGACTAGGCCCGCGCCGGCAAGGAGCACCCTCCTCGGGGACGGGATAGGTCTCGTGCTAAGGAGCAGCGCGAGTCCGACTGCACTGGAGGCGACGAGCCAGGCTTCCAAGAGCCCCGCGGCATCGCCTGCATCCATGGGGGAGCTTACGCTCTTCCATCTCATGCCGCGATGAAGCGCCGCACCCGCGACGTGTGCGCGCTGTTGCCGGACGCAGAGCCGCAGCTGCCACTGAGGTGGTCGCACGTGCCGAGCACCTTCAGCGCCGATGATCACCCAGCGCGGCAGCTAGGTTCAGGGGTCATACCCTTCGTGGTCTCACCGATCATCACCAACATGACGGTGACCAAGGTCCTGGTGGACAACGGAGCGGGGCTAAACCTCCTGTCCGCCAGGTGAGTGGAGAAGCTGCAATTGCCGGTGGAGCAGCTGAGGCCCACTGACCCGTTCCGGGGAGTGAACCCCGGGATCATGCGCCCCTTGGGGCACATCACGCTGCCGGTAACCTTCGGGTCCCGCGAAGCGTTCAGGACCGAGCACATGGTGTTCGACATGGCGCACACCCCGTTGCCCTACAACGGGATCCTTGGTCGGTCAGCGCTGATCAAGTTCATGGCGGCGATGCATTGCGCCTACGGCGTGATGAAGATGCCGTCCGTGTACGGAGTCCTCTCCATCAAGTGCGACCTCAAGTTAGCTGCCTGGTGTGTTGGCGAGGTCGTCAGGGCCGCCGCCGCAGCCGACGCCGGTGACGAGGACGTTGCCGGAGATGAAGACTCGTCGGGTGATGGCCCGGCAACGAAGAAGGCCCGCGCTGCCCCGCAAGAGCTTGACGGGGGAGGCGCAGGCTCGAGCTCATGCCCCAGCAAGGACCAGCAGCTCAAGGAGGAGGCCACCAAGGTGAAGAGGCTGCCCCTCCAGGCCAACGATGAGGAACGCACCGTCACTGTCGGTGCGCACCTCACCGCCAAATAGGAAAGCGCCCTCATCACTTTCCTCCGGGAGAATGCCGACGTGTTCGCTTGGGAGCCGTCGGACCTTCCCGGAGTCCCTAGGGAGGTGATCGAGCATCGACTCACGGTGCGTCCGGACGCCCGCCCCGTCAAGCAGAAGATCCGCCGGCAAGCGCAGGAGTGCAAGGATTTCATCAAGCAAGAGGTCGATAAGCTCAAAGCTGCGGGGGCTATCAAGGAAGTTCTGTACCCCACTTGGTTAGCTAACCCTGTAGTAGTACCCAAGGCGGGAAATAAGCTTCGCATGTGTGTAGATTTTACTGATCTTAACTGTGCATGTCCGAAGGATCCTTTCCCTGTACCCCGTATCGATCAAATAGTTGATTCCACTGCTGGGTGTAATTTGCTGTGCTTTTTAGATGCTTTTTCCGGCTACCATCAAATTAAGATGGCTGTCGAAGAAGAGGAGAAAACGGCGTTCATCACCCCGGTTGGCTGCTACTGTTATGTATGCATGCCTTTCGGGTTGAAGAACCTGGGCTCATTATTCCAGCGTGCGTTGCGGGAGTGTTTGGGACCCCAGCTAGGCCGCAACGTGGAGGCCTACATGGATGATATCGTCATCAAGTCAAAGCACGGGGACTCGCTGATTGATGACTTGCGGGAGACGTTTGATAACCTCCGCAGGATCAAACTCAAGTTGAACCCTGAGAAGTGCACCTTCGGTGTAAACTTGGGCCAGCTTCTGGGTTTCTTGGTTTCACACAGGGGGATACAAGCCAACCCACATAAGATAGAAGCTATCGAGAAAATGGAGGCTCCCTGCAAGGTGAAGGATGTCCAGCGCCTCAACGGCTGCGCTGCCGCTCTGGGCCGCTTCATCTAAAGGTTGGGCGAACGCGCCCTGCCTTTCTTCAAGGTGATGAAGAAGAAGGGTCCGATTGATTGGACCCCTATGGCCGAGGCGGCGTTCCAGGATCTCAAGCAATACCTGAAGTCGTCGCCGGTCCTCGTCGCCCCCAAGCCGGGCGAGCCACTGCTACTCTACCTAGTGGCGACTGACCAGGTGGTCAGCTCGGTGCTGGTTGCCAAGAGGGAGGAAGACATTCCGGAGACTGAGGCTGCGGGGCAAGGGGCTGAACGGCCCCCGGCAACCGCCTCGGACCCAGGGACCACCCCCGAGCCGGCAGCGTCGCACCGCGCAAGCGACTCGTGTAGCACCCGGTATACTTCGTTAGCACGGTGCTGTGCAACGCCCGTACGAGGTACCCGAAGGTGCAGAAGCTCCTGCTGGGGATTCTGCTTGCATCCCGCAAGCTGCGCCACTACTTCCAGGCACGCCGCGTCACGGTGGTGTCGTGGTTCTGCCTTGAGCGAGCCCTCACCAACCGTGAAGCCACCGGGAGGGTGGCCGAGTGGAGGATGGAGCTGTCGGAGTTCGATCTGCACTTCACCAACTCCAAGAGCATCAAGAGTGCGGCCCTGGCAGACTTCGTCGCGGAGTGGACGTCGACGGGTGTTGAAGAGGAAGAGCCGGAGTCCAGCCTGCCAGGCAAGCTGGACGAACTGAATCCTGTACTTCGATGGCGTGTTCAGCCTTCAGGGAACCGGCGCTGGGGTCGTCATCGAGTCACCGACGGGGGATCAGTTGAGGTTTGCTATCCAACTCGATTTCCCGAACTCCACTAACAAGACAGCAGAGTACGAGGGTTTGCTCGCCGGGTTGCGGGCAGCAATCGCCTTGGACATCAAGCGCCTGGTCGTTCGCGGGGACTCCCAGCTCGTGATCAACCAGGTCAACAAGGACTACGACTCCCCGCAGATGGCACCGTACGTGGAGGAAGTCCGCAAGCTAGAATGCAAGTTCAAGGGTTTGCGATTCAAGCACGTCAAGCGGAAGGACAACTTTGCGGCTGACGAGCTGTCCAAGATGGCAGCAGAACGCCGAAAGCCTCTGGCGGGGGTGTTCTGCCACAAGCAGGCGGCGCCTTCAGTCGCTCCCAAGCCGGTCGTTGGGGAAGCCCCTTCGACAACCGAAGGAAACCCCGCAGCAGCGGAGGTCCATGCCGCTGACATAGCGGCATGCGTTGGCAGGGAGACCCCTCCCTGGGCGGTGGAAATCGCCCGTTACTTGAAGGGAGAGGCCCTCCCGGAAGACGACGTCGCTGCGGAACGAGTGACCCGGCAAGCCAAAATGTACACCGTGGTAGACGGGAACCTCTACCGCAGCCGGGCGAATGCAGTCAAGCTCCTCTGCGTGCCCCAAGACGAAGGGCACGCACTGTTGGAGGAGATACATCAAGGCACATGCTCCCACCATGTGGCCACCCGAGCCCTGGCCAGCAAGGCGTTTCGACACGGTTTCTACTGGCCCGCGGCCCTGGCCGACGCGGAGCAGCTGGTGAAGACGTGTGAGGCGTGCCAGTTCCACGCGAAGAAGAGCAACCAGCCGGCGCAGGCCCTGCAGGTCATCCCGTCCTCGTGGCCGTTCGCGGTCTGGGGACTGGATATCGTCGGCAAGCTACCGAGAGCAGCTGGCGGCTACGAGTATTTGCTCGTGGCCATCGACAAGTTTTCTAAGTGGGTGGAAGTGGAGCCAGTTCGAAAGGTGACTACCCAGGCAGCCATCAAGTTTTTCAAGGGCATTGTGTGCCTAACGGCATCATCACCGACAACGGCACACAATTCACGAGCGCCATGTTCCAGGGCTACTGCGAGGGCATGGGCACCAGTTTGAAAGTTCTACCCGTGAAGCGGAGGAGCCCGACCCTCAGGTGATGCCGCCGATGCATACCTCTCGAACTAGTGTAGCCGGGCAACCCCCGTTTGTAAACCACTAGTTGCTGAGAATAAAGATAAGTGTTTTTTCTCGAATTTCAAGATTGCCTCGATTATTTGCATGTTTTTTTCTTCTGTCTCCTGCTTTAGGTGCACAGAAGTCTCTTTCCATACTTAGTTGTGAGCAGGGGGCTGACGGAGCCTCGAAAACTTTAACCCGTTGCCGGATCACTCCGGCACAGGGCATGCAGTTGCCAGGCTTCCCGCAACGTGCATCACGCAGTCGTTGTGTCTGGGAAATAAAAGTGCTCACATCCAACTTTGGCATCGACCCTTCTGTGCCCAGGGGCTAGGAGGCAGGAGAGTTATCCATTCTGCTCTGTGTTTTTGTGAATTTCGAAAAAAAATTGCAGCATCTAATGTGCAGGGTAAAGGTGGAATCTTGCGCACTGTAATGCTCGTGGACCGCCCACGGGCCGTGGCGTGTAGCGGCGCCTTGTGGTGTGGAGTGACCGCATCACGAGGGACTCGCCGCACTTCGAGGCCCCTTATTCAGGAGGAAGCCGCCACGTGTGCCACAGCAACTTGGCATGCAGAGTGGCGAAGACCGTACCGCAGTTCAAGGGGTGGGGAGCCGCGTGAGCTGCAGTGATTCAGCGTGCGTGGTGGCAAGCCCCTCCCCTGCGCCTATAAAGGGGATGTCCCAGCCATGGAACAGCTCAGAGCGAGGCCAAGGAAGAGGCTGCGAAGGCGAGCGGTGCTGCAGAGGCGCGATGGTGGTGCATTCCTCCAGCACTTGCCGCCGCCGGGTGCACTGCCATCGCGCCCTTGTCGCATCCCTCCACCGAGCCCATGCTGAGGGGTGCCGCAGAGACACAGTGGTGGTGCATCCCACCTGCGTTCGGCGCCGTCGGGTGCACTGCCGCCGTTTCCTTGCCACACCTCCTCTAGCGACCGGCTCCGGGGCGAGGGTTGCCTCGGAGACACTGTGGAGGTGCATGCCATCCGCGCTCAGTGCCGACGGATGCACTGCCACAGTGCCCCTGCCGCATCCCTCCAAAGGGTATCTCCGCAAGGAGCGAGGGTTGCCGCGGAGACACTCTGGTGGTGCATTCCTCCAGCGCTTGGTGCCGGTGGGTGCACGGCCATAGTGTCCCTGCCGCATCCCTCCAGAGGGTATCTCCCCAAGCAGCGAGGGCTGCAGCGGGGACGCCGTGATGTCTTCGCCACCCGCGTCTGTCGGTGGTGGCGAGGATGTCACGGCGTCCCTACCGCACCCCTCGGAACGGGTTCCTCCGAAGGCAAGGGCTCTTCCGAAAGCGAGGGTTGCTGCAGAGACGCGGCTGTAGCATCGTCATCGGCGCTTGTCGCCGGCAACGATCCTACCGCAGCGTTCCTGCCGCATCCCTCAAACAGGCTCTCTCAAGGGCGGCATTCCAGGCACACCCCTCCGGCAAGCATACCGAGCACGGGACCGAACGAAAAGCTAAGTGCTTGAACCTGAATGATAGACTTTCTGAAAACTAAACGTAACTGAATGCTGCCTCGCTAAGTGTGGTCCCGAAAACTTCGTGTGGCCACGGTGTTAGAAGGACACTTGCGGGGGGACCCTCGCTAAGTGTTAGAAGGCGCTCCCCGTGCGGCTTCAAGGTCCGTCCCGGGAGGGCATGCCTGGGAGTAGTTATCCCGCAAGCGAAGTGGCTCACCGCTGTTGCTTGGCCCCAGGTCGACACTGCAGGTCCGTCCCGGGTCTCTGGTCCGGTTAAGTGTGTGGTCCGCTAGACCCCGGCAACACAAAGCACAACACACAAGGGCGAAGGGATCCACCCCACGAGGCAACCCCGGGAACAAGGAACAAGGATCAAGTAGAACTAAAGAACCGGATTAACAAAAGTAGCAAACGATTACATGGACTAATAAGACAGTAATTGTTCAAACGGCGCGAAGCGTCACACTTGCAGGGAAAGAAAACAAAAGAAGATAACACAAGGAAACGGCAAGGGCCGGCAGGGGGCGGCGGCGGCTAGTTGCCGTTGTCCTCCGCCGAGGGCTCCGGGGACGGCTCGGGGTCCAGCTTCCGCTGCATCCGCTCGACCACCTCGTCGACAAACCCAGGCACCGCCTGAATGTGGGTGGGTTCGTCCTCGCTGTCCGACCAGGCGTCCAGCAGCGTCTCGAAGGGGAACTCCGGGTGTCGGAGGTGCACCCTCGGAAGGATCATCCCGGCAACCTCTCGGGCGCAGTTGAGCGCCGCGAACTTCCCCACCAAGTCGGAGAAGAACGGGATCAACGTGGTGACGTCCGTGCCGTCCACCTTTGCGGCCTGCAGCTCGAACCGAGGCAGCAGGTCGCGCAGCGCTTGGGCGATCTTGAGCAGCTTCTCGGTCTCCAGCTGCCACTGCCAGATTAGCGTGCCGTGGTGGAGCCAGGCGTTGAGCGCAGCCTTCTGGGCCTTGCGGAGGAGGCCCGCCTGCGACGCGAGCTCCGCGGCCTTGGCCGCATTGTCCTCACCGGCCTTGGTGAGCTCCTCCCGGTCAGCGGCCCGCTCGGTCTCGAGCCGGGCCACCTTGTCCTTGGCAGCGTTGAGCTGGTGTAACATCCCAATTTTGAAAACTCTTCATATGCGTTGCATATCATAAGCATCATGTCACCTTTGCATTTGATCACTTTCAAAACCCTAAAATTTGCCCAGAAAACCCTTTTGCAAAAATGCCTTTATTTGATTTTGGGCTTTGATCTTGCTTTTGAGTATTTGCATCTTAAGCCATGAGGGTATTGTGGTAAAAAGGGTTTTAATGCATATATAAAGCTATCCCATAGATTGGATTTTGAAAGTATTTTGAAAGATAATTTGTTTCAATAGCCTAAGGGCCCTAAAAGCCATTTTATGGGTAAATGTATTTTTAAATATTTTGAGCAAAAATGCCCCACGCTCCGCCCCACGCTGCCTCCGGCCGCCCGCGCGCCGCTCGCTGCCCGCTTGCGCCGCTCGCCGCCACGCCGCCCCGCGTCGCCCGTCGGAACTCTAGGTCCCGGCCAATCGTGCGCTACCACGTGGCATCCTTTTTCCTGTTAGTTTTTTTAAAAAAAAAATTCGGCCGAATTAGATAATGCAATTTTGCAGAAAGGCCCCTATAACTTCAAAGCCTCATATCTTTCAAATCGTTTGTCCAAAAATTGCGATGCTTACCTTTCTAGAAAGGTCACAACGCGTAGAATATTTTGGCACTGTTTAATTTCAGTTTTGAACAACTTAGACAGAAGCTATTTACAGAATGTTTGAATATGGTTTAAATTACAAATGAATTGTTTCAAAATAGTTTTGAGCATGTTATCTTGCTGTAAAATTATTTAAACTTGTTCTCCATCCATTAGGACCAGAAAAGAAATTATTTTGTGAATAATCATGGCATACAAGTTTAAATATTACTCTATGTTGCAAAAGCCACACAATCTTTTGATTTAAACCCTATCTATGTATCATGCATATTAATTACCACTTTGATGTTGTATAACCTGTCCAAATCATTTGAAAAACTTTTCAAAACAGAAACGAAACTTTTTACTTTAGAAGTAACCTTTGCGTGCATCATCATGGCATATGCATCAGGGCGTGGCTTTTGTATTGGATGTTGTGTTTATTGTGTGTATGGTTCTTTTATTTTAGATTGTGTGGAGTGTAATCCTTGTTGTTGCGAAGAGTGCGAGAACTACCACAACCTTGGACAAGGCAAGTTCACTTTGATCATTCTCCTGAATATTTTTACTATGCACTAGATGTTTTATTAGATGCATCAGGAATATTACTCGTACTTCTATGCTAGCTAAATCCCAGGTAGTCTAGTTTACCCTCGCCATTACTTTGCTACCAAAATTGCCATCGATTGTAGTTGAATGCTAGGCTATGGTAGTATCGTGGGGGAAATAACTACATTATGATATTATTATGCCTTTGGCGATATGAAACGTTTTGTTAGATGTAAGGTAAAACAATTAATTCAATGAACCGTCCTGGGTGGGCTGCTTTGAAGATTTTGAGGATTAGCGGCGTCAGGTCCATTTCTATGGGTCCCTCTGAGTCGAGTTCCTGTGGATTCAGGAATGGATCGTCCATGGACGTCTCTCTCGTGGATTCGGAGAGCGCCTACGTTGCAAATGTGGAATGCCACCTGGGGTAACCGAGACTGGACTAGTTTCCTATTTAGAAGCTTCTAGTACAACCACAATGCTATATGGGCTCTGGCGAGACAAGAGTAAGTTGTATGAACCTAGACCCGAGGAATTGTACTGAGGTAGCCGTGTAGGGGGAGCGTGATTCTCTCGTGGTTTAGGGAATTACCTCTGAAAATCTCGTAATCGATGCCGTTGCTACTCTACCCTGAGGACAGTAAGGGATTAACACGTCGGTTTCTTGTGGGGAATGTGTACAAACTCTCGAGAGCGTCAAAAACTAAGTACTTAGCCGTGTCCCAGGCAACGACAATTTGAGCGACTAGATGTGGAGCTGTAAGGAAAGTCTCACTCATTCCAATTTCTTAAATAAAATGAATGGTTGCACAGGGGCACAGGGTAGGAGCACTTGAGGAATCCACTTCAATGTGCTCTAGGTTAATAGGAGCATGGGTGTGTCTACCCCGTGTCCAATAGTGATAAAAATTCTTTTTGATTAAAAGATAGGATTCAATAACTAAGCTTTTATGCAAATAGCTTTGAACCCCACTTTGCCACATTATGCATATATTTGGTAGGCTCTGGTATAACCCCTAGTGAATCTTGCCGATACATGCAATGTATTGACCCTAGTAGCTGCATCGTTTAATGATGTAGGAAGCTCCGATGACGAGTAAGATGTACGTTCTGCATGTTTGGGTTACGGGCTTACATTCCAACACGCTCTCACCGTGGTGTTGATGTGCCCTTGTATCTTTCGTTTTCCGTTGCTAAACAGTTGTTTTAATTCCAGCTAACCCGTGAGGTTATGCGAGTTGTAAGTATTTTTAAATTCTGGATGATACGTTGTAATATTGAGACCTTTGTTCTATTATATTACATATTGAAACTGCGTGTGCTAGTGAGTCGATCCAGGGACTAGCACTAAAGCACAGAGATCGAACCCGTATACGGGGCCGGTCGCTTCAGCTGGATCTCGTGCCGGGTTGCCGCGGTCACCGCACTTTCGCTGGCCTTGGTCTGCACCTCCAGCTTGACGCGCCGGCCCTGGATCTGGCCGGCGTAGCTGGTGATCAGGTCGCTCTTCTCGTCGAAGCGGGCCTGGGCCGTGGCGAGCGCCTTTCTGTGCTCCTCCTCAGCCTTCGCCTGCGCCGCCTTCAGCGAGCCCAGGGCTTCCTGGTGCTCGGCGCGCTGAGCCTCCAACTGCCGGTGGAGCTCCTCCTCGGGGATGACCGGTACTGTGGCCTCGTCTTGGGCTTCCCGGGCGAGGCGAGTCTTCTCCCGCAACCGGGAGAGCTCCTGTCGCTCCTTCTCCACGGCCAGCCGCACCTCACCGAGTTGGCTCTTGGAGATCTGTAACATCCCAATTTTTAAAACTCTTCATATGCATTGCATATCATAAGCATCATGTCACCTTTGCATTTGATCACTTTGGTAACCCAAGATTTTGCCCAGAAAACCCTTTTGCAAAAACGCCTTTATTTGATTTTGGGCTTTGATCTTTCTCTTGAGTATTCGCATTTTAACCCATGTGGGTATTGTTGTAAAAAGGGATTTAATGCATATATAGAGCTATCACATAATTGGCTTTTGAAAGTATTTTGAAAAATAATTTGTTTCGATAGTCTAAGGGGCCCAAAAGCCATTTTATAGGCAAATGTATTTTTAAATATTTTATTTTGAGAAAATTCTTGTTCCAAAAGTTAGATCATATGAAAATATGATTTTACAAATTTTGTTGCATTTTATTTGGAGTGATTTGGAGCTCCGAATCAATTTTGAGGTTCAAAATCAGAAAATAGATAAAAGAAAAGGAAAAACCGAACCGAACCGGTCAAACCGGACCGGACCGGATCGTACCGAACCGGCCCGGCCCGAACCGCCCGGCCACCCTCACTGACCGGTGGACCCCGCACGTCATCTTCTCCAACTGTCTCCTCCGGAGTCCACGCCGCGCACGCCCCGCGAACTGCCCACGATTCCGTTCCAATTTCTTCGCGCACGAACCACCAAATCTGAAACCCCGCGCGTCATATCGAAGCCCCCGAACTCCTCTAACAATTCCCCCAAACCGCTCGCCCAATTTCGCGTCGGTTTGAGATTAATTTCTCGCCGGAGTTACTCTCTGCCGTCGCCGTTCTTCGCGTTTTGCCGTCGTTCCGGTGAGCTTCCGCCCGCGCCCCTCCCCTAGCCTCTCTCCTCTCCCCGCCCCAAACGTCGTGACGCGCTCGCCTTGGTGTTTGGCCGCCGCCGCCGCGCTCCGTCCCGTGCCGGCCATCTTCTCCGACGCCGGCCGCCACCCGCTCGCCCGCGCCGCCCCGCGCCGCTGCTCCCCGCCCGGCGGCCCCGCGCGCCCGCCCGCGCGCCCCGCCCGCCTCCGCCTCCGGCTTTGCCTGGCCGCGCCGCCCGCCCGACCCGCGCACGCCGTTCGTGCCCGCGCCGCCCGCCGAGTCCGGCGCCCCGCGCCGCCGCCCGTGCCCGCGCGCGGCCCCGCGCCACCGGCACCGCTCGCCCGCCGCCGCGCCGCCCTGCGCCGCCACCGGCCGGAACCCTAGAAACCGGCCCGTCCCGCCATGCCCCGCGCCGAATTGGATAATGCAATTTTGCAGAAAAGCCCCTACAACTTCAAAGCCTCATATCTTTTAAACCGTTTGTCCAAAATTTGTGTTCCACACCTTTCTGGAATCGTCACAACGTGTAGAATATTTTGGCACTGCTTAATTTTAGTTTTGAATATCTTAGACAGTAGCTATTTACAGAATGGTGGTTTATGGTTTAAATTTCAAATGAATTGTTTCAAAATAGTTTTGAGCACGTTAGCTTGCTATAAAATTATTTAAACTTGTTCTCTGTCCATTAGGACCAGTAAAGAAATTAATTTGTGCATATTCATGGCATACAAGTTAAATATTGCTCTATGTTACAAAAGCCGCACAATCTTTTGTATTAAACCCTATCCATGTTTCATGCATATTTGTTAACTCCTTATTGGTGTATAATCTGTCCAAATCATTTGAAAAACTTTTCAAAAGAGAAACGAAACTTTTTACTTTAGAAGTAACCTTCGTTGTGCATCATCATAGCATATGCATCTTGGCATGATTTTGTATTGAGTGTTGTGTTTATTGTGTGTGTTCCTTTTATTTTAGATTGTGTGGAGTGTAATCATTGTTATTGTTGTTTTAAAATACTTATGCATTAGTGTTGTTGGTAGAGATGCATTGATAGGACTATTACTCGTACCTCTATGCTAGCTATAAATCCTAGGTAGTATAGTTTACCCTCGCCATTACCTTGCCACCAAATTGCCATCGATTGTAGTTGAATGCTAGGCTATGGTAGTATCGTGGGGGAAATAACTACATTATGATATTGTTATGCCTTTGGCTATATGAAATGTTTTTGTTAGATGTAAGGCAAAACAACAAATTCAATGAACCATCCTGGGTGGGCTGCTTTGAGGATTTTGAAGATTAGCGGCGTCAGGTCCATTTCAATGGGTCCCTCTGAGTCGAGTTCCTGTGGATTCAGGAATGGATCGTCCATGGACGACTCTCCCGTGGATTCGGGGAGCGCCTATGTTGCAAATGTGGAATGCCACCTGGGGTAACAGAGACTGGACTAGTTTCCTGTTTAGTAGCTTCCAGGACAACCACATGGTAATATGGGCTCTGCGAGGATGGATGTAAGACATATGATCCTGGATCCGAGGGATTGTGCAGATGTAGCCGTGTAGGTGGGATCGTAGGTCCCTCAGGTGGTCTGGGTGATTATGGTCTGAAAATTCCTGTAATCGATGCCGTTGCTACTCTACCCTGAGGACAGCAAGGGATTAACACGTCGATTTCTTGTGGGTAAAGTGTACAACCTCTCGAGAGTGTCAAACTAAGTACTTAGCCGTGTCCCCGGTTACGGACAATCATGAGCAACTAGATATTGGGGGCTGTAAGGAAGGTCTCACTCATTCCAATTTCTTAAATAAAATGAATGGTTTGAACAGGGTAGGAGCACTTGAAGAATCCACTTCAATGTACTCTAGGTTAATAGGAGCATGGGTGTGTCTACCCCGTGTCCATTAGTTAACATTATTATAACATTCCTTTGTAGTAGGGTAATTTATGTTCTGCTTCCACGCAAACAGCCTGAACTCCACCTTGCCAAATACTGCATATACTTGGTAGGTTCTGATATAACTCCTAGTGAATCTTGCCAATACATTCAATGTAGTGACCCTAGCGGCTGCATCGTTTAATGATGCAGGAAGCTCCGATGACGAGTAAGATGTACGTTCTACTTGTTTGGGTTATGGGCCTACATTCCAACACGCTCTCACCGTGGTGTTGATGTGCCCTTGTATCTTCCGTTTTCCGCTGTTAAACAGTTGTTTTATTTATAGCTAACCTGTGAGGTTATGCGAGTTGTAAGTACCTTTTAAATTCTGGATGATTCGTTGTAATATTGAGACCTTTGTTCTATGATATTACATCTTGAAACTGCGTGTGCTAGTGTGTCGATCCAGGGACTAGCACTAAAGCACAGAGATCAAACCCGTATACGGGGGCGGTCGCTTCAGATGGTATCAGAGCATTGTGTTGCCTGTAGGAACGTGACCCTAGCTTGGATTAGGATAAGACTAACCATGAGACCAAACCTTAGGATAAATTCTTAGCCCTATCTGATCTTGATAAGTATTTTACTCCTTATCCCTATTCTTCTAAATCATTGCATTTATATCTTACATATGCATGACATGTTTGTTGATTTGTTTTACATATACACCCATACTATGCTATACCACATATGCATGCTTATTTTATTATACCGCAAATGCATATTTATTTTATTATACCAACTACCACTATAATCATGTTATCATGTTATGCACATATCATCATGCATCCAATTTTGTCTTTGCAATTCCACTTTTAATTATAATTCTTGTCATTTTATCCACCCTTCTACATTTATCCTTTTATTCTACTTACACCCGACCTTTTGATCATGTCACTGATACTTCCCTACCTTTCCTTCTTGTTTTCTATAGATGGAAAGCCCACCACCACCCTTTGGCAACGTACCGCCGTTTACCCGAGTCTACTACCCCTCCACCGACGACGAGCAGTTGTTCAGTGCCCCTTTGGCGGCACTGTGTGCGTTCCTCGACCTGCCACCTCCCAGGTTCAGGGGCAGAGTCGAGCCCGCCGTGCCAGAAGGATGGCAGTCACGGTGGGAGATTGAGGCGAAGATCCGCGGGCGTGAGATTGTGCCAGCGACTCCGGATATCACTTTCATCGCCCGCTACCCCACCTTCGAGCAGGGCCTTCAATTCGCCATGCAGTGCGCCTTCGCGCAGGTGTGCCGAGACTATCGGCATGAGTTTCCTGAGGACTCCCCCTTCCGTCTCTTTGGAAGGCGGAAACACACGTGCTAGGCCGTGCCAGCAGCCGACGACCAGGAGGTGTCCGAGGTGGCCGCCCAGTTTGAGGGCATGCAGAAGAACACCGAGAATTTGGAGACCTGCCTCGGTGAGGAAATGACCAGGGCCGACCTAGCCGAGGAGCAGGCTGGTAAGCTACTAGGGGAGAATGCCCAGCTACAGGAGGACAAGACCGTGTTGGAGAACGCTGTCCTCAACATGGGAGGAGCCATAGAGCAGCTGATGTATGAGAGGGACCAAGCCCGTTACTACTGCGAACAGTTAAGGCTTTCATCGAAGCCGTCGCCGCCGCAGTCGCACCCGCCGCCGCACCAACTGCCGCACCGGCACCTGTTCAGACCCCACCTCCACCGCAGGATCAGGAGGTGGAACTTCAGGAGGGAGTGCCAACCGAGGAGGAACCCCAGGAGGTCCACGAGATGGACACACCTGCCACCCGCACTCGTTCCAAGGCGAGGAACTCCGGGAATGCCAACATCCTCTCACTTCCTTAGTTTCAGCTTAGAGCCCGCCAGACTATTTATTATACTATATCGTTATCGTGTTAGTCATTGACCATACCGTCATTGTGTTATGGCAATGTAGATTCGTGTGTTTACTTGCAACTCTTTACTTGTGTCTTAGGCTGTTATGCCTTGTGAACTATTTGTTTTGGATGTTAAAATCCTAGTGAATGTTTTTGCTTGCTTTATAGTTGACTTGTTCATGATTGAATTGTCATGCTTGTGTTATAATTGTGTTTGAACTGTTGTTTTGCCTGTGTTGTGGGGCTTAGTTTTCCCTTAGACCCTGTCTATCTATTTCTCATCTATGCTATCCTAAAAAGATGCCTCCAAGACGTGTCCCCAACAACAATAGCCATACCATCAACAACAGTGACAACCATGAGGAGAGAACGACAATGGCAGTGACCATAACAATGGAGGAAACCCAGGACAGAACCGCACCACTGGCAGGGATATGAGCCAAGTGCAATGCTTTAAGTGTCACAAGATGGGGCACTACTCCAATGATTGTCCGGAGAAGTTCAATGAGGCTGGAGCAAAGCCTAACCCATTTCAGAAGGGCAATGTGAACCACGTCAACGTGGAAGAAATCACGGAGGGGCAAGGTATCGTAATCGGCACCTTCCGTCTAAATTCTTTTGAAGCACTCGTACTGTTTGATACCGGTGCATCGCATTCTTTTATCTCAAGGAGTTTTGTTCATGAGAATGGATTAAACGCTAGTACCTTAGTGAACCCTATGAAGGTGAAGTCACCTGGGGGAGAGATGATAACGGCTTGTGAATGCCGAATGCTGACACTAGAAATTGGAAAACACATTTTCCCCACAGACCTGATAGTGTTAGGATCAAAAGGCTTGGATGTGATCCTAGGAATGGATTGGCTAACCAAGTATGAAGGAGTTATAGATTGTGTCAAGAGGACAATCACACTCACAACTCCAGAGAAGAAGCGAATCCACTTCAAGTCAAACTATGAGCTTAAATTACCAAGGTAAATTCTCTTAAGGGGGTTAGCCTAGAGGATGTACCGATAGTGAAGGAATATCCGGATGTATTTCCAGGGGAATTACCAGGCATGCCACCAGACCGAGATGTGGAATCTCTTATTGAATTATTGCCGGGAAGTGGACCTATAGCCAAGAGACCGTATAAGATGGCCGTAGATGAATTGAAAGAGCTGAAGAAGCAACTTGCAGAACAGTTGGCCAAAGGATTTATTCGCCCTAGCTCATCACCATGGGGAGCACCTGTTCTATTCGTGGAAAAGAAGGACAAGAGCCAAAGGATGTGCATAGACTATCGTTCACTAAATGAGGTGACGATAAAGAACAAGTACCCACTACCCATAATCAATGATCTATTCGATCAATTGAAAGGAGCCTGTGTTTTCTCAAAGATCGATCTCCGATCAGGTTATTTTCAGTTAAAGATCCGAGAAGTGGACATACCCAAAACAGCATTTACCACTAGGTATGGCCTGTATGAGTACACAGTGATGCCTTTTGGATTAACCAATGCCCCGGCATACTTCATGAATATGATGAACAAGGTATTCATGGAATATTTGGATAGGTTTGTCGTAGTATTCATCGACGACATTTTGATCTACTCGAAGAGCAAAGAAGAACATGAAGAACATTTGCGTCTGATCATGGAAAAGCTTAGAGAGCACAAGCTTTATGCAAAATTCAGCAAGTGTGAATTTTGGTTGTCTGAAGTTGGTTTCTTGGGACATGTTGTGTCAGGAAATGGAATTGCCACGACCCCGCTAAAGTAGCAGCGGTGACTGAATAGGAAGTCCCTAAGAACATCGGAGATGTTCGCAGCTTCCTAGGACTTGCAGGATACTACAGGAGGTTCATAGAGAATTTCTCCAAGATTGCCAAACCTATGACTGAGCTTTTGAAGAAAGAAAAGAAGTTTGAATGGACTGAAAAGTGTGTAGAAAGTTTTCAGGATTTGAAGAAGAGGCTGGTAACAGCGCCCATCCTTGTTTTACCCGACTTACTAGAAGATTTTCAAGTGTACTGTGAAGCTTCGCGTCTAGGATTGGGATGTGTTTTGATGCAAGGAGGAAGAGTCGTAGCATACGCCTCAAGACAACTTAAGAATCATGAAAGAAATTATCCCACTCATGATTTGGAACTAGCATATGTAGTGCACGCACTCAAGACTTGGAGGCACTATCTCATGGGAAAACAATGTGATATATTCACAGATCATAAGAGCTTGAAGTATATATTCACGCAGAAAGAATTGAACTTGAGACAAAGAAGATGGCTAGACTTAATCAAGGATTATAATCTGAATCTTCAATACCATCCAGGAAAGGCAAATGTAGTAGCTGACGCTCTGAGCCGCAAGGGCTATGTTAATGGACTTACCGCTGGAGAGTTACCTGCTGATTTGTGTGAGCAATTCAAGGATCTAAGATTGGAGATAGTTCCGGAAGGTTACTTAGCCAACATGGAAGTACAGCCCACTCTACTGGACAGAATTAGAAAAGCCCAGAAAGAACACTCAGAAATTAGATCGATAAAGGATAATATGGCTATTGAGAAAGCAAAAGGATTCGTTGAGGACGATCAAGGTACCGTATGGTTTGAGAAGCGTATTTGTGTACCACAGGACCCTGAGATCAGAAAGCTAATATTACAAGAAGCTCATGATTCACCGTACTCAATCCACCCCGGTAATACAAAGATGTACATGGACTTGAAAGAAAAGTTTTGGTGGACAGGATTGAAGCGAGACAGCGCTGAGTATATCGCTCTGTGTGATGTTTGTAGCAGAGTCAAGGCTGAACATCAAAAACCAGCTGGGTTACTACGACCATTGCCAGTGCCAGACTGGAAATGGGATAAGGTAGGCATGGACTTCATCACCGGCTTACCAAGGACAAGGTCTGGTTACGATTCAATATGGGTGGTAGTCGACCGTTTGACCAAAGTTGCCCATTTCATACCTGTGAAGACTACTTATACAAGTGCTCAGTTGGCCAAACGATACATGTCTAGGATTGTATGCCTACATGGAGTTCCTAAAGAGATCGTATCAGACAGAGGTACCCAATTTACCTCAAGATTTTGGGGACAATTGCACGAGTCTCTAGGCACGAGACTAGAGTTTAGCACAGCGTTCCATCCACAGACAGATGAACAAACAGAAAGAGTGAACCAAATTCTTGAAGATATGTTAAGAGCTTGCGCTCTGGACTATGGTTCTAGCTGGGATGAGAATCTACCATATGCAGAGTTCTCATACAACAACAGTTTCCAAGCGAGTATTGGAATGGCACCGTTCGAAGCTTTGTATGGCAAGAAGTGCAGGACACCTTTGCTATGGGATGGTGTAGGAGACCGCAGTCTATTCGGACCCGACATGATAAAGGATGCTGAAGAGAAGGTCAGACTGATTCGAGACAAACTCAAGATAGCTCAATCCAGACAAAAGAGTTATGCAGATTCCAAACGAAGGGATGTCATCAACGAGATTGGTGACAGAGCGTACCTAAGAGTTTCCCCGATACGCGGAGTTAAGAGATTTGGGATTAAAGGAAAACTAGCGCCACGCTATATTGGACCCTACAAGGTTCTAGCACGCCAAGGAGAGGTTGCTTAGAAGTTGGAGTTACCTGAAAAGTTGACAAGTGTCCACGACATTTTCCACGTGTCACAGTTAAAGAAGTGTCACCCAGAAATGGCCGATACGCCACTAAGGGATACAGTTTCACTTGACGAAGTGGAGATTCAAAGCGATCTCACATACGAAGAGAAACCAACCAGGATCTTGGAAACAGCGGAAAGGCATACCCGTTCCAAGACAATCAGGTTCTGCAAAGTTCAATGGAATCACCACACCAAAGAAGAAGCTACGTGGGAACGCGTGGATGATCTTCGAGAAGACCACCCACACCTTTTTGCTAACCAATAGGAATCTCGAGGACGAGATTCATCTTAAGTGGGTTAGTTCTGTAACATCCCAATTTTTAAAACTCTTCATATGCATTGCATATCATAAGCATCATGTCACCTTTGCATTTGATCACTTTGGTAACCCAAGATTTTGCCCAGAAAACCCTTTTACAAAAACGCCTTTATTTGATTTTGGGCTTTGATCTTTCTCTTGAGTATTTGCATTTTAACCCATGAGGGTATTGTTTTAAAAAGGGATTTAATGCATATACAGAGCTATCACATAATTGGCTTTTGAAAGTATTTTGAAAAATAATTTGTTTCGATAGCCTAAGGGGCCCAAAAGCCATTTTATAGGCAAATGTATTTTTAAATATTTTATTTTGAGAAAATTCTTGTTCCAAAAGTTAGATCATATGAAAATATGATTTTACAAATTTTTTTGCATTTTATTTGGAGTGATTTGGAGCTCCGAATCAATTTTGAGGTTCAAAATCAGAAAATAGATAAAAGAAAAGGAAAAACCGAACCGAACCGGTCAAACCGGACCGGACCGGTCACACCGGACCGGACCGGATCGAACCGAACCAGACCGGCCCGAACCGCCCGGCCACCCTCACTGACCGGTGGACCCCGCACGTCATCTTCTCCAACTGTCTCCTCCGGAGTCCACGCAGAGCACGCCCCGCGAACTGCCCACGATTCCGTTCCGATTTCTTCGCGCACGAATCACCAAATCTGAAACCCCGCGCGTCATATCGAAGCCCCCGAACTCCTCTACCAATTCCCCCAAACCGCTCGCCCAATTTCGCGTCGGTTTGAGATTAATTTCTCGCCGGAGTTACTCTCTGCCGTCGCCGTTCTTCGCGTTTTGCCGTCGTTCCGGTGAGCTTCCGCCCGCGCCCCTCCCCTAGCCTCTCTCCTCTCCCCGCCCCAAACGTCGTGACGTGCTCGCCTTGGTGTTTGGCCGCCGCCGCCGCGCTCCGTCCCGTGCCGGCCATCTTCTGCGACGCCGGCCGCCCCCCGCTCGCCCGCGCCGCCCCGCGCCGCTGCTCCCCGCCCGGCCGCCCCGCGAGCCCGCCCGCGCGCACCGCCCGCCTCCGCCTCCCGCTTCGCCTGGCCGCACCGCCCACCCGACCCGCGCGCGCCGTTCGTGCCCGCGCCGCCCGCCGAGTCCTGCGCCCCGCGCCGCCGCCCGTGCCCGCGCGCGGCCCCGCGCCACCGGCACCGCTCGAGCGCCGCCGCGCCGCCCTGCGCCGCCACCGGCCGGAACCCTAGAAACCGGCCAGTCCCGCCATGCCACGTGGCAGGGTTTTTGTTTTTATTTTAATTCGGCCGAATTGGATAATGCAATTTTGAAAAAAAGCCCCTACAACTTCAAAGCCTCATATCTTTTAAACCGTTTGTCCAAAATTTGTGTTCCACACCTTTCTGGAATCGTCACAACGTGTAGAATATTTTGGCACTGCTTAATTTTAGTTTTGAATATCTTAGACAGTAGCTATTTACAGAATGGTGGTTTATGGTTTAAATTTTAAATGAATTGTTTCAAAATAGTTTTGAGCACGTTAGCTTGCTATAAAATTATTTAAACTTGTTCTCTGTCCATTAGGACCAGTAAAGAAATTAATTTGTGTATATTCATGGCATACAAGTTAAATATTGCTCTATGTTACAAAAGCCGCACAATCTTTTGTATTAAACCCTATCCATGTTTCATGCATATTTGTTAACTCCTTATTGGTGTATAATCTGTCCAAATCATTTGAAAAACTTTTCAAAAGAGAAACGAAACTTTTTACTTTAGAAGTAACCTTCGTTGTGCATCATCATAGCATATGCATCTTGGCATGATTTTGTATTGAGTGTTGTGTTTATTGTGTGTGTTCCTTTTATTTTAGATTGTGTGGAGTGTAATCATTGTTGTTGCGAAGAGTGCAAGAACTACCACAACCTTGGACAAACCAAGTTCACTTTCATCATATCCCATTATTATTGTTGTTTTAAAATACTTATGCATTAGTGTTGTTGGTAGAGATGCATTGATAGGACTATTACTCGTACCTCTATGCTAGCTATAAATTCTAGGTAGTATAGTTTACCCTCGCCATTACCTTGCCACCAAATTGCCATCGATTGTAGTTGAATGCTAGGCTATGGTAGTATCGTGGGGGAAATAACTACATTATGATATTGTTATGCCTTTGGCTATATGAAATGTTTTTGTTAGATGTAAGGCCCTGGATCTGGCCGGCGTAGCTGGTGATCAGGTCGCTCTTCTCGTCGAAGCGGGCCTGGGCCGTGGCGAGCGCCTTTCTGTGCTCTTCTTCAGCCTTCGCTTGCGCCGCCTTCAGCGAGCCCAGGGCCTCCTGGTGCTCGGCTCGCTGAGCCTCCAACTGCCGGTGGAGCTCCTCCTCGGGGATGACCGGCACTGTGGCCTCGTCTTGGGCTTCCTGGGCGAGGCGAGTCTTCTCCCGCAACCGGGAGAGCTCCTGTCGCTCCTTCTCCACGGGCAGCCGCACCTCGCCGAGCTGGCTCTGGGCGATCGCATGCTGCTCCCTCACCTGGTTGAAGGAGGTAACGAAGGCCAACTGCTGGTCCTTGACAGCGTCAAGGAACCGGTGCCCCCGGTCGAAGACGCTTGGATCCCAAGTGATGGGATTCCAAGCCACCCCGGCAAGGGTGCCGAGATCGGTGCTGAAGGGGGCGGCCGCCGACGACAAAGCCCCCGCTGCCATCGTATGGCTGGGCGGGGGGTCGTCCGCCTGCGGCGGAGCATTCTGCTGCTCCCGTGCCTACGCCGAAGGGCTGCGGGGATGATGGGATTGCCACGCCCCCTGCAGGAGCCGCCTCCTGCTGGATGGCCGGAGAGCCCGCCCCGAGAGCCTCTGGGGCTGCTGGCGCGTCGCCAAGCGCCGCGTCGGGGACGGCAGTGGTCGCCGCGTTGCTGCTGTCGGTGTGGTGGGGCTTGGCGCGGGAGCTACCTCCGGTTCCTCCGCTATCCCGGCGACCCTGCCGACGGGGTCCAGGTCGATCACCACATCGCCCGCTCCCGGCGCGGGCGCGGTCGGGCCTGCAGCAGATTGAAGGGTTAGAATTCGGAGTGTCAGCTAGGTTGCCCGGAGGCGGACGCTGGAGGTTCTGGACGAGTACCTTGCGGGGCCGCCGGGCTTGCGGGAGGGTCTTCCTCCCCCTCCGTTCAAGCCGCCATTGCCGGGATGCCTGCCACGAGCTGGACGTCGCCTGCGGGAAGGGAGGACCGTATGGTGGCGGATCAGTTAGCGAAGGGGACGAAAGCAAAGGAGCAGGGCATGATACGGACCTGTTGCCGGCGCCACCTCCATCGGGGCCGGGCGTCAGCGGGCGCATCAGCGGCGCTACTGGCCCTCGCGTCAGCTAGGTCATTGCTACTGCCGGCCTGCGTGCGCACGCTCTTGCCCGACGCGGCAGGGGGCGAATCAGCCCTCCCCCTCTTTCCGGCGCCAACGGGGGTTTGAGCTGGAGCGTGAAGCCCCGGAAGAGCCCCCGTGTAGGCGGCGCCGTGGGCGCCCGTGGGGTCGCCGCAACTCGGGGCACCGTAGGAGCCGTCGAGGGAGCCGCCGCCGCGGCCATCGCGCCGACGGTGCCCGCTGCCGAATAGGCCCCCGCGGCAGCGCCGGCAACCGCTGCGGAGGTGGTTGCTGCCGCTGCGGGCGCCCTCGATCTGCGCACGATTAGGGGCGTGTTGTCCTCCTCATCCTCCCCCTCGTCGTCCACGGGGACGACTTCAGGGTCGCGGCAGGCTAGCCCACCTCGTCGTCCGAGGATCGAAGGGAGGGCAGCTGACCTCCGACTCGCTCCTGCTCTCTTCAACCACCTGTTTCCGCGAGGTGCAGGCGGAGGAGCGCGCGGGGTCCGAGTGGGGGAATCGTCCATTAGCCCCGACTCGTTGCAGGGAAGGAAGGAGGCAATGATGTCGGTCAACCCTGGAACGCCGGCGTGGAGGGAGATAACCCCCGGCGGAAAACCCGTTATCGCACCGGTGGCACCCGGGGTACCACCGCTGCGCGACGCCTAGGCCCCTCCCCAAGGTTCCCGGGAGGGTCTCATCCCGGGGAGCGCCGACGTGCTTCCCGGCAAGCTACCAGCCCGAAAGGGGCTAGCGGGGCTTCGGGGAATATTCCCGCTCGGGCACCTCCCGGGAAGCCGCTTCCCGGGACGAGGTTCCCGGGTGCGCTGGGCCCGGGTGCTTCCCGGGGTCGACTTGCGGGGACTGGAGGTTCCCGGGCGCGTGCCCCCGCCCCAGGTCGTGGGGCCCAACGAACAGCGCCACGCGGACGCGTGGCGGGCGCGGGACGCGCGGTCCCACAAAGGCAAGGAGTAGGGCGCGCAGCTCAGTAAACGAGCCGACCGACGGGTAGTTACCCGTCCGATCCAAGGAATAGTGGTTGTCCAATCCTACCCTAGGGTCTTAGGCCCCTAGCAGCAGAGGTGGCACCCATGCATGCCACCACCTCAGCGGGGGGGAGTTGCATGCCTCCCCGTTGGACACTTGTAGCTCATGCACCGTGGCACGTGTGGCATCCCCTTGTGCATAAAAGGAGAACCCATGCCAGCGGTCAAAGGGGTTAGACGGTGAGGAGGTTGGACGGTTGGTAGGTTAGTGAGTTGGTCAGTTGGTTCCAGTAGACAGCCAGCAGAGAGCAGTAAGGGGTACTTAGACATGGAGAGGAAGCCCGGGAACTGGCCCGGCAACTTGTAAATGTTTCCCCCGCGATCAATATCAGTTCAGACAGGCAGGACGTAGGGTTTTACACCTCCGGGTGGCCCGAACCTGGGTAAAAAACGTGTGTGCACTTGTTCTTGTACCCGTACGTACCCTTAGCATTCTGTCTCACCGGCCCCGTAGGGCCTCATCGGTCGTGCCGGTGACCACCGAGTCTCCGCCCCAGACGCCCCTACCGAACCTAAAAGGGGGATGTGGTCGCACGCCCCCGGTGTCGAAGCACCAAGCGACGACATCCTGCGCACCAGGTAGGGGGCGCGGGAGTGGACAACGCCGGAGATCGCCGGCAGTAGAAGATTCCATCGGCATCGGCTTCGCTCTCCTTCGTCGACGAGCCTAGCCGCCATGCCCCCCAAGCGGGCTGGTGACTCCCGCATAGACCCGCGTGAGGTCCCAGCGGCGCACCCGCCATAGCACGCATGGCATCGCCCGGGCCAGCCAACGGGTTGAGTCACGGCCCGAGGACGCCCCGCGGCAGCGACACCCGGAGCACGCACCGTCGCGGGCGACCCCTGGAGGTTCGCACCCTCCACACCCGGAGGCGTCCGGGGCCAGGGCGGGAAGCAGCCGTTCAGGAAACCGGTTGCCCCCGTGCAAACCCCGGCTAAAGCCATCGTCGCCGCGCGCGTCATGGTGCGGTACGAGCCACAGCAGGGCACGCCGGCGCACGAGACGTGGAGCGAGGAGTTGGAAGCGCTTCTCGCCCTGGCCGCCCAACAGCCACAAGGCGAGGGCGCCCCGGTAGGCTCCGGCCATGGGCAGAACCTGGAGCGCGGAGACGCGCCACCCACCTCGCGACCGGTGGGGAACCCTCCCCCTCCTCAGCAGGGCCAGGTGGACGGGGGCCCGGAGGGGTCCTCGAACTCATCGCCCACCGTCCCAGGGGGCGATGCGCGTGGCATCTTGAATACCCGCCAGCAGGAGGATCTACGCCAACGTTTGGAGCACCGGCGCAGGCGCGAGGTGGAGCGCCCGCGCCCACAGGAGCAGGAAGAAGCTCCCCTGGGCCCCTAGGACGGCTGCACCGCGTTCACGCACGAGCTGCGGCGGGTGGCATGGCCCCGTAGGTTCCGAGCGCCCGCGCTCGGAACGTACGACGGGACCGCTAACCCCAAAGATTTCCTCCTGACCTATACGCTGGGCATGCACGCCATCGGCACCGACGACAAGGTCAGGGCAAACTGGTTCCCGATGGTCCTGAAGGGAGCAGCGCGAACCTGGTTGCTCAACCTGCCCGCTGGGTCCGTCGCCACTTGGGCAGACCTGCGCGAGCAGTTCGTGCGCGCATTCCAGGGCGGCTATAAGCGCCCGGGAACCATGGCGGAGTTGCACACTATCGTGCAAAAACCGGGAGAGACGTTGCGGGCCTTTGTCAACCGCTTCTCCAACCTCTCCTATTCCATCCCGGAGGCGGAAGCGGCCGCCATTATCAACACCTTCGCCATCAACGTCCGTGATCCCAAGATGCGCGAGAAGCTGAGCATGCATCGGATCCGGACGTCGCAGGACTTGTACGCCTTAGCGCACAAATGAGCCATAGGAAGGGCGCCTAGCGCCCGAGCTGGCAGCCCAGGCTGCCGCGAGCCCTGGCGAGGGCTCGCAGAAGAAGGGTTCCCGCAAGCGCAGCGGGAAGCAAGTCCTCGCTGTGGACTCAGGGGCTCCTACCGCGAGGCCCGCGAAGAAGGCCTCACCGGGTGGAGAGTCTGGCGGGAAGCAGGGCGACGCGCCTCGTTGCCGCGTTCTGCAAGGGATCAAGCACGGCGGGAGCGTCGAGCCGCCGGCGCCTGCTTCAATTGTGGCGACATCAGGCATCTCTCCCGAGATTGCCCGAACGACCCCAGAGTGGGTCCGAAGCCGGCCGGCGGTGGCGCCGGCAGGAATGAACCCCAAGGGGGGCGCGGCCAGCCCCTCGCTGGGCGGGAACGCCCTCCTCGGGGACGCGACAGGGCGCGCGCTGAGGAGCAGCGCGAGTCCGACTATACCGGCGGCGACGAACCGGGCTTCCAGGAGCCTCGTGGCGTCGCCTGCATTCATGGGGAAGCTCCCCCATCGCACGCCGCGGTGAAGCGCCTCACCAACGACGGGTGCGCGCTGTTGCCGGACGCGGAGCCGCAGCAGCCGCTGAGGTGGTCGCATGTGCCGATCACCTTCAGCGCAGACGATCACCCAGCGCGACAGTTGGGTTCCGGGGTAATACCTTTCGTTGTTTCGCCGATCATTAGCAACATGACGGTGACCAAGGTGCTGGTGGACAACGGAGTGGGGCTTAACCTCCTGTCCGCCAGGCTGGTGGAAAAGCTCCAGCTGCCGACGGAGCAGCTGAAGCCCACCGAACCGTTCCGGGGGGTGAACCCCGGGATCGTGTGCCCGCTGGGAAGCATCACGCTGCCGGTCACCTTCGGGTCCCGGGAATCCTTCAGGACTGAGCACATAGTGTTCGACGTGGCGCATACCCCGTTGCCCTACAACGGGATCCTTGGTCGGCCGGCGCTGATCAAGTTTATGGCGGCTACGCACTGCGCCTATGGCATGATGAAGATGCCGTCCGTCTACGGAGTCCTCTCCATCAGGTGCGATCTCAAAGCCGCAGCTTGGTGCGTTTGCGAGGTCGTCCGAGCCGCTGCTGCAGCTGACGCCAGCGGCGAGGGTGTTGTCGAGGACGACGTCTTGCCGGGTGACACCCCGGCAACGCAGAAGGCCCGCGCCACCCCGCAAGGGCTAGCCGGGGGAGGCGCCGGCTCGAGCTCGCGCCTCGGCAAGGGGCAGGGGCTCCGGGAGGAGGCCGCCAAAGTGAAGAAGCTGCCCCTCCAAGCCGGCGACAAGGAGTGCACCGTTACCGTCGGTGCGAACCTGACCGCCGAATAGGAAAGCGCCCTCGTCACCTTCCTCCGGGAAAACGCCGACGTGTTCGCCTGGGAACCGTCGGACCTTCCCGGAGTCCCTAGGGAGGTGATTGAGCATCGGCTCGCGGTGTGCCCGGACGCGCACCCCGTCAAGCAGAAGATCCGGTGGCAGGCACAAGAGCGGAAAGATTTCATCAAGCAAGAAGTGGGCAAGCTCAGGGCTGCCGGGGCGATCAGGGAAGTTTTGTACCCCACTTGGCTGGCTAACCCTGTAGTAGTGCCCAAAGCAGGGAATAAGCTTCGCATGTGCGTAGATTTTATCGATCTTAATCGTGCGTGCCCCAAGGATTCCTTCCCTATACCCCGTATCCACCAGATAGTTGATTCTACCGCTGGTTGTGACTTGTTGAGTTTTCTGGATGCTTTCTCCGGCTACCATCAAATCAAGATGGCGGTCGAGGATGAGGAAAAGATAGCGTTTATCACCCCGGTTGGCTGCTATTGCTATACATGCATGCCTTTCGGGTTGAAGAACGCGGGCTCCACATTCCAACGCGCCCTGCGCGAATGTTTGGGGCCCCAGCTAGGCCGCAACGTGGAGGCCTACATGGACGACATCGTCATCAAATCGAAGCGTAGGGACTCGCTGGTTGATGACCTGCTATCGAGAAGATGGAGGCCCCCCGCAAGGTGAAAGATGTCCAGCGCCTCAACGGCTGTGTGGTCGCGCGGGGACGTTTCATCTCCGGGCTCGGCGAGCGTGCCTTGCCTTTCTTCCGGGTAATGAAGAAGAAGGGTCCGGTCGACTGGACGCCCGAGGCTGAGGCGGCGCTCCAGGAACTCAAGCGATACCTGAGGTCACCGCCCATCCTCGTCGCCCCCAAGTTGGGCGAGCCGTTGCTACTCTACTTAGCGGCGACTGACCAGGTGGTCAGCTCGGTGCCGGTTGCCGAGAGGGAGGAGGACGTCCCGGGACTGGGGCTGCGGGGCAGGGGGCTGAGTGGCCTCCGGCAACCACCTCAGACCCGGGGACCGCCCCCGGGTCGGCAACCTTGGCACCGCGAAGCGGTCGGTGCAGTGCCCGGTGTACTTCGTTAGTACGGTGCTGCGCGACGCGCGGACAAGGTACCTGCAAGTACAGAAGCTCCTTCTGGGGATTCTCCTTGTGTCCCGCAAGCTGCGCCACTACTTCCAGGCGCACCGTGTCACGGTGGTGTCCAGGTTCTACCTCGAGCGAGTGCTCACCAACCGTGAAGCCACCGGGAGGGTGGCCGAGTGGAGGATGGAGCTGTCAGAGTTCGACCTCCGCTTCGCCAACTCCAAAAGCATTAAGAGTACGGCCCTGGCGGACTTCCTCGCGCAATGGACGTCTTCCCGGCAAGCTGGATGAGGGCCACTGGGTCCTCTACTTCAACGGTGCGTTCAGTCTTCAGGGAGCGGGCGCCGGGGTCGTCATCGAGTCACCAACAGGGGACCAGTTGTGGTTCGCTGTTCAACTCGACTTCGCCAACTCCACCAACAACACGGCGGAGTACGAGGGCCTGCTTGCCGGGTTCCGGGCAGCGGTTGCCCTCGACATCAAGCGCCTGGTTGTTCGCGGTGATTCCCAACTCGTGATCAACCAGGTGAACAAGGACTACGACTGCCCCTAAATGGCGCTGTACATGGAAGAGGTCCGCAAGCTGGAACGGAAGTTCAAGGGTTTGCGCTTCGAGCACGTCAAGCGGAAGGACAACTTCGCAGCAGAGCGCTGGAAGCGTCCAGCAAGGGTGTTCTGTCAGAAGCAACTGGCTCCTTCAGTCGCCCCCCAGCCGGCTGCCGGGGATGCCCCTCCGGCAACCGAAGGAACCCTTGCAGCAGCAGGGGTCCATGCCGCTGATATAACGGCATACGTTGGCAGGGAGATTCCTCCCTGTGCGGAAGAGATCGCCCGCTATTTGAAAGGGCAGGCTCCCCCGGAGGATGGCGTCGCCGCGGAGCGTGTAGCGCGGCAAGCCAAGATGTACACTGTGATAGATGGCAGCATCTACCGCAGGCGTGAGAATGGTGTCAAACTCATCTGCGTGCCGAAGGAAGAAGGGTGCGCACTGTTGGAGGACATACATCGAGGTACATGTTCACACCATGTGGCCTCCCGGGCTCTAGCCGGCAAGGCTTTCCGGCATGGCTTCTACTGGTCCACGGCCCTGGCCGACGCAGAGTGGCTGGTGAGGACGTGTGAGGCGTGCCAGTTCCACTCAAAGAAGAGCAACCAACCGGCGCAGGCCCTGCATGTCATTCCGTCCTCATGGCCGTTCGCGGTCTGGGGGCTGGACATCGTTGGCAAGCTACCAAGGGCGGTTGGCGGTTACGAATATTTGTTCGTGGCCATCGACAAGTTCTCCAAATGGGTGGAAGTGGCACCAGTGCGGAAGCGGGGCAGAAGCGGTGCTGCCCCTCGAGCTCAAGTACGGATCTCCCCGAGTACGCGCGTACGGCTACACCAGCCAACACGAGCAAAGGGTCGATGATCTAAACTTCATCGAAGAGCTTCGATGCCGGGCTGCTGTGCGAGCCGCGCGCTACCAGCAAGGACTTCGTCGTTATCACGACAGGCGAGTCCCGGGCATACCTCTCGAACTAGTGTAACCGGGCAGCCCCCATGTGTAAACCGCTGGTTAATCGTGAATAAAGATAAGTGTTTCACCCCTGAGCTTTGGTTTTGCCTTGTTCATTCCCGTGTTTTCCCCCCTCTTGCCTCATGCTTTAAGTGCACAAAGATGTCTTTCCATGCTTGGTTGTGAGCAAGGGGCTGCCGTGGCCCCGAAACGAAAACCCGTTGCCGGATCGTTCCGGCACGGGACATGCCGTTGGCGGGCTTCCCACAACGTGCATCACTGGACATGCCGTTGGCGGGCTTCCCGCAACGTGCATCACTGGTCATGCCCTTGGCGGGCTTCCCGCAACGTGCATCACTAGGCGTGCAGTTGCCGGGCCTCCGGCCCCTTGCACCGCGCAGTCGCTGCGCCTGGGAAAGGAAATGCTCACGTCCAAGTTTGGCATCGACCCCTTTGTGCCCGGGGGCTGGGAAGTAGGAGGGAAAAGCAGGAGGGATTTATCTGATTTACCCGTGTTGCTTGTTTTCGTAAGTTTCGAAAAAATTTGCAGCACCTCGGATCTGGTAAGAGTCTAACCTGCAGGAAGGGGAGGAATCTTGTACACTGTGGCGCCCGTGAGCTGCCCACGGGCCGCACCATACACCGGTGCCTGGTAGTGCGAGGGGACCGCAATACGAGGGTTGGAAACTGCGCCGCGTTCGAGGGAAGGGCGCCACGGTGTTGCGCGGCTCCGTCGCACGCGGTGGCAAACCTCCCTCCCGCGCCTATAAAAAACGCGCCCCAACCATGGAACAGCCCAGAGTGAAGCCGGGTTCGGGGCAGTTAGGGTGGGTGGTGCCACGGAGGCGCGGAGGGGGTGCTTCCCGCCTGCGCCGAGCGCCGGCGGGTGCGCTGCCATCGCGCCCCTGCTGCATCACCCCATCGAGCCCACCCCGAGGGGCGCCACAGTGGCACGATGGTAGTGCATGCCGTCGGCGTCCCGCACCGACGGGTGCACTGCCGTTGTGCCCCTGCTGCGCTTCCTCAAAGGGGCGGTTCCTGGGCGAGGGTCGCCGCAGAGGCACTGTGGTGGTGCATCCCATCAGCGTCCGGCGCCGACGGGGTGCATTGCCACAGTGCCCTTGTCGCCCCCCTCCGTAGGGCACCTCCGCAAGGAGCAGGGGCTGCCGCGGAGACTCTATGGTAGTGCATGCCATCCGTGCCTTGTGCCGACGGGTGCACTATCATAGAGACCCGGCCGCATTCCCTTCGAGAGAGCCTTTTTCGGGCGCGGGTCGTTGCGAGGACGCTGTGATGGCACAGGTGCCGGCGCTCGTCACCCGTTCCAGCCCATCACCGCGTCCTCGCCGCGGCCCTCGAGCAGTTTTCCTCCCGGGTAACAAGGGTCGTCGCCACCCTTGGGATGAGTTCCCCAGAGAAAACCCAGGTCTCCCCAGTTGCGGGGGCTGTCGCTGGGAGGCTATAACTTCCTCGCCACCCGTGCCCGCCGTTCGGGGTAGGGCGAAGCCGGCGGCGAGGACGTTATAGCCGTCTCGCGGCTGCTCTCGGGGCGGAGTCCTCCTAAGCCAGGGTTCGTCCCTGAAAGCCAGGGTCCGCCCCTGAGGGTGAGGGTTGCCGCGCGAGCGTGGTGGTAGCATCGTCGGCGGCGGTTGCCGCCGGCGGCGATCTTGCCCCCGCGTTCCTGCCGCATCCCTCCGAGATCGTTTCCCTTGAACAGGTACCCCAGATGATTTCCTACCGAGGCAGTGCCCCGTCTGCACTCTACCGCAGAGCATCGCGAAACCTTGGACCAAACGGAAAAGCTAAGTATCTGAACATGAACGCTGAATTCGCTAAGAGCTGAACGAAACTGAGCACTGTCCCGCTGGGTGCGGCCTCGGATCCCGTGCGTAGCTGGAGTGTTAAAAGGGAGCTTGCGGGGGGAGTGCGCTCCCCGTGTGGCTCCCGGGTCCGCCCCGGGAGGACACGGCTTGCAGTGGTTACCCCACAAGCGGAGTGGCTCCCCGCTACCGCTTGGCCCCAGGTCAGCACCGCGGGTCCGTCCCGGGTCCCTGGTCTGGTCAAGGGTGAGGCGTGCACGAATCCCCCCGCAACACAAGGCAAGATATGCAAAGGCTAAAAGGGGCCACCCCGCTGGACAGCATCAGAAACAACGAACTTGTCGAAAAAGTTTACTTAACTAAGAGTTAACGCTGCTTTGCCGGAGTGTGCTCCCGGAACCTGCGCGTGGCCGGGGTGTGAAAAGGGACGCTCACGGGGGGAGTGCGCTCCCCGTGTGGCTCCCGGGTCCGCCCCGGGAGGACACGGCTTGGAGTGGCTACCCCGCAAGCGGAGTGGCTCCCCGCTACCGCTTGGCCCCAGGTCGGCACCGCGGGTCCGTCCCGGGTCCTTGGTCTGGTCAAGGGTGAGGCGTGCGCGAGTCCCCCGCAACAGAAGGCCAAACACGCAAAGGCTAAGGGAACCACCCCGCGAGGCAGCCTCGGGAATAAGGGACAAAAATTGAGCAAATTAACAAGCTTGATTGACTAAGTACCGAATGATTACATGGGCTAATCAAAAGGTGATTGTTCAAACAGTGCTAAGCGCCATACTTGTAGGGAAAGCAAACCGAAGAAGGTACAGTGGAATCAAGGAGTATAGCTGGGGGCTGCGGCAGCTAGCTGTTGCCGTCTTCGGCCGAGGGGTCGACGGGGGGATTAGGCTCCGGCTTCATCTGCATCCGCTCGAAGACCTCGTCGACAAACTCTCGCACTGCTTGGGTGTGCGTGGGCTCGTCCTCGCTGTCGGACCAAGCGTACAGCAGGGACTCGAAGGGGAATTCCGGGTCCCGGAGATGAATCCGCCGGAGGATTGTCCCGGCAACCTCCCGAGCGCAGTTGGTGACTTCGTTGGTGCCATTCTTGGCGATCCAGACGTCGAGCGCCCCGAGCTTCCCCACCAAGTCGGAGAAGAAGGGGATCAGCGTTGTGACGTCCGTGCCGTCCACCTCCCCCGCCTGCAACTCGAACTTAGGCAGCAGGTCCCGCAGCGACTGGGCGATCTTCGCCAGCTTCTCCGCTTCGAGCTGCCGCTGCCCGATCAGCGTGCCATGATGGAGTCAGGCATCTTGCTTGGCCTTCTTGGCCTTGTTGACGCGGCCCTCCAGCTTCGCAAGCTCTAAGGCCTGGGTCGCGTTGGCCTCGCCGGCCTTGGCAAGCTCTTCCCGGACGGCGGCCAACTCGTCCTCAAGCCCGGCCGCTCTGCCTTTGGCGGAGTTGAGCTCGGCCTCGTGCTGAGCCGCCACTCTCGCCGCATCCTCGGCAGCCTTGACCTGCCCCTCCAGCAGGACGTGGAGGCCTTGGATTTCGCCACGGTAGTTGGCGATCAGCTCGCTCTTCTCGTCCAGCCGCGCCTGGGCCGTCGCGAGCACCTCGGCATGCTACTTCCGGGACGCTTCGAGAGTAGCTGCCATCGTGTTGAGCCTTCCTTGGAGCTCCGTGCGCTGGACCGGCTCCCGAGCAGCCTCCAGGGCTTGCCGTGCCAGCCACGCCTCCCCTTCGGCGAGGCGCGCCTCCTCGCGCAGCCGGGAATTCGCGCCGCTCTCTCTCCACGACCTCCCGCACCTCGCCGAGTTGAGTCTTGGCGGCGGTGTGGCGCTCCCTCACCTCGTTGTAGGAGATGACGAAAGCGAACTGCTGGTCCCGGACAGCATCCAGGAACCGGTGCCCCTGCTCGAATACGCTCAGATCCCAGGTAAGAGGGTTCCAAGCGACCCCGGCGAGGGTGCCAAGGTCGGTGTCGGGGAGAGCCCCCGAGGATGATGAAGCCCCCGCTGCCGAAGTGGAGCTAGGCGCGGGGTCGCCAACTTGCTCCCGGGGGTCTTGCCGTCCTTCCCCGGCAACTTCCCCCGCGCCTATGCTCCGGGACACCAGGGTAGGAGAGGGCTCCCTGCTTCCCGCGGCGGTTGCCCCCTGTCGGACGACGGGTGAGCCCGGGCTGGCCACGTCCGCGACTTCGGGCGCGTCGCCAGGTGCCGACAGGGCGGCGGCGGTCTCCACTGCTGCCGCTGTGTCCGTCGCAGCGGGGCGGGACGTGGGAGCCGGTTCCGCCTCCACCTCCAACCCCGCGGTCCCGACGACCGAGTCGGGGTCGACCGCGGACGCGCCCGTTCCCGGTGCGGGCGCACTTGTGCCTGCAACCATAAGAAGCATTAGGATCGGCGATGGCTGGAGCTATCGAAGGCGAACAAGGGCGACCGGGGTGGTTACCTTGTGCGGCCAATGGGCTTGCCGGGGAAGCCCCCCCTACCTCGCCTGCGCCAGCGGGAGCGTCCAAGGGACTTGCCGCTAGCGAGCTGCCGCCTGCTGCAGAAAGAGAAGGTATGTTCGTGAGTTTGGCTAACAGGAATTGAAGTTGCAGAGAATCGACGAAGACATACCCGGTGCCGGCCCTGTCTCCGTTGGGGCTGGGTCGCCAAGGGACGCGCCCGCGCCGCTGCCGGCCCCTGCGGCCGCGGGATCGGTGCGCCGCCGGCGTTAGCGTGCGTCCTCTTGCTTGGCGTGCCGGGCGGGGAATCGCTCCTCACCCTCTTGCTGGCACCCGCCGGCGAGGAGGACTTCGGAGGGTTGCGCCGGAGCACGAAGGCCCGGCAGACCCCCCGAGCGGGCGGTGCCGTGGGCGCTCGCGGTGTTGTCCTGACCCGGAGAGCTACGGGTGTCGATGGCGATGCCGCCGCGACGCCGGGCGCCAAGCTCGCGGAGGCCCCCGCTACCGGGGCGAAGGCCGCCGCCGGGGCGACGGAGACCCCCGCGGGTGCTGGTGTTGCCGGGGTACCGGCGGGCACCCCGGGACCGGTTCCCGCCGCGGAGCTGGCGGCCGCCGCCAAGGCAGGGGCCGCCGCCGAGGCACTTGTGGCCCCTAGTGCCGCGGCTGCCGTCGAGGTACCGATGGGCGCCCCAGGCGCGGCGGCCGCCGCTAGGTCGGGGGCCGCTGCCGAGGCGGCCGCCGCGAACACCCTCGACCTTCTCACGATCAGGGGCGCGCTGTTGCTGCTTTCCTCATCGTCGTCCTCCACGGCGACGACTTCCGGGGACGCAGCCACCTGGCCCGCCTCGTCGTCCAGCGACCGGAGGGAGGGCCAGCTGGGGTCGGACCCACCCTCGCTCTCCTCAAGCACCTGCTTCCCGCGGGGTGCTTGCGGGGGAGCGTGCGGGACCCGCGTGGGGGTGTCGTCCATCAGCCCCACTCGTTGCAGGGCGGGAAGGCGCCGACAATGTTGCTGAGCACCCTGACACCGGCGTGGAGAGCGGCGGGAACTCCGTTGAATGGAAGATCTCGCCGGAGATCCCCCGCACCCATGTCCTGAGGGACTCCAAGTCCATGCCGTCCGCTTGGAGGCGTGTCCTGTCCCCGGAGCCCGTGTACATCCACGCGGGCCGGGAACGTAGCTGCAGCGGGGCTATGCGCCGATGGACGAAGGTGCGCGCCACGTCGACATCGGTGAGTCCCGCTAGCCGCAACGCCTTGATCTTCTCCACAATGGGGAGGAGGTCGGCATCGCGGTGGTACCTATCCGTCCAGCCGTTCTGGGGTACCGGCAACTTCGTCGGCGGCTGGATGAACTCCTGGGGGTCCTCCACTCGGACCCAACACCAATCGCCCCGCCATTCTTTTTCGATCTTCTTCCCCGACCGGACGATGAACTCCGACTTCATCTGGTCGCGGGCGCGGAAGACCACCCCCGACGACATCGCCTTTGCGTTGTCGATGCGCGGGTAGAAGTAATGGCGGAAGAGCCCCACTGACGGCATCACCCCCATGAACGCCTCGCAAAGGAACTGGAAGAGCGAGGCGGGGTGGAGCTGCGTCACCCGCAACTGATAGGACTCCATCAGCACGTGGAGGAACAGAGAGAAGGGTGGCACCATGCCGCAGAGGAGGAAGTGCGCGAACACCCGGAAGTCGTTATCTTGGTGTTCGACGCCCGCCGGGAAGATCCGCGTCTCCCCGTGCTCGTTGAAGTTGGAGGCGACGGCGTGCCAGAGCTTCCCCCGCGCCTCGCCGTTATAGCCAGGGCGGAAGAAGGAGACTGTGGCGCGCATCTCCCGCCTCTTCTGGTCCTTGGCGGCAACCGCTTTGAGTGCCGCCTCGGTCTTGCTGGTCACGGGCTTCTTCGAAGACTGGACCTCCTTTCACTTCCTGGTGGTGGGGGCGCCATGGGGAGCAAGGGCGGAAGCTGGCAGGAGCGCAAGGATACGAGATGCGAAAGAGGATGGAGGCGAAAGGGGCAAAGTGTTGTTCCCCTGTTGGCAACAGTGGAGGCTTAACTACGGGTGCGCGGGGATAACTCCTAATTATTGGGAGTAATGCGCAGAATGGCCTTAACTACCCTATTTGGGGGGAGTTAGGGCGGAAATCTCGTGCGTCCACTGTTCCGCTTTTAACGGCGCCGTACACGGGGCAGCGAAGAGACGCGGGCCCGCGACTGATCGAGGGCCCACGCGTCGGTTAAGGGCGTAGCTTGGAAACTGACTAGAGGGAGACCCTTCCGAGAACAGGTGATGCCGGCCCACGCCCGGGGGCTACTGTCGCACCAGTGGCACCCGGGGTACCACCGCTGCGCGACGCGTGGGCCCCTCCCCCAGGTTCCCGGGAAGGTCTCATCCCGGGGAGCGCCGACGTGTTTCCCGGCAAGCTACCAGCCCGAAAGGGGCTAGCGGGGCTTCGGGGAATATTCCCGCTCGGGCACCTCTCGGGAAGCCGCTTCTCGGGAGGAGGTTCCCGGGTGCGCTTGGCCTAGGTGCTTCCCGGAGTCGACTTGCGGGGACTGGAGGTTCCCGGGCGCGTGCCCCTCCCCGGGTCGTGGGGCCCAACGGACAGCGCCACGCGGATGCGTGGCGGGCGCGGGACGCGCGGTCCCACCAAGGCAAGGAGTAGGGCACGCGGCTCAGTAAACGAGCCGACCGACGGGTAGTTACTCGTCCGATCCAAGGAACAGTGGTTGTCCAATCCTACCCTAGGGTCTTAGGCCCCTAGCAGCGGAGGTGGCACCCATGCATGCCACCAGCTCACCGGGGGGAGTTGCATGCCTCCCCGTTGGACACTTGTAGCTCATGCACCGTGGCACGTGTGACATCCCCTTGTGCATAAAAGGAGGACCCATGCCAGCGGTCAAAGGGGTTAGACGGTGAGGAGGTTGGACGGTTGGTAGGTTAGTGAGTTGGTCAGTTGGTTCCAGTAGACAACCAGCAGAGACCAGTAAGGGGTACTTAGACATGGAGAGGAAGCCCGGGAACTGGCCCGGCAACTTGTAAACATTTCACCCGCGATCAATATCAGTTCAGACAGGCAGGACGTAGGGTTTTACACCTCCGGGTGGCCCGAACCTGGGTTAAAAACGTGTGTGCACTTGTTCTTGTACCCGCACGCACCCTTAGCATTCTGTCTCACCGGCCCCGTAGGGCCTCATCGGCCGTGCCGGTGACCACCGGGTCTCCGTCCCAGACGCCCCTACCGAACCTAAAAGGGGGACGTGGCCGCAC
Source organism: Brachypodium distachyon (assembly GCF_000005505.3). Classification (NCBI taxonomy): domain Eukaryota; kingdom Viridiplantae; phylum Streptophyta; class Magnoliopsida; order Poales; family Poaceae; genus Brachypodium; species Brachypodium distachyon. Next base: position 39,065,229 of record NC_016131.3, on the reverse strand, counting down.
GCCCCCGGTGTCGAAGCACCAAGCGACGACACTCGTGGCGGGAACGTCCTCGCCGGAGATCCCCTTCACCCATGCTTGGAGAGATTCCCTGTCCACGCCTTCGCGATGGAGGCGTGTCCTGTCCCCGGACCCCGTGTACATCCATGGGGGGCGGGAGTGCAGTTGGAGCGGCGCGACGTGCCGGCTGATGAAGGTGCGTGCCACATCAACGTCGGTGAGCCCCGCTTGCCGCAAGGTCTTGATCTTCTCCACGATGGGAGAAGATCGGCATCGTGGTGGTACCGGTCCCGCCAGCCGCCGTTGGGTTGCGGCAGCTCGGTGCGTGAGTAGATGAATTCCACCTGAACCCAGCACCAGTCGCCCCGCCATTCCTTCTCGATCTTCTTTTCTGACCAGACGATGAACTTGGACTTCATCCGGTCGCGGGCGCAGAACACCACCCCCGACATCGCATTCTCGTTATCGATGCGGGGGTAGAAGTAATGCTGGAACAGCACCACCAACGGCATTACCCCGACAAACGCTTCACAGAGGAACTGGAAGGTGTCGAGGAGATAGAGGGAGGAGGGGTGGAGCTGCGCCACCCGCAATTGGTACGACTCCATGAGCGCACGGAGGAACAGGGAGAACGGCAGCACCAATCCTGCGAGGATAAAGCGCCCGAACACCAGGAAGTTGTTTTCCTGGTGGTCGGCGCCGGCGGGGAAGATCAGGGTCTCCCCGTGCTCGTTGAACCTGCAGGCAACAGCGTACCGAATCTTGGCCAGCGCCTCGCCGTTGTAGCCGGGCCGGTAGAAAGCAATCGCGGCCCTCATCGCCCACTTCTTCTGCTCTTTGTCCGCAGCGGCCTTGGTGGCCGCCTCGTTCTTGCTGGCCGCCGGTTTCTTTGGGGCCTTCCCTTCCTTTCCCTTCCTAGTGGTGGGGGGCGCCATGGGAAGCGTGGGCGGAAGCTAGCAAGGCTCGTGGGTGCAGGGAATCGGAAGACAAAGGAGAAAGGCTGGGGGGCTAAGTGTTGACCCCTCGGCGCAGCAATGGGGCCTTATAGCACCCTGTTGCTCGGTAACGGTCGCATCCGTACCCTACGGGGGCGCTGGGATAATTACTAATCAAAGGGATAATGCGAAGAGTGGCCTTAACTTCCCATGATTAAGGGAGAGGTTACGGCGGAAATCTCGCACCCACTACTCCGCCCGTAACGGCGGGGAGATGCGGGCCCGAGGCGGCTCAGGACCCACGCGTCGGTTAAGGGCGTAGCCCGGCAACCGACCAGGGAGGAGTTCGCCTGGGAACAGGCGTTGCCGGCCCACGCCCGGGGGCTACTGTCGCACCAGTGGCACCCAGGGTGCAACCGCTGCACGACACGTGGGTCGCCTCGCCTGCTTCCTGGGAGGGTCACACCCCAGGCGGCAGTATACAAGCCGCCCGGCAAGCTACCAGCCCGGCAGGGCTAGCGGGGCTTCGGGGGAGAATTCCTGCCTAGGCACCTCCTGGGAAGGTACTTGCCGGGAGGGGCGCTCCCGGGCGAAGGTTTTCGCTGCGAGGGCAGGGCCGAGTAAGCAGGACTGCGGCGCCACGTGGGCGCGCGGCGGGCGCCCAGCGCACAGGGTTCGTCAGGACAAGGAGTGAGGCACATTTAATGAGCCGATAAGAGGGGGGTTATCCGTCTAGTCAGGCAAACAGTGGCTGCCCAGAGCTAGTTTATAGGGTATTAGACCCCTAGTCGCGGGGCTTGCGCTCTTGCATGTCTGCCAGCGCACCGAGGAGGAGCTGCCCAAGCTCCCTGCTCGCCACTTGTAATCCATGCACCGTGGCACCTGTGGTATCCCCTTGGCTATAAGAGGAGGACCCCCGCCAGCGGTCAAAGGGGTTGGATGGTTCGGTTTTTTCGTTGGACTAAGTCACAGTTCACTACTAGCCCTATCCCAAAGAAGCAAGGAGCACTTAGCCAAAAAGAGAGCACCTGGGGACCCTCCCGGCAACTTGTAAACACTCAATCTTTCGATAATACGAGCTCAGACAAGCAGGACGCAGGGTTTTACACCTCTGGGTGGCCCGAACCTGGGTAAAACGTGCGTGCATGTGTTCATAGCGCTTTTGCAGGCCATGCATCGGCCCCGCCGGCGATCGCCGAAGCGATCCCTGTCGCCCTCTGCCGAACCTAAAAAGGGGATGCCCGCGCACCCCCGGTGTCAAAGCCCCGTGCTGCGACAGTGTGGCACCCCATTGTAATCAACTCAGCAATAAAGATCCGACAAGCAGGACATAGGGGTATTACCTCATCGAGGGCCCTGAACCTGGGTAAATCGTGTCCCCTGTGTCCTTGTTAGCCGACGAGTTCGCCAACACACAGTCGAAATCTTTCCTTGATACAACTCCATCAATATGGACATTGTGGAAGTCACGTCTTCGTCACGGAGGTCTGCTCAAGGTAATACCTCCAACTCAATCTTTTATTTGAGTTGAAAAGCTATTGTATCTTATTGTTTGTCGTGTACATCTCCTTTCTCAGGCTAACTCCCTCAAAGATACCGCCGAGCTTCAGTCCAAGAATTTGGAGAAGAAGCTTGCTGATCTGGCCAGGGAGTCGACAGAGAAGCTGGAAGCTGAAAAGCGCCTTGCCCAGGAAGCCTCAGATGCCCTTCTCGCCAAGGAGGCCGAAATGGAAAAGACGCGAACCGTCCGACTCAAGAGGAGTCGTCGGTCCTCTTGTAGGTAAGAACATCGTAGTTGAGTCCATTCGTTTGGATACTTTGTTAATGCTTTGGCTCTTTTGTAGGCCTGCTTTCCTTGTCTGGTCTCTTGACCTCGAGTGAGGATTCACTTGACAAGGTAATTGACGTTGTGGCGGTCAGCTCGGAAGCGGTGAATGGCGTCCAGCAAGCTTCCAAGGTGCTCACCGGTTTGTTCGAGAAGATGTTTCCTGACGAGCCGGTGCCAGAGTCGCTTGGGAAACTCATAGAGTTTTTCAGTGCTGACCCAGATCCCCTGGACGAGTTCAGCCGGGTCCTGACTAACTCTGGTGCGGAGTCGACGTTTGTGTTAGCATTAGCACATGGCGTTGGCGAGGACGTGCTGCGGAAGGTGGCTTCAGGCCCTCCGTTGTTACCCAGCAGGGAGTAAGTGGCGTTGACGCCTTACTTCTAGCTCAGGGGAAAACTGGCGACCCAACCATTGGCTCAGCTGGGGAGTATGGCCGCTGAGGGAAAAGCGGCTCCACAATCGTCGAATCCTGCGCCGAGCCAGGAGCTGGGCCATGCTTGAAGTTTAGACTTCTTAGGCTTTCTCCTGTCCTCTTTGTAATTTTTTATTTTTTGTATCATCCTTGCTCGAGTGTGAGCGTTATTAATAAAGAAACATCACTATTCCTTTGCACTGATATGAGTCGGACACCTTACTTCTAGTTAGGATTGATGTCTTTGGATCCTTCTCGGGACTAAAGGGGATTTCTCTTCTGCAGAGGCAGAAAGAGCCCGTGGTTCCAATAGTCGAAGTAGGCGCCGAGAAAGTCGCGACACCCGAGTCGAATATCACGAGTGCTGAGGTCTCGGCTGAAATGCATCCTTCAAAAGCCCTGGAGTCGATGGCTCCTAAGAAGGTTCCTTCCTTGGACAAGACTCGAAGTGAACTAAAGTTCATTCGTCAACGACTCCACAAAGCCAAAACTCGGGCCAAAGACTCGATGATGCAGAGTCGGAGAACCTTGAGCGAGTTGCAGATTACCAAGACCAAGCTAAAGGCAGCTACTGCCCGCGAGGAGTTTATCTTCGAGGAGCTTCGTGGTCTGAGTTCTCAGCTTCAATGTGAGCCGCCGCCTCCTTTTTGCTTGTTTTCTCTTCTTTTTGATTTGCGCTTTATTCACAGGGATGAGTTGTTTGCAGATGTGCAAACAGACCCGCGAGCCGAGCAAGATCGGGTGAACAGTGCCCTGAATGCTCGCCAGACGATCGATCGATCATCATTCTCGTTTGACCGAGCAAGGGGTCATGACCTGATGCTGCTGCGGGACCGCATAGACCAGAACAGAACCTTCTTCGATTCACACTTAGAAACTCTGAAGGCGATTCATCAGGCATTCTGGCCCTTGGAGGAGGTGCCCTAGGAGCTGAGCAAGCTGACCCGAAAGCTTGGGCAAGATAACATCTTTCGGGAGCTAATGTACCGTCAGCTGGTCAGGGGCCCGAAGATAGCCCTGGCATTCGTGCGGATCTAGCACCCTCGACTCGATCTCAACCAAAACTCAGAGCTTACTGTTGACCTTGACGATGAGATCAACATGCGACCGCATTTCAAGGCTGTGTATGCGCAGGCGGCGAGGATCATCGGCTGGCGATACTGGAAGGAAGAAGACCTTATAGCTCGACAGTGGTGACCAGACTCAAGTTATGTACTCGAGGGTTCGCTTAAACGGGGGTCGTTTTTTTTTGGAGAAAGAGCTTTTGCATAACTATTGTCGTCGCACGGTGGTCCGACACCGGGGGCGTGCGGCCACGGCCCCCTTTTAGGTTTGGTAAGGGCGTCAGGGTTTGCCTCGGCGATCGCCGGCACGGCCGATAGGGCCCTGTGGGGCCGGCGAGATGAAGTACTAGAGGTGCGCGCTAATTCAAGAACAAACAAACGCACGTTTTTACCCAGGTTCGGGCCACCCGGAGGTGTAAAACTCTTCGTCCTGCTTGTCTGAGCTGGTATTAGTTTTAGAATCGGGTGTTTACAAGTTGCCGGGCAAGTTCCCGGGCTTTCTCTCACTGGCTAGGTACTCCTTACTACCCTTTGCTAGTGCTGGAAGCTAACTATGAGCTGGTCGAACTCAACCAAACTGTCTACTAGAGCCAACTAATCTTATGCGAAACCCTTTCACCGCTGGCGAGGGTCCTCCTTTTATACTCAAGGGGATGCCACAGGTGCCACGGTGCATGAGCTACAAGTGTCGGACGGGGAGGCGTACAACTCCCCTTGGTGAGCTGGTGGCGCGCATGGATGCCACCTCCGCCACTAGGGGTCTAAAACCCCTAGAGTAGGATTGGATAGCCACTGTTCCTTTGATCGGACGCGTAACGCCCCTTCGGTCGGCTTATTTAGTGAGCCGTGCGCCTTACTTGCCCTGGTGGGACCGTGCATCCCACGCTCGCCACGCGTCCTTGTGGCGCTGTTGATCGGGCTACTGGGCCCCGCGCCTGAGGCGGGGGCATGCGCGAGTTCATCGAAGCCCCGCTAGCCCCTTCCGGGCTGGTAGCTTGCCGGGCTGCTCATAGACGCTCCCCTGGATGAAACCTTTCCGGCAACTCGAGAACGGGGCCCACGCGTCGCGCGGCGGTGGTACCCGGGTGCCATTGGTGCGACAGTAGCCCCCGGGCGTGGGCCGGCATCACCTGTTCCAGGAAGAGTCTTCCCCCTGGTCGGTTGCCGGGCTACGCCCTTAACCAACGCATGGGCCCCGATCTGCCGCGGGCCCGCGTCCCTTCGCCGCCCCGTGTACAGATCCGTCACAAACGGAGTAGTGGACGCGTGATTTCCGCCCTAACTCCCCCCAAAATAGGGAAGTTAAGGCCACTCCAAGCATTACTCCTAATGATTAGGAGTTATCCCCGCACACCCGTAGGGTACGGAACCGGCCGTTACCAAACGGCCGGGCGTTATAAAGCCATCACTCTGCCCCCATTGCCTTTGTCTCCATCCCCTTCCGCATCTCGCATCCCTGTGCTCCTGCTAGCTTCCGCCCTCGCTTTCCATGGCGCCCCCCACCACGAGAAAGCGGAAGGAGGTCCAAGTCTCGAAGAAGGCTGCGACAAGCAAGAGCGAGGCGGCAATCAAGGCGGCCACTGCCAAGGACCAGAAGAGGTGGGAGATGCGCGCCACAGTCGCCTTCTTCTGCCCCGGCTATAACGGCGAGGCGCTGGGGAAGCTCCGGCATGCCGTCACTTCCAGTTTCAACGAGCATGGGGTGACGTGGATCTTCCCGGCGGGCGTCGAGCACCAGGACAACGACTTCCGGGTGTTCGCGCGCTTCCTCCTCTGCGGCACCCCACATCGCTGTTCCTCCTCGCCACCTTCCAGTTCCTCTTCGAGGCGTTCATCCAGTCGCCGACGGAGTTGCCGCTACACCAGAACGACTGGCAGGACAGATACCACCGTGACGCCGACCTCTTCCCCATTGTGGAGAAGATCAAGGCGCTGCGACTAGCGGGGCTCACCGATGTGGACGTGGCACGCCCCTTCGTCCATCGGCGCATAGCCCCGCTGCAGCTACACTCCCGGCCCGCGTGGATGTACATGGGTCCCGGGGACAGGACACGCCTCCAGAAGGATGGCGTGGACTTTGAAACCCTCAGGACATGGGTGAAGGGGATCTCCGGCAAGACCTTCCAATCAACGGAGTTCCCGCCGGAGGTTTCCACTCTCCATGCCAGCGTCCAGGCGCTCAATGACATCGTCGGTGCCTTCCCGCTCTGCAACCAGTGGGGGTTGATGGACGACACCCCCACCCGGGTCCCGCCCACTCCCCCGCAAGCACCCCGCGAGAAGCACATGCTCGAGGAGAGCGGGGGCGGGTCCGAACCCAGCTGGCCCTCCCTCCAATCGCTGGACGACGAGGCGGGGCCAGGTGGCGACGTCTCCAGAAGTGGTCGCCGTAGACGACGACGAAAGCAGCAACAGGGCGACCTTGATCGTGAGTGGCAACGGCCTTCGCCTCGGTAGCAGGGGCCTCCGCGAGTTCATCTTCCGGCGCCGCGGCGGCATCGCCAATGACACCCAGGGTTCTTCGGGTCACGACGACCCCGCGGGCGCCCATGGCGCCACCTGCTCGGGGGGTCTTCCGGGGCTTCGCGCTCCGGCGTAACCCCCCAAAGTCCTCCTCGCCGGCGGGTGCCCGCAAGAGGGCGAGGATTGGTTCCCTGCACGGGACACAAAGCAAGAAGGCACGCGCCGGTGCCAGCGACGCTGCCGATCCTACCGCCGCAGGGGTCGGCAGCGACACGGGCGTGCCCCTTGGCGACCCGGCCCCCACGGAGGCAGGCTGGCAGCCGGTATGTCTCCGTCGCTCCTCTGCAACTGCAATTTCTGTTAGCTAAACTCATGAGCGTACCTTTTCTTTTTCTTTTGCAGTGAGCAGCAGCTCGCCCGCGGCAAGCCTCTTGGACGTTCCCGCTGGCATAGGCGAGGCAGGGGAGGCTTCCCCGGCAAGCCCGGCAGCCGCACAAGGTCACCATGCTGGTCACCCTTGCACGTCTTCAATAGCGCCATCCTTCGCCGATCCTCATGCTTTTCGTTGTTGCAGGCACAAGTGCGCCCATGCCCGGAACGGGCGCGACCGTGGTCGATCTTGACCCGGCCGTCGAGGCCGTGTGGGCGGAGGTGGAGCCGGAACCGGCTCTCACGTCCAGCCCTGCCGTGGCGGACATAGCGGCCGCAGTGGACACTGCCGCCGCCGCGACTGCGCCTGGCGACGCGCCCGTAGCTGCGGATGCAGCCGGCGCGGGCTCACCTGCCGCCCAACAGGAGGCAGCCCTCGCCGGAAGCAGGAAGACTTCCCCAGGCCCGGGGTCCCCGGGCGCAGGCGCAGGGGAAGATGCCGGGGGAGGACAGCAAGACCCTCGGGAGCAAGTTGGCGACCTCGCCAATGCACCAGGCCGCGCCCTTGAGGTCACACCGGATGGAGAGGACGGCATCTTCATCATGCCATAGGCGCAATGCGTGGGTGCCATGAACATGATCAGCGCGGGCTGACCAAGGATCCCGTTGTAGGGCAACAGGGTATGCGCCACATCGAACACTATGTGCTCTGTCCTGAACGCTTCCCGGGACCCGAAGGTGACCGGCAGGGTGATGCGTCCCAGCGGGCGCACGATCCCGGGGTTCCCCCCCGTAATGGATCGGTGGGCTTTAGCTGCACCACCGGCAGCTGGAGCTTTTCCACCAGCCTGGCGGACAGGAGGTTAAGCCCCGCTCCATTGTCCACCAGCACCTTGTTCACCGTCATATTACTAATGATCGGCGAGACGACAAAGGGTATTACCCCTGAACCCAACTGTCGTGCACCGTCGCCGGCCGGCCACGGCCCCGCTCGGGGGTCGTTCGGGCAGTCTTGGGAGAGATGTCTGATGTCGCCGCAGCTGAAGCAGGCGCCGGTGGCGCGGCGCTCCTCATGGCGCCGCTCCCGCCACTGCTTGATCCCCTGCAGAACACGGCAGTTCTGCGCGTCATGGGTGGAGTTGCTGTGTATGGGGAGCCAAGGCGTACATGTCCTACATCGTCCGGATCCGATGCGTGCTCAGCTTCTCGCGCATCCTGGGATCACGGACGTTGATGGCGAAGGTGTTGATGATGGCGGCCACAACATCTCTCCCGGCTTCTGCACAATAGTGTGCAGCTCCGCCATGGTTCCCGGGCGCTTATAGCCGCCCTGGAACGCGCTCACGAACTCCTCGCGCAGGTCCGGCCAAGTGGCGGTGGACCCGGCGGGCAGGTTGAGCAAACAGGTTCGCGCTGCTCCTTTCAGGTCCATCAGGAACCAGTTCGCCATGCCGTGAAAGGTTGTGTCTGTTGCAGAAAGCTTTGTCATGGAACGGTTCATCCCCCGGAGGGTATCAGACTGTCAGCGTAAATAAGGTTGAGACCGCTTCCGCCGTTGACAAATACTTTGTTCATCATGTACCCGCAGATCTAGGCTTCGAGTACTAGAGCGGCATGTCTAGGCCGTGTGTCGTCGCACGGTGCTCCGACACCGAGGGCGTGCGGCCACGGCCCCCTTTTAGGTTTGGTAAGGGCGTCGGGGTTCGCCCCAGCGATCGCCGACGCGGCCGAAGGGCCCCTGCAGGACCGGTGACATGATTTACTAGAGGTGCGCGTTAGACCAAGAACAAAGACACGCACGTTTTTACTCAGGTTCGGGCCACCCGGAGGTGTAAAACCCTACGTCCTGCTTGTCTAAGCTAGTATTAGATGAGAATCTGGTGTTTACAGGTTGCCGGACAAGTTCTCGGTCTTTCTCTCACTGGCTAGGTACTCCTTCTACTCTTTGCTGATACTGGGAGTTAATTGTGAGCTGGTCGAACTCAACCCCACTGTCTACTGGGGCCAACTACGCTTTTTTTTTGCCGAGCCCTTTGGCCGTTGGCGAGGGTCCTCCTTTTATACTCAAGGGGATGCCACAGGTGCCACGGTGCATGGCCTACAAGTGTCGGGCGGGGAGGCATACAACTCCCCCCGGTGAGTTGGTGGCGTGCAGGGATGCCACCTCCGCCGCTAGGGGTCTAAAACCTCTAGGGTAGGATTGGACAGCCACTGTTCCTTTGATCGGACGGGTAACAACCCGTCGGTCGGCTCATTTACTGAGCCGTGCGCCTTACTCCTTGCCCTGGTGGGACCGCGCATCCCACGCCTGCCACGCGTCCTCGTGGCGCTGTTGACCGGGTTACTGGGCCCCGCGCCTGAAGCGGGGGCATGCGCCCGGGACCCCCTGCCCCAGCACGTCGACCCCGGGAAGCGCCCGGGCCCCGCGCACCCGGGAACCCCCTCGGGAAGCAGCTTCATGGGAGGTGCCCAGGCAGGAATATTCTCCGAAACCCCGCTAGCCCCTTTCGGGCCAGTAGCTTGCCGGGCTGCTCATAGACGCTCCCCGGGATAGGACCTTCACAGGGACTCGAGAACGGGGACCACGCGTCGTGCGGCGGTGGTACCCCGGGTGCCCCTGGTGCGACAGCAGCCCCCGGGCGTGGGCCGGCATCACCTGTTCCTGGAAATGTCTTCTCCCTGGTCGGTTGCCGGGCTACGCCCTTAACCGACGCGTGGGTCCCGACCCGTCGCGGGCCCGCGTCCCTTCACTGCCCCGTGTACGGAGCCGTTACAAACGGAGTAGTGGACACGTGATTTCCGCCCTAACTCCCCCCCCCCAAATAGGGAAATTAAGGCCACTCCGCGCACCACCCTTGAAGCGACCAGGAAGGAACACGCCGAGGTGGTTGCGGCGGCCCAGGCCCGGCTAGACGAAAAAACGTCCTGATCGCCAACTACCGCAGCGAAATCCAAGGCCTCCGCGTCATGCTGGAGGTGCAGGTCAAGGCCACCGAGGACGCGGCGGGAGCGGCGGCCCGGCACGAGACCGAGCTTAACTCTGCCAAGGACAAGGCGGCCAGGCTCGAGACCGAGCTGGCCGCTGTCCGGGAGGAGCTTGCCAAGGCCGGCAACAAGATCGCGGCGATGGAAGGCAACGTCCGCAAGGCCAAGAAGGCCGCCCACCACGCTCGACTCCGTCACGGCACGTTGATCGGGCAGCGGGGGATCGAGACAGAGAAGCTGGCGAAGATCGCCCCGTCACTGCGCGACCTGCTGCCCAGGTTCGAGCTGCAGGCAGCGGAAGTGGACGGGACAGACATCACGACGCTGATCCCCTTCTTCTCCGACCTGGTGGGGAAGCTTGGGGCGCTCGACGTCGGAATCGCCCGGTATGGCGCCAACGAGGTCGCCAACTGCGCGCGGGAGGTCACCGGGACAATCCTCCCGCGGATTCATCTCCGGGACCCGAAATTTCCCTTCGAGTCCTTGCTGGACGCTTGGTCCGACAGCGAGGATGAACCCACGCACACCCAGGCGGTGCGCGAGTTCGTCGACGAGGTCGTCGAGTGGATGCAGATGAAGCCGGAGCCTGATTTCCCCGCCAACCCCCCGGCCGAAGGCGGCGCCAACTAGTTGCCGCAGCCCCCAGTCGAGCTCGCTACTGCAGCTTCTCTAGTTTGTTTTCCCTGCAAGTATGGCGCTTAGCGCCATTTGTACATTCATATTTTGGATTAGCCCATATAATCGTTCAACTTTTAGTTAATTAAACTTTCTAGTCATGTTCATTGTTCCCGGTGCTGACTAGCGGGGTGGCCCTTTTAGCCTTTGTGTATTTTGCCTAGTGTTGCGGGGGACTCGCACGCCTCACCCTTGACCAGACCAGGGACCCGGGACGGACCCACGGTGCCGACCTGGGGCTAAGCGGTAGCGGGGAGCCACTCCACTTGCGGGGTAACTACTCCAAGCCGTGCCCTCCGGGACGGCCCCGCAAAGCCACACGGGGAGCGCACTCGCCCCGCAAGCGTCCTTTTAATACTCCGACTACGCGTAGGATCTGGGGCCACACCCAACGAGACAGTGCTCAATTTCGTTCAATCCTTAATGAATTCAGCGTTCATGTTCAGACACTTAGCTTTTCCGTTCAGTCCAATGCCTCGTGTCGCTCGGCGGTAAGGTGCAGCGGGGACACTGCCTTTGTAGGAACCCACCTCGGGTACCTGTTCAAGGGAAGCGGTTTTTGAGGGATGCGGCAGGAGCACGGAGGCAGGATCGCCGCCAGCGGCATCCGCTGCCGACGATGCTCCCACCACGCTCATGCGGCAACCCTCGCCTTCAGGAAGGAATCCTTGCTTTGGAGGACTCCGCCTCGGGAGCAGCCGCAAGACGGCTATAACGTCCTCGCCGCCGGTCGCGCCCCCCGCCGAGCGGCGGGCACGGGTGGCGAGGAAGTTATAGCCTCCCGACGACGGCCCCCGCAACTGGGGAGACCTGGTTTTTCCGGGGAGCTCGTCCCGAGGGGCGTACAGCCCTTCTTCCCCGGGAGCAAAACTACTAGAGGGCCGCGGCAGGGATGGGGGGATGGGCTGGAGCGGGCAGCAGGCGCCGGCACCGGCGCCATCACAGCATCCTCGCAACGACCCTCGCTCGAAAAAAGGCTCTCTTAAAGGGAACGCGGCCGGTTCTCTATGATAGTGCACCCGTCGGCACAGGGCACGGAGGGCATGCACTACCATAGAGTCTCCGCACCGCAAGGCACCGCTGCATAGTGCGACCCGTGGGCAGCCCACGGGCATCACAGTGAACAAAATTCCACCTTTTGCTGCAGGTTAGATTCTTACCAGGCCCGAGGTGCTGCAAATTTTTCGAGATTTACAAAAATACATAAAGCAACACAGGGTAAAACCCCTCCTGCCTCCCAGCCCCCGAGCACAAAGGGGTCGATGCCAGACTTGGATGTGAGCATTTCCTTTCCCAGACGCAGCGACTGCGCGGTGCGCATTGCGGGGTGCCCAGCAACTGCACGTCCGGCGGTGCCCGTTGCGAGAAGCCCGGCAACCGCATGTCCAGGGATGCACGTTGCGGGAAGCCTGACAACTGCATGTCTAGGATTGCACGTTGCGGGATGCCCGACAACTGCATGCCCCGTGTCGGAACGGCCCGGCAACGGGTTAACATTTTCGTGGCTCCAACAGCCCCGCTGCTCACAACCAAGAATGGAAAGACTCCTTTGTGCACTTAAAGCAGGAGACAGAATAGGGAGGAACACTTGAATAAATAGTGCAAACTCAAAGCTCAGGTGCGAAACACATATCTTTATTCACAATAACTAGTGGTTTACACGCGGGGGCTGCCCGGCTACACTAGTTCGAGAGGTATGCATCGGCGGCATCACTTGAGGGTCGGGCTCCGCCGCTTCACGGGTAGAACTTGCGCAAGTGCTCAATATTCTAACTATTGGGCACCGGTACGCCGTCTTCGGTTTCCAGCCGGACAGCCCTCGGCCTGGTCACCTGCACGACTCGGAAGGGGCCCTCTCATTTCGGAGTCAACTTGTTCCCGGCCTTCATTCCTTGTATCCGGCGCAGGACAAGATCTCCGTTCTCGAGCCCCCTGGGACGGACCCGCCTGTCATGATAACGACGGAGTCCCTGCTGGTAGCGCGCAGCTCGCACAGCAGTCCGGCATCGAAGCTCTTCGATGAAGTTTAGATCGTCGACCCTTTGCTCGTGTTGGCTGGTGTCGCCGTACGCGCGTACTCGGGGAGATTCATGCTTGAGCTCGAGGGGCAGCACCGCTTCTGCCACGTAGACAAGGACGAAAGGAGTTTCGCCCATTGCCCGACTAGGTGTGGTCCGGATGGACCACAGCACGGGCTGGAGTTCTTCGACCCAGTGTTTCCCGTGGCCTTTGAGCTTGTCAAAGGTTCTCGTCTTGAGCCCCCACAGCACCTCTGCGTTGGCTCGCTCCGCCTGTCCGTTACTCCTCGGGTGAGCAATGGACGCGAAGCGCAGCTTGGTGCCCATGCCTCCGCAATAGGCTTGAAATGCCGCGCTCGTGAACTGTGTGCCGTTGTCAGTGATGATGCTGTTAGGCACACCAAAACCGGCACACAATGCCTCTGAAGAACTTGATGGCCGCCTGGGCGGTCACCTTCCGCACTGGTTCCACCTCCACCCACTTGGAGAACTTGTCGATGGCCACGAACAAATATTCGTAACCGCCAACCGCCCTCGGTAGCTTGCTGACGATGTCGAGCCCCCAGACCGCGAACGGCCATGAGGACGGGATGACATGTAGGGCCTGCGCCGACTGGTTGCTCTTCTTCGAATGGAACTGGCACGCTTCGCACGTCCTCACCAACCGCTCCACGTCAGCCAGGGCCGTGGGCCAGTAGAAGCCATGCCAAAATGCCTTGCCGGCTAAAGCTCGAGAAGCCACATGGTGCGAACGTGTGCCCCGGTGTATGTCCTCGAACAGTGCGCGCCCTTCATCCCGTGGGACACAGATAAGGTTGACACCATTCGCATGCCTGCAGTAGAGGTTCCCATCCACCACAGTGTACATCTTGGCTTGCGGCGCTACTCGCTCCGCGGCGACGTCGTCTTCTGGGAGAACTTCCTCTTTCAAGTAGCCGGCGATTTCTCCCGCCCAGGGGGGAATCTCCCTGCCAAGGCATGCCGCTACATCAGCGGCATGGACCCCTGCTACCGCAGGGGTTCTTTTGGTTGCTGGAGGGGCGTCCCTGGTAGCCGTTTGGGGGGCGACTGAAGGCGCCGCTTGCTTCTGACAGAATACCCCCGCCGGAGGCTTCCGGCGCTCTGCCGCCATCTTGGCCAACTCGTTAGCAGCAAAGTTATCCTTCCGCTTGACGTGCTCGAAGCGCAAACCTTTGAACTTTCGTTCTAGCTTGCGGACCTCCTCCACGTACGGCGCCATTTGAGGGCAGTCGTAGTCCTTGTTCACCTAGTTGATCACGAGCTGGTAATCGCCACGAACAACGAGGCGCTTAATGTCGAGGGCGACCGCCGCCCGCAACCCGGTGAGCAGGCCCTCGTACTCCGCCGTCTTTTTGGTGGAGTTAGCGAAGTTGAGTTGGACAGCGAACCTCAACTGGTCTCCTGTCGGTGACTCGATGACGACTCCAGCGCTTGCTCCTTGAAGACTGAACGCACCGTCGAAGTAGATGACCCAGTGGTCCTCGTCCAGTTTGCCGGGCAGGCTGGTCTCCGGCTCACTTTCTTCTACGCCCGTGCACGTCCATTCCGCTACGAAGTCCGCCAAGGCCATGCTCTTAATGCTTTTAGAGTTGGCGAAGTGGAGGTCGAACTCCGACAACTCCATCCTCCATTCGGCCACTCTGCCGGTGGCTTCACGGTTGGTGAGGGCTCGCTCAAGGCAAAACCCTGACACCACCGTGACGTGGTGCGCCTGAAAGTAATGGCGCAGCTTGCGGGACGCAAGGAGAATCCCCAGAAGGAGCTTCTGCACTTGCGGGTACCTTGTCTGCGCGTCGCGCAGCACCGTACTAACGAAGTACACCGGGTGCTGCGCCACCTGTTGGGGAACGCGGTATGCTACGCTAGCACAAAATAAAATTTTCTACCGCTTCCGCCCGGATCAATGCTGTAGATAATGGATCACGAGATTACCACTAGACGCGCAGACCCGTAGCGGAAGTAGAGTCGATGTAGCGCGTCGATGCCGAGTAGTCGAACAGCCTGCTCCTCCTCGTCGATCCCACGAACAGTTCGTCCAAGCGCCGCAGGTGCCGCGCCTCCGAGGTATCCACACGTACAGGGAGGAACTCCGTGCGGCGGACTGCTAGATCCGATCGCAAGGCTTTGGGCGTGGAGGTGCGACGGCCGAGTCTAACTCGCGTCTGAACTGGGGTTCGCGCTAGACGGGTTGGTCTCCTCCACTTATATAGACGTCCCTAGTGGGCTCAACACTTGAGGCCCATTAGGAGTCCAAGCCCGATACGAGTTGGATCCGATCCAACTCGGTTCCCACCCCTTAAGCGTGTGACCCTTCAGGTTCGCGGTCAGTCGGCCACGACTACGAGCTCGGACTGCGGGCCCGAGTAACACCTTACTCGTCCACTGGCACCGACTCAAGTCGATAGTTGGTAGCGGCGCCTAGCAGCACGTGCCAACTCCCGAGTAACCACAAGGTATATTGACGAACCATACAATGTGTCATATGCAACATTCCTTTTGCCTCGCGATATGTGTGTCGAGCTCAAGGCGAGTGCGTGTCATCCTTGTGGATAGCTCGAGTCTCTTCTCGTTCCTGTGATACAGATTCCCGAACGGGTTAACACTTAACCCAAGTCGCATGGCCATGCTTTCCGAATCTGATCACTCGAGAGGGCCCAGAGATATCTCTCCGAACAGGAGGGGCAAATCCCATCTTGATCAACCATGACTCGCAGCATGCTTCTCAGCAAACCCGAAAGCTACCTTTATAACCACCCAGTTACGGAGTAGCGTTTGGCAACCCCTAAGTAGGCTGATTCACATCCCAAGCTCATACGATGACCTCAGGTCTAGGACTGGCATATACATCGTACTTGAGACTAACAAATGACAATCATCTCGTTGTGTCTCAGTGCGGGTCTGTCCGACTCAACAATCTCATTGTCGAGTCCATGCTATCAGTCGGCAACACCTTGCCCTATGACTTGTGAAACATAGTCATCATACTGATTCACATTGCTAGTCTAGATTATGTGTCCGCATAACCTCAATGACTAGGGACCATTAGAACAACATCATAGAATACATAGTCTCACAAACAAATCACGTATTTATTGATACATATCAGTGATGATGTTCAAGGACAATAACAATAACTCATGAATACATAGGAAATAACATCATCACATGATTGCCTCTAGGGCATATCTCCAACACCACCCGCTTCTGCGGCGCCAAAGTCGCCGACTCAGGGGTGGTTCCCGGGTCCGAGGCGGTTGCCAGAGGCAACTCAGCCCCCTGCCCCACTGCCCCAGCCCCCGGGACGTCCTCCTCCCTTTCGGCGACTAGCACCGAGCTGACCACCTGGTCAGTCGCCGCTAGGTAGAGTAGCAGCGGGTCGCCCGGCTTGGGGGCGACGAGGACGGGCGGCGACCTCAAGTACCGCTTGAGTTCCTGGAACGCCGCCTCGGCCTCGGGAGTCCAGTCGACCGGAGCCTTCTTCTTCATTACCCTGAAGAAAGCCAGGGCACGTTCGCCCAGCCTGGAGATGAAACGCCCAAGCGCGGCGACACAGCCGTTGAGGCGCTGGACGTCCTTCACCTTGCGGGGGGCCTCCATCTTCTGGATGGCTTCTATCTTGGTCGGGTTAGCCTGTATACCCCTGTGCGAAACCAGAAGCCCAGAAGCTGCCTGGAGTTAACACCGAAGGTGCACTTGCCGGGGTTCAGCTTGAGCTTGATCCTGCGGAGGTTATCGAACGTCTCCCGCAGGTCATCAATCAACGAGTCCCCTCGCTTCGATTTGATGACGATGTCGTCCATGTAGGCCTCCGCGTTGCGGCCTAGCTAGGGCCCCAGACATTCGCGCAGGGCGTGCTGAAATGTGGAGCCCGCGTTCTTCAACCCGAAAGGCATGCATGTGTAACAATAATAGCCAACGGGGGTGATCAACGCTGTCTTTTCCTCATCCTTGACCGCCATCTTGATTTGATGGTAGCTGGAAAAAACATCCAGAAAACTCAGCAAGTCACAACCAGCGGTAGAATCAACAATTTGATCGATACGGGGAACAGGGAAGGGATCCTTGGGGCATGCGTGATTAAGATTAGTGAAATCTACACACATGCGATGCTTATTCCCTGCTTTAGGCACTACTACAGGGTTAGCCAGCCAAGTGGGGTACAGAACTTCCCTGATTGCCCCGGCAACCTTGAGCTTGTCCACCTCTTGCTTGATGAAATTTTTACGCTCTTGTGCTTGCCGCTGGACCTTCTGCTTCACGGGGTGCGCATCCGGGCGCACCGCAACCGATGCTCAATCACCTCCCTGGGGACTCCGGGAAGGTCCGAGGGTTCCCAAGCGAACACGTCGGCATTTTCCCGGAGGAAGGTGATGAGGGCGCTTTCCTATTCGGCAGTAAGGTTCACACCGACCGTAACGGTGCGCTCCTTGTCGCCGGCTTGGAGGGGCAGCTTCTTCACTTTGGCGGCCTCCTCCCGGATCCCCAGCCCCTTGCCGGGGCGCGAGCTCGAGCCCCCCCCCCCGGCATGTTCTCGCAGGGCGGCACGGGCCTTCTTCGTTGCCGGGGCATCACCCGGCAAGCTGTCGTCCCCGACTGCATCCCCGTCGCTGGCGTCAGCTGTAGCGGCGGCCCAGACGACCTCGCCGACGCACCCGGCCGCGTCCTTGATGTCACACCGGATGGAGGACTCCATAGACAGACGGCATCTTCTTCACGCCATAGGCCGAATGCGTGGCCGCCATGAACTTGATCAGCGTTGGCCGACCAAGGATCCCCTTGTAGGGCAACGGGGTATGCGCCACGCCGAACACTATGTGCTCGGTTCTAAACGCTTCACGGGACCCGAAGGTGGCCGGCAGCGTGATGCATCCACGTCCCAGCGGGCGCACGATCCCGGGGTTCACCCCCCGGAACGGGTCAGTGGGCTTCAGCTGCTCCATCGACAGCTGGAGCTTTTCCACCAGCCTGGCGAACAGGAGGTTAAGCCCTGCTCCATTGTCCACCAGCACCTTGGTCACCGTCATATTGCTAATGATCGGCGAGACGACGAAGGGTATTACCCCTGAACCCAACTGTCGTGCCGGGTGATCGTCGGCGCTGAAGGTGATGGGCACGTGCGACCCCCTCAGCGGCTGTTGCGGCTCCGCATCCGGCAACAGCGCGCACACGTCGCGGGTGAGGCGCTTCACCGCGGCGTGGGATGGGAGAACGTAAGCTCCCCCATGGATGCAGGCGACACCGCGGGGCTCCTGGAAACCCGGCTCGTCGCCGCCAATACCGTCAGACTCGCGCTGCTCCTCGGCGCGTGCCCTGTCGCGTCCCCGAGGAGGGCGTTCCTGACTAGCGCGGGGCTGATCGCGACCCCCTTGGGGTTCATCCCGGCCCGCCCCGCCGCCGGCCGGCCTCGGCCCCGCTCTGGGGTCGTTCGGGCAGTCCTGGGAGAGATGTCCGATGTCGCCGCAGTTGAAGCAGGCGCCGGCGGCGTGGCGCTCCTCATGGCGCTGCTCCCGCCACTACTTGATCCCTTGCAGAACGCGGCTGTTCTACGCGTCGTGGGTGGAGTTGCTGTGGATGGGGCAGCGGGGCGTGTCGACCCGCGTCCCGCCCGACCCACCGCCCGGCAAGGCCTTCTTCGCGGGCCTCGCGGCAAGAGCCCCCGAGTCCGCAGCGAGGACTTGCTTCCCGCTGCGCTTGCGGGAACCATTCTTCTGTGAGCCCTCGCCAGGGCTCGCGGCAGCCTTGGCTGCCAGCTCGGGCGCTAGGCGCCCTTCCTCGGCCATGGCGCACAAACAAGGCGTACATGTCCTGCGTCGTCCGGATCCGATGCGTGCTCAGCTTCTCGCGCATCCTGGGATCACGGACGTTGATGGCGAAGGTGTTGATGATGGCGGCCGCCTCCACCTTTGGGATGAAATAGGAGAGGTTAGAGAAGCGGTTGACGAAGGCCCGCAACGTCTCTCCTGGCTTCTGCACAATAGTGTGCAGCTCCGCCATGGTTGCCGGGCGCTTATAGCCACCCTGGAACGCGCTCACGAACTGCTCGCGCAGGTCCGCCCAAGTCGCGGTGGACCCGGCGGGCAGGTTGAGCAACCAGGTTCGCGTTGATCCTTTCAGGACCATCGGGAACAAGTTTGCCCTGACCTTGTCGTCGGTGCCAATGGCTTGCATGCCCAACGTGTAGGTCAGGAGGAAATCCTTGGGGTTGGCGGTCCCATCGTACATACCGAGCGCGGGCGCTCGCAACTTGCGGGGCCACGTCACCCGCCGCAGCTCGCGTGTAAATGAGGTGCCGCCGTCCTCGGGGCCCATGAGAGCATCTTCCTGCTCCTGTGAGCGCTGGCGCTCTACCTCGCGCCTGCACCGACGCTCCAAGCGCTGACGCAAATCTTCCTGCTGGCGGGCATTCAAGATGCCACGCGCGTCGCCCCCTGGAACGGTGGGTGATGAATTTGAGGACCCTCCGGGCCCCCGTCTCCTTGGCCTCCCTGCAGAGGGGGAGGGTTCTCCCCCTGTCGTGAGGAGGGTGGTGCGTCTCCTCGCTCCGGGTTCTGGCTGTGGCCGGAGCCTACCGGGACGCCCTCGCCTTGCGGCTGCTGGGCGGCCAGGGCAAGAAGCGCTTCCAACTCCTCACCCCACGTCTCATGTGCCGGCGTGCCCTGCTGCGGCTCGTACCGCACCATGACGCGCGCGGCGATGATGGCTTCCGCCGGGGTTCGTACGGGGTGCAGCCGGTTTCCCGAACGGCTACTTCCTGCTCTGGCCCCGGATGCCTTCGGGTGCACAGGGTGCGAACCCCCAGGGGTTGCCCGCGACACGGTTTGCTCCTGGTGCCGTTGCCACGGGGCATCCTCGGCCCGCGACTCAACTCGCTGGCCGGCGCGGGCAGCACCATGCCCGCTCGCGCGACTGGCCCCAGCACTGGGGGCAGCCGGTCCCCTCGGCCGATTATCTGCAGACGGCCGAGGAGGCGGGGGAGGCAGCTGTGGTTGCTGCACTCTCGAGGGCTCGGGATTCTCCGGAGCCCCCGACTCGGGCTGCACATCGTACGACCACGTGTGTCCCGCTGGGGCTTCACGCGCGTCTATCCGTGGGGCACCAGCCCGCTTGGGGGGCTTGGCGACTAGTCCCGTCGGCGAGGAAAGCGAGGCTGACGTCGATGCTGCCGCCGCTGACGGTGGTTACCAAGGGGCTCTACTCCCGCGCCCCCTACCTGACGCGCCCGATGTCGTCGCTCAGTGCTCCGACACCGGGGGCGTGCAGCCACGTCCCCCCTTTTAGGTTCGGTAGGGGCATTTGGGGTGGGGACCAGATGATCGCCAGCACGGGCGATGAGGCCCTACGGGGCCGGCAAGGCAAAGTGCTAGGGGTCCGTGCTAGTCCAAGAACAGACGCACGCACGTGTTTTACCCAGGTTCGGGCCACCCGGAGGTGTAAAACCCTACGTCCTGCCTGTCTGAGCTGATATTGATTACGGATCAAAGGTTTACAGGTTGCCGGGCAAGCTCCCGGGCTTTCCCTCAGTGGCTAGGCGGTCCTCACTGCTCACTGCTGGCTCCCTACCGGAGCCAGTAAGCATCTATCGAGCGAGCTTCGTCCGAACCAACTAACTGACCAACTGACTCCCCTCCCAACTGTCTGATCCGTCAACCACCTCCTAACCCCCCAGACCGTTGGCATGGGTCCTCCTTTTATACACAAGGGGATGCCACATGAACCACGGTGCATGGGCTACAAGTGTCCAACCGGGAGGCACGCAACTCTCCCCGGTGCACGCCACCCGGAGGTGTAAAACCCTACGTCCTGCCTGTCTGAACTGATATTGATCGCGGGTGAAACGTTTACAAGTTGTCGGGCCAGTTCCCGGGCTTCCTCTCCATGTCTAAGTACCCCTTACTGCTCTCTCCTGGCTGTCTACTGGAACCAACTGACCAACTCACTAACCTACCAACCGTCCAACCTCCTCACCGTCTAACCCCTTTGACTGCTGGCATGGGTCCTCCTTTTATGCACAAGGGGATGCCACACGTGCCACGGTGCATGAGCTACAAGTGTCCAACGGGGAGGCATGCAACTCCCCCCGTTGAGCTGGTGGCATGCATGGGTGCCACCTCCGCTGCTAGGGGCCTAAGACCCTAGGGTAGGATAGGACAACCACTGTTCCTTGGACCGGACGGGTAACTACCCGTCGGTCGGCTCGTTTACTGAGCCGCACGCCTTACTCCTTGCCTTGGTGGGACCGCGCGTTCCGCGCCCGCCACGCGCCCGTGTGGCGCTGTCCAGTGGGCCCCACGACCCAAGGCGGGGGCACGCGTCCGGGAACCCCCAGTCCCCGCAAGTCGGCCCGGGAAGCACCCGGGCCCAACGCGCCCGGGAACCTCCTCCCGGGAAGCAGCTTCCCGGGAGGTGCCTAAGCGGGAATATTCCCGGAACCCCGCTAGCCCCTTTCAGGCTGGTAGCTTGCCGGGAAGCTCGTTGGCGCTCCCCGGGATGAGACCTCCCCCGGGAACCCGGGGGAGGGGGCCATGCATCGCGCAGCGGTGGTACCCCGGGTGCCACTGGTGCGACAGTAGCCCTCGGGCGTGGGCCGGCATCACCTGTCCCCGGAAGGGACACTTCCTAGCCGGTTGCCGGGCTACGCCCTTAACCGACGCGTGGGCCCCCGATCGGTTGCGGGCCCGCGTCCCTTCGCTGCCCCGTGTACGGCACCGCCAAAAGCGGAGTAGTGGGCGCGAGATTTCCGCCCTAATCCCCCCCCCCTAAATGGGGTAGTTAAGGCCACTCCGCGCATTACTCCCAGTGATTAGGAGTTATCCCCGCGCACCCGTAGGGTACGGAACCGGCTGTTACCAAACGACCGGGCGTCATAAAGCTTCCACTGTTGGCAACGGGGAGCAACACTTTGCCCTTTCGCCTCCATCCTCTTCCGCATCTCGCATCCCTGCGCTCTTGCCAGCTTCCACCCTCACGCGGGGGCAGGATCGCCGCCGGCGGCAACTGCCGACGACGATGCTACCACCACGCTCACGCGGCAACCCTCGCCCTCAGGGACGAACCTGGCTTAGGAGGACTCCGCTCCGGGAGTAGCCACGAGACGGCTATAACGTCCTCGGCGCCGGCTTCGCCACACCCCGAACGGCGGGTACGGGTGACGAGGAAGTTATAGCCTTCCAGCGACAGCCCCGCAACTGGGGAGACCTGGGTTTTCTCTAGGGGACTCGTCCCAAGGGACGCGACGACCCTTGTTACCCGGGAGCTAAACTGCTCGAGGGCCGCGGCAAGGATGCGGTGATGGGCCGGAACGAGCGACGAGCGCCGGCACCGGCGCCATCACAGCGTCCTCGCAACGACCCGCGCCCGAAAAAGGCTCTCTCAAAGGGAATGCGGCCGGGTCTCTACGATAGTGCACCCGCCATAGAGTCTCCGCGGCCGACCCTGCTCCTTGCGGAGGTGTCCTATGGAGGGGGGCGACAAGGGCACTGTGGCAATGCACCCCGTCGGTGCCGGACGCTGACGGGACGCACCACCACAGTGCCTCTGCGGCGACCCTCGCCCCGGAACCGCCCCTTTGAGGAAGCGCAGCAGGGGCACAACGGCAGCGCACCTGTCGGCGCGGGACGCCGATGGCACGCACTACCACCATGCCTCTGCGGCGCCCCTCGGGGTGGGCTCGATGGGGTGATGCGGCAGGGGCGCGATGGCGGCGCACCCGCCGGCGCTAGGCGTCGGCGGGAAGCCCCACCTCCGCGCCTCCGTCGCACCACCTGCTTTCATGGCCCCGAACCCGGCTTCGCGCTGAGCAATTCCATGGTTGGGGCGCGCCTTTTATAGACACGGGGGGGCTTGCTATCGCGCGCGACGGATCCGCGCGGCACCGTGGCGCCTTTT
Source organism: Brachypodium distachyon (assembly GCF_000005505.3). Lineage (NCBI taxonomy): Eukaryota > Viridiplantae > Streptophyta > Magnoliopsida > Poales > Poaceae > Brachypodium > Brachypodium distachyon. The sequence continues at coordinate 39,042,577 of NC_016131.3, read as the reverse complement.
CCCCAAACGCGGCGCAGTTTCCGCTGCCATGCTTACCGGGTAACCACGGCACACGTGGCGGCCAGCCGTCAACTCAGAAGCCTCGGAGTGCGGTGAACCCCTTGTGTTGCGGTCCTCCCTCACCACAAGGCACCGGTGTATGGTGCGACCCGTGGGCAGCTCACGGGCACCACAATGTACAAGATTCCTCCCTTTCCTGCAGGTTAGACTCTTACCAGATCCGAGGTGCTGGAAAAATTTCGGAACTTACGAAAACAAGTAACACAGGTAAATCAGATAAACCACAGGTAAATCAGATAAATCTCATCTCTCCTGCTTCCCAGCCCTCGGCACAAAGGGGTCGATGCCAAACTTGGATGTGAGCGTTTCCTTCCCGGGCGCAGCGACTGCGCGGTGCCGCCGTCGGGAGGCCGAGCAACCGCACGCCGAGTGGTGCACGTTGCGGGAAGCCCGCCAACGGCACGACCAGTGATGCACGTTGCGGGAAGCCCGCCAACGGCACGACCAGTGATGCACGTTGCGGGAAGCCCGCCAACGGCATGTCCAGTGCCGGAACGATCCGGCAACAGGTTTTCGTTTCGGGGCCACGGCAGCCCCTTGCTCACAACCAAGTAGGGAAAGACACCTTTGTGCATTTAAAGCAGGAGGCAAGAGGGGGAACGCCTGCGGTAGACGCTGCCGTCTATCATAGTGTACATCTTGGCTCGCCGCGCTACGCGCTCCGTGGCGACGTCATCCTCCGGGAGAGCCTCCCATTTCAAATAGCGGGCGATCTCTTCCGCCCAGGGAGGAATTTCTCTGCCCATGCATGCCGCCATATCAGCGGCATGGACCCCTGCTGCTGCAGGGGTTCCCTCGGTTGCCGGAGGGGCGTCCCCGGCAGCCGTCTGGGGGGTGACTGAAGGAGCCAGTTGCTTCTGACAGCACACCCCCGCCGGAGGCTTCCGGCGCTCTGCTGCCATCTTGGCCAGCTCATCAGCAGCGAAGTTGTCCTTCCGCTTGACGTGTTCGAAGCGCAAACCCTTGAACTTCCGTTCCAGCTTGCGGACCTCTTTCACGTACAGCGCCATTTGAGGGAATCGTAGTCCTTGTTCACCTGGTTGATCACAAGCTAGGAATCACCGCGAACAACCAGGCGCTTAATGTCGATGGCGACCGCTGCCCGCGGCCCGGCAAGCAGGCCTTCGTACTCCGCCGTGTTGTTGGTGGAGTTAGCGAAGTCGAGTTGGACGGCGAACCGCAGCTGGTCCCCTGTGGGTGACTCATGACGACCCCGGCCCCCGCTCCATGGAGACTGAACGCACCGTCGAAGTAGAGGACCCAGTGGCCCTCGTCCAGCTTGCCGGGAAGGCCGGTCTCCGACTCACTTTCTTCTACGCCCGTGGACGTCCACTCCGCGACGAAGTCCGCTAGGGCCGTGCTCTTGATGCTTTTGAAGTCGGCGAAGTGGAGGTCGAACTTCGACAGCTCCATCCTCCATTCGGCCACCCTCCCGGTGGCTTCACGGTTGGTGAGGGTCCTCCCGAGGAAGAACCCGGACACCACCGTGACGCGGTGCGCCTGGAAGCAGTGGCGCAACTTGCGGGACGCAAGGAGAATCCCCAGAAGGAGCTTCTGTACTTGCGGGTATCTTGTCCGCGCGTCGCGCAACACCGTACTGACGAAGTACACCGGTCGCTGCACCAACCGCTTCCGCGGCGCCGAGGTTGCCGGCTCTGGGGTGGTCCCTGGGTTTGAGGTGGTTGCCGGAGGCTGCTCCGCCCCCTGCCCCGCAGCCCCAATCCCCGGGACGTCTTCCTCCCTCTCGGCAACCAGCACCGAGCTGACCACCTGGTCAGTCGCCGCTAGGTAGAGTAGCCGCGGCTCGCCCAACTTGGGGGCGATGAGGATGGGCGGTGACCTCAGGTATCGCTTGAGTTCCTGGAGCGCCGCCTCGGCCTCGGGAGTCCAGCCGACTGGACCCTTCTTCTTCATTACCCGGAAGAAAGGCAGAGCACGCTCGCCCAGCCTGGAGATGAAGCGTCCAAGCGCGGCAACGCATCCGTTGAGGCGCTGGACATCTTTCACCTTGCGGGGGGCCTCCATCTTCTCGATGGCTTCTATTTTGGTCGGGTTGGCCTGTATCCCCCGGTGTGAAACCAAGAAACCCAGAAACTGCCCGGAGTTGACACCGAAGGTGCACTTATCAGGGTTCAGCCTGAGCTTGATCTTGCGGAGGTTGCCAAATGTCTCCCGCAGGTCATCAATCAGCGAGTCCCTACGCTTCGATTTGATGATGATGTCATCCATGTAGGCCTCCGCGTTGCGGCCTAGCTGGGGCCCCAAACATTCTCGCAGGGCGCGCTGGAATGTGGAGCCCGCGTTCTTCAACCCGAAAGGCATGCATGTATAGCAGTAGCAGCCAACCGGGGTGATAAACGCTGTCTTTTCGTCATCCTCGACCGTCATCTTGATTTGATGGTAGCCGGAGAAAGCATCCAGAAAACTCAACAGGTCACAACCAGCGGTAGAATCAACTATCTGGTCGATACGGGGTACAGGGAAGGGATCCTTGGGGCATGCACGATTAAGATCGGTAAAATCTACGCACATGCGAAGCTTATTCCCCGCTTTGGGCACTACTACAGGGTTAGCCAGTCAAGTGGGGTACAAAACTTCCCTGATCGCCCCGGCAGCCCTGAGCTTGCCCACCTCTTGCTTGATGAAATCTTTCCGCTCTTGTGCCTGCCGCCGGATCTTCTGCTTGACGGGGTGCGCGTCCGGGCGCACCGCGAGCCGATGCTCAATCACCTCCCTGGGGACTCTGGGAAGGTCCGACGGTTCCTAGGCGAACACGTCGGCATTTTCCCGGAGGAAGGTGACGAGGGCGCTTTCCTATTCGACGGTCAGGTTCGCACCGACGGTAACGGTGCGGTCCTTGTCGCTGGCTTGGAGGGGCAGCTTCTTCACTTTGGCGGCCTCCTCCCGGAGCCCCCGCCCCTTGCCGGGACGCGCGCTCGAGCCTGCGCCTCCTCCGGCTAGCCCTTGCGGGGTGGCGCGGGCCTTCTTCGTTGCCGGGGCGTCACCCGGCAGGGCGTCGTCCTCGACAACACCTTCGTCGCCGGCGTCAGCTGCAGCAGCGGCCCGGACGACCTCGCCAACGCACCAAGCAGCGTCTTTGAGATCACACCCGATGGAGAGGACTCCGTAAACGGACGGCATCTTCATCATGCCGTAGGCGCAATGCGTAGCCGCCGTAAACTTGATCAGCGCCGGCCGGCCAAGGATCCCGTTTTAGGGCAACGGGGTATGCGCCACGTTGAACACTATGTGCTCGGTCCTGAATGCTTCTCGGGACCCAAAGGTGACCGGCAGCTTGGTGTGTCCCAGCGGGCGCACGATCCCGGGGTTCACCCCCCGGAACGGCAGCGTGATGCGCTCGTTTACTGAGCCGCGCGCCTTACTCCTTGCCTTGGTGGGACCGCGTGTTCCGCGCCCGTGTGGCGCTGTCTAGTGGGCCCCACGACCCAAGGCGGGGGCACGCGTCCGGGAACCCCCAGTCCCCGCAAGTTGGCCCGGGAAGCACCCGGGCCCAATGCGCCCGGGAACCTCCTCCCGAGAAGCAGCTTCCCGGGAGGTGCCTAAGCGGGAATATTCCCGGAAGCCCCGCTAGCCCCTTTCGGGCTGGTAGCTTGCCGGGAAGCTCGTTGGCGCTCCCCGGGATGAGACCTCCCCTGGGAACCCGGTGGAGGGGGCCACGCATCGCGCAGCGGTGGTACCCCGGGTGCCACGGGTGCGACACCCGATTTCGTCTTTTAGGTTCGGTAGAGGCGTCGGGGTTCGCCCCAGCGATCGCCGACACGGCCGAAGGGCCCCTGCAGGACCGGTGAGATGATGTACTAGAGGTGCGCGTTAGACCAAGAACAAAGACACGCACGTTTTTACCCAGGTTCGGGCCACCCCGAGGTGTAAAACCCTACGTCCTGCTTGTCTGAGCTGGTATTAGTTGAGAATCGGGTGTTTACAGGTTGTCGGACAAGTTCTCGGGCTTTCTCTCACTGGCTAGGTACTCCTTCTACTCTTTGCTGATACTGTTTGTTAACTATGAGCTGGTCGAACTCAACCCCACTGTCTACTGGGCCAACTACGCTTTTTTTTTGCCGAGCTCTTTGGCTGTTGGCGAGGGTCCTCCATTTATACTCAAGGGGATGCCATAGGTGCCACGGTGCATGGGCTACAAGTGTCGGGCGGGGAGGCATACAACTCCCCCCGGTGAGCTGGTGGCGCGCATGGATGTCACCTCCGCCGCTAGGGGTCTAAAACCTCTAGGGTAGGATTGGATATCCACTGTTCCTTTGATCGGACGGGTAACAACCCGTCGGTCGGCTCATTTACTGAGCCGTTCGCCTTACTCCTCGCCTTGGTGGGACCGCGCATCCCACGCCCGCCACGCGTCCTCCTGGCGCTGTTGATCTGGCTACTGGGCCACGCGCCTAAAGCGGGGGCATGCGCCTGGGAACCCCCTGCCCCGGCAAGTCGACCCCGAGAAGCGCCCGGGCCCCGCGCACCCAGGAACCCCCCCGGGAAGCAGCTTCCCGGGAGGTGCCCAGGTGGGAATATTCCCCGAAGCCCCGCTAGCCCCTTCGGGCCGGTAGCTTGCCAGGCTACTCATATACGCTCCCCGGGATGGGACCTTCCCGGGGACTCGGGAACGGGGCCCACGCGTCACGCAGCGGTGGTACCCCGGGTGCCACTGGTGCGACACATTGGGACTCTGGGAGGGTGATCCTCTCGAGAGAAAATGATTGCTGTTTGAGACCAATCAAGGTATTGTGGCACGGCTGGTGGCGTGGCCACGGCCATATGTACTTGTCGGGTTATTAGCTTCTGGACCCGGTTTGTTGGCAACCCTTTCTGAATCATGCAAACGTGACCTGCTGGGGCTGGATATGACTCGACAGCAGCAGGTGTTTGCTCTGAAGAGTGGCAAACTCGAGATGTAACTCCTTAAATCGCCCGTACTCCCTCAAGGGATGGCTAGGCTTGATGTTGCCCTGTTCGTCTTTGTAGACATGGGACGGGCAAGGAGACGCCAATTGCTGAGAGAGTGTAAGCTAGCCTCCCTTGCATCGCCACTGAGGTTTAGGCTCTCGAATTTCGCAACTACGGTCACCTTCCACTTGAGAGGTGACTGCGACAAAATCAGGCGAGGTTGGTTCCTCGTACGTGCGACCCTTGCGCTTCCTTCATCTCTCGAAGGCGCGATCTGTGCTACTAGCTCATTCGTTACGAACTGAATCCTCCCCATCAGCCCATCGGTTGGCAATTTCCATCAGATGGCTGATGGTAGAAGGTCGAACGCGACCCAATTCTACTTTGAGCTCGACTCGACGAAGACCTCGTTTGAATGCGTCTATGGCGCTTTCATCTGAGATTACTTCGGAGGCGTGCTTCGAGTTGGTCCATCGCTGGATATAGGAGCGGATAGACTCTCCCTCGCGCTGAACGCACGATCGAAGTTGTTCGAGAGATACTGGTCGCTTATACGTGGCTTTGAAATTGTGCGTAAAAGCTTGTACCACCTCATCCCATGAAGTGAGATCACCGTCGCACAAGCTGTTCAACCAGGTGCGAGCTGGACCCCTTAGCTGGAGTTGAAGACACTGCATAGCGGTGGTTCGAGTTACACCCTGGCATCGAATCCCGGTGAGGTAGTCCTCCAACCAGGTTCTGGGGTCCTGCGTGCCATCATATTTGACCAGGTCAGCTGGTGGCTTAACATTTCTTGGCATCCTGGTTCGGCGGATCCGACGACTGAAAAATGGTGCTCCACACGTTTCATGGTCTGACTCAAAAGAGTTCTCCCTGTAGCCGGCTGGGCGGCTAACGACTCGGCGAGGAGATTGACTCCTTCTGTGAGGGTTTTGTTCATGCTCGTTTTGCCCCGAATCGCGCAGTCGAAGATCACGCTGAGGCTCACTATCGGCCGGGTTTTGCTGAATGCATGAAGCTCCTGCTTTAGCCAACCCTTTTAGGATGTGCTCGCGGACGCGCCAGCATGGGTCATTGTCGGGCAGTGGGATTGACCGTAGATAAGTACTCGCCGCACGGAGTGCCTCTTCAGTAACCCCAAGCGTCGCATCGCTGCGATCGTCTGCTGACAGCAAGCTTGAGGAGAGATCGCGAACCGTGTGGGTTCTTTCTTTCTCGGGCATTTTATAGAAACGGGACCCGCGATGAGTGTTTCAAAGAGGGGGAGCTCTTTTGTCCGAAGTGTCGGATGATTCCGGCCGAGCCTTCACAGACGCTTGAAGTTCCTCTTCTATCTTCTTAAGTTTGTCGGATTCGTGCTTCTGCTGCTTAACAAACTCTTCTTTTTCTTTGATCAAGTTGAAAATATTCCTGGCCAAGGAATTCGCATACAAGGACACAGGGACTTGTCGAACTTGTCGGCTAACAAGAACACAGGGAACACGATTTACCCAAGTTCAGGGCCCTGGATGAGGTAATACCCCTACGTCATGCTTGTCTGATCTGTATTGCAGAGTCGATTACAATGGGGTGCCACAGAGGCTAGATGCATAGAGTCGATGAGTGCGTCTAGACGACTTCTATCTAAGTTGGGGTGTCCTATTGGCTCCCCCTCCTGATCCTTTATATATGCAGGAACCCAGGTCTAAGGTAGAGTCCAAGTCGGTTACAATGAGGAAATATACTCTAATTAATCTTTCTTATCTTGAGTCGCAAGATTTGGCATGTAGACTCCTGCAGTCGTAGTAGGCTTCCTTGTGGGCTCCCTAGCTGGGCCGTAACGGATATACTCGAGTCGAGTACATCTGTTTGCTGTGCTCTAGCAAACTCGAGATGTAACTCCTTAAATCGCCTACACTCCCTCAGAGGATGGCTAGGCATAATGTTGCCTTGTTCGTCTTTGTAGACATGGGACGGGCAAGGAGACGCCAATTGCTGAGAGAGTGTACGCTGACCTCCCTTGCGTCGCCATTGAGGTTTAGGCCCGCGAACTTCGCTGTTGCGGTCACCTTCTACCTGAGAAGTGGCTGCGACAAAATCGGGTGAGGTTGGTTCCTCGAACGTGCAACCCTTGCGCTTCCTCCGTCTCTCGAAGGCGCAGTCTGTGCTACGGACTAGGGATTGACCATGTTCGTTGCGGACTGAGTCCTCTCCATCAGCCCATCGGTTGGCGATTTCCATCAGATAGCTGATGGTAGAAGGTCGAACGCGACCCAATTCTTCTTTTAGATCGACTCGACAAAGACCACGTTTGAATGCGTCTATAGCGCTTTCATATGAGATTTCTTCGGAGGCATGCTTCGTGTTGGTCCACCGCTGTATATAGGAGCGGATAGACTCTCCTTCGCATTGAATGCACGATAGAAGCTGTTTGAGAGATACCGGTCGCTTATGCGTGGCTTTGAAATTGCGTGTAAAAGCCTGTACCAGCTCGTCCCATGAAGTGACCTCACCATCACGTAGGCTGTTCAACCAGGTACGAGCCGGAACCCTGAGCTGGAGTTGAAGGCACTGCATCGTGGTGGTTCGAGTTCCGCCCTGGCATCGAATCCCGGTGAGGTAGTCCTCCAGCTAGGTCCGTGGCTCCTGCGTGCCATCGTATTTGGCCAAGTCAGCTGGTGGCTTGAAGTTTCTTGGCATCCTCGTTCGGCGAATCCAACGACTGAAACATGGTGCTCCACACGTTTCGTGATCTGATTCAGGAGAGTCCTCCCTGTAGCCGGCTAGGCGGCTAATGACTCGACGAGGAGATTGACTCCTTCTGCGAGGGTTTGACTCGTGTTCGTTTTGCCACAAGACGGGCAGTCGACGTTCACGTTGAGGTTCGTTATCCGTATGAGGTCGAGCGGCCAGGTTTTGATTGATGCAAGAAACCCCTGCTTTAGCCAATCCTTTAAGGATTTGCTTGCGGACGAGCCAGCGCGGGTCATTGTCGGGCAGTGGGATTGACTGTAGATAAGTACTCGCCGCACGGAGTGCCTCTTTAGTAATCCGAAGTGTCGCTTCGTTGCGATCATCTACCGACATGAAGCTTGAGGAGAGATCGCGAACCGCATAGATTCTGTCTCCCTCGGGCAGTTTATAGAAACGAGACCCGCGATGAGCGTTTCGGAGAGGGAAGGCGCTTTTGTCTGAATTGTCGGATGATTCTGGCCGAGCCTTCCCAGACGCTTGAAGTTCCTCTTCTATCTTTTTAAGTTTGTCGGCTTCGTGCTTCTGCTTCTTGACAAACTCTTCTTTTTCTTTGATCAAGTTGAACCGATTCCTGGCTACGGAATTTGCATACAACTTTAATTCCTCAAGAGTGGGCTCTTTCATGAGGACTCCCGTGTCAAGGGTTGCGTGGACCCGCGCCTTCTCCGCGGCTGAGTGTCCACCTTGCAGGTTTGCGATGGTATCCGCGGCCGGAGGAGTCAGAGCGACGGGGTTTGTCATGAAGAATTGCTGTGGCAACTTTCTTGTTGTGGGCAGTCACCAGCGTCACTTGGGACAGGGGTTTCTGCACAACAAGGTGGGTTTGCTTCGACTTCAGAGGGAGTCCCGAGGGAGAATTGCTCTGCTTCGTCGAGTGGTCGCGCCGAATCTGTCGGTGAGACTTTCCTTGAGGGTGAAGGAAGAGGCGACTTCTCCAAAGTTAGAGTAGTTGAACCCGGCAGTTGAAGGATACCGGATCGGTCGGCTCGGAGATGGAATTCCCCGCACACGAGGTCCACGCCAGCGTCAAGCGCGTCGAAAACTGCGCGGCTAGCTGGGAGGGTGAGCGGTAAAGTGGAAGGACCCGGAGGTCATCGACTCCGCTTGAGTCGACGACAGGTTATAGGAATCTAAAACCGCCAAGGTCGTGTCAAAAACACACGTCTTTTCCACAGACGGCGCCAATGACAAAGGGGTGACTTCGACAATGTCCATATTGGTGGACTTGTATCTAGGAAAGATTTTGAGTGTATGTGTTGGCGAACTCGCCGGCTAACAAGGACACAGGGAACACGATTTACCCAGATTCAGGGCCCTCGATGAGGTAATACCCCTACCTCCTGCTTGTATGATCTGTATTGATGATTCGATTACAAGGTGCGGAGGCTAGATGCACAAATTCAATCTGGCGAGTGCGTCTAGGCGACTTCTAGCTAAGTTGAGGTGTCTGCTTGGCTCCCCCTCCTGGTCCTTTATATATGCAGGAACCCAAGTGTAAGGAAGAGTCCAAGTCGGTTACAATGAAGAGATATACTCTAATTAATCTTCCTTATCTTGAGTCGCAAGATTTGGCATGTAGACTCCTGGAGTCGTAGTAGGCTTCCTTGTGGGTCCCCAACTAGGCCGTGACGGGTATACTCAAGTCGAGTATGTGGTTAGTCATAACCACGTCAACCGACTACTAGGCCTATGTCTATGTAGGTACACATAAGCATTTGCTCCAGAAAAAGTGACGGCGCGTCGTCACTGAAGCAATCCCCTCCCTTACAGGGTTCGATCTCTGTGCTTACTGTGCTAGTCCCTGGATCGACTCACTAGCACACACAGTTTCATGATGAAATATACAGAAACAAAGGTCAAAAGTACCTTATTACATCGCATCATCCAGGATTTAAATAGTACTTACAACCTCGCATAACCCCTTGGGTTAGCATAACAAAAGAGTTTTAAGATAACAAAAATATTGTTTCACAAACGGCAGCGGAAAAAGGTGGAGCAAATGGGCCACAACTACTCCCAAAGTAGACAGCATGTTGGAATGTAAGCACATGACCCAAAGAACATCGACGAATCTCACTCTTCGTCAGATTCACCTACATTATTAATTGCAGCCACTACGTGGTTAATGCATTTGAATGTATTGGCAAGTTCACCTGGAAGTTATAGCAGACCAAACAATGTACATGCAGTATATGGCAAGGTGGGGTTTGGCTAATTGCATAAAAGCTCATCCTATCATTTTTAAACAAATAGTTTTGAATTCTATTGGACACGTGGTAGAAACACCCATGCTCCTATTAACCTAGGCACATTGAGTAGATACATCAATGCCCCTACCCAGTTTAATCCATTCGTTTTATTATGAAATTGGAATGAGTGAGACCTTCCTTACAGCCCCCAAATCTAGTCGCTCATAATTGTTTGTTGCACCAGTGGCACCTGGGGTACCACCGCTGCGCGACGCGTGGGCCCCGTTCCCGAGTTCCCGGGAAGGTTTCATCCCGGGCGGCGTCTATGAGCAGCCCAGCTAAGCTACCAGCCCAGAAGCTGCTTCTCGGGGCAGGTTCCCGGGTGCGTTGGGCCAGGGAGGCTTCCCAGGGATCGACTTGCCGGGACAGGGGGTTCCTGGGCGCATGCCCCCGCCTCAAGCATGGGGCCCAGTAGCCAGATCAACAGCGCCACGCGGGCGCGTGGCGGGCGTGGGATGCACGGTCCCACCAAGGCAAGGAGTAAGGCGCGCGGCTCATTAAATGAGCCGACCGACAGGGCATTACCCGTCCGATCAAGGGAACAGTGGCTGTCCAATCCTACTCTAGGGTTTTAGACCCCTAGCGGCGGAGGTGGCATCCATGCGCGCCACCAGCTCACCGGGGGGAGTTGTATGCCTCCCCGCTCGACACTTGTAGCTCATGCACCGTGGCACCTGTGGCATCCCCTTGAGTAAAAGGAGGACCCTCGCCAACGGTCAAGGGGTTCGGTCTGGAGTAAGTTGGTTGGTTATTCGGTTCGGTTCAGTTAGACTCGCAGTTGGTCCCAATAGACGGTAGGGTTCGGCTGAGTTCGACCAGCTCACAGTTAGCCACCAGCACTAGCAAAGAATAGTAAGGAGTATCCAGCCCAAGGAAGAGGGTACCCGGGAACTTACCCGGCAACTTGTAAACACTTGATTCTAAACCAATACCAGCTCAGACAAGCAGGACGTAGGGTTTTACACCTCCGGGTGGCCCAAACCTGGGTAAAAACGTGCGTGTGTCTGTTCTTTGATTAGCGCGCACCTTCAGTACTCCATTTCGCTGGCCCCGCAAGGCCTCATCGGCCGTGCCGGCGATCGTCGGGGCGAACCCCGACACCCCTACCAAACCTAAAAGGAGGCCGTGACCGCACGCCCCCCGTGTCGGAGCACCGTGCGATGACATCGGGCGCGCCAGGTAGGGGGCACGGGAGAAGAGCCTGCCGGTGGTCGCCAGCAGCATCGTTCACATCGACGTCGGCCTCGCTTTTCTTCGCCGACGGAACTAGTCGCCATGCCCACCAAGCAGGCTGGTGATCCTCGTATAGACCCGCGTGAAGTCCCAGTGGCACACACACGGTAGCATGACATGCGACCCGAGTCGGGGGCTCAGGAGAACCCCGAGCCGTCGAGGGTGCAGCAAACGCAGCTGCTTCCCCCGCCCCCTCGGCCGATTGTCGGCAGACGGGGCTAGTCGCGCGAGCATGCACGATGCTGCCCGCGCCGGGCAGCGGGTTGAGTCGCGGGCCGAGGATGCTCGGCGGCAGAGGCAGCAGGAACACACCGCGTCGCTAGTAGCCCCTGGGGGTTTGCACCCCGCGCACCCGAAGGCCTCCGGGGCCAGAGCGGGAAGCAGCCGCTCAGGAAACCGGTTGCCCCCCGCATGAACCTCGGCGGAAGCCATCATTGCCGCGCGCGTCATGGTGCGGTACGAGCCGCAGTAGGGCACGCCGGTGCACGAGACGTGGGGCGAGGAGTTAGAAGCACTTCTCCCCTGGCCGCCTAGCAGCCGCAAAGCGAGGGCGCCACGGTAGGCTCCAGCCACGGGCAGAACCCGGAGCGCGGGGGCGCTCCACCCGCCTCGCGACAGGGGGAGAATCCTCTCCCTCTGCAGGGAGGCCAAGGAGACAGGGGCCCGGAGGGGTCCTCGAACTCATCGCCCACCGTTCCCGGGGGCGATGCGCGTGGCATCTTGAATGCCCGCCAGCAGGAGGATTTGCGCCCGCCCTTGGAGCGCCGGCGCAGGCGTGAGGTAGAGCGCCCGCGCCCACATGAGCAGGAAGACGCTCCCATGGGCCCCGAGGACGGGTGCACTGCGTTCACACGCGAGCTGCGGCGGGTGATGTGGCCCCGTAAGTTCCAAGCGCCCGCGCTCGGTACGTACGACAGGAGCGCCAACCCCAAAGATTTTCTCCTGACCTACACGTTGGGCATGCATGCCATCGGCGCCAATGACAAGGTCAGGACAAACTGGTTCCCGATGGTCCTGAAAGGATCAGCGCGAACTTGGCTGCTCAACCTGCCCGCTGGGTCCATCGCCACTTGGGCGGACCTGCGCGAGCAGTTCGTGAGCACGTTCCAGGGTGGCTATCAGCGCCCGGGAACCATGGCGGAGCTGCACACAATCGTGCAGAAGCCGGGAGAGACGTTGCGGGCCTTCGTCAACCGCTTCTCCAACCTCTCCTACTCCATCCCAGAGGCGGACGCAACCGCCATCATCAACACCTTCGCCATCAACCTCTGTGATCCCAAGATGCGTGAGAAGCTGAGCACGCATCGGATCCGGACGATGCGGGACTTGTATGCCCTGGCGCACAAATGCGCCATGGCCGAGGAAGGGCGCCTGGCGCCCGAGCTTGCAGCTAAGGCTGCCGCGAGCCCTGGCGAGGGCTCGCAGAAGAAGGGATCCCGCAAGCGCAGCGGGAAGCAAGTCCACGCTGCGGACTCGGGGGCTCCTACTGCAAGGCCCGCGAAGAAGGCCTCGCCGAGTGGTGGGTCTGGCGGGAAGCAGGGCGACGCGCCCCGCTGCCCCATCCACAACAACTCCACCCACGATGTACAGAACTGTCGCCTTCTGCAGGGGATCAAGCAGCGGCGGGAGCAGCGCCATGAGGAGCGCCGCGCCGCCGGCGCCTGCTTCAACTGCGGCGACATCGGGGATCTTTCCCGAGATTGCCCGAATGACCCCAGGGCGGGGCCAAGGCCTGCCGGCGGCGGTGCCGGCAGGGATGAACCCCGAGGGGGGCGCGGTCAGCCCCGCGCTGGCCGGGAACGCGCTCCCCGGGGATGCGACAGGGCACGCGCTGAGGAGCAGCGCGAGTCCGACTGTACTGGCGGCGACGAGCCGGGCTTCCAGGAGCCTCGCGGCGTCGCCTGCATCCATGGGGGAACTTACGCTCTCTCATCCCACGCCGCGGTGAAGCGCCTCACCCGCGACGTGTGCGCGCTGTTGCCGGATGCGGAGCCGCAACAGCCGCTGAGGTGGTCGCACGTGCCGATCACCTTCAGCGCCGACGATCACCCTGCCAGTCACCTTCGGGTCCCGGGAAGCATTCAGGACCGAACACATAGTGTTCGACGTGGCGCATACCCCGTTGCCCTACAACGGGATCCTTGGTCGGCTCGCACTGATCAAGTTCATGGCGGCCACGCATTGCGCCTATGGCGTGATGAAGATGCCGTCTGTCTATGGAGTCCTCTCCAACAGGTGCGACATCAAGGACGCGGCCTGGTGCGTTGGCGAAGTCGTCCGGGCCATTGCCGCAGCTGACACCGGCGAAGAGGATGCTGCCGGGGACGACAGCTTACCGGGTGATGCGCCGGCAACGAAGAAGGCCCGCACTACCCCGCAAGAGCTTGCCGGGGGAGGCGCAGGCTCGAGCTCACGCCCCGGCAAGGGGCAGGGGCTCCGAGAGGAGGCCACCAAGGTGAAGAAGCTGCCCCTCCAAGCCGGCGACAAGGAGCGCACCGTTACCGTCGGTGCAAACCTTACTGCCGAATAGGAAAGCGCCCTCATCACCTTCCTCCAGGATAATGTCGACGTGTTCGCTTTGGAACCATCGGATCTTCCCCGAGTCCCCAGGGAGGTGATTGAGCATCGGCTCGCGGTGCGCCCGGATGCGTACCCCGTCAAGCAGATGATCCGGCGGCAAACTCAAGAGCGTACAGATTTCATCAAGCAAGACGTGACAAGCTCAAGGCTGCCGGGGCAATCAGGGAAGTTCTGTACCCTACTTGGCTGGCTAACCCTATAGTAGTGCCTAAAGCAGGGAATAAGCTTCGCATGTGTGTAGATTTTACTGATCTTAATCGCGCATGCCCCAAGGATCCCTTCCCTGTACCCCGTATCGATCAAATAGTTCATTCTACCGCGGGTTGTGACTTGCTGAGTTTTCTGGATGCTTTCTCCAGCTACCATCAAATCAAGATGGCGGTCGAGGATGAGGAAAAGACAGCGTTCATCACCCCGGTTGGTTGCTATTGTTATACATGCATGCCTTTCGGGTTGAAGAACGCGGGCTCCACATTTCAGCGCGCCCTGCGCGAATGTTTGGGGCCCCAGCTAGGCCGCAATGCGGAGGCCTACATGGATGACATCATCATCCAATCGAAGCGTGGGGACTTGCTGATTGATGACCTGCGGGAGACGTTTGACAACCTCTGCAGGATCAAGCTCAAGCTGAACCCCGAAAAGTGCACCTTCGGCGTCAACTCCGGGCAGCTTCTGGGCTTCTTGGTTTCGCACAAGGGGATACAGGCCAACCCGACCAAGATAGAAGCCATCGAGAAGATGGAGGCCCCCCGCAAGGTGAAGGATGTCCAGCGCCTCAACAAATGTGTTCCCGCGCTGGGACGTTTCATCTCCAGGCTGGGCGAGCGAGCCCTGCCTTTCTTCAGGGTGATGAAGAAGAAGGGTCCCGTCGACTGGACTCCCGAGGCTGAGGCGGCGTTCCGGGAACTCAAGCAGTACCTGAGATCGCCGCCCGTCCTCGTCACCCCCAAGCCGGGCGAGCCGCTGCTACTCTACCTAGCGGCGACTAACCAGATGGTCAGCTCGGTGCTGGTTGCCGAGAGGGAGGAAGATGTCCCGGGGACTTTCAGACACACCGCGTCACGGTGGTGTCCGGGTTCTGCCTTGAGCGGACCCTCACCAACCGTGAAGCCACTGGGAGAGTGGCTGAATGGAGGATTAAGAGCACGGCCTTGGCAGACTTCGTCGCGGAATGGACGTCCACAGGCGTAGAAGAAAGTGAACCGGAGACCAGCCTGCCCGGCAAGCTGGACGAGGACCACTGGGTCCTCTACTTCGACGGTGCGTTCAGTCTCCAAGGAGCAGGCGCTGGGGTCGTCATCGAGTCACTGACAGGGGACCAGTTGAGGTTCGCTGTCCAACTTGACTTTGCGAACTCCACCAACAAACCCGCGGAGTACGAGGGCCTGCGTGCCAGGTTACGGGCGGCGGTCGCCCTCGACATTAAGTGCCGACTTGTTCGCAGCGATTCCCAGCTCGTGATCAACCAGGTGAAGAAGGACTACGACCGCCCTCAAATGGCGCCAAACGTGGAGGAGGTCCACAAACTAGAACGAAAGTTCAAAGATTTGCGCTTCGAGCACGTCAAGCGGAAGGATAACTTCGCTGCTGACGAGCTAGCCAAGATGGCAGCAGAGCGTCGGAAGCCTCCGGCGGGGGTGTTCTGTCAGAAGCAAGCGGCTCCTTCAGTCGCCCCCCAGCCGGCTGCCGGGGACGCCCCTCCGGCACCCGAAGGAACCCCTGCAGCAGCGAGGCTCCATGCCGCTGACATAGCGGCATGCGTCGGCAGGGAGATTCACTCCTGGGCGGAAGAAATCGCCCGCTACTTGAAAGGGGAAGCCCTCCCGAAAGATGACGTCGCCACGGAGCGAGTAGCGCGGCAAGCCAAGATGTACAGTGGGGTAGATGGGAACCTCTAACGCAGGCGTGCGAACGGTGTCAAGCTTATATGCGTGCCGCAGGATGAAGGGCGCGCACTGTTGGAGGAAATACACCGAGGCACATGCTCACACCATGTGGCCTCCCGGGCTTTAGCCGGCAAGGCGTTTCGGCACGGCTTCTATTGGCCCGCGGCCCTGGCTGACGCGGAGCGGCTGGTGAAGACGTGCGAAGCGTGCCAGTTCCATTCGAAAAAGAGTAACCAGCCGGCACAGACCCTACATGTCATTCTGTCCTCATGACCGTTCGCGGTCTGGGGGCTCGACATCGTCGGCAAGCTACCGAGGGCGGTTGGCAGTTACGAATATTTGTTCATGGCCATCGACAAGTTCTCCCAGTGGGTCGAGGTGGAACCAGTGCGGAAGGTGACCGCCCAGGCGGCCAACAAGTTCTTCAGAGGCATTGTGTGCCGGTTTGGTGTGCCTAACAGCATCATCACCGACAATGGCACGCAGTTCACGAGCGCGGCGTTTCAAGCCTATTGCGAAGACATGGATACTAAGCTGCTTTTCGCGTCCGTTACTCACCCGTGGAGGAACGGACAGGCGGAGCGAGCCAACGCAGAGGTGTTGCGGGGGCTCAAGACGAGAACCTTTGACAAGCTCAAAGGCCACGGGAAACACTGGGTCGAAGAACTCCAGCCCGTGCTGTGGTCCATTCGGACCACACCTAGTCGGGCAACGGGCAAAACTCCTTTCGCCCTTGTCTACGGGGCAGAAGCGGTGCTGCCCCTCAAGCTCAAGCACGGATCTCCCCGGGTACGCGCATACGGCGACACCAGCCAACACGAGCGAAGGGTCGACGATCTAAACTTCATCGAAGAGCTTCGATGCCGGGCTGTTGTGCGAGCCGCGCACTACCAGCAGGGACTCCGTCGTTATCACGACAGGCGAGTCCATCCCCGGGGGCTCAAGAACGGAGACCTTGTCCTGCGCCGGATACAAGGAACGAAGGCCGGGAACAAGTTGACTCTGAAATGGGAGGGCCCCTTCCGGGTAGTGCACGTGACCAAGCCGGGGGTTGTTCGGCTGGAAACCGAAGACGGCTTGCCGGTGCCCAATAGTTGGAATATTGAGCACTTGCGCAAGTTCTACCCGTGAAGCGGCGGAGCCCGACCCTCAGGTGATGCCGCCGATGCATACCTCTCGAACTAGTGTAGTCGGGCAGCCCCCGTGTGTAAACCACTAGTTATTGTGAATAAAGATAAGTGTTTTGCCCCTGAGCTTTGAATTTGCCTTGTGTATTCGCAAGTTCCCTCCTCTCCTATCTCCTGTTTTAGTGCAGAAAGGTGTCTTTCCATACTTGGTTGTGAGCAAGGGGCTGTTGGAGCCTCGAAAACATAAACCCGTTGCCAGATCATTCCGGCACGGGGCGTGCGATTGCCGGGCTTCCCGCAATAGGCATCATTGGACATGCGGTTGCCGGGCTCCCCGCAACGCGCATCACTGGACATGCCGTTGCCGAGCTCCCCGCAACGTGCACCGCGCAGCCGTTGCGCCTGGGAAATGAAATGCTCACATCCAAGTTTGGCATCGACCCCTTTGTGCCTGGGGGCTGGGACGCACGAGGAGTTTGTCTATGTTGCTTTGTGTATTTTCGTGAATTTCAAAAAAAAATGCAGCACCTCGGGCCTGGTAAGAATCTAACCTGCAGGAAAGGGTGGAATCTTGTGCGCTGTGATGCCCGTGGGCTGCCCACGAGTCGCACCATTCACCAGGGCCTTGTGGTGCGGGATGACCGCAACACAAGAGGCTCACCGCACTCCGAGGCTTCTGACTCGGGAGGGCGCCGCCACGTGTGCCATAGTTGCCTGGTATGCATGACGTCGGAGACTGTACCGCGTTTCGAGGGAGGGGTGCCACAGGTGCTGCACGGGTCCGTCGTGCACGGTGGCACACACCCCTCCCGCGCCTATATAAAGGCGCACCCCAGCCACGGAACGGCTCAAAGCGAAGCCGGACGAGGGGCCGTTAAGGCGGGTGGTACCACGGAGGCGCGATGGTGGTGCATCCCATCGGCGCTTGGCGCCGACGGGTGCGCTGCCATCGCGCCCCTGCCGCATCACCCCATCAAGCCCGCCCCGAGGGGCGTCGCAGAGGCACGGTGGTTCTGCGCCGACGGGTGCACTGCCGCCGTGCTCATGCCGCGCCTCCTCAAGCGGGTGGCTCCTGGGCGAGGGTCGCCGCGGAGGCACTGTGGTGGTGCATCCCGTCAGCATTCCGCGCTGACGGGGTGCATTGCCACAGTGCCCTTGCTGCGCCCTCCGTAAGACACCTCCGCTAGGCGCAGGGGCTGCCGCGGAGACTCTATGATAGTGCATGCCATCCGTGCCTTGTGCCGACGGGTGCACTATCATAGAGACCCGGCCGCATTCCCCTTGAGAGAGCCTTTTTTCGGGCGCGGGTCGTTGCGAGGACGCTGTGATGGCGCCGGTGCTGGCGCCCGCCGCCCGTTCCGGCCCATCACCGCGTCCCTGCCACGGCCCCCGAGCAGTTTTGCTCCCGGGCAACGAGGGTTGTTACACCCCTTGGGACGAGCTCCCCAGAAAAAACCAGGTCTCCCAGTTGCGGGGGCTATCGCCGGGAGGCTATAACTTCCTCGCCACCCGTGCCCGCCGCTCGGGGAGGGGCGCACTCCTAAGCCAGGGTTCCTCCCTAAAGGCGAGGGTTGCCGCATGAGAGTGGTGGTAGCATCGTCGGCGGCGGTTGCCGCTGGCGGCGATCCTGCCCCCGCGCTCTTGCCGCATCCCTCAGGAACAGTTTTCCTTGAACAGGCACCCGAGGTGGATCCTTACCAGGGCAATGCTCCAGGTGCTCTTTTCCGCCAAGCGTCATGAGGCATTGGACTGAACGGAAAAGCTAAGTGTCTGAACGTGAACGCTGAATTCGCTAAGAACTGAACGAAATTGAGCACTGTCTCGTTGGGTGTGCCCCAGGTCCTGCGCGTAGCCGGAGTGTTAAAAGGACGCTTGCGGGGGGAGTGCGCTCCCCGTGTGGCTTCACGGGTCCGTCTCGGAGGGGCACGGCTTGCAGTAGTTACCTCGCAAGTGGAGTGGCTCCCCGTTACCGCTTGGCCCCAGGTCGGCACCGCGGGTCCGTCTCGGGTCCCTGGTCTGGTGAAGGGTGAGGCATGCGAGTCCCCCGCAACACAAGGCGAAACACGCAAAGGTTAAAAGGGCCACCCCACTAGACAGCACCAGGAACAATGAACATGTCAAAAAACTTAATTGACTAAGAGTCGAACGATTACATGGGCTAATTCGAAATATGATTGTTCAAATGGTGCTCAGCGCCATAATTGCAGGGAAAGCAAACAAAAGAAGATACATTGGGGAGCAACGGGCACGGCTGGGGGCTGCAGCAACTAGTTGCCGCCGTCTTCGGCCGGGGGGTCGGTGGGGAGACCGGCTTCATCTGCATCCGCTCGACGACCTCGTCGACGAACGCGCGCACTTCTTGGGTGTGCGTGGGCTCGTCCTCGCTGTCGGACCAAGCGTCCAGCAGGGACTCGAAGGGAAACTCCGGGTTCCGGAGATGAATCCGCGGGAGGATTGTCCCGGCAACCTCCCGAGCACAGTTCGCGACTTCATTGGTGCCGTACCGGGCGATCCAGACGTCAAGCACCCCGAGCTTTCCCACCAAATCGGAGAAGACGGGGATCAGCGTCGTGACATCTGTCCCGTCCACTTCCGCTGCCTGCAGCTCGAACTTGGGCAGCAGGTCGCGCAGCGACTGCGCGATCTTCAGCAGCTTCTCCATCTCGATCTGCCGCTGCCCGATCAACGTGCCGTGATGGAGTCGAGCGTCATGCGCGGCCTTCTTAGCCTTGCGGACGTTGCCTTCCATCGCCGCGATCTCATTGCCGGCCTTGGCAAGCTCCTACCGGACGGCGCCCAGCTCGGTCTCCAGCCTGGCCGCTCTGTCCTTGGCGGAGTTGACCTCGGTCTCGTGCCGGGCCGCCGCTCCCACCGCATCTTCGGTGGCCTTGACTTGCACCTCCAGAATGACGCGAAGGCCTTAGATTTCGCCGGGGTAGTTGGCAATCAGGACGCTTTTCTTGTCCAGCCGGGCCTGGGCCGCCGCGACCACCTCGGCATGTTCCTTCCTGGTCGCCTCAAGGGTGGCCGACATCGAGTCGAGCTTCCCTTGACGCTCCGTGCGCTGGGCCTCCAGTTGCCGATGGAGCTCGGCCTCCGGTACCACCGGCTCCGGGGCGTCCACCAGGGCTTGCCGGGCCAGCCGCGCCTCCTCTTCAGCGAGGCGCGTCTCCTCGTGCAGCCGGGACAGCTCTCGCCGCTCTCTCTCTCTCCACGGCCTCCCGCACCTCGCCGAGTTGATTCTTGGCGGCGGTGTGGTGCTCCCTCACCTCGTTGAAGGAGGTGACGAAGGCCTGCTGCTGGTCCCTAACGGCGTCCAGGAACCGGTGCCCTCGCTCGAAGATGCTCGGATCCCAGTTGAGGGGGTTCCAAGCAACCCCGGCAAGG
This sequence comes from Brachypodium distachyon, assembly GCF_000005505.3. Taxonomy (NCBI): domain Eukaryota; kingdom Viridiplantae; phylum Streptophyta; class Magnoliopsida; order Poales; family Poaceae; genus Brachypodium; species Brachypodium distachyon. Next base: position 39,022,411 of record NC_016131.3, on the reverse strand, counting down.
GTGCCGAGGTCGGTACCGGGGAAAGCCGCCGAGGACGATGAAGCCCCTGCTGCCGCCGTGGGGCTGGGCGCGGGGTCGTCAGCCTGCCGGCGCCTGCGCCAAGGGACCCCGGGGCTGGAGAAGCCTCCCTGCTTCCAGCGGCGGCTGCCCCCTGCTGGGCGGCAGGTGAGCCCACGCCAGTCGCGTCCGTAGCTGCGGGCGCGTCGCCGGGCGCTGTCACGGCGGCGGCAATGTCCACAGCTGCCACTATCTCTGCCGCAGCAGGGCTAGACGTGAGAGCCGGTTCCTGATCCCCCTCCGCCCCCACAACCTCGGCGACCGGGTCAAGATCGACCACAGTCGCGCCCATTCCGGGTATGGGTGCACTTGTGCCTGCAACAATGAGAAGCATGAGGATCGGCGAGTGATGGAGCTATCAAAGACGGACAAGGGTGACCAGGATGGTTACCTTGCGCGGCTGTCAGGCTTGCCGGGGGAGCCTCCCCGGCCTCGTCTGCGCCGGCGGGACCGTCCAGGAGGCTTGCCGCGGGCGAGCTGCTGCTCACTGCGAAAGAAGGTACGTTCATGAGTTTGGCTAACAAAAATTGCAGTTGAAAAGAAGTGTACGGCTGCCACCCCTGCCTCCGTGGGGACTCGGTCGTCAAGGGGCGCGCCCTGCAGTGGTGGGGTCGGCGGTGCCGCTGGCATCGGCGCGCGCCCTCTTGCTTGGTGTGCCGAGCAGGGATTCGCTCCTCGCCCTCTTCCTGGCACCCGCCGGCGAGTTGGACTTCGGGGGGTTGCGCCGGAGCGCGAAGCCCCGGAAGACCCCCCGAGTAGGTGGTGCCGTGGGCCCCCGCGGGGTCGTCGTGACCCGGAGAGCCCCGGGTGTCGACTGTGATGCCGCCGTTGGGACAGAAGCCGAACTTGCGGAGGCCCCCGCTACTGGGGCGAAGGCCGTCGCCGGGGCACCGGCGACTCCTGCAGGCGCAGGCACTGCCGGAGTCCCGGCGAGCGCCGCGGGACCGGCTGCCCCCCCCCCCCCCGGTGCTGGCGGCTGCCACTGAGGCGGAGGCCACCGCCGGGACACCCGCAGCCCCTGTTGCCGCGGATGCCGTCGAGGTGCCGACGGGCGCCCCTGAAGCGGCCGCCGCCGCGAGGTTGATGGCCGCTGCCGGGGCGGACTTTACTGTCAAGGAGAGGGCTGCGGCCGCTGCAAACGCCTTCGATCTCCTCACGATCAGGGGCGCGCTGTCGCTACTTTCGTCATCATCGTCCACGGCGACGACCTCCGGGGACGCAGCCGCCTGGCCCGCCTCGTCGTCCAGCGACTGGAGGGAGGGCCAGCTGGGCTCGGATCCGCCCCCGCTCTCCTTGAGCACCTGCTTCTCGCGGGGTGCTTGCGGGGGAGTGTGCGGGACCCGAGTGGGGGTGTCGTCCATCAACCCTCACTCGTTGCAGGGCGGGAAGGCACCGACGATGTCGCTGAGCGCCTTGACACCAGCGTGAAGAGAGGAAACCCCCGGCGGGAACTCCGTTGATTGGAATGTCACGCTGTAGATCCCCTTCACCCATGTCCTGAGGGTCTCAAAAGTCCACGGCGTCCTGCTGGAGGCGTGCCCTGTCCCCGGGACCCGTGTACATCCACGTGGGCCGGGAGCGTAGCTGCAGCGGGGCTATGCGCCGATGGACGAAGGTGCATGCCACGTCCACATCGGTGAGCCCCGCTAGCCGCAGCGCCTTGATCTTCTCCACGATGGGGAAGAGGTCGGCGTCGCGGTGGTACCTATCCTGCCAGCCGTTCTGGGGTTGCAGCAGCTCTGTCGGTGACTGGATAAACTCCTGGGGGTCCTCCACTCGGACCCATCACCAATCGCTCCGCCACTCCTTTTCAATCTTCTTCCCCGACCGGACGATGAACTCGGACTTCATCTGGTCACGAGCGCGGAATACCACCCCCGACGACATCGCCTTCGCGTTGTCAATGTGGGGGAGAAGTAGTGGCGGAAGAGCCCCACCGACAGCATCACCCCCACGAACGCCTCATAGAGGAACTGGAAGGTGGCGAGAAGGAATAGCGACGTGGGGTGGAGCTGCGTCACCCACAACCGGTAGGACTCCATCAGTGCATGGAGGAATAGGGAGGAGGGCGGCACGAGACCGCAGAGGAGGAAGCCGCGAACACCCGGAAGTCGTTGTCCTGGTGCTCGATGCCCACCGGGAAGATCCGCGTCTCCCCATGCTCGTTGAAACTGGAAGCGACGGCATGCCGGAGCTTCCCCAGCGCCTCGCCGTTATAGCCAAGGCAGAAGAAGGCGACTGTGGCTCGCAACTCCCGCCTCTTCTGGTCCTTGGCGGCGGCCACTTTGATTGCCGCCTCGCTCTTGCTTGTCGCAGCCTTCTTCGAGACCTGGACCTCCTTCCCCTTAATGGTGGTGGGGGGCGCCATGGAGAGCGAGGGCGAAAGCTAGCAGGAGCGCAGGGATGCGAGATGCGGAAGGGGATGGAGACGAAGGCTATGGGGGCAGAGTATTGTTCCCCTTTTGGCAACAGTGATCGCTTTATCACGCTCGGCCGTTTGGTAACGGCCGGTTCCATACCCAACGGGTGCGCGGGGAAAACTCCTAATCATTAGGAGTAATGCGCGGAGTGGCCTTAACTTCCCTATTTAGGAGGGGAGTTAGGGCGGAAATCACGTGCCCACTACTCCGTTTGTAACGGCGCCGTACATGGGGCAGCGAAGGGACGCGGTCCCGTGTCGTCGCACGGTGCCTCGACATCGGGGGCGTGCGGACACGGCCCCCTTTTAGGTTCGGTAGGGGCGTCGGGGTTCGCCCCGGCGATCGCTGGCATGGCCGATGAGGCCCCGCGGGGCCGGCGAGATGAAGTATTGAATGTGCGCGCTAACCCAAGAACAAACACACGCACGTTTTTACCCAGGTTCGGGCCACCCGGAGGTGTAAAACCCTATGACCTGCTTGTCTGAGCTGGTATTTCATTAAACTCGAGCGTTTACAGGTTGCCGCGTGAGTTCCCGGGCCCTCTCTCTCTCTGGCTAGGTGCCCCTTACTATCCTCTGCTCATGCAAGAGGCTAACTATGGGCCGATCGAACCGATCCCAGCTCGCGCAGAATCAAGACTCTAACCTCCTAAACCCCCCGACCGTTGGCGTGGGTCCTCCTTTTATACTCAAGGGGATGTCACAGGTGCCACGGTGCATGAGCTACAAGTGTCGAGCGGGGAGGCATACAACTCCCGCGGGTGAGCTGGTGGCGCATATAGATGCCACCTCCGCCGCTAGGGGTCTAAGACCCTAGAGTAGGATTGGACAGCCACTGTTCCCTTGATCGGACGGGTAACGTCCCGTCGGTCGGCTCATTTAATGTGACGTGCGCCTTACTCCTTGCCCCGGTGGGACCGCGCATCCCACGCCCGCCACGCGCCTGCGTGGCGCTGTTGACCTGGCTACTGGGCCCCACGCTTGAGGTGGGGGCATACGCCCGGGAACATCCTGTCCGGCAAGTCGACCCACGGGAAGCGTCCGGCCCCAGTACACCCGGGAACCCCTCCCGGGAAGCAGCTTCCCGGTAGGCGCCTAGGCAGGAATATTCCCCGAAGCCCCGCTAGTCCCTTCCGGTCTGGTAGCGTGCCGGGCTGCTCATAGACGCTGCCCGGGATGAAACCTTCCCGGGAACTTGGGAATGGGGGCCCACGCGTCGCGCGGCGGTGGTGTTGGAGATATGCCCTAGAGGCAATCATGTGATGATGTTATTTCCTATGTATTCATGAGTTATTGTTATTGTCCTTGAACATCATCACTGATATGTATCAATAAATACGTGATTTGTTTGTGAGACTATGTATTCTATGATGTTGTTCTAATGGTCCCTAGTCATTGAGGTTATGCGGACACATAATCTAGACTAGCAATGTGAATCAGTATGATGACTATGTTTCACAAGTCATAGGGCAAGGTGTTGCCGACTGATAGCATGGACTCGACAATGAGATTGTTGAGTCGGACAGACCCGCACTGAGACACAACGAGATGATTGTCATTTGTTAGTCTCAAGTACGATGTATATGCCAGTCCTAGACCTGAGGTCATCGTATGAGCTTGGGATGTGAATCAGCCTACTTAGGGGTTGCCAAACGCTACTCCGTAACTGGGTGGTTATAAAGGTAGCTTTCGGGTTTGCTGAGAAGCATGCTGCGAGTCATGGTTGATCAAGATGGGATTTGCCCCTCCTGTTCGGAGAGATATCTCTGGGCCCTCTCGAGTGATCAGATTCGGAAAGCATGGCCATGCGACTTGGGTTAAGTGTTAACCCGTTCGGGAATCTGTATCACAGGAACGAGAAGAGACTCGAGCTATCCACAAGGATGACACGCACTCGCCTTGAGCTCGACACACATATCGCGAGGCAAAAGGAATGTTGCATATGACACATTGTATGGTTCGTCAATATACCTTGTGGTTACTCGGGAGTTGGCACGTGCTGCTAGGCGCCGCTACCAACTATCGACTTGAGTCGGTGCCAGTGGACGAGTAAGGTGTTACTCGGGCCCGCAGTCCGAGCTCGTAGTCGTGGCCGACTGACCGCGAACCTGAAGGGTCACACGCTTAAGGGGTGGGAACCGAGTTGGATCGGATCCAACTCGTATCGGGCTTGGACTCCTAATGGGCCTCAAGTGTTGAGCCCACTAGGGACGTCTATATAAGTGGAGGAGACCAACCCGTCTAGCGCGAACCCCAGTTCAGACGCGAGTTAGACTCGGCCGTCGCACCTCCACGCCCAAAGCCTTGCGATCGGATCTAGCAGTCCGCCGCACGGAGTTCCTCCCTGTACGTGTGGATACCTCGGAGGCGCGGCACCTGCGGCGCTTGGACGAACTGTTCGTGGGATCGACGAGGAGGAGCAGGCTGTTCGACTACTCGGCATCGACGCGCTACATCGACTCTACTTCCGCTACGGGTCTGCGCGTCTAGTGGTAATCTCGTGATCCATTATCTACAGCATTGATCCGGGCGGAAGCGGTAGAAAATTTTATTTTGTGCTAGCGTAGCATACCGCGTTCCCCAACAGGTGGTACCCCAGGTGCCACTTGTGCGACAGTAGCCCCCGGGTGTGGGCCGGCATCACCTAATCCCAGAAGAGTCTTCCCCCCGGTCGGTTGCCGGGCTACGCCCTTAACCGATGTGTGGGCCCCGATCTGCCGCGGGCCCACATCCCTTCGCTGCCCCGTGTACGGCGCCGTTACAAACGGCGTAGTGGGCGCGTGATTTCTGCCCTAACTCCCCTCCTAAATAGGGAAGTTAAAGCCACTGCGCGCATTACTCCTAATGATTAGGAGTTATCCCCGCGCACCCGTATGGTACGGAACCGGACGTTACCAAACGGCCGGGCGTTATAAAGCCATCATTGTTGCCAAAAGGGGAACAATACTCTGCCCCCATAGCCTTCGTCTCTATCCCCTTCCGCATCTCGCATCCCTGCGCTCCTGCTAGCCTTCGCCCTTGCTCTCCATGGCGCCCCCCACCACCAGAAAGGGGAAGGAGGTCCAGGTCTCGAAGAGGGCTGCGACGAGCAAGACCGGCACGGCGTCGCTTACAACTTCAACGAGCATGGGGAGACGCGGATCTTCCCGGCGGGCGTTGAGCACCAGGACAACGACTTCCGGGTGTTCGCGCGCTTCCTCCTTTGCGGCATGGTGCCGCCCTTCTCCCTATTCCTCCACGCACTGATGGAGTCCTACCAGTTGTGGGTGGCGCAGCTCCACCCCAAGTCGCTATTCCTCCTCGCCACCTTCCAGTTCCTCTGCGAGGCGTTCGTGGGGGTGATGCCGTCGGTGGGGCTCTTCCGCCACTACTTCTACCCCCACATTGACAACGCGAAGCGATGTCGTCGGGGGTGGTATTCCGCGCCCGCGATCAGATGAAGTCCGAGTTCATCGTCCGGTCGGGGAAGAAGATTGAAAAAGAGTGGCGGAGCGACTGGTGCTGGGTCCTAGTGGAGGACCCCCAGGAGTTCGTCCAGTCGCCGACAGAGTTGCCGCTGCCCCAGAACGGCTGGCAGGACAGATACCACCGCGACGACGACCTCTTCCCCATCGTGGAGAAGATCAAGGCGCTGCGGCTAGCGGGGCTCATCGATGTGGACGTGGCACGCACCTTCGTCCATCGGCGCATAGTGCTGCTGCAGCTACGATCCCGGCCCGCGTGGTTGTACACGGGTCCCGGGGACAGGACACGCCTCCAGGAGGACGGCGTGGACTTTGAGACCCTCAGGACATGGGTGAAGGGGATCTCCGGCGAGACCTTCCAATAAACCGAGTTCCCGCCGGGGGTTTCCACCCTTCATGCCGGCGTCCAAGCGCTCAGCGACATCGTCGGTGCCTTCCCGCCCTGCAACGAGTGAGGGTTGATGGACGACACCCCCACTCGGGTTCTGCACGCTCCCCCGCAAGCACCTCGCGAGAAGCAGGTGCTCGAGGAGAGTGGGGGCGGGTCCAAGCCCAGCTGGCCCTCCCTCCGATCGCTGGACGATGAGGCGGGCCAGGCGGCTGGGTCCTTGGAGGTCGTCGCAGTGGACGACGACGACGAAAGCAGTGACGGTGCGCCCATGATCGTGAGGAGATCGAGGGCGTTTGCCGCGGCCGCGGCCATCCCCTCGACGGCAACGTCCACCCCGGCAACGGCCGCCAATCTCGTGGCGGCGGCTGCTTCAGGGGCGCTCGTCGGCACCTCGACGGCATCCGCGCAACAGAGGCAGCAGGCGTCTCAGCGGCGTCCTCCGCCTCAGCGGCAGCCGCCAGCACCGTGGCGGCAACCAGTCCCGGGGCGCCCGCCGGTACTCCGCCAGCGCCGGCGCCTGCAGGGGTCGCCGGTGCCCTGGCAACGGCCTTCGCCCCGGGAGCGGAGGCCTCCGCAAGTTCGGCTTCCGGCGCCACGGTGGCATCGCCGTCGACACCCGGGGCTCTCCGGGTCACGACGACCCCTCGGGCGCCCACGGCGCCCATGACCCCACCGCCGCAGGGGTCGGCAACGACACGGGCGCGCCCCTTGGCGACCCGGCCCCCACTGAGGTAGGGCCGGTAGCCGGTATGTCTTCATCACCCCTTTGCAAGTGCAATTTTTGTTAGCCAAACTCCTGAGCGTACCTTTTCTTTTTCTTTTGCAGTCAGCGGCAGCTCGCCCGCGGCAAGCCTCTTGGACGCTCCCACCAGAGCAAGCGAGGCAGGGGAGGCTCCCCCGGCAAGCCCGGCGGCCGCACCAGGTAACCATCCTGCTCACCCTTTGCAAGTCTTCAATAGCGCCATCCTTCACCGATCCTCAAGCTTCTCGTTGTTGCAGGCACAAATGCGCCCATGCCCGGAACGGGCGCGACCGTGGTCGACCTTGACCCGGTCGTCGAGGTCGAGGGCGGAAGCGGAGCCAGAACCGGCTCTCACGTCCAGCCCCGCTGCGGCGGACACAGCGGCTACAGTGGACACCGCCGCCGCCGTGGCTATGCCTGGCGACGCGCCCGTAGCTACGGACGCGGCAGGTGCGGTCTCACCCGTCGCCCAGCAAGGGATAGCCCCCGCCGGAAGCAGGGAGACTTCCCCAGTCCCGGGGTCCCTGGGCGCAGGCGTAGGGGATATTGCCGGGGGAGGACAACAAGACCCCCGGGAGCAGGCCGGCGACCCCGAGCCCAGCCCCACTTCGGCAGCGGGGGCTTCATCGTCTTCGGCGGCTCTCCCCGGTACCGACCTCGGCACCCTCGCCGGGGTCGCTTGGAACCCCCTTACTTGGGATCCGAGCATCTTCGAGCGGGGGCACCGGTTCCTGGACGCCGTCAGGGACCAGCAATTGGCCTTCGTCACCTCCTTTAATGAGGTGAGGGAGCACCACACCGCCGCCAAGAATCAGCTCCGCGAGGTGCGGGAAGCTGTGGAGAGAGAGCGGCGAGAGCTATCCCGGCTACGCGAGGAGACGCCCCTCGCCGAAGAGGAGGCACGGCTGGCCCGGCAAGCCCTGGAGGACGCCCGGGAGCCGGTGGTCCCGGAGGCTGAGCTCCACCGGCAACTGGAGGCCCAACGCGTGGAGCATCAAGGGAGGTTTGACTCGTTGTCGGCCACCCTTGAGGCGACCAGGAAGGAACACGCAGAGGTGGTCGCGGCGGCCTAGGCCCAGCTGGACGAAAAAAGCGTCCTGATCGCCAACTACCGCAGCGAAATCCAAGGCCTCCGCGTCATGCTGGAGGTGCAGGTCAAGGCAACCGAGGATGCGGTAGGAGCGGCGGCCCGGCACGAGACCGAGCTCAACTCCGCCAAGGACAAAGCGGCCAGGCTCGAGATCGAGCTGGCCGCTGCCCTGGAGGAGCTTGCCAAGGCCGGCAACGAGATCGCGGCGAAGACCGCGGAGCTCGCGGCGATGGAAGGCAACGTCCGCAAGGCTCAAAAGGCCGCGCATGACGCTCGCCTCCATCACGGTACGCTGATTGGGCAGCAGGAGATCGAACGGGGAAGCTGGTGAAGATCGCCCAGTCGCTGCGCGACCTGCTGCCCAAGTTCGAGCTGCAGGCGACGGAAGTGGACGGGACAGACGTCATGATGTTGATCCCCTTCTTCTCCGACCTGGTGGGGAAGCTTGGGGCGCTCGACGTCTGGATCGCCCGGTACGGCGCCAATGAAGTCGCCAACTACGCCCGGGAGGTTGCCGGGACAATCCTCCCGCGGATTCATCTCCGGGACCCGAAGTTTCCCTTCGAGTCCCTGCTGGACGCTTGGTCCGACAACGAGGACGAGCCCACGCACACCCAAGCAGTGCGCGAGTTTGTCGACGAGGTCGTCGAGCGAATGCAGATGAAGCGGGAGCCTGACCTCACCGCCGACCCCCCGGCCGACGACGGCGACAACTAGTTGACGCAGCCCCCAGCCGTGCTCGTTACTCCCAATGTATCTTCTCTAGTTTGCTTTCCCTGCAAGTATGGCGCTTAGCGCCGTTTGAACAATCATATTTTGGATTATCCCGTGTAATCGTTCAATTCTTAGTCAATTAAGTTTTTTCGACATGTTCATTGTTCCCGGTGCTGCCTAGCGGGGTGGCCCCTTTAGGATTTGCGTGTTTTGCCTTGTGTTGCGGGGGACTCGCACGCCCCACCATTGACCAGACCAAGGACCTGGGACGGACCCGTGGTGCCAACCTGGGGCCAAGCGGTACGGGGAGCCACTCCGCTTGCGGGGTAACTACTCCAAACCATGCCATTTCGGGATGGACCCGCGAAGCCACACGGGGAGCGCACTCCCCCCGCAAGCGTCCTTTTAACACTCTAGCTACGCGCAGGATCTGGGGCACACCCAACGAGACAGCGCTCAAATTCGTTCAGTCCTTAGTGAATTCAGCGTTCATGTTCAGACACTTAGCTTTTCCGTTCAGTCCAATGCCTCGTGACGCTTGGCCGTAAAGTGCAGCTGGGGCACTGCCTTGGTAGGGACCCACCTCGGGTACCTGTTCAAGGAAAACAGTTCCTGAGGGATGCGGCAGGAGCGCGGGGGCAGGATCGCCGCCAACGGCAACTGCCGACGACGATGCTACCACCACGCTCATGCGGCAACCCTCGCCTTCAGGGAGGAACCCTGGCTTAGGAGGACTCCGCCCCGGGAGCAGCCGCAAGACGGCTATAACGTCCTCGCCGCCAGCTGCGCCCCACCCGAGTGGCGGGCACGGGTGGCGAGGAAGTTATAGCCTCCCGGCAACAGCCCCCGCAATCGGGGAGACCTGGTTTTTCTGGGGCGTAATAGCCCTCGTTGCCCGGGAGCAAAACTGCTCGAGGGCCGTGGCAAGGACGCGGTGATGGGCCGGAACGGGCGGCAGGCGCCGGCACCGGCGCCATCACAGCGTCCTTGCAACGACCCGCGCCCGAAAAAAGGCTCTCTCAAGGGGAATGCGGCCGGGTCTCTATGATAGTGCACCCGTCGGCACAAGGCGCGGATGGCATGCACTACCATAGAGTCTCCGGGGCAGCCCCTGCTCCTTCGGAGGTGTCTTATGGAGGGGCGCGGCAAGGGCACTGCGGCAATACACCACGTCAGTGCCGGAACGCTGAGGGGATGCACCACCACAGTGCCCCCGCAGTGACCCGAGCCCAAGAGCCACCCGCTTGAGGAGGCGCGGCAGGAGTACGGCGGCAGTGCACCCATCGGCGCAGAACGCTGATGGCATGCACTCCCACCGTGCCTCTGCGACGCCCCTCGGGGCGGGCTCGATGGGGTGATGCGGCAGGGGCGCAATGGCAGCGCACCCGTCGGCGCTAAGCGCCGATGGGATGCACCACCAACGCGCCTCCGTGGCACCACCCGCCTTAACAGCCCCGGACCCGGCTTCGCTCGGAGCCGTTCCATGGCTGGGGTGCGCCTTTTATAGGCGCGGGAGGGGGTTTGCCACCGCACGCGACGGACCCGCGCAGCACCCGTGGCACCCCTTCCTCGAAACGCGGTACAGTCCCCGCTGTCATGCACACCAGGCAATTGTGGCACACGTGGCGGCGCCCTCCCGAGTCAGAAGCCTCGGAGTGCGGTGAGTTCCTTGTGTTGCGGTCATCCCGCACCACAAGGCACCGGTGCATAGTGCGACCCGTGGATAGCCCACGGGCATCACCGTGCACAAAATTCCACCCTTTCCTGCAGGTTAGGTTCTTACCAGGCCCGAGGTGCTGCAAAAAAATTTTGAAATTCATGAAAATACACAAAGCAACACAATCAACTTCTCCTGCCCCCCAGCCACCGGGCACAAAGGGGTCGATACCAAACTTGGATGTGAGCATTTCATTTCCCAGGCGCAGCGGCTGCACGGTGCACGTTGCGGAGAGCCCGGCAACGGCACATCCAGTGATGCGCGTTGCGGGAAGCCCGGCAACCGCATGTCCAGTCATGCATGTTGCCGGAACCCCGGCAACCACATGCCCTGTGCCGGAACGATCCGGCAACGGGTTAATGTTTTCGAGGCTCCAACAGCCCCCTGCTCACAACCAAGTATGGAAAGACACCTTTGTGCACTTAAAGCAGGAGACAGAAGAGGGAGGAATGTACGAATAAATAAGGCAAATTCAGAGCCAGTGTTTCTCGTGCCCTCTGAGCTTGTCAAAGGTTCTCGTCTTGAGCCCCCGCAGCACTTCTGCGTTGGCTCGCTCCGCCTGTCCGTTACTCCTCGGGTGAGCAACGGACGCGAAGCGCAGCTTAGTGCCCATGTCTTCACAATAGGCTTGAAACGCCGCGCTCGTGAACTGCGTGTCATTGTCGGTGATGATGCTGTTAGGCACACCAAACCGGCACACAATGCCTCTGAAGAACTTGATGGCCGCCTGGGCGGTCACCTTCCGCACTGGTTCCACCTCAACCCACTTGGAGAACTTGTCGATGGCCACGAACAAATACTCGTAACCGCCAACCGCCCTCGGTAGCTTGCCGACGATGTCGAGCCCCTAGACCGCGAACGGCCATGAGGACGGGATGACATGTAGGGCCTGCGCTGGCTGGTTGCTCTTCTTCGAATGAAACTGGCATGCTTCGCACGTCCTCACCAGCCGCTCTGCGTCGGCCAGTGCCGTGGGCCAGTAGAAGCCATGCCGAAATGCCTTGCCGGCTAAAGCCCGGGAGGCCACATGGTGAGAACAAGTGCCTCGATGTATCTCCTCCAACAGTACACGCCCTTCATCCTGCGGCACGCAGATGAGCTTGACACCGTTCGCACGCCTACGGTAGAGGTTCCCATCCACCACAGTGTACATCTTGGCTTGCCGCGCTACTCGCTCCGCGGCGACGTCATCTTCCGGGAGAGCTTCCCCTTGCAAGTAGCGGGCGATTTCTTCCGCCCAGAGGGGAATCTCCCTGCCAATGCATGCCGCTATGTCAGCGGCATGGACCCCTGCTGCTGCAGGGGTTCCTTCGGTTGCCGGGGGGGCTCCCCGGCAGCCGGCTGGGCGCGACTGAAGGAGCCACTTGCTTCTGGCAGAACACCCCCGCCGGAGGCTTCCGGCGCTCTGCTGCCATCTTGGCCAGCTCGTCAGCAGCGAAGTTATCCTTCCGCTTGACGTGCTCGAAGCGCAAACCATTGAACTTTCATTCTAGCATGTGGACCTCCTCCACGTACGGCGCCATTTGAGGGCAGTCGTAGTCCTTGTTCACCTGGTTGATCACGAGCTGGGAATCGTCGCGAACAACTAGGCGCTTGATGTCGAGGGCGACCGCAACCCGCAACCCGGCATGCAGGCCCTTGTACTCCACCGTGTTGTTGGTGGAGTTTGCGAAGTCGAGTTGGACAGCGAACCTCAACTGGTCCCCTGTCGGCGACTCGATGACGACTCCAGCACCTGCTCCTTGAAGGCTGAACGCACCGTCGAAGTAGAGGACCCAGTGGTCCTCGTCCAGCTTGCCGGGCAGGCTGGTCTCCAGTTCACTTTCCTCTATGCCCGTGGACGTCCATTCCGCGACGAAGTCCGCCAAGGCCGTGCTCTTAATGCTTTTAGAGTTGGCGAAGAGGAGGTCGAACTCTGACAACTCCATCCTCCATTCGGCCACTCTCCCGGTGGCTTCACGGTTGGTGAGGGCCCGCTCAAGGCAGAACCCGGACACCACCGTGACGGGGTGCGCCTGGAAGTAGTGGCACAGCTTGCGGGATGTAAGGAGAATCCCTAGAAAGAGTTTGTGCACTTGCGGGTACCTCGTCCGCGCGTCGCGCAGCACCGTACTAACGAAGTACACCGGGTGCTGCACCAACCGCTTCCGCGGTGCCGGGGGCGCCGACTCGGGGGTGGTCCTCGTGTCCGAGGTGGTTGCCGGGGGCCGCTCATCCCCCTGCCCCGCAGCCTCAGTCCCCGAGATGTCTTCCTCCCTCTCGGCAACCAGCACCGAGCTGACCACCTGGTCAGTCACTGCTAGGTAGAGTAGCAGCGGCTCGCCCGGCTTGGGGACAACGAGGATGGGCGGCGATCTCAGGTACTGCTTGAGCTCCCGGAACGCCGCCTCAGCCTCGGGAGTCCAGTCGACTGGACCCTTCTTCTTCATCACCCTGAAGAAAGGCAAGGCACGCTCGCCTAGCCTAGAGATGAAACGTCCTAGCGCAGCAACACAGCCGTTGAGGCGCTGGACATCCTTCACCTTGCGGGGGGCTTCCATCTTCTCGATGGCTTCTATCTTGGTCGGGTTGGCCTGTATCCCCCTGTGCGAAACCAAGAAGCCCAGAAGCTGTCCGGAGTTCACACCGAAGGTGCACTTATCGGGGTTTAGCTTGAGCTTGATCCTGCGGAGGTTGTCAAATGTCTCCCGCAGGTCATCAAACAGCGAGTCCCCGCGCTTCGATTTGATGACGATGTCGTCCATGTAGGCCTCCGCGTTGCGGCCTAACTGGGGCCCCAAACATTCGCGCAGGGTGCGCTGAAATGTGGAGCCCGCGTTCTTCAACCCGAAAGGCATGCATGTATAACAATAACAGCCAACCGGGGTGATAAACGCCGTCTTTTCCTCATCCTCGACCGCCATCTTCATTTGATGGTAGCCGGAGAAAGCGTCCAGAAAACCCAGCAAGTCACAACCGGCGGTAGAATCAACTGTTTGATCAATTCGGGGTACAAGGAAGGGATCCTTGGGGCATGCGCGATTAAGATCAGTAAAATCTACACACATGCAAAGTTTATTCCCTGCTTTAGGCACTACTACAGGGTTAGCCAGCCAAGTAGGGTACAACACTTCCCTGATTGCCCCGGCAGCCTTGAGCTTGCCCACCTCTTGCTTGATGAAATCTTTACGCTCTTGTACTTGCCGCCGGATCTTCTGCTTGACGGGGTACGCATCCGGGCGCACCGCGAGCAGATGCTCAATCACCTCCCTGGGGACTCCGGGAAGATCCGATGGTTCCCAAGCGAACAAGTTAGCATTATCCCGGAGGAAGGTGATGAGGGCGTTTTCCTATTCGGCAGTAAGGTTCGCACCGACGGTAACGGTGCGCTCCTTGTCGCCGGCTTGGAGGGGCAGCTTCTTCACCTTGGCGGCCTCCTCCCGGAGCCCCTGCCCCTTGCCGGGGCATGAGCTCGAGCCTGCGCCTCCCCCTGCAAGCTCTTGCGGGACAGCGCGGGCCTTCTTCATTGCCGGGGCATCGCCCGGCATGCCGTCTTCTCCGGCAGTTGCCGGCATCGGCTGCGGCTGCGGCCCGGACGACTTCGCCAACGCACCAGGCCGCGTCCTTGAGGTCGCACCTGATGGAGAGGCCTCCATAGACAGACGGCATCTTCATCACGCGATAGGCGCAATGCGTGGCCGCCATGAACTTGATCAGCGCTGGCCGACCAAGGATGCGCCACGTCGAACACTATGTGCTCGGTCCTGAACGCTTCCCGGGACCCGAAGGTGACCGGCAGCGTGATGCGTCCCAGCGGGCGCACGATCTCAAGGTTCACCCCCCGGAACGGGTCGGTGGGCTTCAACTGCTCCACTGGCAACTGGAGCTTTTCCACCAGCCTGGCGGACAAGAGGTTAAGCCCTGCTCCTTTGTCCACCAGCACCTTGGTCACCGTCATATTGCTAATGATCGGCGAGACGACGAAGGGTATTACCCCTGAACCCAACTGTCGTGCTGGGTGATCGTCGGCGCTGAAGGTGCTCGGCACGTGCGACCACCTCAGCGGCTGTTGCGGCTCCGCATCCGGCAACAGGGCGCACAGGTCGCGGGTGAGGCGCTTCACCGCGGTGTGAGATGAGAGAGCGTAAGCTCCCCCATGGATCCAGGCGACGCCACGAGGCTCCTGGAAGCCCGGCTCGTCGCCGCCAGTACAGTCGGACTCGCGCTGCTCCTCAGCGCGTGCCCTATCACCGCGTGCCCTATCACGTCCCCGGGGAGGGCGTTCCCGGCCAGCGCGGGGCTGACCGCGCCCCCTTGGGGTTCATCCCTGCCGGCCCCGCCCTGGTGGCACCCGGGGTACCACCGCTGCGCGAAGCGTGGGCCTCGTTCCCGAGTTCCCAGGAAGGTTTCATCCCGGGCAGCGTCTATGAGCAGCCCGCCAAGCTACCAGCTTGGAAGGGGCTAGCGGGGCTTCGGGGAATATTCCCGCATGGGCACCTCCCGGGAAGCTGCTTCCCGGGGGAGGTTCCCGGGTGCGTTGTGCTCGGGAGCTTCCCGGGGATCGACTTGCCGGGACAGGGGGTTCCCGGGCGCATGCCCCCGCCTCAAGCGTGGGGCCCAGTAGCCAGATCAACAGCGCCACGCGGGCGCGTGGCGGGCGTGGGATACGTGGTCCCACCGGGGCAAGGAGTAAGGCGCGCGGCTCATTAAATGAGCCGACCGACGGGGCGTTACCCGTCCGATCAAGGGAACAGTGGTTGTCCAATCCTACTCTAGGGTTTTAGACCCCTAGCGGCGGAGGTGGCATCCATGCGCGCCACCCGCTCACCGGGGGGAGTTGTATGCCTTCCCGCTCGACACTTGTAGCTCATGCACCGTGGCACCTGTGGCATCCCCTTGAGTATAAAAGCAGGACCCTCGCCAACGGTCAAGGGGTTCGGTCCGAAGTAAGTTGGTTGGTTTTTCGTTTCGGTTCAGTTAGACTCGCAGTTGGTCCCAGTAGACGGTAGAGTTCGGCTGAGTTCAACCAGCTCACAGTTAGCCACCAGCACTAGCAAAGAATAGTAAGGAGTATCCAGCCCAAGGAAGAGGGTACCCGGGAACTTACCCGCAACTTGTAAACGCTTGATTCTAAACCAATACCAGCTCAGACAAACAGGACGTAGGGTTTTACACCTCCGGGTGGCCCGAACCTGGGTAAAAACGTGCGTGTGTCTGTTCTTTGATTAGCGCGCACCTTCAGTACTCCATTTCGCCGGCCCCGCAGGGCCTCATCGGCCGTGTCGGCGATCGCCGGGGCGAACCCCGACGCCCCTACCGAACCTAAAAAGGGGCCGTGACCGCACGCCCCCGGTGTCGGAGCACCGTGCGACTACATTGTCCGTAACCGGAGACACGGCTAAGTACTTAGTTTGACACTCTCGAGAGGTTGTACACATTACCCACAAGAAATCGACGTGTTAATCCCTTGCTGTCCTCCGGGTGGAGTAGCAACGGCATCGACTTCAAGAATTTTCAGAACATATTCACCCAGACCACCTGAGGGACCCGCGCTCCCACCTACACAACTACCTCAGTACAATCCCTCGGATCCGGGTTCATATTTCTTACTCCATCCAGCCAGAGCCCATATTAGCATGTGGTTGTACTGGAAGCAATTAAATAGGAAACTAGTCCAGTCTCTGGTTACCCCAGGTGGCATTCCACATTTGCGACGCAAGAGCTCCCCGAATCCACGGAAGAGACGTCCATGGACGATCCATCTCTGAATCCACGGAGACTCGACTCAGAGGAACCCATAGAAATGGACCTGACGTCGCATAACATCTCAAAATCTCAAAGCAGTCCACCCAGGATGGTTCATTAAATTACTTGTTTTGCCATACACTAGGAAAACCATACTTTAATTCAATAACCTCACATTGTAATAATACCACCCCTCGTATATTATCATAGCATAGCATTGGACTACCTACGATGGCAATTGGTGGTGAGGACATGGCAATGGTATCATATACTACTAGGAATTCATAGCTAGCATAAATACAATAATAGTCCTATCCATGCAACTAATAAAACATCTAGTGCATAGTAAAATAATAGGTGAATGATCAAAGTGAACTTGCCTTGGTAACCGTTGGAGTTTAAACACTCGTCACAATCACAACGTTCGCTCCGAGAAAACTATACGAATCAAACAATATACACACACATAAACACACAATTCACATCACGAAAAAATAGGGTATGCTATGATGCGATGCAAGCATGTGACATGATTTGGTTTATTTTATGTGAGTGATCAACTGATCCTAAGCTTTGGTAATTAAAAATAATGCATTAGGGTTTTAAAAAAAAGGCAAAAACAATTGATTAAAACCCTAAATTACAGTTTTATTGGCATCAGCCAAATAATTTAATTCAAATTATTTATTTCTCTGTCCCAATGGACAGAGGACAATAAAACAAAATTGTGGGCACTGGTTTCACTTAAAAAGGATTTCTAAATAATTAGTTATGAATTAAATGGCATTAAACCCTATTCTGTAAATTGACTGTGATTCAAATATTAAAATTTAAATTTTGAATAGTGCCAAAAGTTTCTACAGGTTGAGAGCTTTCCAAAAAGGTAAAGTTTCTCAAATTTGGCCAAAGGGTTTAAAAGTTTAAGCATTTGAAGTTACAGAGGCTTTTCTGCAAAAGTGTCATTTAATCAATTCCGGGATTAAAATTTTATTCTCGTTTTTATTTAAGCAGTGCCATGTGGCGTGATCTTATTGGATGGTACCGGTTCGTTTAAAAGAAATAAACTCGATCTAATCCTGGCCGTTGATCAAGATCCAATGGACGAGAGGCGTCGGGCTCACCTCCGGGAACCTTAGGGTTCCGGCGAGCGGCGTCCGGCGGCGGCGCGGCATGACGCTGCGGCACGGGCGGGCGGCAGACGGGGTCTCCGGTGAAGCTGGAGGCGCGGGGAAGGCTCCGGCGAGGGCGGCGCGACGAGGCGAAGGCCGTGACGCGGTCCGTTTGGCGAGGCGAGGTCCACAACGGCGCCTAGGACAACGGGAAGGCTTCGGCGGCGCGGGCGTGTCTCCGGCGAGGTCGGGCGGCATGGTTCCGATGGCTAGGGGGCACCATAAACAAAATTGCGCACGTCAAAAGATGCGCACGGTCGAGGGGCTCCAGAAATTTGAAGACTCGGGTGAAGAAGCTCACCGGCGAGGTCGGCGCGACGCGAAAACGGCGGCGGCGGGTTCCTTGCTCCGGTGAGGTAAATCGGCGGTGTGGGCGCGTGCGAGCGGGGGCGAGCAAAGGGGAAAGAAAGAGGAGGCTCCGGGCTTTTAAAGGACGCGAGCGGCTCGCTTCGGGAAGGCCGGGAACGGCGGATCCCGAAGATTGCGGCGGCGGGAATCCGGCGCGGACCTGGCGGGCGGCGCGGCGCTTTCCATCGGGGACGAACGCCCTGACAGGTGGGCCCCACCTGTCAGTGGCTGCGGGCGAGCGCGCGCGGACTGGGCTGGCTCAGTTCGGCTCAGGCGCGGTCGGGACTGGGCCGGTTCGGCCCAAAACGACCGGGCCGGTCCGGTTTCTTCCTTTGTTTTTCTTTTAGCCTTTTCTTTTTCCCTTTTTCTCATTTCTTTAATATGTTTTGATTTTGAACTCCAAATTGATCCAAATAAATTTCAAAAAATTTGTAAAAACACGTTTTATCATGATTCAACTTCTAGGAGTAATTTCCCCTCAAAATAAAATATCTAAAAATACATTTGCCCTATAAATGCCTTTAGGGCTATATAACTATTTAAATCAAATAGTTTTTCAACTCCAAATAATTATCCAAAAATTATGGGATTGCCTATTGATGCAATAAACCCTTTTATAGATAAACCCTATTGGTTTGAAGATCCAAAGCTCAATTGGATGAAACCCTAGGGTTTAAATTGAAATAAAATCTTTTTAAAGCCTTTTGAGATTCAAATTTGAATTCAAATATGCAATTGTGGCATGATGCTCATGGATGCAATGCACATGTAAGAATTTGAAATTTTGGGATGTTACAGTCACTAGTGTCCATGACACAACCGTTATGATTACTGGAGGGAAGGCACCAAATCGAAGGGGTGCATTCACCATCCTATGTGATGTTCCATCAAAGCCATAGTTGATGATAGTGAAGCAGACAAGACGACTTAAGCACAAGGCTTTAAGTGTGGTCACAATCGGTTGCTTGGTTCCCGCTATGATTGAGGGGGAATGTTAGAAGTGCTACGCGTGTTGAAAATAGATATAAGGAGATAGGACAGACTAGGTTCAAACATAGGGATAACTTGTTTTGTACTTCAAGTTCTCATCACATTGTACTCTATATATATCCACAAGGGTGATGTCACATCACAGTTAGAGTTTCAGTTATATGTTTCTACATACTCTTGTGATCTTCATGGTTCAGATTAGCCATCTTCACATTGTACTCTCTCTCTATACATATATCCATAAGGGTGATGTCACATCACAATTAGGGTTTCAGTTATATGTTTCTACGAAGGGCTTGAGGAGGAGCTGCCTCTTGAGCCAGGAAGAAGTCAATGTTCCATGAGGGGAAGGACGCTAATGCAGCAACGTCCGGGAGCCACTCAACAACCTAGTGGAGAATGGACCCATTATTGCGATGTCGCATGTGAAGGCGTTGATGCCGCTGCACATGTAGGCCCTCTTTGATTCAAAGGAAGAGTGGATGAAAAATATAGGAATAAGAAAGTTTTCTTTAGGTGGCATTGTCTATCCATTTTATTCAATAGAATGAAGTAAAATTTCCCGTGATGCCAGTTTCGAAGGAAAAACGAATGGTTTACAATTACTTGGACCTCTTTTTTGGATTCCTTTGCTGGGGGGAGGGGGGCGCAGAGGGACTTAGCCCCCCTAACAAAAATATTTTTAATGAAAAACTAGTGATATTTATGAGGAAAAATAGAAAAATATTAGCATTTGTAGTTAATTCGCCTCCTCTAATCTTAAACTTCTTCTGTTTGCCCCCTCCAATCATAAATCCAGGCTCCGTCCATGTTCCTTTGCATGAGAAACAAGCAAAGAGTGATAAATGATGTAATAACATTATTTTGGCATTTGGTTTGATTTTATTTGAATCTCGTATTTATTAAGATTCTTTTGTTTTTCATAATCCTGCAAATCGTGGGACAAAATTTATAAAATTTTCATGTCTTTTTTCAATTCTTTATTTTGCACGTGCATTACTGTACAAAATGGTAATAAAAGAGACCCGTAGGTGCGGCTTGGAGGGATGGAGGCACCATAAGGGCACTCCCAACACTCCACCATGTACCATATCTTAATATGCTGCCTAAGCATCTGACGTGACATCCTATTTAATGAAGAAAAAGAGAGTCATGGTATCTTAATCTAGATACAACTCTTAGCGCTAAATCCAAAAAAAATTCATAACTTATCTCTCACAAAGTACAATAAAAGAGAACTTATTTATATACAAAACATTGATGGAGTTGTATCTAAACATGTATTTAATACATATGATCTATAAGATGTCATAATTGGCGTCGAGGAACAATCGGCCCCTCAGCCAGACTCGATGACAACAGAGACCTGAGCTGTCCGGGTTTGTGGCCTGAGCTGAAAAATGCCGAGCTTATTTTTTTTGTAGATTTATTTAGGGAAAAGAGATTTTTTTTAGAAAATTTAGGGAAAAGAGCCACGGCCAACCGGATGGAACCGGTTACCACCGGCTGCTCGCAATCTAGGGGCAAGCAAGTGGGCCGTGCAGGGCCCTAGAACCAAGTTTTCACGGTTTTATGGAGGCTTTTCACTTTCTATTGGCTGCGAATGCACTTGTTCGTGGATGGCCCATAGGCCCGTGCGTGTGACAAGACAATCAAAAGGATCGGAGCTCCTCTAAAAAAAAGCAACAGGATCGGAGCAAAGGCGTCTCAGGTCACGTGACTGGCTGCGTCTGCGTGTCTGTGACCAGCAAAGCAAAAGCGTGAGGTAGCACCGTAGCGCCCAATTCCAGACCAGTTCTAATAAGTAGGGTAGGCAACGCAGGCAGCCGGGGACAAGAGAGGGGAGACCCTGTGGGCTGTGTTGTGGAGGCACTGCCTGCGCTGCGGCTGCCTGCCTGAACTGGTAACGTCTCTCTCCCATCCCATCCCCCCCCTCCGATGATCTATCCTTCCAGTCTTCTCACTGCCTAGCCGCAGCACCGTACCAAGCAGCAGCGGCGGCGGCTGGTTGGAGTCGGATAAGAGGGATGGGGCGGCCGCCGAGCAGCGGGGGCCCCGCGTTCCGGTTCACGCACGCGGAGGTCGCAGAGATGGAGGAACACCTGCGCCATCTCAACAACGCCATCCCGCACCGCGACGTCATCCAGGGCCTCGCCGACAAGTTCACCGCCTCCCCCGCCCGCGCCGGCAAGATCTCCGTCCAGCCCAAGCAGGTAGGCCTTTTTCTTCCCCACCACCCCCCCCCCACCCCCCTCGTTCGTTGCCCGAATGTCCCGAGGAATTCGAATTCGAATTTAATTCACCTTTATTTCCGACCCGGGAATACGAGACGAGCCCGACTTATTCCGATCTGGTTGGATTTTGATCCGGATTTGATTGATTGGTTGATTTGCGGGTGGGCGCAGGTGTGGAACTGGTTCCAGAACCGGAGGTACTCGCAGCGGAACAGGACCACCAGAGGTGCGCCGCTGCCGCAGGGGAAGATGCTGCCCACGGGGGCCGCCGACGAGCACCACTCGGCTTCCTTCGGGGCTCAGTCAGCTTCCTCTGTGTACCCCACAGGTGCTTTCTCAACGCACGTAATTTCCATGTCGCCTCGTGCTGTTTATTTCCTTCGAATGTAATTCCACTTGCTCTTTAGGATTGATGATTTAGTGGTGAAAATATTTATGTATGAGTCCTACTTCTCACTTGTAAGGGATTGTGTGCGGGTGCTGCTGTTAGGTTTTGCATGGAGCGGAAGGGTTTCTTCCGTTTCATGCACAACTTAATTTTGGCTGGTTATAGACGATTTTATAGTTTGTATGGTTCCTCATGGGCCCAACAAAGCTTGTCGTCGCCCTTAGCTTGGTTGTTAAAGCTCGTTTGGATAATTTTCACGACAGTGGTCGTTGTGCCCGCTACTTTTCTTCAGAACTGCAGGCCGCACGGCACAATTTTTTGTTTGTTTGTTGTTTAGAGGATCTTAGTTCTGTAACCGTCCAGCTACGAATCATGATCACCATTTGTCATGTCATTTTCCCTCCTCTGATTATTGTTGGTGTTGCTAAAAATCAGGGAAGAATTCTTCAAATGGTGGCCAGGTTGATTTTGAAGCTAAATCAGCTAGAGATGGAGCATGGTATGCAGATATATTTATATTTAGTACTTCTTGTTTTGATGATAACACAGGTGATGCAGTTTTGTATTAGTGTTTTTTTTTGGTGGTTGGTGTGTGTGTTGGGAGCATTATGCATTAATCCAGTTTCCTTGCACGAACCTTGCATCAAGTCATCATATCTGGATTTAGATCCTAATTAGTTAACTAGTGCTCGTTGGTGTGTACTCAGTTGTTTAGCTAGTGGGTGAGTTGTCAACTTATTATCCTTCTTGGCTATGTTATGAACCTTGATTTACAATTGGATAACTGGCTAGGATAATTGCCTGAACAGTAGCGGAGTCGTCAAGCCTGTCACATCATGGCGCTCACGAATTAAGCATCATAACACCCTGTTGCTAGCCATTGATGGCGGAGCAGCAGTTGGCTTTGATACCAAGTGATAATTAGGCACGTTAATCGCTCGATGGCTGGATACCAGGACAGGGCACTCGCCTTCTTCAACCAGCTACAGGGCTCACCCTTATGTGAAAGAGAGGCTATGGTGCTTTGGGGATTTACAATTATTTCGTTGCTTGATGGACAAGTGAAATCCAGATTCAAAGTGAGAGCCAAACATAACTTTATTTTCTTTTTTCTATTTGACTATTAGGGGCTGTTTGGTTTGTGCCCACAATTGCCATGCCAAAAATTTGGTTGCGGTTGCCAAGATACCGGTTAAGGTTTTGCTTGTCTATGCGTTGGCCAACTTTGGCAAAAAATAAATAAACTAGAGTTGGTAGTGAGACATTGGCTTGCCAAAAAGTTGGCTTTCATCGAAACAAGGACCAAATCTTGGTCAATGACCAAAAATTTGGTAGGGTAAAGTTTGGTCACCATCCAAAGTTCCAAACATACCCATGCTAATTTAACTGAACTCTTCCTAATAGGCCCAACCATATCTGACAAAGGATATTTACTACTTGATTTATCCCTTTCCTTAAGTCTGTAATTGCATGTGACCAATTAGTGACTCAATGACATAAAAATACGGACATCTGAATTCATTACCTAATTTGGAACATTTTGTTTACCATGAAGCATTTATGCTCTATTCTTTTTATTACTGTGCCATCTGTTTATAATGTTGTTTTTTTAGCCTTGTAGTTTTGCATCCATGACCAGACTTGCTTGTTACAGGTACGACGTTGCACACTTTCTATCCCACAGGTTGTTTGAGACAGGGGAGCCGGTAATTACCATAGACCTTTTGTTAAATATAATTAACATTGCTAAATACATTTCTGGCAGCCTTTCTTTATTCAAGGCATTTTGCTAGCATTGATTCTATACATCATTTTGTTTCTCACTTATCTGTAGTAGTTGGATTGCATTTTGTGATAGGTTGCCCCAGCACCCAACACTTACATCAGGAACAGTGTTGGTCCAACTATGTTGTACACCTGTTTTCTCTCAACTATTTGCTGAGGAAGTCTTGTTTGTTGGGGCAGTGCCCATAATCCGTCTTTTTTTTGTATTTTTACAAGATGGCTCTAATACATTGATGATCATTTAACACAGATTTTGAAAACTTTGTGTGTTTACTAGCTTTAGGATTATATGGAAAGTTGATGCTGGAATGGTGTAAAAAATTAGCTTTCATCGTCATTTCAGTAATTTTTTACCAGAATAAGTTCATTTTATTCGCCTTAATTGTCATGCGAAGGCATCTTAAACCCCAAACTGTACTGTTTTTTATCCAAATTTGTGATGGTGGTTTTAATGGCAGTTTGGCCATGCAGCTAACGATATCAGCTCTATTGCTAGCTTGGACTCCCATTCGCCCATTCTCCCAATCCCAGCATAGACAAGAAAAGGAAAATTTAAGCAACTCCTGATCCTCCCAGCTCCCCAGGACATCGCCGTCTTCCCTGCAAATCCAAATCATAATTTAACCCCAGCTGCTCATCCTCACTGCCAAACTGAGCCAAAGAGCCCTCCCTCCACACCTGCGCATGCCCTTGGGAAACAAACACGTCTAACGCCTACTCCAGAATCTTGTCCCAAAAGAGAAGATCCTGATTCATACGCATGCAGTAAACTGCTAGTGCTAAGCCTATGCACATCCATGGTAGGTTATAAAAAATTCCTAATTAACTAACTGATCCATCCAAATCTGTGTTAAATGGCAGCCGGTGTGTAGAGATTTACTAATTGCCATCTGTTGGTGTGTGAAGATTTTAGAGTAGATTTTATTTGCTTATTTTTCCTTTCTATCTAATGTTGGTTTGCAGTTTGGTGTAGAGTGGCATAGTGTTTCTGTGTTTTCTTGATTTGTAGCCTTTTAAGTGTCATGCACTCCTGGCGTTCTTGTTCTAATACAAAATGACATGCATTTTGATGTGTATCTCTGAAAGAAAGGTGCGAGTACAACACGGCCATATATCATATATGAGGCCACCGAGACTACTGCATAGAACCATAGGTCCAGTTGCTTTAAGCTCATGAACCCAGTTTCTCAAAGGCTGCTGCATGGGAACTGGTTGCTTGAGGCTGAAGCATGGACTCGGTTGCTTGGGGCTGCTGTGAGCCCAGTTGCTCCCTCCAGTGGCATTGCCTGCCTGCCTGCCTCCCATTGTTTTTGATACGTATCAGCCTTCCAACCCTGCATCACTAGCTGCCAAAGCTCCGTTCCTTGATTTGTCTGCCCAAGTTTCATGATTTGTTGTAATTGTACTATTTCTTTCTTCCAGTTATTAGTGGAAATCACAGCAGAGGTAGTGTTGTTGCTTTAGTAACTCCATGCACACAAAGGAAGGTGTTCTTTCTTTTCCCTGGAAAGCCACAACCATAGTACAGAAATGACCTCATCCAAACCAGGCTGTTTCTGGCCAAAAAGAATAGTGTGGGTGCAACTCTGTGTGGTCGGCGTGCAATGTGGCTGCTGCTGCCATAGGTAGCAGGTGCAGCAAGCAAATGGGATGAGTCGTACAACGGGCACTTAAGGGTTGGTGCAGTGCACAAGCATTAAGTGACAGGTGTGCATGGACTTGTCCAAGTGGTGCTGGGGCTTGTCAGCAGTCAGCCAACTTGAGTAGGGATTGAACCGATTTTTTACGTGACCAGTGAAGTCGCTACGAAGATTCACAAAGATGATTCGGTTGCTAACTTTGCAAAAATTGCACTGTGAATACCTCCTTTCATGGTGGATTTACTAGTTTATTACCTGTGCCATACACCAAGCGTGCTTACACTTGTTTGTTTATTTGTTTTCAGGAAGTACGAGTCCGCTTTTCCGGATTTGGAGCTGAGGAGGATGAGTGGATTAATGTTCGAAAATGTGTGCGACAACGTTCTCTTCCATGTGAACCCACAGAATGTGTTGCTGTGCTTCCTGGTGACCTCATTCTTTGTTTTCAGGTATTGTCATTTTGAAGCATTTTATGTTCAACCAACTTAGCAAGTTAGCACATACAACTTGAGAATTGCTATCTACATTAAACTTCTTTCTTTGCCATATGTTTAGCCATGCAATACGGGTCCTATGCTTGGCAGCCTTTTCAATTTTGCTTCTTTGTTGTACACTTAAGTCGGTTGGCTATGTATGTAGTTCATTTCTGCCTGCTACTTATTGGCGTGTGATGGGTATGTTGGTCAGGTTTTGCCTGCCAAAATTGTTGGGTTTTCCAAGGTTTCTCTTGTGACTGTGTACTGCGCATGGCTCACAGATAACAGTTGCCTATCTTGCTGAGGCATTGATTTGGTTTCTTCTAAGATAGTGATGAATTGTGACATCTCCATCTTGTTGTTTTATGACACTCAATTTGAGACATTTTTCATAGTGTTGTGCCTGACACATTGCCTTTGTTATTTAAGAATATCCAGTGCTGCATGTATTTTATACTGTATAGTAGTGTTGTTGTTGCAATAATATTTAGTTTAACAAACTCCAACATCAGTTTCCTGTTTCTTTCCATATTCTTGGTAATAATGTTTCATAACAGAATTTCATGCCACATGCCCAACCTGCAGCATTGCTATTGTAACCTTTATCCAATAAGGCTGCCAAACAGAGCCTTGCCTTGGTAGTTGGCGCACAAATACTGAGAGACATAAACTAGCGCATTGAGATTAACTGTGCATTCAGTTTACTAGTTAGCTGCCAGTTGAGGACTTCTGTTGAGGGTCTGAATAGTGAATTGTTTGGCTCATTGGGTGTAATATCGTAATGGAAAGTTCAAGACAGCCAATCTATTTTCGTCTGATTTAGTTGTCTTGTAATATAGTTCTATCATTTACTCACGTCTCATTTTCTGAATTAACCAGGAAGGCAAAGAGCAGGCTCTATATTTTGATGCCCGTATCCTTGATGCTCAAAGGCGCAGGCATGATGTAAGAGGATGCCGCTGCAGGTTTCTTGTTCGCTATGACCATGATCATTCTGAGGTAATTCTCCATTGTCTAACTCTCCCTTGTCATGCATTTACTCCGAGTTGGTCTCGAAGGCATAGTTTCAAAAAGCCAGAGCGATAAGCATACAGTTTCTACAGACTCATTGGTATCCAACCACTGGCTTAGTCCTTAGTCCAACCGAGGTCCAAATGTAAAATATGTATGTGTAGTCATTAAACAGTTCAAGGGTACCCGAGTCATCCAAATATAAAATATGTGTGTGTATTATGTTCAGATTTCAAGTTCTGTGAAAATATTTACATTCTTGTAGGCTGTGGAGAAAAAACTCGTGCACCTAGAAATGTCATTTTTGGGTCCTCCCTTGCACCTCAAATGAAGAATTTTTTCAAGAACTGGAGGTGGAGGGTGCATGATTCTTTGATTATTTTTGGGATCTTGAAACTTGCCAGGCCCATTCTTTGATTATTTTTTAAGAGAACAAGCGCACCCAGGTGCACAAAATCTTCATCCCTAATTAATTATCTACCGAGTACTATTTAGTAAAGTAAGACTGAAACCAGAGTGATGAATTTAAGTCGTTTCATGTTACTTAACAGAATTCATTGGTTCTTATATTTCTTTTGATGTGATAGGAAATTGTTCCACTGAGGAAGGTGTGCCGTCGTCCAGATAATGGTTTCAGGCAACATATTCTGCATGCTAATAGAGTGGCGGCTTCTGCACAAGATGTTCATATGGGCATTCAGATTGATCGCAGCTCAGCAGAGCAGAAACCCCAAAAGCCGCATAAAATGATGGATGTGAACACTGACGAGGTGACCATGGTACCCAAGGTTGAGCCAACGGATAAGCCGGTTGTTTCTTTACCAGCCGCGTCTATTAGCACCCGTGGTGATTCAAGTTCAGATGTGACGATGAAGGATGCAGGGGCGACCCCAGAAGTTGAAGCTGCAGATGAAGGACAGGGTGACAAGATGAACGCGGGAGAGTAAAACTTTTGCTTTCCTTGCCCCATAGTTGGCGTGCCCGATTGCAGGCGCCAACAGTGGGTTTCTTGGTAATGCTCAACCCGCTTTCCCACCTTTCACTCTTCCTAAGATCTTGTAAGAACCGGTATTTCCGTTGAGCAATTAATGGAAAGAGGACTCGCCCGATTGGAAACTGTGCATTTCGTAGTGAATCTCCAAAACTTGTCCGCTTACAAACTTCCGCTCAGGAACCTCTAGTGAAAGGAGAATATGTAAAAATGTGTTGGATTTGCTATCTATGTACCGATATCCTGAGAAAGTTAAGACCGGCCCTTGCTGTTATTAGGTGAAAAATAGGTGTGGAATTGTGCGCTGTAAAATTTTTTTTTCATTTTTTTTGATAAAGACATTATTACAAGTGAACACGAAAATAGATATTGTGAATACAATACGGATACAATCGTCAGCAGTGAGGATGGAGCATGGATGAAGAACATAACCATTGCGTTGCCGGCGAAGGGGCTAATTTGCATTAACGGAGCATCCACAATAGAAGAAGACTCTACCTGTCGTCACCTAGAGTCGGTAGAATAACATGTGCAATATGTTGTGATTTGTTAGCACTAAATCTAACGATGGCAATGGAGAAATTATTGACTTTTAACTAATCGACTCTTGACTATGACAGTGAAAAGTTACTTCCGTTCTATCCCTCATATTTCTTTTTCCTTAACTAGCAGAATGTCCGTGCGCTGCCACGGTCAAAAAAAGCCACTTTTTCTTTTTTCTCTTTTTTTTTCTCTTGGGCCAGCTTTCATGAGAATGCTTAGCTCATGCCCGCACGAGCACTCGTGCCCGTCTTCCTCCTAGCGCCAAAAGCAGCACACATGTGCGCCGAGCGCCGCAATCTCCGCTCTCGACGACGCCTCCTCGACCCGCAACCCGTCCAGGTGCTCTGAACTGTATCCCATGGCCCTTCCCTTCCCTTCCTTTTTCCCTCAATCATCCCCCATAATCACGGCTGAACCGTCTTATCGCGTGTTGTCGTAGCGGCTCCCGTTGGCCCAGATCAACACGCCGGGCATGAGGGCTAAGAGAACGAACATGTTCCCCTGTTTTCGGTGGAAACAAACGGCTGATGAACCGCCTTAGCGCGCGTTGTCGTAGCGGCTCCCCTTGGCCCAGATCAACACGTCGGGGGATGAGGGCTGAGAGAACGAACATGTTCGCATGCTGGGCGTCTGGAGCGAACGAAGGAGTGGTTTGCGTGCGGGCAGACGAGGTGGGTCTCGGGGGCTTGACGAAAAAAAAGGAGAAAAGAAGGTGGAACGATCCGTGATATAGATAAATTCGATGCAATCATAAGGGGCCACAAATTTTATGAAAAGTTTGACTGATGATGGTGAAGGAAACGGTCCGTATATAGTTATAGATTAAGAGTCAACTTTTTCGGATGGCCTTGGCAGTGGCACCATGGAGGGTGTAGGACTCTAGGCTGTTCATTGGTTTCTGATTCTTTATTTCCTCACTAGTTTTTTTTTTGCTAATTTGCTACGTTCTTCTGCGTTTAATTGTTCTATCCTTTGTATGGTGGACATTGGTAGAAAATTGTTTCGTAAAGACGATCTCAACAAACACGCGAGAAGATTGTTGCGGTTAATTTCCAAGTATATTTCCATCTCATACCAAACAAGAAATTGACAAGAAAAATCAATTTTTCATGTCTAATCTTCTAGAAACTCTTCTTTTAAACTCCCATTCATCTTTCACCAAAGATGTGTACATGGGTAATGTCAGCCTTTTCCTAACAATAATACGTAACATAATTGCTGATATGTAAAAGAAAGGAATGAAAAAAGATTTGAGCCTTTTTTTAACTACGAGATGATCTCTTCACAAGAATGATAATACAAAGATAAAAGAAAAATTTGCAGTAGATGCCACCTTTTCTTTTTCAAGTAAGTATTAATTATACGATATTACATTAAGAGATAACTATTGTACAACGTTTTT
Source organism: Brachypodium distachyon (assembly GCF_000005505.3). Taxonomy (NCBI): domain Eukaryota; kingdom Viridiplantae; phylum Streptophyta; class Magnoliopsida; order Poales; family Poaceae; genus Brachypodium; species Brachypodium distachyon. The sequence goes on along the minus strand of NC_016131.3, from coordinate 38,993,116 downwards.
TGTTATATTTTCTAAATAACGTGAAACATATAAACATATAAGTAAAGAAAATCTTATCAACCATCCTAAATGTCGTAGGATTGTCAAACATGAGAAACAGGGAGGAGAGAGGCAACACGGTCAGCTTAGGGAAGAGGCGGAGGCGGATATTATAACTGCTCGACAGAATAATGGAAGGATCGAGCAATCCGGATATTTTGCACCGGTGGCAACCGCACCTGATATCACGGCTGCACGCGGGTGCATCCATATCCGTGCCATTTATTTCTCGTCTCCAGAAATACGCGTGGAAAACTGGTTTGAGAGGAATACGGAACAGTAAAAATACTCTCTCTCCACCCCACCCCTCTTCCTCCCGTCTCCCATTCTCTCTCTCCCGGCCGCCAAAATGTCACGACTCGAGGTCGTTTTCCTCGAGTCCGGCAAACCGGACTTCGCCTCCCCGCTCTCTCTCGCAGATCCGGTGCCGCCCCCTACCCCTCTCTCTCTCCCAAATCCGGCGCCGCCCCCTCTCTCCCAGATCCAGGCGCTGCCCCATCCCATCAACGAGAACGGCCGCGCCAAAGACCGCTGACCTCGTCTTCGTCTCGGTGTCCGCGAGATGCAACCCCCATGCCCCCGCCGTCCGGATGTTCTGCGGGGCCTGCGGCGTTCCCCGTTCGAAGCCACGACGCCGCCGTCTCGCGGTTCGTCGATCCAAAGTTCCACTCCGGGATGCTCTACTGGGCCAGCGAAAGCCCATGGTGGCGCGTGGGGAGAGCGCCGGCGTCGTTGATGAGGGTGGCGGCGGAGGATTGAGCGGCGACGGATTGGGTAGTCTAGGATTGAGCCGCGGCAGATTGGGCGTAAAGGCGGCTTCCCTAACCCGGAGTGCATCCAGATTTCATAGGAAGGAAGGAAATAAATAATGACAGGCCAAGAGGAGAGGCACCTGCAGTGGAAAGTTGATGTCCTGCGTTGTACCATCCTTCAAATCACTATACAATTGTTCTGAGTTTAATACTACCTTTATAACACAAGCTGCTATGGGGTGTCGGATGGGGGTTTGATGGCATATGATTTCAGGTGCGTTTGCCTTGCAAGAAGGCATTTGCCAGGACAAGGCACGTGCGCTGTAAAGTTGTTGTACTACGCTGTCCCAGCCATCAAATCACCGTTGAAGAAAATCTATATCAATATATTAAATTAGAATCGATGGTGACGATGCGGTCCGCACGTCACGGTACGTCGTGTCATCAGAATTATGGTCAATATGCCACCGCTCGTTATTTCTCTCGATCCGGACGCCCCCAGCATCCAACCTGCTCGATCCCCTCTTGACGCCTCACCCAACCTGCTCCATTGCCCCCCGCCGCCGCAGCCCCCTTCCTCTCTGGCTACCCCCCCCCCCCCCCCCACCCGCCTCCCTTCTCTTCCCCGACCTCCTGCTCCTTCCTTCGCCTGGACATCACTGCTTTTGTTATACCCTAGTGAGGGATAAAACAATCGATACACTGATAGCAAAAATTAGAGGATCAAGTGTTCCAAGGTGTATGACATAAACCACCCCTTGAAATATTGCTTGTCCCCAAGCAATTGGTATTGCATTCTTCGCAGGCCCGTCAATGGGCAAGAGCGAACTGCACGACTGCTCAGGGCCTACCCAAAAACGAGGGCCTCCCAAATCGGTACTCAGCAGTAGTTAGTTAGGATATTAACCAGAAAACAAAGGAAACCATAGCGCAAATCACGGGCTGATTGACAGGCGCACTCGGCATCGCAACTCTTCGGCTGCTGACACCTCGACTCGCGCGCACGCCTGCTCGCACGAATTCCACCAAAAATTGCCCTGCCATCGCAAGATTGCTTCGTGCCTTCATGAGTTCGTCTTCCCCTAATCCCTTGTTTGCTGCTTCTCTACCATCTGGAGTCCCCAAGCAATTGGTATGCTATTGTCCGATTCCAAGAAACACAATGGTATTTGTTCTATTTTTTTGCCATAATTTAAGGTTTGTAGTCGTAAATTTAAACAAGTAAATAAAATTATGCTTTAGTTATATAAAGTTGTCCAAATTTTGGAACCAAAATCTCAATTTCGCTCCAAGGCCACCAATTCCTGGAGATGGCCCTGATTCTTCGCACTGTAGTGGTTCAACTTATGTGCAGTGTTTTGCAGCAGAACCTTTGCAATATAGGGTGGAAGACAAGGGCACTCATACTGACTTGAACAAATGGAAGGGAACAACATGTAGATTCGGCAAGCACAATTGTAGCATTGTATTTCAACTCTGCCTTTGGAATTCACGCTGTAGCTTCCTTCCTTTTTGTGTTTCTCTGTCCAATTCTGCATTGTCAACATCTTTTGGAAATACTTCTGATACCTGGATCCCATGGTAGTTGGACCAGTTTTGCATGACCTTTGGAGACAAGAGCACCCTGGACGCCACCATACTTGCTTAGATCAAAACTTAAGCCAGCTGCCAGGGCTTTGCTGAGGTAAGAAAAACGAATAGAATGCCCACGAAATGTTCCAAGAGAAATGCCTGAATCAATAAGCGAGACATACTGCCAATCCATCCATATATAAATTGCAGCCTCAAGAATTTCAGTACGAGTATAGCACATGACCTGAGAAGCCAACTGAACTGCTGCTCTCGAATCCCATAACCAGTTCAAACTCCAACCTTCTTTAGCACAATGCAGGCAGAAACTGAACCTCTTTAGTAAATAGTCAATGCACCTTGCTAATATTCTGAATAGTTGCTCCGCTGAACTCAAATTTCCAACCTCTTTCATGCTAAGATTAAGCATCCTACATATCGCAGAGTTGGCAAGGTACAAAGCATAATTGTACAAGACATCAAGCTCCACTCGACAAGTGTGATACCACGCAATAAAAAATTGACAACACTCATGCTGTACCTCCCTAGCTGACTCGAACACCAATTGACAATAATAGGATCTTGCAATTTTTAGAGGTGTTCCGTCCGCATAAATAATAAGCCGTACTGCTATCGTGTACCCTCCTGGATCCCAAGTCCAGTAGTGAGTACAAGAACACTGATATTTATGAAGAAGTAGCTTGCAAAAGAGGTATGGCTCACAATATGCCAACATATACTCCTTAGGCATCAGGAAATCAAGAGTATGGTGAGCTGAATACTCTGCACTCAGGAAGTGGCAAACACACCCAAATTCGTGGACAGATAAATTTCATCACTGCATCATTCATTGTATGGCACACGCCTGAATTCCAAGTACTTTTGACCGGTGGCATGCTGAATTGCAAACTGCAATAAACTTATATTGAAGGACCAAGCAATCTTCCACTGCAACAGCTCACAATCATATTCAACAAAAGCTACCGAGTTATGCAAATCATATTTGGCACCATGTAGCATGCATAGGAACATGTGCAGTATAATCACTGAGCGGACTGAACTCATTCTGTGTGCCAATTAAGTCAGCACCAGGATCCCAAACGAGCAATAACCATCCGAACCTGTGATCCACAGTAGGAGACTTCAAAAGGATGGCAAAAGCCTCATCTTCGTGTATCCCAGTAGGGTCGTCTTGCTTGTGGGTGTCTTGCTGTGTCGGCACCGCCTCAGCGATGTCGATGTCGGCTGGCTCGATGAAGATGTCGCTGATGGTCACAGCAGTAGGTGGTGCACGGGGCGCGGAGGTAGCTGAGAGACCCGTACCCAGTGTATATACTGGCGTCTCCCCACTAGAATCTTCCTTTGGGCATTCCGTCGAACACCCGGTGGGCGTCGATTGCTCCGTCCTCGTGGTCGCCGCATTCGCCGAAGTTGGGACGACGCTCGCGGTCGCAGAGTGAACGAAGGAAGGCGTTGGGGCCGCCAGGGTGGGGCGCGGTTCCGCCCAATGCAACTTGGCGACTGTCATCTGACAACACCCTGGCAGATGCGGCGACAATGCATGGCCTTCGCGGCTTGCTTCAAACCTTCGCCGGAGCTAAAGGAGATCATGGCGTCTACGCTTGGAATGGCAAATTGTTGATTTGTTCGGTCCAGTGCACTTGCACAACCCCATACGCAGCACACAACTGATGCAGCACATATCCTGTCAGCTGGCCTGGACAGCGAAGATCGAATACCAAAAGGCGGAGATAATGCACATCATCATCAAAGAACACAGGAGGAGGGGGAATGCAATACCAATTGCTCGGGGACAAGCAATGTTTCAAGGGATGGGCAATGTCATACCCGTGCCTATGAACTATTGGGCATTAAGTGAATGGGCCGTGGGCCAGGTTGGCATCCGTCTGAGGGCCGGAGCCGTGACTAGAAATTACGGAGGCCTCGCACGGAGGCATCGAAGAAAATACAGGAAACCTAACTCTTCGTTCTGCTGTCCATGCTGCCGCCGGTGAGCTTGACGTGTGCGCAGGTCTCCGGCTACAGCCTCACTGGAGCTTGCGTAGGGTGATTCCAGTGGATACCTAGCCTCGCTCCTCCGGGTCCTCCTGTATCCATTTACCTTTTCTTGTATATGTGAACCTAGGTCTGGTGATTTATGTCATACACCCTGGAACACTTGATCATCTAATTTCTGCTATCTGTGTATCGATTGTTGCATCACTCACTGGGGTATAACAGCTTTTCTCCCTGCAGTTCGCGGCCTGGCTACCGACCCCATGCGAGATCCACCAGACCACCGCTGTCCGCAGTCCCAACGCGTGATCCAGAAAGTGGTTGTCGTCCGTCATCCACGCATGAGATCGAGTAGGTGGCCGGCCATAGCTCAACCATCCAGCGAGTCCTTGTTGTTTTCGTTTATTGTGGTGCTTTGCACTAATCAACGGATAATTCGATAGCTAATTGGGACGTACTCCCAACCTGATTGATGGTAGCTGCTATGGATAATAGATAGATTAGTGTTCTACCATGCACCGAATGACTACCATGTGCATGATGTGATTGGAAATTAGCATCTACTGATAGTTCGACTGCATGCTTGAAAATTAGCATCTTCTTTCTATGTGTTCCAGACTTTTGGGTGTATACAAATTTGCTCTATGTTTTAAAATTTTGTATTGGATCTTTTCTTGTTAGAATGTGAAAATTTGGTACAGAATTTGAATGATGATTTATTAGTGCATGCAAAAGTTGGGTACTTCCTCCGTTCAATAAAAAATGTCTCAAGTTGGTCAAATTTTGGATATATTTAGACATGAGTTAGTGTATAGATGCATTCAAATTTGGTCAAAGTTGAGACATCCTTTGTTGGACGGAGGGAGTACAAAATTTGCAGTCTTGGATGCAGTGAGGAGTGCAGATTTTGGTGCACAGATAATTATTGTGCATAACATGAGTGCCTACAAAGATTTTGCAGTCTTGGATTTTGGTCATTAAAATTTGATTTTCGTGGGGAGGAGTTCCCTGTTCCTGTAAAAAAATAATTTTTTGACAGAAATCCATGTAAAAAGATTGTTGTGAGAGGTTAACATATATTGACATGGAAATTATTGGATGATAATTAGTCGGGATGATTTTTAATTAACATAAGTGAATGTCAAAAAGTAAACAATTTTTTTTCTAAGAGATTATCATATACTTTTATTAAATTTGGATTAACAACAAATGTACTTGGATCTAAACAAAATTAGATATAGTGCAAGTAGTTTGGTACTCCATGTTGGGGAAAGAAAGAAAAATACCTTGATAGAGAAATTGGGGAAGAGGAAGTGCAGTGGGTGCAGGGCGGCATGCGCAGCAATGAAGCAGGAGCCACCGCGGCGGCAGAGCAGCAGCAGCGACAGACGCGGCGAGGCGGCGGAGGACAGCAGCGTAGGCTGCGGGCATGGAGGGAAAACGGGGGGGGGGGGGTATGGGATAGGGTGGAAGGGGCGAGGCACTGCATGAGCTCGGGGGATGCAGGTACCGTAAAGAGGAGGGGGGGGGGGGAGAGGAACGAGAAGGCTGCAACGATGACCGACGGTAGCACTGGAGCTTGAGAGAGGAGGGAGGTGCGTGAGAGTGAGGAAACTCGTGGCAGGCCACTGGAGCGATGGGAAGATGGAGAACGAAGAGGCTGCGGCGGTGCAGTCAACACCAAAGGAAGAACAAGGTTTCGCGTGCGACGCCGCGGACGGCGAGTAAGGACTATCAGGAGAGGGGGGGAGTGAGTGAGATACATGATTGAGAAGAAGACGATGAGACATGAGAATAAGTGCAGACCAAATGAGAAGAAAGTGGGTGGAGGTGGCGAGATATTTTGTTTTTGAAGATACACTTGTCATTAAAAAAAACTACTGTATACTAATTTCATTTCCTGGCTATTTAAGCTATGGATCCGTAAACTTTATTTAATTTGTATTAATGCATATTATATTTCTTGTTTATTATGCCACGACTCATGCTTTATGTAACAACAACAACAGTGTTCTGCTCGGCTCAACCATCGTCAAAATTCAGCAACATGATGCACAGGATCATCTTTTAAAGTGGTCGTGAGTGTGCGTTGGGCCGTTGCAACGGACAGGCATTTCCACTAGTATACAATTGTTCTGAGTTTAATACCTTTACAATACAAAGTGTTGTGGGGTGTCGGATGTTGGTTTGAGGCATATGATTTCAGGTGTGTTTGCCTCCACGTGCATGAAGGCATTTCCCAAGGATCGAGGGAAAAAGAATCTGGGAAAACTCCGGGATAAACGGTGCGAATTTGGAGAACAAGTGAACAACCGTACAGCAATGGAGGCAGTAATTGGCTTTACGTGAAGGAAATAGAATGTCCCCGAAACTTGCAGCCAATAGCGCAATACTCTGGAAGACTTTTAGAGAGCACACTCCGCAGCTAGACTACATGTATTTTGATGCACACCAAGGAAATTTCTCATTTTCCCTCAATTTTATACCCCCATGATGATTACAGGAACCAGATCAAATATAGTTCCCCAAAAATAAAATAAAAATATATATTAAGAAAATACCCAAAAAATATAATACTCGAGGACCAAAGCCACACCAAAATCAAACGAAGTCCGATTGAAATAAGAAAGAAATCATATAAACTCCAATCTGGCTATTAAAAAAAACCCAGGACTTGAGCTCAAGGTTGTAACCCTGAAACTCATACGGATACAATCCTCAGGAGTTGCTAAAAAAATGCTACCTGTATGGCAAAACATATTTCTTTTGGAAGCAATGCCAACAATATCCCCAAATTATTTCTAAATGAAGTATTGCTTGGTACAACAGTTTATCAGCGCTCCAAAATTTACACCGTGTGCAGATATCGATTACTTGTTGGCAACTGCCTCGCCAGGCGTCTTGGTAGTCATTTGGTCCACGGCATGCACGGTGCTCTGAAGCTCCTCCCATATAACCTTATAAACCATTCTCTGCCTGCTGACAGCAGATTTCCCCTCAAACGCCTTCGAAACCACGTCTATGCTGAGGCCAAGAAAAGGAACAAGCCCAACTTTTCAGAATTATAACCACATAAAATTAGCAGGACCAATCAAGCATCGGTATTCAGTAATGTAACCGTCTAAAAACGCTGCCTAAAATATTTTTTAGAATATGCACCAGCACCCTATAGATCCAATTATAAAGTTATTTGCTGACTCATGAAGAGGCATGTTGGTAATCTCCCTATAAACCAAAGCCAAACTCATAGAGAAAATAAATGTAAAAAAATATATGACCCTCTGATCCTAAATTATTGACTCAAATTTGTCCAAATATGAATGTATCTATTTTTAAAAAGCGTCTAGATACATGTAATATTTCGACAATAATTTAGGATCGGAGGGAGTAGTTAGTACTGGTTTGTGAACTACCTTTCCTCCCAAAAAAATTACCTGTAACCTTATGGAAGGGCATTATGAGAATAGCGTAGAATAGACGTGAATGTGGTTCCTTCAGGAACTACACATGCCATAAGGTAGCCCAAGTGCCCAACTAGTCCTATATGAGTATGCCATTTTATCTTCCTTGCAAGCTACGGCACCATGAGATCGTACTCATCCAATTACAACACTCAATAGGAAATACCAGGCACCTTCAATCTTGAGTTTCTTTTTAATCTAGAATTGGTAGTGTTGAGATATGTGTCGAATATGTGTACGAGTAGGGTTACAATTGGACTTGGAATTAGCGGAGGGTTAGGTGTTCGAGTCGAACACGTGTAACCCGGGCCTATTATATAAAGCCACCACGGGGTAGCCCAAAGAGACCATGACAACATAATAGCAATAGGCTCGCAGGGGGAGCCGACGGCTTGTGCCGGTGCCTAGGGTTGCCGGTGTTGCGATATTATGGGGGGAGGAGCGCCCGTAGTCATGCCCTGGGACGTAGTCTTCGGCCGAACCTCGTTAACAAACATCGTGCCTCAGTGTCATCCTTGATCGTGCATCCACCGGATTTCGTAACAAGTGGTATCGGAGCAAGGTGGAGGGATTTCGTAACAAGTGGTATCGGAGCGAAGGTGGAGGGATGCAGGAGATCTTGTGCGAGGTGCGAGGATCATGCTCGACGGGCGCCGCGGAACGTCCAATGCGGTGCAAGATGGAGCATGGCGGCAATCGGATTTCCGATCGGTGGAGTCGGACACTTCAGGCGGCCTGAACCGTTCGATGGGTTGCAGTTGGCAAGGATTGACCAGGCGTGGTGATCGGGCCGACACAGTGGCTGGGAAGACGTCGCGGATCGAACGACGGCTTCAGCTCGCGATCAAGCCGGCGACCAGACGCAAGGGCAACCGGATAGATCGGGGCGGGATGCATCACGGTATAGCGGTGGATCGGGTGTAGCAAAGGGCGGCATTGTGGCACGGTGGACGAGTTGTGTCGACGATGCAGGTGGCCAGGGTGCAACAGGGGTTTGTGCATAGAATTTGCACAAGGGTGCGATTGTTACAAGTGTCGGCGGCAGCGTGTTCATGCAACAAGTGACATACACCGGAATTAACTCGTCGGGAGAGGCTGCAGCGGTTGGATTGGAAGTCCGAGTCAAAGAGTCCAAGGCATGTTCGTGTCAGGCAATAAAACGGGCAGCAGGCGAGCGTAGCGCAATGGCATGCAGAGGAGGAGCATTAGTAGTCGGTGTGCAACCAGAAAAGAAGGATTCGTGCACGTATGTGCCATGGGCCATGGCTGGGCACGGATTCCAACAGAAAAAGGAAAAGGATTGCATGTAGGCAGAAGGCTCACGTGGGAGTTCTGCTCGGATTCAAAACAGATCAAAGAAAGAAAAAAGAGCAGCTTTAGGCAGGCGGTGAAGGGCAGGCGCTAGCTTACAGGGCTGTTTCCAGCGGCAGGGGGGCGAAGGTCGGATTCAGGCGGCGCGGGGCGCGTGTGCAGGCGCCGGGGAGTCTGACGGGTTCCTGGTATCCGCGTGCAGATACCGAATAGGCTTCGGTGGGCATGCCGTGTAGGACACGAATCAAGAAGCAAGGGACGGGATCACTCAGAAAAGTAATCCACTGCTCATGAACGCAGCGTTCAGCGAGGCCAAGGCAAGTGGTATCAGAGCAAGGTGGAGGGATTTCGTCACAGGTAGTTAGTAGGGGATGGGAATGCAAAAGAGAAAGAAAGACAGGTGTTAGACTGTTATATTTCATGTAACATCTTTGGTTGTTTTCTGTTATCCTTCCTCCTCTTTCTCTGTAGTTTCAGTTTTAGATTAGCCTAGATTGAGATCCGATAGCAGTGAGTCAAGGCTTCCCATTGTGCACGTCTCTCTCCCTCTCGTTGTAACTCTCTATTTATTTGTCTGAGTCAATCTATGAGAATCAGTGTTGCAATTCTATCTCGTTTACAACCCTAACCCTAACATGGCATCAGTTTAGGCCACGATTTGTGCCTTCTGCCATGACGAAATCCGTAGCCTCTGATGAGCCCCTCTCATCTCGAACTCCCTCTGTCGTCTACCAAGTCAGCACCTTGGACATCCGCCACGTCGCTCACATCGCACTCGACCTGAATTCCACGGGCCTCTACTCTCACTAGCGCTACTAGATCGGTCTACAGATCGAGAAGTATGACATCAGGAACCACATTGACCTCAAGGACAACAATTGGCGGATCATCGATTTGTTCGTGAATCCACTCCACAGTTTCCTCCTCCGTCTTCGGCATGATCATGGACCAAAAGGCGACCATTCCTATGGCCTAGGCCATCGTGGAGACGTTGCACAAACTTCATCGCATCGTGCAAGGGCTCCATCATTGACCATTGCACCAAGATTAAGGAGGTCTCCGATGATCTGGCCGAGGGCTGACGTGGGACTTCCCATGTCTGACAATGACCTCGTCGCTGCCCTCCTCCGTGGACATGACGAACGTCACAAGTTCATGGGAAAGATCATCGCCACCACCGAGCCAGCCATCAACTACATCCGCGCCACCACCATGCTCATGCAGGACGAGCTCTCCAAGTAGTAGGACATCGTCCTTCTCTTTGTGAGCCGCATCGCCAACTTCTCCGCAACGTCAAACCCTCACAAGACAGACTACAGCCTGTCTGATTCATGCTTCTCGCCTTCGCCAACGCAGGGCAAGCAGAAGCGCAAACGGACGTCTAAGTCACGGCAGCAGAAAGCTCTGTCATCGCCTCCTCCCATGCCTGCATCTCCCTTATACAGGTATGGTTCATATGTACCATTTTCTTATGCCGCAAATGATGATGCCATCTCGATCGATGGCTCCCGACATCCTTGGTCATCCAATCATCGTCGAACCGACCACTGACCAAGGTTGTTGGGCACCATTAGACAAGGCAGTATCATCGTCTGCGGCATCGGAAAAATGGTACACATAAACCATATATGTCGCGGGAGATGCGAGCACGGGGGAGGCATTGATGGAGCTTGCTGCTGCAGTGAGTTAGACGTCCGTTTGCGCTTCTGCTTGCCCTGGTTTGGCAATGGCGAGAAGCCTGAAACAGGCGGGCCGTAAGCAATCTTGTGAGGGTTCGACGTCGCGGAGGAGTTCGCGTCGCAACCCACAGAGACGAGGGAGACATCCTCTTGCTGCTCGATGGCGATCTCCTCATAGAGCCCGTCCTGCATGAACATGGTGGTGGCGCGGATGTAGCTGATGGCCGCCTCAGTGGTGCTGATGATCTTCCTAGTGAACTTGTGACATTTGTCAAGTCCACGGAGGGCAGCGACAAGATCATCGTCAGACATGGGAAGACCCACGTCAGCCATACCATCGGAGACCTACTTGATCTTGACGCAGTAGTAGACAATGGAGCCCTTCCATGATGTGATGAAGGTTGTGCCTCAGTTGTTATTGCCGCGGTCGCTTGTTGTTGACAAACAACGTCTCCACAACGATCCAGGTCATAGCAGCGGTCAACTTTTGGTCCATGATCATGCCGAAGAGGGAGGGGGAAACCGTGGAGTGGATCCACGACTTCACGAACATATCAATAATCTGCCAGCTGTCCATGGGGAAGGTCGGGGCGGTGAGGTCAATGTGGTTTCGATGTCATACTTCTCAATCCGCAGACCGATCTGGTAGTGCCAGTGAGAGTAGAAGCTTGTGGAATTCAAGTCGAGAGCGATGTGGATGACGTGGCGAATGTCCAAGGTGCTAACCTGATAGATGACAGAGGGAGTTCGAGAAGAGAGGGACTCATCAGAGGAGTAGGAGATGGATTTCGTCATGGCAGAAGGCAGAGATCTGGCCTAAACTGATACCAAGTTAGTGTTGTAAACGAGATAGAATTGCAGCACTGATTCTCAGTGATTGACTCGGGCAAATAAATAGAGACGTGCGCAATGGGAAGCCTCGACTCACTGCTATAGGATCTCAACTTTAAGAGACCGAGTCTTGCTAATCCAAAACTGAAACTACAGAGGATAACATAAAACAACCAAAGATGTTACATGAACTATCATGGTTCAAAAAAGCAGTAAGCTAAGCGAGCGGTGAGGCACCGCACAGAGGAATTGAAGCTTAAGCGCAGCTGAAGCATTCCGTACGGCTCTGCTTTTGAGAAATTGGCAGGATCTTTGCAGGAAATCAAGGGGAATTGGAAAAATTGGCGGGATTCTGTTGCTCGCTCAGGAGAAATTGGCGGGATCCTTGTAGGATATCAAGGGCAATTGGAGAAATTGGCAGGATCCTTGGAGGAAATCCAGGGGATTGGAGAAATTGGAGGGATCCTTGGAGGGAATTAGGTCGAGGTAAGAGAAGCCGCCCCTGCATAAGAGAATTGTGCTAATGGCCCTTATCAACGCTTAAGTAGTTGTTTAGGGCCTAAGCGAGGCGTTTTTCCATCGATCAGAGCTTTCGCACGCTTAAGCGACGCTTATTGAACCATGTGAATTATAACGGTGTAACACAACTCTTAGAACAGTCAACATCCTTGGATTAGCTGAATAAGGATAAAAGGCCTAGAGCCCTAGACACGGCATGGAGGTAGATAAATGCTTCATAACATTTGAACAGATTCATAAGAAAAGGTTTAATGCAGACTATGAATGTAAGTAATTTGTTTTTTTTTTTTGACCGGGAAAAGCAGCAGGAGAGGCTCCTACTGCATTTAAATTTAAACAATAAAGTTACAGTTTACAAGTTACATGGTTACGAATGTAAATAATTTCATATCAATTTGTGGACCATTCATCTGATTGCCTTTCTTATCGCTTTGAGTAATCAATTTTCTCAAAATTTATGCAATTAAATGTATGTATGAAAGGTAAAGGAATGGGCTAGTAAATGTATGTGTGTGATGCCCCTGTTAATTCACTGATGGCGAGCATATGATATTTGATCGGTCTAAACTAATTGCAGTAGCTATTAACATTTCTAATAGCTATAGTGCATTTGATTTTTGGTGTCCTACTTAAATTTGCAGAGCACGGAGGCGTTCAGATACCAAACTGGTAGCACATCACTAAATCTTTTTTATGGGAAAAGGACATCCAAATGCTGATTTATTTTTTCTGTGGTAGATAGATGAGTTCACTCCAATAATGTTAGATTGTTTATATAAATGAGCTTCCTAAGTTATAGTTCACTGGGCACTAAAATGGAGATCTAACAAAATTTGGTAGTTTTATGTTGCCCGAATTTTAGTTGACAGAAGTGCCAAGAATTTATCGAACCAAGGGGGACAAGTAACTTCAAACCAAGGGGGAGAAGTAGCTGTCAGCTTGGAGTGCAAGTATTGACCTGGACGGGCAAAGTTGGAGGTGCGCCTAGCTTATACAGCATCTAGCCGGGTAACAAGGGCTAAAGTGAAGGGAAGGCCGGGAGCATAAATTCAGAATTTAAAAAGAGGTTATGCATGCCATGGATCACCGTGTAATTGGCGTGACTTTTGATAAAGAGGACAAATTGCAGCGGCCGTTGAATGAATCATGGAAGGAAACATCACTTTCAGCACTAAGGGGCAGTTGAACATCTGACATGGCAGTGGAAGTGGTGGTGGTACAATTGATGAATTGTTTTACAATGCAAGAGCTGTTCCTAATCCACGATCCTGAATTATCACATTGCCGGACACCAAGCAGATTCGGATTGGCAGAATACTGAGCAAGGATGGTCATGAAAAAGTTAGTGAAGCCTGGGCAAAGTGGTGTCATGCCAGTGATATTGCCGGAACAAAAGTTCTACGTCCCTATATTCAAGGACCAAGGAAGCTAACAGAGGACCTTGTTGGGGGTGTCTATTCCTCAAGGGTGTGTTATTGACGGATCCCACTAAGTAATTGGAGGGCTATGTGCCTATGTGCAGCAACTGAAGAAAGATTGAAGTCATTTTATTGTTACCACGATGTGGGATTCCAGATTCATGTACATAACCTACCACTTCATCATCGACTTGATGATTTATTGCACTGAGCGTTTGTTTTTCCATAAGTCAGTCAATGCAATCATGAATCAGTCAAATTCAGAATGCTTAGTTTATATATGATCAGATTAAAGGTCCTTGTTAACGATACTCGTCATAATTTGGTCATACAAATGATCAGATCAGAGGCAACAGATTTAACAACAAGAAAGCTAGTAAGTCAGCGTGCAGCGTCATTGTTTAGCAGTCATTTGTGCTGACACTGCCAACCTTATGTGAGAGGACATAGGTCCATTCCGACTGATTGAGAACAAAGACTCCAGTCTCAGCAGTCCAATTCCATTCATAGCCTTCCTAATTTAACTAGTGTCTCAAGCATTCATATACCTCCCATCAAGAACACATTACTTCTAAAGTCGCCCAACTCCTTATCTCTAAAGATACTAATGTTCCATAAAGAATAGTCCCTCGCAGGCCAAAAGTGATCAAGAGACCATAAGTTAATTCCATCTATGTTTGATACAGTTACAAGTGTTGAACCGTTGTCAGGGCTAAAGAAAAAGAGAGATTACCAGACGTGGCGTCCATCCCCGGAGGTGTCAATGACGGTGACAGTGTCCGCCTCTAGCTGCTCCTTGATCTGCCAAGAAAGGGTAACATGTAAGCAACGGATTTTACATCTTGGAAAGTTCATCCCCTTGGCTTGTCGAGAAAGAAAGATTGTTACGGGGACACGGGTTACGAGGAGTACGTACCTTGGTCTCAAGCGACTGAGCAACGGGGGATTCGTTAGCCCCCGGCGGTCCCGGGGCCGACGCCCATGCCGAGAATCCCCTGGTTCGGGTGGTGCTAGAAAGAGGGGAAGGGGACCAGGTCGTGAACCTAGCAGTGGCAGAGGAGGAAGAGGAGAGGGGAGAGAGGGCTGCGGCCGGGTGACGGCGGATAGCATAGGAAGCGGAGGAAGAGGCGAGGCGGCGGAGTAGCATGGAGGTGAGAGAGCAGGGGGCGGCGGCGGACCTCATCAGCAGCATCGTCGGAGAGAGAGAAAGAGAGTTAGAGAGGTCCGCACAGATTTTTAGAAATGTTGCCTGGTTCTGTGTTGCCCGACGCCTGTATCGAGCCGGTCCCGGCCGGGCACGGCCTGGCCCGGGCCCTGAAGCCCGATGACTATAACCGGGCCCTGGCGGGCTGGCTCGGTCCCATTAAGCCTGACGGGCCCAGCGAAGCACCCCTCAGCATATGGGCCAACTGTAGAAAATTTAAAAAACTTGAGTTGGGCCACAAGATCGGTTGGGCTAAACGGACATAGCCAGGCCGGCACGCAGGGCTGAGGGTAGAGGCAAAAGCGCAGCACAGACCAGGCCGGGCCGGGCAAGTCTCAAGCCTGGGACCGAGTTTCCAACACACCGGGAAAAGCCCGATCCGTTCGCCAGCTTTAATTGCCTAGCTCTCTACGGTTCTAAGAGAAACCCTAGCCGCCGTTGTCTTCGAAGAAATTTCAATCTCCAGCGGTTTCTCTCGTCTCTCATGGCCGATCTGACTTTAAGAGACGAGGGAAACCATGGATCAATGTCTGGTATCAAGTTTTGTTATCTTCTTTTGTTAGGTTTTTGTGTGCTTCTCGGTGGCGTCTTGGCGATGGAGATGCCGTCGTCTAGAAGATTAGTGTTCTAGCTCTTTCATCGTTCTGGTGTAGGCATTGCAACCTATGCCATGGAGTTAGTGATTCTCACGACACGTCTTTTCGGGTTGCTGGTCTTTTTCCTTGTGGATTCATCGACGGAGAAGCAGTTTTACAGCTTGTCTTGCAAAAAGTATTATCCCGGCCATGGTACGTTCAATGATCTTAGGTACTCACCGTTTGAGGTGGGCGGCTCATGCGGCTTTTCAAAACCTCTCAGATTAATTCAGCTTGTGCAAATATGGTATTTTACAATTTTGTCAACAAATACGTGGAGAAGTATTGAGATTCGAAGGATGGATCAAGAGAAGTTTACTTCGAAGTACTACAATGAAACTTTTAGTTTTGTTGAGTATCGTTGTTATTTCTGTTAGTTTGTGTATCGATTTTTTGTACTTTGTCTTTTAAATCAATAAAGCCAGATCGTTGCTTAAAAAAAATTGCCTAGCTCTCTTCTTCAGCGGGCATTTTAACTTTGGCCAATCAATTCCGCAACCCAAGTAGTCTCTCCGTGGTCTCAAGCTTAAAACAGCCTGTTACGTTTTGCGGCACCAAAGTGCTTCGCATGTTCCATTTGTTTCTAAATATATGTACATTTGATATTGTCTTAAGTCAAATTTTATCAATTTTGACCGAACACATAGGCGACACCAAACTAATAAACTAGTATCATTAGTACTACTATTAACATTTTTAAATAGTATTTGTTTGGTATTACATACTTCCTCCATTTCACAAAGATTGGTACGCACGCATTTCAAAATTTTGCTTTGACCAATAATTAGACTAATGATTTGAGGCTCATGTGTTACAAAAATTATATCATTAGATTCGTATTTTAAAAACCTTTCCAACGATATAAAATTTGTAACATATAATCTATATACAATTGGTCTAAACGTTGGTCAAAGTTCGATCTCGAAAAGCGTGGACGCCATTTTTTGTGAAATGGAGGAAGTATGTTGGTATTTTTATCTATATAAAGTTGGTCAAAATTAACGATGTTTGACTTAATATAAGTCTAAATATACAGATATTTAGAAACGGACCGAGTACACCTCAAAAAAGCGTTTTGTTGTCCTATACATGTACGACCTGGCGTGGCTAGGGTTGTGCTGTCTGAGTCTCCCTGGTAATATTTGTTTTGGAAGAAAATCAAATGTGCAGATGTGGATTGGGATTGAACGATAACGTGCGTCGTACAGATATAAATGTCGTGCGTGTAGCACTATTGTTTACGACCCTTATATGAGTATTTGTTACGTCCTCTCTAAATCCCTAAAAAAACATTCTCTCTTAAAAAATGAGTATTTCTTACAGAGTTTCTGATTCTCAAAAATGAAAATCTTAAGTAAAGACTTGATTAGACAGTTGTTACAGGACACTGTAACGAAGTAGTATAAAAAGAAAATGGAAATGCTGACTTTCAAAAATAAAATAAAATACCGGGACGCTGTTGAAGAGTATAGTACTGAGAAACAACTGCCGTGGAGTCACCGACATGTGGATCCGACCCGGTACTCAGCTACAAGTGTTTTGCTTTGCA
This sequence comes from Brachypodium distachyon, assembly GCF_000005505.3. Taxonomy (NCBI): domain Eukaryota; kingdom Viridiplantae; phylum Streptophyta; class Magnoliopsida; order Poales; family Poaceae; genus Brachypodium; species Brachypodium distachyon. Next base: position 38,976,133 of record NC_016131.3, on the reverse strand, counting down.
GGCAGGACGGCAGGAGTGCACGGCTCTCCAGCGCCCCTGACATGCAGCACTCTCGCTACACCACCGTTGTTTGCAATTGCAGGAGGAGGAGGAGCACACCTGAAACCTGCTGCATACTGCCGCGACAGGCCGTCTTTCACCGACCCCGCCGGCGCTAGCTTGATCTCGAAAGCGTCTTCATCATCATGGTGGACCGTGGCGCGGGAGCTCGGCAGGGGCCACATCACCGCTCCCAAACCCTTCTCGGCAGCACCATCTGCACTACTACTCTGCTGCTGCTTCTCGGCAAAGGACTTTGTGGATGCCCGGCCACCCAGCCGGCCGGCAATGCACGCGGAGATCGCGAGGAAAGAGATGACGGCCAGCACCACCAGGACCGGCCCGAAGGAGCCTCCGCCTTCGTCGTCTGCCCCCGGCAGCTTGTTGCCGGCGTGCTGGACGGAGCCGTAGGAAGGATAGTAGCCGCTGCCGCTGCTGTACGGCGTTAGCTGGCTCAAAGAAGCCATTGATTTTCGTCTCTTTCTTCTTGGATCACTACCAACGAGTCTCGGGTTGCAAAGCAAACTACTCAGCCTCTGCTTCTTGTGGCAATTTTTTATGGCTTTTTATGCAGTCAGCAGAGTGTGGAGCTAAAGTTGTCCATGTGACACTCTGCTTTCCCCGTTTTTAATTTGTGTCTCTTTTGTTGCCGAGTATCTTTGAATGCTTTGGGGATGCGAGAAAAAGAAAAGATCGTATTTTATGTGTGTTCTTCCATGGATCTCGTCTAGCAGTGTTTAACACTTTTGTTTATTCATGCATGTGGGAACGTAGCTTTGATTTTGTCGATCTACTCCCTCCGATATATAAAAAATATTGCACACTTAATACAAAATGTGTACTAATTTAATACAAAATAGACGACACTTTATTTTTTATGGGTCGGAGAGAGTAGAATTTTTTCGCTGACCGGTCTTAAATCCTCGCCTAGTCGCCTGCACGGTAAGGTACCACAATTAAGAATTAAGGTCACATCGCAACGTCGTTTTAAGAAATGAGGCATCATTCCATCTCTCATGACTCATGGGATATGGATGTGTTTTCGTTAATCAGTTTCGCCTTTTCATGAACTCAAGCCGACCTTCATTTCCTTCTCAGTCCTCAAGGAGTTGAAATGACAAACAGCGACATCCATGTGCACGCACGAAGTAGCTAGCCGCATGTACGAGCTCGCGAGAGCTGTTGTATACATGGAAAATCAAAGAGGAAAATAGCATCTTTGTTCCATAAACTTGGTAGGTAGAAACACTTAGTTCATAAACTTGCAAATCGTGCGTATGCACCCTTAAACTTGATAGGTGCAAACACTTTACCCTTTCAGTCCCAATTGTGTTTTAGAGATCAAATCTGCCATGAGGCAACTGGCATGGCAATTAGGAATGTTCAAACTTCAAAAGGTATGTTGTTGCTCTAAAACCAAATAACTTCCTTGCGAGAAAAAAATCTAAATGACTTCCTAAAGTTTCTTTCATTTTTTTCCCGAGGTTCAAGCCTCCTTCCATTTTTATTTGGGAAAATTGAGAAAAAATTAGGAGCTGCTTAGAAAATTCTAGAGATGCAAGTTTGCTAGAAATTCCCGTCAGAACTCCCCTAATAGCCATCAGCCACCACGCGGCACATTCAAGCTCTAAAATGTGATTTGGACTGAAAACGTTCTTGCTTGCCACGTTTAGAATGTCGAATGCACGATTTACAAGTTAATGGACTAAACTGTTCTCATGTGCCAAGTTTGTGGATTCCACATCATTTCACTCGCATCAGTTCAATAAATTATTGTAACGTGTCAATTATTGTGAACCAGCATAATGCCATTGAAGTGATTATCTTTGGGGGACAAAAATACCGAGTATGAGATTTGAGAAATAAATGCTACAATAAGAGCCACCATCACAACAAACATTGTACATCTTTTGATACATTTCAGAAATTATTTTGCTAAGGCTCAGTACGTCTGAGAAATATCTTTTTCTCGGTCGATTATGTTTGCCCGTGATTTGAAATGTGATTTAGTCTGTGATATAATACGTGCTTTCCTTGCGTACAATGGTTGTCTATCTGTTTGCCCGAGCAGGGCACCTGAAGTGGATGGGACTAGCTTTGGCTTATGACGTTTTTGTGGGCTGGTTCGGGCCTGTTTTCTACTATGTGTTTATGGGCTTTTCTTATTTGTGTTGAGTGTGGAATCCTTGAGCCGTGAAATTGTGTATTTTTTTTGTCTTGCATGGTTACATTTGTGGTCTTCTTTTTTTATATCTACCATAGATGTTGTATATTTTTTTGTTGTGGGTAGACTATTTTTTGGATACATACACATTTTGTGCAAGACTAGATTTTGTTTTGAGACCATTTAATGCAATTCTCAGTTGATATACAGGGGTCTATAGGTTTTCTTTTGGGACCATCTAATTCAATTCTCAGTCAGTATACATGGGTTCTATAGTAGCCATCCAATTTTTTCTGTTGCACTATAATTTTTATATTAGGGGGATCGATGGGGGACTCAACGCACGCACCAACTGAGAATATTGACGAGTCTGACGTAGAGGCTCGTTGACTGAGCAACAACAATTTCTCAGTCGATTGAGAAATTGATCATATGGTTTATTTGAAAATGCACCTTACCGTGTTGCACCATTTGGTTTCCGTGGTGCATTGAAATAGCACAACAAGTTCTATGGACCATTACGGGTGCTAGCACATGTGGGAAGCGTTGCTTATCATTTGCTGCTACCTAATGGAGTTAAGATAGAAGCAATTAGGTCCAAAAAGCAGTGCCATGTCCTAAGATTCGAAATGCTCCTGCTCTTGTGTTGGACACTCGTCAGATTTCTCGCTACAATATGTCAATCGTGCAATGGGAGAACTTATCACTAGAGGAGGCTGCATGGGAAGATGCTGATTTCAGAAAGGAGTTTTCAGGTTTCTTTCGCACTACGGGTTAAGAGTGGTTCGGTGATCATCGTGTTCCTGGAGGACAAGTGACATCATTTGGAGGGGGCATTCTTAGACTCCGAGTGTCGTCCGATAGTGAAGTATACAAGTGAACCGGTATTTTCTTTAGACGAGCAATGACTGGGATTGATCATGACGAAGCCACTTGCTCCAACGACGCAAATGTTTGTCCTTTTACCATTTACTATTTACTTTTACCCCGTTGTCGTTATTGTGCTTATTTTTACCGTTCTCTGTAAGTCAAGCTACCGTGCTGTGTAATCTCGATCGTTATCATTGCTAAACAATATATACAATATAATAAATCGGAAACACATGAGGAAATCAGTATGACGAAGTTATGATGCTGCTGCATTTATTCCCTTCCGTACGAGCTCCCAACCCAACCCGTCCAAGCACATGTCTCATGCCCAGCATCAAGCACGTCATACGGCTGCCGGCTGCACATCTCATCTTCCTTCGAAACATGCACACATCTGGCTTTACAATTTTTGCGGCTCGTTCTAAAACGATATCTCACATCTTGATTCATCCTTCTTGTGTGGCTACAGTCCGCTAAACATACTTTTTACTCTCTCCATCACATATCAAGTGGCACAAATTTGTCTATAAATGAACGTATTTATATACTAAAATACGTCTACATGTATATAATATTTCGACACTTGATATGAGACGAAGGGAATATATGATATGTTGTATAGATGTCTCGAGAATCTTGCATCGTAAAAGTGGGATCTTGGATATTGTTTTTTACGAGTCAGAAAGAGAAAATTGATGCAGCTGAAACCCTCAGACGCAAGTCGACCGTTCTGAAACTCTGTTAGAGCATGCGCGGCGTTGGTCAACAACTGATGCTAGAAGCTGGAACCGCTTCTTGCCCTTGAAACATTGGGTCGTTAAGAAATTTTTCCTAGAATCGAATCAACTACTTGCACCGATTTAGTAGATAGTTGACCTCGTAGGTCTCTAGATGGCACCCGCAGGGTATGGGCACGGGTATTGGCTCCCCATACCCGTACCCGTCGTCTGTGAGCTGACCCGTTACCCGTACCCATACCCGTGACCGGGTACAACTTTTGCCCATACCCGTGACCCGTCAGGGTAGACGGGTACCCGCGGGTAAAAATATCCGTTTAATTTTTTGATCACATAGTTATAAATAACATTACATTTGACATAAACAATATCATATTTGCTAAAAACAGTAACATAAACAACAACATATATGCTAAAAACAGCGCCACTGGATCCGCCGCCGCCTGGGTGTGGCCTCCTGGAACGGAAACGGGGAGAGTCAAGACTGAGAGTAGAGATCGAGAGAAGGCTAGTAGAGGAGGTTAGGGTTCGTGATTGGCCCAACAGACCGAGACGACCCATCAAATATTGTGTCCAGCAAGGCCCAGTTACCATCACCATCGATTCTGTGGAAAAAAACAAGCATCGGCAATGTTCAGAGATTCAAGAGGACCCACTTGTCAACACGGGTACATGGGTATAAGGGTATGGGTATCACCTCCCCATACCCGTACCCGTCATACCCGCCGGGTACACCATTTTCCCCATTTACATACCCATGGGTAAAATTTTGGCCCATACCCGTACTCTAATGGGTTTTTACCTGCCGGGTAAACGGGTAATGGGTACCCATTGCCATCTTGACGTAGGTCCCACCCCGAGCCCCTCCTTCCTCCTCCATCTCCCTGTTACTCCAGCCCTTCGCCGTGGAGTGCCTCGGCATCATCGCATCCAGATCCAGGTGGCGGGAGACGAGGGAGCAACGGCTAGAGAGGACGTCGGGGAGGAGAACGGAAGGAGAAGACACGGGCCCCGTCGCCGCCTGCTTGAGGGTCGTCGCCGGCACGTGGAGGCACAGATGCTTGGAGGCACAGGCGCAAGTCCGGACGCCAAATCCGGCCAACCCAGATCCGCACGCGTGAGTCCGCCGTTGCCGGAAAAGCTGGCGAAGTGGCAGATCTGGAGGGCGCGTTGAATTTACTGCCGGAGATGGACGGTCGTTGGAGTAGAGGAGGAGGAGCAGTCTCGCAGGAGGAAGAGGATACGAGAGGGAGAAAGACTTTGGTGGGGAAAGTTCTGATCAGTGGGGCCATATGCAGATGCTAAGAATGGAACACATTGCAACAGTTTTTGTTTTTGAAACGTCGGTGCTTGTGTTAGGTTATTAGCACCGGTACATTGTACATGCATTTAGAGTAAGAGCAACGTTGGTCAACAAGCATAGCTAAGAGAAAAAAGTAGTACTAGCACTGCTTCTATGCACTGCACTGGTGCTAGCTAAGAAATGTTTCGAGGAATCGATTCCAGTACTTGCTTTGCTTCTAACTTGTGTTGATTTTGATGGGACCAGCAAGAGAGACACAGAAGGTTGGATAAAAATCACATGATTCTATTTTTTTTCATTTGGTCTCCATAAGTGAGAGGTACGATTGGAGCAGTTTTTCTTTCCTAGCAGCCCTTGCTTGAAAATTTTCTAGCGAACCCCACGTTGCTCGTGCTCTCAACGGGGCTTGGGCTCTGAATATGATTCCTAGCTGTAGCGGTCCGTTTACTGTAGTAAGAAAATCGTACTCTACAAACGTCGTAACTTTGCTAAAAATAAAATAAAATACAAACGTCGTAACGTATAGCAGCTTCCCCATTTCCCCTTTGCTCTGGATCCCGGATCTGACACCGAGCCGCCGCCGACCGCCCCATACCCCTGGCTCGTCTTCCTCGTCGCGCACGACTGACCCCAGTAACGCAAGCGCCGCCGCCGCTGCCGGTTGATCTCCCCTTCGTTAATTCGTTTCTCTCGCTCCCGACCGTTTCTCCTCCCCAAACCACCCCACGAACCGATTCTGCCCTTTAGCTCTCCGTTTCATCTCCTTGATCTCCCCAATTCGTAACTGAGGCAAAAATCAAGGTAGGGCGGCCGCCCTACTGGGTCCTCCGCCATTGGCCTGTGAGGGGAGTCTGCAGAAGCCATGGCTGCGGCTGAGGAGAACAGCTCGCTGTTCTTGATATTCATCCTGACCATGATCGCGCTGCCGCTGGTGCCGTACACGATCATGCGGCTGTGCCACGCCGCTACCGCCAAGGCCAAGACCATCCACTGTCGCTGCTCCGGTTGCCACCGCTCCGGCAAGTACCGCAAGTCGATCTACAAGAAGGTGTGTGGGTGGGTTGCGGCTGTTTATCTTCAGACGCTGGTAGTAGAGTTTTAGCACTGCCGCTTTATGGTTGTGTTCTGACTGTTTGCCTTGCAGATATCAAACTTCTCGACGTGGAGCAATCTGACCATTTTGCTTCTCTGGATCGTTGTGATATTCCTCGTTTACTACATCAAACTCATCAGCCGTGAGGTATGGTAACCTCCGGCTGTTATGCCTTCTCCAAGGAGTTGACTGAAATTCTTCTCTGACGTGAACTAGATACAGAAGGATTGAATACCTATTCATGTTTTCTTGTTGATTACGTTACCTAGAATAGTTCTCATCGGTATGTCGCTGTACTGAAGCAATTTAACAGCCCAAAAGTACATAACTAAATATTCATCTTTACCATATCAGAGCAGCCACCACGATGCTCATGTTTTGTTACTTCTGCATAACACCAAGAAGCTTTTTTTAATTAAGAGCAGCAAACCCAACGAATTTGTTAGGATACTAGAGAGGCTAGCATGCCTTAGTTGCTGTTCAGTTTCCCTTATAATCTTCTGAAGCCTCATTCATGTGTCACTCCCTTGAAAATTGTCAGAACAATGATGTATGCAGAAACCTTTTGGTAATCTTAATATTGTAGACTTCAGGACTAGCTAATATGTTACTTTTCCTGGCATTGGTTCATTCCAGTTAGCTTTTTCAAAGTCACGGTCATTCATGGCAATGCATCTTTGTGTTAATAATAAATCTGCAAGTTAATCGAGGATATTATATGTTTAATGCTCTATATGAACCATGAAGGCATTTTTCTTGAAATTTCACCAAGGTAAGATCCCAATAATTGATTTATGATTTTGGATTTCCTAGGTCCAAGTATTTGAGCCATACAGCATTCTTGGACTGGAACCAGGGGCGTCTGAGTCTGATATAAAGAAATCGTACAGGAGGCTTTCTATTCAATACCACCCTGATAAAAATCCTGATCCTGGTAAAATGTGTTTCTCACTATTTTGTAATTATTAATTCTTTTACTGTTGTTATTTAAAAGCTTATTTGTGGTATTTTTTGCCCGTCACCTTCCCAGAGGCCCACACTTATTTTGTTGAATCCATATCCAAGGCGTATCAGGCATTAACCGATCCTACATCTCGTGATAATTATGAGAAGTATGGTCATCCAGATGGGCGTCAGGTAATGTGTACACTAGTCATTCATAACATAGCAGAAAACTAAACCTTTTCAGCAGCTTCTGAAGCTTACATGAATATTCTGTTATATGTGTATTAGGGGTTCCAAATGGGGATTGCTTTGCCCAAGTTCTTGTTGAATATGGATGGTGCATCTGGTGGGATAATGCTTTTAGGAATAGTGGGGCTTTGCATCCTCTGCCCGTTGATGATAGCAGTTATTTATTTGTCAAGGTCATCGAAGTATACTGGAAATTATGTCATGCATCAAACTCTGTCCACTTATTACTATTTTATGAAGCCATCTCTAGCTCCGAGGTATGAACATACAAACATCTCATTATTTGTCCATCTGGATTTTCCATCTTTTTGAGCTTTGCTGATTGGCTTCATGATATGATATGTTGACTAAATATATCTTATTGTGAAAGTTAAAACACTCGTCCATCCAGATAATTAGACATGGGACATTGCAGATCTTATTGTTGACGTGAATACACTTCTTTTATCATTTGATGTCTCAATGCCAAGCATGAGACTAGTGCCATGAGCAACTGCCTGTGAGCAGCATTAGAGAATAAACATCGTGCTGAACATCTCATTGTGATTTGTTATTCTTGCTTTATAATCCAGCAATCAAGACATATTTTTTTTGCCTTTCTGACTACACATCTCATATTGATACTGATGTTTTTTAGTTATTGATTTTAGGACAAAATAACACTATGTGCGCTGCACCACACTAAATCAATGAATAATTTTTTTTGACCCGAAAAACAGCAGGAGAGGCTCATACTGCATATATTTGATAATCACCAAAAATGTTACAACATATTTACAAGCTTCAAAACGAAGCAAAAGAGAAAAGGAGAGCCAAAAGGCTCAAGAAAAGATCACAGGGAAGCAAGGATATTAGCTAGTTGGGATTTTTTCCATTTTTCATGATAAGATTTATAGTTGGGAGAACTCTGTTGACAATAATTAGGGAAAATACTTAATATTTTATAGAGCATGTTTTGCTGCTACTTAGCAAAATATGTAGTCTAATAGATTTTTTGTGTAAGTAACCTGTATAAATGCCAATTGGACCCAATGTCTGCAACCTTCCTCTTTGGTTCACAGTCCTCTTCTGTTATGGATTATGGGTTCTAAATTTATCTATTAACCCTAGAAATCATTATTCCCGTTTACCATTTGATCAATGGAACTATCGGTTGCATGTTTCAGCAAAGTAATGGATGTCTTCATCAAGGCTGCAGAATATATGGAGATGCCAGTACGGCGCAGTGATGATGAGCCCCTCCAGAAATTGTTCGTAGCCGTTAGAAGCGAGTTAAATTTAGATTTAAAGAATATCAGAACAGAACAAGCCAAGTTCTGGAAGCAGCATCCATCACTAGTAAAGGTTGGTCTTTAGTACGACCTGCATGTCATGGTACTAACTGATATTTATGATATGATGATTCTTCTTCAAGCTCAACTTTTCTTATTTTCAGACGGAACTCTTGATTCAGGCTCATCTTACTCGAGAGGCATTTGCTTTGACACCAGCATTAGCAAAAGATTACAAACACATGCTTGAACTTGCACCTCGTCTTCTGGAAGAGCTAGTTAAGGTACTTGATTTGTGAATTTCTGTCCTTATTAATTGTGAAGTTGCACATGCTTTTTTCCTTACGATGTCTCCTTTTCTGTGCTATTGAGGAAGCTGTTACAATTTATAGCAAACATAAACACATATCCTAGCTCCAGAGTCCAGACCAGTTTATGTGGGTTTTGCATTGCTGCAGTATACTTGTTTTATTTAGCGACTCTTATTTAGAGACTGGCTATCTGAGCAAGTGAGCTATTCAAAGTTATTTTCAGGATTAGTAAATTGTCACAATTTATCGTAGTAATTTGTCCATGAAATGGTAGTAAAATTAATACAACACAGGTAGATGACCTGGCATGGTAGGATTTATGCATAATTTAGTCCTCAACTTGGTTTGTCATAAATTGGCCTTAGTTCAAACATTTATAAATGGTTATGTGCTTATGGCCGTAAGGGTTTGTTGTTGGTTTTGCCTGTCAGGTTACTCCGCCTACAGTATGACACCACATAATCTTTGTGCGGGATGATAGATTAATAGCTCTTGTTAAGTTTCAAAATGTGGAGCTTACATTAGTTGTTACTGACTAGGTCCAATGAACAAAATACATACTCCCTCCTTCCCATATTATAAGGCATATGGTTTTTGTCTTAAGTCAAACTTTCTAAAGTTCGACCAAATTTATAGGAAAAAGTATCAACATCTATAATACAAAAATAAATATATTATGGAAATATATTTCATGCTTGATCTAATGATATTGGTTTGGTGTTCCATAAGTTGATAGTTTTTCCTATAAACTTGGTCAAACTTTAAAAAGTTTGACTTGGGACAAAAACCATATGCCTTAGATGAAAAGGACTAAGGTGGGAGTATTAACTAACACACAATTGTGGCTCAGTAATTTTATTTCACAGCAATAGGCATGTGTAAACTGTAAACAGGTGCTTGAGCTGTTTGTGCGTTATGTAGACCGTGGCCTTGTGGATGTGCAGTATGGCAGACAGATTTTTTGTCTGGTTTATGCAATTACTTAGACTATCGCTTGATCATCGTAGTGTGAGAAGCAATGCCATGCCTTTTCTTAATCTTGTGGTGCTGAAACATTTTTTGCACGTAAAGATCATTGTGTTTGAGGTCAGATGCATCACATGTCTGATTTAGTCAACTTTGCTGGAGCTGCAAGTTTTTATTTGATATATAACCATATCCTTGAAACCCTAGTGCTGCTATTTCTTGTAAGGGATATTTTTTCTTTGGTATCTCAATATGAATATTTGAATGGATACAAATACATGTTGTAATTTCCTTTTTTCCCTTCACTTTTGATCTAGCATAGTTTTTTTGCAAAATATTAGATGCCTCATAATTTAATACACTTGTTGGCCTGCAGATTGCACTTCTACCAAGGAGCCCCCATGGTTTTGGATGGCTCAGACCTGCAATTGGTGTAGTTGAGCTTTCTCAAAGTATCATCCAGGTATTTTCAATTTCTCCATTTGCATTTACTTCAGCTAACTTGTGGTGGATCAGTTCATGTTTCGTGTGATGTTTATATATCATTGTTCAAGAAATCGGTAATCGGTAACTGCTCGGTTGGGTAGGGATTAGAGATTAATCGGTTATCGGACCGATTAATCGGTTTAAACTGTCGACCATTATACTATATAGTATATATAATTATATATTGGGCTACTTGCCGCATCAGAACCTTGGGAAGGTGCAGCCATCTAAAACAAATCAAGAGAAGCAAAGGCATCAGTGAAAACGGATGGGAGCAGCAGCAGCTTGGGAGGAAGCAAAGGCATCAGTGAAGCTCTTCAAGGCTTTGAGCAGGGGCTGGCTGGCGGATTACAACCGATTAATTGGCTTGGGCGATTAACTGCGGTGATAAGTGTTAATCTGCACGGTGGCCTGCCGATCAGCGATTAATCGGCCGATTAATCGCTGAATCGGCCGATTTCTTGAACAATGTTATATATTCTGGTCAGTGTTTTCAAACATAGATTAACATTGTGTGGCTAAGATGTTCTAGAACTGTAGATTCATGTGCTTTCTCAAAGTAAACACATCCTCCATCCTGTTGATAATTAGCTGATGAAATATTTTCTGCTAAGATGTACCACCTGTTATTTTTAACCTTGGAGTTCTAGTTATCATTGTTTATCAAAATCTTATCCATTAAATGGATGTGCATTCAGTGATTTTTTTATTTTGAATTCTGATTTGGTCAATGTTGAAGCATCATATGCTTCACTAAATTCACAAACTGATTCCCTCAGTTAATGTGTACTTGTTCATGGGCAGCCCGGCCCATTAACCTGGTCCAGGAACCCGGGCCTGACTGATTTGGGCTTGCTCCAGGCCTCAGGCCTCAGTTTGCAGCCTGAACGCTTGGGCATTTGCCATAGGCAGCCAATTAAGCAGGCAGGTCGCCTAGGCAGAGCTGGAGGCAGCTACGGTCACAGGGGAGGAGAGGAAGTGGCGGGGAGGAGAGAAAGCAGTCGATATCGTTGCAGCATCTTCATTACCAGTGGTCTGTTGTCGCTGGGAGATGTCGTTTCTACCACAGCCAGAGCTGCTGCTATTTTGCTAGCTGTCCTATGTGACTGTGGCTGGGAATGGGATCGAGGGTGCAGTAACCCTAAGAGTGCAGCAGCTGGTGGGCCAAACGGGCCATATTGCATTGCTGGGCACTACTTCTTTTTGAGCCCAATAAATTATTTTTTGAGCCCAAGGGCCCTACTTCTCTATCTTTCTCCCCTCCGTTTTCTCTTTAAGGACTGTTACTGCCGCAAATAATCTGACTACCTAAGCACGATTAAGCTACGCGTCCAAGGCGAAATGAAAACTCATCACAATGTGGTATTTTACAATGATTGATAGTGTGCACACTTACGTTCAATCAACGGTAGTTCTCAATGGCAGATCATTCGCGAGTCGAACTTGCTCTCTTGCCACGCCTTTTACTAACGAACTCGAGTCGGACTCATTCACTGTTGACTTTTTTGAGGATCGTTCGTTCTTCAAGAGCCAGTCTGAATTGATCTTGTAACAGATCTGCATTTGTTCTTTTGCGCACTCTGTATTAGTGCACTACATTGTGTATCAGTCCCTCTTATCATGGCATTCAGCTGCATTTATTGCCATCTAAAGAAGGGTTTGTCAGTTGTCGTCTTGAAAGTAGAGTTGTATTCATTTTACACTTTCAAACGCTTTCGTCTTGACATTTGCTTACAGTTTATAAGTTCTTTTATCACCATTGATGATAATGTAAATATTTGAACACGTAATTTAGGCTGTTCCTCTCAGTGCTCGAAAAGCTGGTGGAGGTAATTCAGAAGGAATAGCACCTTTCTTGCAGCTGCCACATTTTACTGAAGCGACGGTCAAAAAAATTGCTCGCAAGGTATTTCCATCAGGCCTTACAATATGAAAAGTAATAAAGTGAACAAATATACATGGAAAACTAATAGCATGTCTGAGAAATGATTTATCCTTTGGAGCATAACAACTTATTCCTTTTCTAACTGCAGAAAATTCGGGCATTCCAAGAACTTTGCGATATGTCTGAGGGGGATCGTGCTGCACTGCTGACACAAGTAGCTGGCCTTTCTGAAGAAGAAGCTCGGGATGTAGAGCTTGTACTGGAGATGGTTCCTACTATTGAGGTGGATATTAGATGCGAGACTGAAGGAGAAGAGGGCATACAAGAGGGTGATGTTGTGACAATGTATGCTTGGGTCTCGCTTCAGCGTCGCAGCGGCCTAACTGCTGCTCTTCCCCATGCTCCTTTCTTCCCATTCCACAGGGAAGAGAATTTCTGGTTGCTTCTAGCAGACACTGCTTCGAACAACGTTTGGTTATCCCAGAAAGTCAGCTTCATGGACGAGGCTACAGCTATAACTGCAGCATCAAAAGCTATACAAGACACCCAGGAAGCACTGGGTGCAAGCCCCAAGGAAGTAGGAACTGCAGTCAGAGAGGCAGTTGACAGAGTGAAGAAAGGCAGTAGGTTGGTAATGGGCAAGTTTCAAGCCCCAGCTGAGGGCAATCACAACCTGACTTCCTTCTGCTTGTGTGACACATGGATTGGCTGCGACAGCAAGACTAACTTTAAGCTGAAGGTTCTGAAGCGCAGCCGCGCTGGAACAAGGGCACATGTGCCTGAAGAAGGGCCGGTAACAGAGGACGGCATTGAGGAGGAAGAGGAGGACGAAGAAGAGGAGTATGACGATTACGAGAGCGAATACAGTGATGATGAGGAAGAAGAAAAGAACAAGGGAAAGGGTAAGGTTGCAAATGGAGCAGCCCATCGAAGAGCAAACTCTGATATAGATTCGGGCAGCGATGATTGATACAATACCCCGTGTAGAAGCTTAACACCCATGTTTTTGCCCTTTGTGCCTGGTGAAACATAAAGTATCCACGGCGTCGACTTATAGAGCAAGAACAGGGAGTAACAGTTAGTACTTGACCTTCCATTTTTATTTTATTATTCATTTAAATTAAGAAAATGGCAAATTGGATCGCCGGGATTTTAATGCTTCGGACCAAATGGAGTTGGAGTAGTTACAGTTTACTTTGGAAACATATCAAAAGAAAAAAAAAAGTTGGTTCCCGGGTTTTACCTGGTTGTGCCCCAAGCCCCCAACCAGGGGTGGGCATATTAACCGAAAACCGATTCACCGAACCGAATAAACCGGAACCGAAGCCGAATTCACCGAAACCGAAATGTTTGGTTACACATTCGGTTGCCAACTGTGGAAAATCGAACTAAGTTTGGTCAATTCGGGTATATGCCTCGGGTGACTGAATTAACCGAGACACCAACATATCTTTGTTTAGTGTCTATCATAGGATTGAAGGCTGCTCCTAGCATGCCAACGCAAGTCCTTATTTCTAATTTTTTGTTTAATGTCTATGATATGCAGTGTTCAATTCTAATTTGCCATTTTCTTTTCTGACCGATGAAAGCTTTGATTGAATATGTCGTCCGAGCCTGCTGAGTGCTGTGTCCTGACAGCCTGACAGCCTTTTACAAGTACAGGAACAGAAAAAAGTACAAACTGCTGTTGATTGTAGTGCACTAGTACTGAATTGGTGTCATGAGCAGTACAGATGTTCGGTCATGTTCGGTGAGATCGGGGCACCGAACCGAATTAGTGGGTGACCGAAAGCCTCGGTTAGCATGTTCCGTAACCGATCGGTGCTTATTCCCTGAAAACCGAAATTTTCTAAACACCGAAGCACCGAACCGATCGGTTCGGTGAAACCGAATGCCCAGCCCTCCCCCCAACGTAAAGCGAGATGACAGTTCGAATATTTGCTCCCCTAGGTAGGCTAGGTTTCCTGTGACGGACGAAGAGGATTGGCCTGCGCAATCTTGAGGACTGACGCGCGTGTCCTTTGAGTACCGCAGTGCCATTTTCTGGCTGGTACAATATCAATTTTTAATACCAAGTCCTTGTACATCAACCCACACGAAAATGAATACATTTTAGCACTAGAAAAGCACGTTAAAGGACATCAAAACAAATCAACTCATCGATGATACAATTAAGTATACCTAAGATCAGTTCGCGAATTTGGTACCTTTCACGAATCCGATTTACTAAAGGCTATGCATCTTCGGTAAGGGATCAGGTGGATCCAGAAAAAGAAATACTTTCTGCACTCACCACCGACTTGCCACCGCGGGCTGGAGGACTGGATCTAGCGGCAAAGAAGAATAGGTCGGCGGGCAGGGACGAGTATGGGGAGGCGAGTAGCATGGCCGCGGCCACCTGGAGATCTTGCGCTCTCCGAGAAAAGAACATTGCGACATAGATGATTCACCGAGCTAAGGTCTTCTTCCTTACTCTCCCCATCCGACCGTCGGAGCGCTGACGCGTGGCGAGTAAGGTTGCGGCGGCGTAGAGAGATGGGGGCGTTCGTGCCAGGAAAGAGACAGAAGGAGAGAGCAGTCAGACTCTGGGCTTGCGGCAGAGAGATAGATGGGGAGAGAGAAACGCTGGGACTAGCCCATTACTAACCAGAGGAAAGAGAGATTAAGCAAAATGGATTGGACACGTGGTTGGTAATTGTGATGGGTGTGGATCCCGTGCGCGGCACCGGGAGGTTTGGCAGAATACGTACGAGGCTAACCGTCTAACCAGTATCTTCAACCTTCCTTCCACACAGCCTAGCGCTAGATCACTGCTCGCTCCATGTTGGCATGCTTTCCAGACACTATGACTACCCCAACCGTCACGGGTGGGTCCAGAAAACAGCCAATGCAGGGGAGTATCATGGGCCAACTGAGTGATTTGGAATTCTGTAATTTAGGCTGAACCCCCTCGTATGCTTCCTCCCAAGCTGTAGCACCCCTAGCATGGGCCCTGGGCCCGCCCCTGCCAACCGTCTCTGTTGGCATCAACTATGCCTCGCCTAGCCTGCTACTAACTGGGCTTAGCCTGGCCCAGCCCCCTAGGCCCCGCATATAAACGGGTTGTGCTGTGCCGGCCCACCAACGCGGAAGGTAGGCCCAGAAAGGGCCGCCAGCATGGCTGCATTTAGCTCGACGGGCCCCATACAAAATACAAAGAAAAATGAAAAAAAGATAGAAAAGTGCTAAATGGACCGGGCTGTGTCGGCCCGTGATGCCGGGGCCCAGGCATGGCCCAAGCTGAGCTGAGCTGTCATGATGGCGAGCTTTTTTTTTAAAGACCGACCTGATGTTGTCTCTGCCTACCCCTATAGTTTGCTGGGGTGGTCCTAATCGGGCCGGTTTATGTCAGATCTAGCTGACTAGCCATGTCATCATTTTTTTGCCAAAATTACCCTCATGGGTGGGCCCAGCTAGTCATATTTGCTATCAATCAGCTGCAATGCCACCATTTAGGTTCCTCGTAACTAATTTGAAGGGTCGTAGTTATGTGAAAAAAGAATCCAAAATTTGTTCTAAGCTTCGCACCCAATTATAGGGGTTCCTTGATATTTACTCATTTTATAGATATGTAAAAATGATTATAAATACACCCAATTGATCTATTTAGTGGAAACTTGAATAGCCGTAGAAAAGAGAGTGAAAACTTGAATACTTCTGATATTACCCAATTGATCTCAAATGGGGTCAGATAAAGGGTGGAACCTTTAATTACTTAAACACATTTTATGAAAAATCCCTGACCTCTAATCACAAGTACCACCTCGATTAAGTGATCAGAGGTTTCACCTTTCATGTGATCTGTTTTACAATATTTATTTACTTTACTACATTTTCTTAAACATAAATTGATTTTATTTTTCTCTCTAATCCTTTTTTCCAATGGCCGCTCAAGTAAAACACGAAATGAGAAGACCCAAGTGGAAAAATGAAAGAGAAAAAGAAGGAGAGGGGAAGGAGATGGGTCCGGACAGGATGGCCGAATAGGATATATAAATAACGAGAAAATGAATGAGATTGGGCCTGGAAGCCCGCCCAACAATAGCTCCTACCCATCTTCTTGGTTCGTGGAAGGTATTATCATAAAGATGCATAAGGAACCATAGCCGCTGAAAACATCAGCCGTCAAAATTGTGATTTTTATTAGATTTGGTATTCTACAATTTTATCACCAGAGACGGTGAGAGATATCAAGACACGGATGACTGCTCTAGTGAATTTGACTTTGTAGAATCTTGACGTAACTTTTAGTTTTATCAAGGATTTTTGCTATCAGTTTTTCAAGTGTTTTAGATCATTTCTACTTCCCCTGTTTTAATAGAAGGCATATTTTGTTTTGTTTGACTTAGGCTTTGACCAACATTTACTCCATGAATATGTAATTATGTGATATAAAATCAATATCATTTTATTCATTTTTAAAAGTACGTACTTATGATTATGGTTCTATTCCCTCCTACCTCATTCTGCCAACCAAAACATCCAGTTCAGTGATAGCAAAGACAGATATGAGTTTTGCCTAGAAGCAAACACCTTTTTTTTTTCATGAAAGGAGGACATGGCCTAGAAGCAGCCACCTAAGACAATTTGATCACGTTACACCAAACGGTGCAATCATGACAGCCAAAAGACCCATGTTAATTTGCTGGGTTTTTTAAATCCACCAGCTACAGACGAAATACATGAAGGGTCCCTCCGGATCCATTTCACATCGATTGAGCGCCCTTTTCCACTTCAGTGTCACATATACCTCCTCCATCGCATCATATTTACCATTAAATCTGGTGAGTGAGCCTAGGTGGAGAGTTAGGGTCAGGACTAAAACCTCGAAACCATACAAGTCACGGTAATCGAGATGTCATTGCAATAAACATCATAGTAATTTCCTCTTTTATTTCGTGAATAACTACCTAAATCACTTTGGTATCAAGGCTGTTGTTGCTGTATTTCTTACATAGATATAGCGTGTGTATGGTCCATTATGCAATAAGCATGGTTTACTTAGGAGCAGTTTAGTAACATATCATGTACGTTCATCGGTTTCAGATCCTTTTCCCAACCAGTCGACGACGAAACTCTCCAAGAGCCCATATGGGGTATAAGTAGCTATAATTTGCATAATTGAAGTATAAAGAGCAGTTGAAGCATCCAACGTGTTCCTGCATCAACGGTGAAAGTTCAGATTGTAAGCATGGTCTCCAAAACGTACCAATAGTCATAGCATGATATTGAAATATAAGTAATACTAGTACAAATGTACAATAGGGTCAACTCTAGGCAAGGATCATCGTAGGGTTAATGCCTGAAAAGTTGTTCTGAAGATCATATATATGATCTTACACCATTATAATGATCCTACACAGGAGGTATAAACAATTAATAGTGTACTTCCTTCGTTCCATAATTCTTGTCGAAATCTTACATGCATGTAGGCACTTTTTAAGAATAGATACATCCATTTTTGGGCAAATTTGAAACAAGAAATAGGAGTAATATACATCTGTAGGCCCAGAAGTTCAATACTTACTTGCTGTGGAAACCCTCCCGTCTCTAGTTGCATGTTGATCAACTCTTTTGCGGCATGAAATAGTGGAGTTGGATCTCGTTCAACCTTAGTAAAATGACCATGATATGGAAATAACATGTCGATATAATAAGTAACATAAAAATGTTACTCCCTCCGATCCATATTAGTTGTCTAAATATTACATGTATCTGGACGTTTTTTAGGCACAAATACATCCATATTTGGACAAATTGGAGACAATTAATATGGATTGGAGGGAGTATCCTTATTTAGCAGCTAGAGTCAACTCAAATGAACATACCTGCCCAGCATAAATTAAAGCTAACATTGCCCAAGCGGTGTTCACTGCATGAGGACCAATAGCCGCGACATAAGCCTGACAATATTAGAGCAGATGTAAAATTCATTAGGATTTGTGCTTATTAGTATTTACAATTAATATAAGGTTCAGAAGGAACAATATTTGGCAAATTTGAGTTATACTATTGTTAAATGGCCAATCAGTATAGAAGCAATATACTAATTATGTAATCTAAGGACTCAAGTTGGTAGCTTGAACAACGCGGGATTTACAATAAAATATTCAGCCTGGTGAGTTAAGACCTAAGAGCAGCACATTGACTAAGAAACTTAGGACAAATGTATTTCAGTCACATATTACAATTGCATTTGCCAGAATCTGGCCCATTAGAGCAAAAAAGCTGGACACAAAAGTTTGGCTACAGACAGGAAATTAACAGTCAGGACTAGCTAGATGATATGGACAAATACAGTTATGAGATGGAGCAAAATGAGTACAACTTATAAGGGTGCAGGACCCTAGCACTCTATAAAGCCGCGTTGCTCTGAACTTGGCCGTGAGCATAACAAACCTCTTCCAGTAAAAATTACAACAGGCCTAGGGCTGGGATGCTGGTTTACCAGATTCAACTCCAAAGAAATTTCTAATGAATGATCTGTATTTGGAACTCTGTGGATTTTGGGTCTGTGTACTAATGACCTGCCAGATAGAACTACTGGCCACGTCTGCTGGGAGACCAGTAAGATGATTAGGAGATCAAAAAACTTGCTCAGAGATAGGCGGATAGCATCCTATATCTAGTATATGAAGCTAACAAATTTACAAGCCAAGCATTACATTACCAGACCCTAAACAAGAGTTGTTATTAGATACAAAAAAGAACAAGAACTACCTCAGTTTCACTAGAAAGATAAGTCTCTCCCCATCCACCTGTACTTAGCTGCTTTGACAACAGAAAGGTGCATGCTTTGCGTATGGATGAACTATTTTCATATGTTCTCCCAGAAGCAACTAATCCTTTTACTGCAAAGAATGCTCCATAAGTGAAACATATACCCCATGTTCCAAACCTGTTAGATAATGAAAAATGCAATTATTGATTGCAAATGCTAAGATTTCCAATAATTAACATCACCAATGAAGATTATAGATACCATGATCCATCGTTTCGTTGGTTATCCTCAATAAACTTGGAAGAAGTTTTAATACATTTTCCTATCTCTTCTTTGCGGTACCCCGGGTAAAGCTCTCTGAACATAATCAGGGCTTGAAGCACTGAAGATGTGCATTCAACAGACCTATCAATTGGTTGAAGGTGGTGAATTATATTTCATAGTATATTAATGAAAGGGAGTCAATGATATTATCTGCAAGCAAGAAGTTTCATGCTTACGGATAATCGACAACAATGTTCAGGAAACTCTCAGAAGGGTTGAGAACCTATTTTGCCAGCAGTAAAAACCAGGTTAGTGTACGGTGAGGTATCACATGTTAAAATAGAAACCATTTGTACATTCTGTATAAATAAACCATGAGCACAGAAATCAGAAGTAAAACAAAATGAATCCTGGAAATTAAAATTATCACCCAGTTTGAACTTTACTATTAGATTATGTTTTGCATCTGCTATAGTGTATGTTCTTGATGTTCACATACCTATTGGGTCCAGCATCATGCAGTGTCTCTGCTGTATCGACTGGACCCATTTTTGTTCTTCTCAAATACGGATCAAAATGTGTTCCGTTTTTCATTAAGAATAAAATACCAGAAGACGCAAAGTACAAAACAAAAGAAAAAACTTTGTCAAAGAGCAAAATAAGAACAGAAACCCCCCCACAAAAATGTAACTAAACAAGAAAAGAAACAAACATGCATGCATAATGATTAGTTGGACAGCCTCCACATTAGGTCTTGTTTTTGTCATCTATAAATTATGATTGTACTTATTTTTTTTAAAAGGAGGGATGATTGTACGCTATTTGTCAGTTCACAAAATGTGAAAATACTTTTCAGAACCAGCTAATTGAGGTCTGATGTGTAGATCGCGTTGTTTAGGCAAATTTTAAAATTTAAATAGTAAAACTGTAATTATGGTTGAAAATTGGTTAAATTAAAATTACAAATTCGAATCTGCGAACTGGAATAGCCTGGCTTTACTCCAATGTATACCTGGGCAAACCCCGGGCCGGGCCGGGCTTCATAAAGCCCGAGCCCCGCCCGAACCCCTGAAAATAGGCCATTTAAGCATTAAAATAATTATTTTCGAAATAAATAAATGATTTTTATACCTATTTTTCCTTAAAAAATACCCGTTTTAGTCATTTCAGGCTTTTTTCGGGCTTTCGGGCCAGGCTTGGGACTGGAAAGTGAGGCCCGAGCCCGGCCCGGGACGTCGGGCTTCAGGCCGGGCCGGGCCGGGCCACCCATGCCCAGGTATACTCCAATGTTATTTTCTTTGCAAAAGGGTTATCGGATAACATTTAACTTTAGTCACTGCAACACTGTTGTTATGTAGACAATTTCCTAGAGATATTTCACTATTTGCCTCTACAAAATTGTTGTGGAGACACTTTTTTCACGTAGAGAGACACTATATGAAGTGTCTTGATTATGGGGACAAAAGTTGTGATATTATGCTGTCGACAAAAAAAAATTAAGACAATAAATTGTCACATAAGTCATATGAGACTTTTTTTTTGAGATATTTGATGAATTGAACTTATATTGTGGTTAGGGATACTATTTCAGGCATTTTTATGTTCAGTAGAGATACTCTTAGCAAGTTTGATACATGTAATAAACTAAGTATAATAATTCTATTATGATTATGACCAATAGAACATATCAAGTTCAGATGGTTAGATATGCGTCTTATTTCCCTTGAAGTCTTGAGTTAAAGGATTGCTTCCAACATGATTTTTTTTCAATGTACTCAGGTATAGAGACTCAAAAAATGTCTTTATTAAAGGTCATGTAGTGCCTCTATAAAATATCTTAAAGAATTAAGAAATTTTATTGATCTCTTTAAACGTATTATATATGGAATGTAAAGACAATATAATGTCTCTATAAAACGTCCTAAGCAAGGAACATATTTTATTAATGTCTCTACACTCATAGCGACACTTCAAGTAGAGACACTTTTATGGTAGTTCAGCAAGTGGGCCTACAGTTAGGTAGAGACAATTATAGTGTCAATACTGAAAGGGCATTTCGATCTCTAATGAGTTTTGGTGTTAATGACAACATGACATGTGGACTAACCGTGCGCTAAGTGATTTTAGAACTTATATAGAATCAAGTGGCGCGGTTCGTAGCCCTCAAAAATGAAGAAGCGTAGAAGGATTTACGGCCTTTTATTTTATTGAGTTGTATGAAAATCCGTACTATAAAGGAGTCCATTTGGGAAGGCTAGGGTGAATCAACTTCAAGTACACAAAACTACCAGATTGCACCGACCAAATAGCCTACAAACCCATCGGTGAAGATTAGCAAAAACCAAACTTTGAGCCCAAGGATTCTACCTATTTTCATTCCAGGGCGGGAGTGCCGCTCTGCCCAAGCCGGTAGTACCGCCCCAGTGTACCGGACCAGTGCCAAAATGCTACTGACCTAGTGCGGCACCAATGCGGTACTCGGCCAAGCGGTAGTACCGCCCAGTACAGTTTCTGTACATAACGGGCAGATATCTGGGATCCCTATAAAAGGGGGTCTTCGTCCCCAACGGCTCTAACCCCGATCCCCCCATGGTTTTTCACCATTTCTAAGCTTCAAATCTTGAGATCTCTCTCCCTAGTGCATCCCCCAAGCCAATACTTTGAGGAAGGGTAGAGAAGAGCTCAATCTAGGGTTTCACCAAAGCAAAAGTTGATTCCCCTCGTTTTCCTTGGTGGATTTTGTTATACTTGGGATTTTGGGATCCCTAGCCGGAAGGTGTCTCCTCAAGGCCACCAATCTTGTGCGGTGGTGCTTGTGGATTCGGGAAGGAGCCTCTAATTGAGTTGTGGAGTCGTGCCCTTCTCCTTGTTTGTAAAGGTTCGGCGTTCGCCTTCAAGGAAGCCATTAGTGGAGCTCACCTCGCCTTTGTGGTGTTGTGAGAGGAGAATAGAGTGAGCCCTTGTGGCGTCTCTACATTTTTGGTAGAGCACTCCTCCGAACGGAGACGTACACCTCCCCAAAAGGTGGAACTCCGGGATAAATCTTTGTCTCCCGTGTGGCATCATTCTTGCCCCTTACTTACTTGTTTTACTTAATTGTCTATCCTTTGCTTCGGCTAGTGTTTCGGCTATTGCACTTCATACTAGGGTTGCATTCACTTTAGAGAATTTAGTAAGGCCTAGGATTAAAGAAAATGAAAGAAACAAAAGTTAAAATTTGTTAGTCGCCTATTCACCCCCCCCCCCTCTAGTCGTCCATAACGATCTTTCAAATACAAACAAAAAGAGGTAATAACACCCGCAGTACATAAACTTGAAGCGCGCGAGCAGTTTCATACAAAAACTTGAAAAATGGGGCCAGGTGCTCCAAAACATGTATTGCGGATTCACTTTTGGTCAGACGCGTCGAGGGCTTGATATTTTAAAAAAAAACCTTGTTTCCCCTACGCTCTTGTGAAAACCTTCACAGCCGACCGCGGTGGCGCCCAGTAAACTTCTCCGGTCACCGTTGCCCACTCCTCGCCGGTGACCGTTCTGCGGACGAGACCAATGCCCTCGTGCTTGTGAGCAGCTCGTCTGCTCGACTCAGGCTCACCAATGTTGACAATGACACGCCCTCCTCCCTCGTCGTTGCCATGGCCCTCGCTGCCAGCCGTCCTCTCCCTCGCCGCCCTATACCTCGCCGCGTCGGGGATTCGTCGATTTAGGGTTAAACCTCATGGGATTTCGAGGGAGAAGAACAAGAATGAGGTTGCGGGGGCTCGCAAGAGCATAGGGAAATGAGGGTTTTTTTGTAAAAAAATACCAAGCCCTCGGCGCGCTGTTTTGCCACGCTGGCAAGACACATGGCTGCTCCGGAGCGCATCTGACCAAAAGTAAATACGCAATACAAGTTTTGGACCACTTGGCCCCATTTTTCAAGTTATTGTATGAAATTGCTCGCACGTTTCAAGTTTATGTATTGCGGGTGTTATTACCTCAAACAAAAAAGTAATGTCTCTACATGATATTTCAAGTAATTTTTTTAAATACTCACCTCTAATAATGATGTAGTTCTCTTACACTCATATGTTGAAAAGGTGCCATCTTTGTTCTTCAATGAAAAAAATCAATAATCATTATCCAGAGTACAAGGTTGATTTTTGAAAAGAATACATAAATCACGTATAAACTTTACAAAAGAAGTACAACAATCTATTGTGTATTTAAAGCACATGACCAGAGTGTAATATGTTATAAACTTATAATCCAGGAAGTAAATATAAGGACATGGCAAATGATTGAAGTTATAATCGTACCATAAAAGAAAGCAAGCAATCCACTGCATCATGCAACCGTTCTCCTTCTATGGGACCCCCCACAAGATTAGGAGAGATCTTCGACAACATCAACAATGCCTAAAGAAGTAAGAACTATTAAGAAAAACCACATCATGGAATTGGTAACATATTCAAGCATCATAAAAGTTTGGGCATTTGGACAAGTTCAACATAATCAGGTAATTCTGTGACAGAATAACACAAGTGCACTTGCAAATTTCGGTGTAACAGGACAGTAATATATGTATGATACAAAAAAAGAAAAATCTGCATATGCACCAATTTGAGTTGATTAAATCAATGTTCAGATTAGAATCAATAAAATCATATTAATTTTTTGCACCACATATTAAAGATTATTAGTTTAATATATCAGTTTTTTAACCAGAAAAGTAAGGAATAATATCAAAAGTAACATGTCTTGACCTTAACTGCTTCTGCAGTACAATCTGATACAGACCACCCGTTATCTGCTGTTGAAAGTGTCCATGAACCTTTGGATCTATGACGGTAATATGCTTCGCTGTCAGGATGGTTCTCAAGAACCTTTAAAAATTCATGTCAAAATTTATGATGCAAAGTTTTTTATTTATTACCACCTATAAGGTTACAAGTTAGAGCACACTGAAGCTGACCTGTGAACTTTTAATGAACTCATGAGCTTTCCGAAGTGTTGGCCCTAACTCAGCAACAAGGTCTGTCGAGCAGTAGGCTTGAACAATAAAAGATATCTCCCAGCTTTGACAGCCATCGTATACCTGTTGTAAAGATTAATGTAGGACAAAAATAGCTTATGTAAAACACATGTTTCGTCATGGAACACCCGGATACAGAATGCATGGCGCATTATGTGACGAAGCTCAATCATCAAAGACAAAACCACAAATGTTTACTACAAAATGTTGTCAATTCATAGTAGTATGCGGCTCCCTCTTCGTGGATCTTATGGTACTGTTGTTAACAGTTACTAGTAATATGAAACTATGAAAAGGAAGTTAAGCTACATTCATGACTAATTCCAAGGTTGATAGCATGCGATAATTTTCCTCATAATTTGGTTCAATGGTAAACAAATTGTTAGGAAACACAAAATGTAGAAATAGATAACCTGCAAGCAATTGCAGGATCTATGATAAAAATGCAAGGTTTACAGATAATGTGCTCCTTAGCCATTTTCAACCATAAGAAAATGGAGTGAAACACGAGTAGTGGCCAGATATGGTAGGATAGAATTCATTCTCAACCATAAAGAAATGGAGTGAAGGAGGTGTAGTGGACAAGACATGACCTGTGCTTTCATGCCATCTTCTGCAAGCCATAGATAGTCATAGATCCTTGGAAGATGCAATTTCAGTGCATCTGAATTTGGATCGTCGCTCCAACAACAAATCATATTTAGTGCCTAGCAATAAGTGTTGTCAATGTGTTAGTTCAAATTAATTAGGTTCTATGGTTAACCATGAAAAACTCGCAATAATGCAATAACTGGCAAGGGGTTTACTAGGATGGCAAGTGACTAATCTGGTTGTTAACAAATGAACTTCATATATAGGAGGGAATAAACCACAGTGGCAGTGACTTCAGATTCTAGATGTAGGGACTGGTTGAAGTTCCCCTATTCCGAAAATACACTATCATATAATCTATACCAATATATTAAATTGGAGTTGGTGGTGATGGTACGGACGTCGCGGTACGTCATGTCATCAAAATTACGGCCAATATGCCCCCGACCTCCTGCTCCTTCCTTCGCCTGGACATCACTGCTTTTCTCGCTGCAGTTCGCAGCCTGGCCACTCCAAGCATACCGACCCCACGCGAGATCCACCAGACGACCGCTGTCCGCAGTCCCAACGCGTGATCCAGAAAGTGGCCGTCATCCGCCATCCACGCATGAGATCCAGTAGGTGGCCGGCGATAGCTCAACCATCTGGCGAGTCCTTCTTGTTTTCGTTTGTTGTGGTGCTTTGCACTAATCGACGGATAATTCGATAGCTAATTTGGATGTACTCCCAACCTGATTGATGGTAGCTGCTATGGATAATAGATAAATTAGTGTTCTACCATGCACCAAATGACTACCATGTGCATGGTGTGATTGGAAATTAGCATCTACTGATAGTTCGACTGGATGCTTGGAAATTAGCATCTTCTTTCTATGGGTTCTAGACTTTTGGATGTATACAAATTTGCTCTATGTTTTGAACTTTTGTATTGGATCTTTTCTTGTTAGAATGTGAAAATTTGGTACAGAATTTGAATGATGGTTTATTAGTGCACGGGATCATCTTTTTAAGTGGTTGTGACGTCTGCGTTGGGCCGTGCAGCGCACGGGCATTTCCACTAGTACTAAACATATGCCAGTATGTTCCTTTTGTATGTACATATTTAATACGATAGATGTAGAAAAATAGGAAAAGGACCGACGTGCCTAAGCACTGTTATTGCACTAAATTTGCATACTGGACACTAAAACTTTATTGTCGTGAGTGCTTCAGTATTCATACCTCTATATTGAAAAGAAGTGTCTCGCTAAAATGTGTGAAATCAAACGGTATTGGCTATGAGTTCTTTTACCATGGTGTTCTGAACTGATTGACAACAGAATAACTACCATGCCAAAGACAGCCGGATAGTGTTGCTGCGAGGGATTAGATAGACTTAGAGCGCTTAATTAAACTAACAAACATGCATATGCTGGATGTTTTGACTCTTGACCTTTCCTAATACAATATGACTCTGTAGACCTTTCTAATACAAACTTCTCTCCGAAACCAACTCAACGGGTAGCCTACCAAATCTGCTAGCCAACTCCCACTCTCTGTTCAGATTCCCTCCTGGTAGTCCACAACACATGGATATTATCTACAAATATATAGGTAGGGAAAATGACCGAGAGACAAATCCTATGGGGAAATGACATACACATGGATATTATCTACAAATCAGTAAAGTTTGGTCATTCAGAAGGTCTTTCACTAGTCGAATTTTGTTGCACAAGTTGAAACAACCACCCATGTTTTGTTGGATGGATCAAGAAACAAGACACACATCTGCATATGTTACCTTGACAATTGGACATATACCAATGTATTTAGTAACTTCATCTTCATAATGAATATGTTTTATGAGGTTCTTCAGTGCTGCATCTCTTAACTTATTAATTGGCCAACAGTTCAATACGGGTTCCACACATTTATTAAGACAAGTCCAAATAACATTTTGTAGCAATGTCCGTGGATAGCGAAGGTCTTCCTGCAAGAAAAAAAAAAGTGCATCAAGCAGTTAAAAGCATCTACCTAGACACAAAGGTAAATAAGTGAAAAGTTTAGTTTAAGAAAAATAGGAAGCATTTGTATGAGTGCAAACGTTTGGCTCCTGTGAGCCTGGTATTTAAAAATTTGAAAATAATAATTACATGTTTTGAAAAAACTGAATTTTATTTCGAGTGTAATTATGTATGTAGACTAGGTACCTGCAAATGTTTATCAAGAAATACGTTAATATGTGATATGTGCAAAACAACTCAAATTTGTGGATCTATGATAGGAAACAGTACATTTATTTAAGGCTGTGTTTGGATGTAAATATTCAAGGGGTGGAATTGAATTGGGTAGGAATTCCAATTCTGAGTGGAAATGGAATTGGCCTACAATACCATTGTAACTGTTTGGATGTGCATGTAATTGGTAGTTGGAATTGGAAAGTACATCCAATTCCAATTCATGTTTGGATGCACAAACAATGGAATGGTAAAGTAAAAAACTGTTTGAGCATTGTATATTTGATCTGGGTGCAAAGAAAAATAAACAGAAAAGAAAAGAGGAAAGGTAGCAGCACGTGCTGCTTGGATCCATCGGGAGAGGCTTGGCCAGCGGCAACCATGGCCGGCGGCCAGCAACACGGCAGTGTACTGCCGAACAGGCGCTGCAGGGCACCAAAAAGCACTGGACTCCTACAGGGAGAACGAGCAGAACGAAGCGAGTTCCATGGGAAGTTCGGCCAGGGCTTCAGCGGCCGGGAACCGCTCGCCGGCGGCGAGGCCGGTGCTGCAGCGACGGCAAATGTGGCTAGGAGGCTACAGAGCACGAAATAAGTCGGGATTTTGGGGAAAATGAAGAGAAGCACGCCGGATCCAGGCAAGAACGGCGCATCGCCAAAGAGGTAGCAGCGGGCGGGCCTCCGGCGGTGGATCTCGCCAGATACGGTGAAGAACGGGGCTGCTGCAGGAGGGGATGGGGTAGCAGCAGGCGGGCCGGAGGCGCGGCGCCGGATCTCGCCGGATCCAGGAAGAACAAGGTGGCGACCGTGCGCCGGGCAAGCTCGTCGCGTCGGCGGCGGGCCGGCGGCGCTGGGAGAGCTCCAGTGACGGTGACGGAGGCCTCCGGCCTTTTCTCGGGCCTTTTCGCGGTAGGTTCAGGCTTCAGCACTTGTTTCGTTCCTCTGTTTAGAGAGAGCGAACCGGTAAGTGGACGCACGTGGGCAGGGTGGTGGGAAGTGGACGAATTCAGCCCAAAATCGAGCGAGGGGGGGGTCGGAATTTGGTTAGACCGCTCGGTAGTGTATACATAACGATTGGAATTGAAGGAGAATTCCAACAGCAGATTCCTGCGCCCAAACAGAAGAATTGAAGGTCTGTAATTTCAATTCCAATTCTGAATTCGGGGCTGAATTCTTACATCCAAACGGGCTATAAGATTAATGTGTTTGTCCTTTTTATGTAGCTCACAATTAAAAATATTTCACAATAAAGTTTTACATACATCTTACACATTGATATGTACATGTATAGTTTTTTTCTTAATTTCTTGAAACTTCAAAATGTGATATTCAATTTTTAAGGGCTGACTGGAGCTCGCGGGGCAAAAGGGGTTTTCAGGATTTGTACTTATTAAATAAATTTAACTATTACCCATCTTATATACATCAATCACCATATCTAAAGTGTAATCAACCGTTTAACAAGTTGTGTCACGCCTCACGCTTATTCACAAGAACATGGCAGGTAACAACAATAAGATTATTAACTAAAATTACAATTTGCAAAGCAGAACTGAAATCCATTTGAGATGTTTAGTGGCATCCTAACTTTCTAAACTATGAGGGTACACATATCAAAACCATATTATATATGCCATATAAAAGCTATATATTTAATATACATACATATATAAATCCTACTATAAGTACTCCATACAAAATAAAAGGTGGTTTGCACCTTGGAGTGCCATACTTTTTCAACAAATAACATACTTCAACCATATTTGGTTCTAAATAAGGGTTTCAAGCTAGCAAAATATTAGTAAAACGAACCTTTGCACATGTATCACGTGCTTTATTCCAATCAATCTCATGGTATGGTACATTATAGATCTCCTCCCTTATTGCAAATATTGTTGGTGTAATTGGGCCAACAAACTTCTTACCATAAAGATAAGACATTGGCATATAAACCATCCGGCAAAAGCACCAAAATCGTCCTGTGAAAGAGAAAGTGCACTTAAATAAGAAAAAGGATCAAAAAAGAAATAATCTAATGCATACTTGAAGATGTTGCTTCTTGAATGCTTTTGGAATTATTAACTTCTAGCCACTTAAGATATACAACTCATTATTAAAACAAACTATACTCCATCCATTTCAATAAGTGTCCTATTTGAAATTCAACTGTCAAAAAGGAACTTATTCAAACAGCTTAGCCACTTAAGACTTTTTTACCTTTAACCACGAATTAATTCGGAGGAACTTAGGTTGGTTAGATGTAAATGGTACCATTAATTTGTCAGTAAAAATGTTTCTCAGTAAGTTCTTTAATAATATTTTACTGATATCTTATTCAAAAAGTAATGGTGAAGTTCTGTACTATGCAAAGTCAAAAAGGACATCCAATGTGTCATAATTAACAATCATTATATTTCTCGAACACATCTAAATGCGTGACCTTTTGTATATTAAGAAGCAGAAAGTTGATAAGCCTCAAAGCAGAACACCAAATGTGGTGCAATTACAAAAAAAGGAAAGCAAAACCTAAACCACAAAGGGAACTATGCAAAGCTAGGTTGCAAATTTCTTCTGATACTTTTGACTATCACCCATAGCTCCGTAAAATTCAGTAAAATGGAAGTAGTTAGTAGACAATACATAAAGACATGAACATTTAAATATGGTCATGCATGTTGTCAATAAATATGCCCATTAAATATTAGATTGGTAGGAAGAGAATCAAGGAAGACTGTTTCATATTTTTGAATTAATTTATGGTACAATCGGAAACAACAAAGACTGCCTGAAAAATCATTTTACTTTTTAGTCATTAGGGGAATTAAATATGTTGAGGATTCAAATAACATGGACCCTCACATAAGAAGCATATACCTGGATGGATTGGAAGAAAATGTGGGACAAGCCATAATTCAGGAACGATTGCATTATTTCCGGACCATTCATACAAACCGATCACCTTCATTTGAAAACATGAATAGCTTTATCAACCCCTCCATAGTAAGGATTCAATAATAGTTTAGCAAAAACAACCGTAACATTTGGTAATTCTTGGCCTTGAACCAAACAAATAGCGGGTTTGATCATATGCCCCACTTTAGTCTGTACTTTGATGATTTTCCTCACGATTTTCCTCACCTTATTCTGCTGACATGTGGGGGATGGGGCCACTTGCAAGTGAGACTAGATGGGGCAAATCATCAAAGGGAACACGAATAATACTCTAAAATCTATTCAAGTAATAAACATAGGAAATGAAGCTCCAATGCAAAAACATTTTAACTTGGAGGGAAAATATTAGCTTAGAAAAATACTATCCGATATGAAAAAAGAATAATGAATTACTCGGTCTGTTTTCTGATTGGTGAACAATCTAGCACGGAGGGCAATTTTTTTACTTTAAAATTGTTAAAGATATTTATGGAAATGTTAAAGTTAACATGTAAGTGGTTTCAAAAGAAAATTTCGTATGATAGTTAAGGAATTAAGTTCACAATTTCTGATCAATGAACCCAGGCTTCAAGGAGCCCCATTTATTTCCACACACGCAAGCATACATAAATTCCACATACTATTTTGCTTGTGATTCAGTGTTCGGTGGCATACCGAGAGCCATATCTTTCCCCATTGTGGTATTGCAGAGGCACTCCCACGCGATAGAATCCAAGCACGCCCCTTTGTCAAGGCATCTGTATTGTCTAACTCGCCAAGAAGCCTTAAGGTAACATAGTTCAAGCATGATCCAAACATGGTGCTCGGCCCCAACACTTGCGTTCCCCAACCACCATCTTCATTCTACGTGGATCACATTGGATACAGTATTATCAAATTTTCTATAAAAACACAAAATACTAATGCACATTTGGTATGCAAATAACTGAAATTTACGTTGACATGCCTGATGGTTGTAAATGTAGCGACAAATCTCACGGCGATGTTCTATTGATAGGACAGCATTGAGGGATCCAGTCACATGTAGAGCAAATACCTGCGAGAAATGAATTATCCCCATAATGTTCAAGTATTATAAGGCCAGAACTCCTGATAATTACGTAAAAAATATTGATAACCGGGTATATTAAAGTGAACTGCCCACCATTTGACATTATTAACTCAAGCTGATAAAGAACCATGCCACAGGACTATCCTTTTCTTCTACGAAATCATCTGGCATAAAGCAAAACACTGCTGCACCTTGTGCATGGACAGTAGGCTGGACTATAATTAGATTTTGCTTACTACTTAACCAAAATCTTGAACACTATGAAAGTAATGATCAAAGTACATCACCTTCTACTAAATATCTATTTCTGTCTTGGAGCACCGTTTATAGGGAAGTACACATCAAAGATTTTTGAAAGACTCCAGTAAAACATCAATTGATTACTCAATATAGTATCTCACAAACAGTCAGAATCATCATCCAACAACAAAAGCTTGCATTTTTATCCTAGCAATAATAATCACAATCTCACTATGAAATCTATTTCAGGAAATAAATTCAAGTATAATACCATACATAAGAATGAAATACATACCAAGATAGGCATAATGAACAAAATCCCACTGTAGTCGCAAGCCCAATGCCCATCGTGTGCTTGCAGAGAAGAGTGTTGACTAAGGGCTCGCCTCAATGATGTTAGTATAATCTCTTCTGTGACTTCTGCACTATCTAGAAGCTTGATGGCTGGAAGATCGAGCTGAGGATGCTTTTGCTTTGCATACTGCATTTTTTTTTTCATAATGGACACATTACTGATACCCATTGGTGCATTTAGCAAATACAACATACGAGTTCAAACGAAGGTCCAATGTATTTTTTACAGAAAATGCTGTACTATAATTATTTAAACCACAAATTTGCATGTACATAACAAACTTTAGAACTAACAAATTCAAAAACATATCTACAGAGCATTGAACTAGACTCTAAGTAAGAACTCTAGTTCCTCTAGTTGTCCCTTCCTAGTTCTAGTTGCCTATAGAAAAGGAACATCTAGGCCGATCGCTATTACTTGTTGAAGACTTGGGGAAACTATTTATAAAAACTCACAAATCTTTCACTGTTTCATTAATTTGTTCGGTACTTGAACTATGTTTGGATCATGCAGTGATTTTAGAGTGTTCACTCAAAAAATTGCTGAGGAGATAA
Organism: Brachypodium distachyon; assembly: GCF_000005505.3. Lineage (NCBI taxonomy): Eukaryota > Viridiplantae > Streptophyta > Magnoliopsida > Poales > Poaceae > Brachypodium > Brachypodium distachyon. The sequence continues at coordinate 38,943,818 of NC_016131.3, read as the reverse complement.
AAACTGATTTTATCCGGTGTACCGAGATTAATGTGGTTCTCTTTTTCTCTGCAAAAAAAGAAAAATACTGTTCACTCGAAAGGTTACAGCAACGAGCTTTTGAGGCGTCGCTTAACCACAATGAGCGCATATATTATACTGTCGACTAAGAACAACTAAACAATTGCTATTTTTATGGTAAAGATGGCATCCCTGGATTATGAAGGACCCCAAACAGCATGAAGAGGAATTAATGAAGTAACAACTTCAGTTGAGATTTCTCTTAGAGCTCGAGCTCTATGGAGCCTAAAAATTTGAAAACCATATTTAGGAGCATCAATTTTTTTTCAAAAACATCGATACGTACAGATGAATGTATTACTATATACCTGTAAAATTTCATTGATATACTTTTCTTTGTAGGTTGCACAAAAAAGAAAATTGTGTGGATCCACACCAAATGTACTACTCACTCCGATCCTAAATTGTTGTCGAAATATTACATGTATCTAGACACCTTTTAAGAGTAGATACATTCATATTTGGGCAAATTTGAGACAAGAATTTAGGATCAGAGGAGTATTCATTAACTGTAGATCCATGTGTTTGTATGTTTGTGTAGCACAAATAACACATTATTTCTTTATGAAATTTTACACATATATAGTATACTATATTGTATACTTTCGTATGTACATCCGAAAAAAAAACAGATATCTGTAAAAGTTATACATATACATTTTGAAATTGCTTTTTTTTTGGACAAAGAGTTCTATGGAGCTCAGAGCAAAAATCCTGCGACAGGCTGTGGTGTGGAGGTTCCATTTGGAAGGTGGACCCGTCAGGTGGAGTCGCTCTTCGTGGGTTCTTCAATCCGGATTTTCACTAGTGGCATGATGTCCACGGGGTGCTTAAAATACTTTTTTCTACATAAAAAGTTATAACAAAATTTGAATTTCTTATGAATATATACATATACGTAGTGTACGATGATGTCATCATTTTTTTAAAGAAAAGCAAGCAGGATAATTTGCTAAAGAGAAATACTCACTCCTTCTAAAAATAAGTGACTCGGTTTTGTCTAGATCCATAGTGTATTAATACATGCGAATTTAAATAAATTCCTTTCACTTGTTTCCGGACAAAGGAAATACGTTTATGAGTTGTCATCTCCTAGTCACACACTAATTTCTTAGTTAAATGTATTTACTTCAGAATTTTAGCTAGCCCATTGCGCAACATGATTTCAGAATAAAAGGCTAATAAAAGGTTGTCTTATCAACGAAAATTCATTTTGGGTCCCATCACCCATTGCTCTCAGAATCTGGACCGCCCAAAATCCCATCCGACACTTCTCTTGGTCCTAACCCTATTAGGGCATCTTCAATGGCAAGCCGTTACTAATTTTCATCTCTCTCATCTTTCTTTTGTTTATTCTCTTCTTTTTTTCTAATGAACCCACATGTCATTCTCTTTTCATTTTTGGTACCTGTGAACAAGCTGTTACTTCTGCAAGTAACTAGTACTAAACTTTTCTCTTCATCTCTCCGCTACGTAGGACTAGTACCTTCTTAGTACCTCCTATTGGAGATGCCCTTAGTACACGGGCACTTTCTTTCTCGTATCTCCGGTATTTCCGGACGTCTGGGCCCGCCCGACGGTTTGTTTATTCGGAATAGAGCAGCTGGTGGCCCAAGTTGACGTCACATTTTCACGGGCCAGCACATCTTCTGTGTAAATTGGCCCAAGTTATTATCAACATTTAAAAAATTAAATGGTCTAGCTCATTCGTTTTTGGCCCAGAACAAGAGCTGTACCATTCCGAATAAACGATCCCCTGCTGATTAGGCCCAGATGGGGCGACGAGCCAACCTGGGACTGGCCCAAGACACATCATGTGCCATGTCAAATTATTTTTGCTAAACAATTACGGGGCTGCTCAAACAACAGGTTGCACGTGTTGTTTCCGTTTTTCTTTTTTTTAATGCAATTTTTTCGTTTCCTTTCTTCATAGACCTTTTATTTTGTCCTTTTTTTGTTGACAGTTTAGTCTCAGTAATTGAACCCTTTTTCACACGCTAGACCGTTACACTTTTTTTTCCTGCAACGTGAAAATATGAGGAAATCTGATTTCCTTTTTTTGGACCACTACTTTTATCTAAAAGCCTGCGGGAAATGTGACGACCCCATCTGCCAGAAAAAAAAACAAGCACTCCCCGCGCACCACCGCATGCATCAGTACTCGCAAGGGCTTCGTACGCTTCTTTCCGTACGGTAACCCGTTCGTAGCCAGAGCTGGGTACGGTAACTTTTTTGGAGCCAGTTAGTCTTGTTTCCATTGCGCGATGCCCGACAACACCTACATGTCCACCACTTACGTGTTTGCCACGGTGATCGAAGCTATTAGATCGACCCATCATAGTACCCAACTCTGGCTATCTAAACGGCGACGGATCGTCGGCGACGGATCCGCGGCAGCACCGAGCGTCAACTCTAGGTCATCGACGACGGACGATAGAGGAACAACACTGCTGCATCCACCGTCGCCGTCCCTACCAAAGCAAATGAACAATCAAAACAAATTTAAGCAGTCAAAACTAGGTTTTTCCCAAGCACCGGCATTGAGGACGGGAAGACAGATCTAGCTAGAACAAACTCATAGGATGCCTCCCGATGCGGTAGCGCACTGCGGCTGTGCCAGCTGCTCGTCGACGCCCGACATCTCGTCTTCGGCTGCTAGCCTCGACTGCCGCCGGAAGCGAGCAGCTACCTTACTGCTGCTACGCAGCTACGGCCTTTCTCCTCCACCTCAGAACAGAAAATGAAAATCGCTCTTTCTGAGACGGGCGACCCCCCTACGGCCCTACTCAATGCTTGCGCGGGCCTCGACACCTCTCTACTCAAAACGGTCCAGGACTGAAAATGTCAAAGCTGTGCCATTTTCGAACTGGCCCAACAGTGCCAAAACAAGGTTCTGTACCAACCCAAAAAAAGCTGTACCGGTCCATGTCTAGGCCTAGCACATCTTGTTCTAACCCATGTATTATTTCAAACGAGTCCAGCAAAAAAAGATGGACCGGCCCAGTATAGTTCACTGTTTCATACTCTATACTGGGCCAAAAAAGCTGACAAACAGCCCAGGCTGTGGGAGGAAAACGAGGACGTCCAGCGATTCCAGGAGCAATGGGTGACGGGACCTAAAAATCCACGTTCGTCTTATCAACCGGTATACATGCCTAGATCTTTAATGCTTTAGTCAGAAAAGACGGTAAGGTAGTGCAGATTTCCTTGCAATTATTTATGTTCCGTCCGAACGGTCAGTGCTCCAATGTGTGAGCACTCCCAGCGCTCGTTCCATGGCTCGGGAACATGGAAAAATAGCTGAGATGGCATCCTAATTATTGCAAAAACGAAGAAATTGGTTCTTAGAGCAAGATTAATAGTTTAGCCTGCTGCTGACTATAAGCTTTTGCCATGTCATCTTTAGCTAACATATAGCTAGCATGTATAATAAGGTGGTTACAAGAATGTATTATTTTGTTATAAGGAATCTCACATTGTAGTCTCATATAGTACCTAGAAGCACGTGCTGCAGCTGGCTGTTAGATAGTACGCCATTTATTTTCTCTCTCCTTTTATCTTTTCTCCACTAAGGAATTAGATAGGTGGCTACAAGAATGTATTACTTTGTTATGAGGAGTCCCACATTATAGTCTGATAGAGTGCCTAAGAGCTCGTGCTGCAGCTGGCTATTAGATAGTAGGCCACTTCTTTTCTCTCTCTTTTTATCTTTCTCCAACTAAAAAATAATAAAAATATTTAAATTCTTAGAGCCTGCTTACATCACCTTATTATTCTGGTTCCGTAAACGAGCACCCATGGCTCATACCCCCACACACTTATTAATTGTAATCGATCCCGTGCGACCAAGTCCAGAGCGATTTTTCTCTCCCCGTTTCTTCCCTGATGCAGAACGGTAGAGCTCGTGCATCGCCGCCCTTCTCGCCAGAGCTGGCCGCTCCTCTCTGTCCTCCATTGCCCTCCGGACGCCAGAGCTCGGAAGCTCCTTCCCCGATCTATCTCCGCCGCCCTTCTCGCAGCTCCTTCCCCGATCTGTCTCTGTCACCCTCCCGCCACTGGTCACAGCCCACCCAACCACAGTTCGCCACCGACCTCCTCCGCGTCCCCTCTCTTTGCTGCACCCATCCCGACCATCCTCTGTCCAATTAGTAGCTCAAAAATTTCGGGCTTCACAGGATACCTGAGTTCTTTCTCTTACAAAATTCGTGCTTCACAGGATATCATCTTCAAATTACTACCTTCCCTGTACTCCCAGCATCGATGCGAATCCATTTTTGCCTTTGCCGAGCTTCATGGTCAACCATGGATGCGAGATCTAGAAAAAAAGTTGGCTTGAGATGTGAGGGAGAGGAAAGGGAACTAGGGGAGAGAGAGAACGCCCGGAAGAGGCTGGGGAAGAAGAGAGATGCGTAGAAGATGCCCGAAAGATATTAATTCTTTGGCCAGATAAAAAACGATGTACTGGAGGGTGCGTCCCATCAGGCTGACGTGGCTGCTATGGGACGCCTCACAAGCGACGAGCGCTGCGACTCGGGCACTCGGCCGCCGCCACCGCCATCTCGCTCCCTCCGGCTACCACGCCCACCACCCTCCTCCACTCTCAGGCCGAAGCCCTCGCCGCCTCTCCCACGAAGATCCGGCAGCGCGGCGCTCTTCCTGGAGTTCATCTCGTCCCGGTCCAAGATCCCCACCGAGCTGCTCATCCACCCGCCGCCCTGCTCGCGCTCCCTGCCTCCCTTCCATGTAGTGATGTAGATCCATCTCGCGGTCCAGAGCTCCTTCCCCTACGTACGAAGCCCCCGTAACAATCTAAATTCTTCTTCCTTATTTTCGATCTTTGATTTGTTTTGTTCTTTCTTGGGGGTTGATTAAGAACTGTTTTTTTTCTTTGTCTACTGCGGCACCAGCTGCAGGCAGTACACCGTGTCACCGGCTGGCCCACGCCCGCCGACGTCCTCTGCCTCCTCTCCGTCGACGCGCTGCCTGCTTTGGAGGATTTTGACGCCTGGCTCGCCAATAAGCTTCTGCAGATCCTACGAGACGTAGTACAGGTATCTTTTTTAAAGAATATATTTAGTTAACTGCAACTTTTGTGGATTATTGATCTCATTGTGTGTTTCTTGTAGAACTCGGGGTCACAATTCATAAGGGAAGGAGAAGGACTTGGAGGAGCTCGAGTGAGCAGCAGGTTAGGAAGTAGGCTCTCTGATTCTCCTTGAGATCCTGAAGTTTACTGTCTTACTTGCCCTCTATGATTTGTCTCTTCCTTGCTGTTACTTTAGCATACTATCTTTCAGCATCCTCCGTTCAGAAATTCAGATAATTACAGCTAGCGGCAACACAAGTGTAGATGTGTCTCTTGTTTCAGGAAAGAAAGAGCATTTCTAGTGAAGTAGTGACTGAAATATATCCCTTGTCTGTAATATATCCCTTGTCATACATTGCTTGATTTGCTTGCTTTTCACATTAATGTTGTGATATATCCCTTGTCTAGAAATAACCACCTTGTCCATTTTTTATGGAAGTCATAGTTGCTGCTCCTCAATAGTTGATGTTGCTGTTGTTGCTTTGCATTGAACTGTAGTTATTACTACCTCCATTTCTAATAATTCTTATGATTTGTGAGAGTACAAAATTTAGATTGAAGTGTAGAGTTTCAATTTTGAATGTTCCATAGGAAGCAGAAAATGATGTTCCTTAATTAGTGCCACATATATAACCTGGTTAGATCCTGGAGGTTGCTATAATCATGCCTTGCAGGTTCACTGAGCACAGTATCTTCAGAATCGGCATTCAGCTGTGATGGCAGAATTCTGGGGGATTATCGAAGCTCAATGAAGCCAGAAATGGTCGAGGCACTGGTTTGTAGTAAAGATTGGTTGACTGAACTTCCGGAGAACGAAGGTATAACTGTATTATTTTAACAAGTTATGTAATATGTCAACTATTTATATTATCTGATATGCATTTTCATTTGTAGGTAAAGACCCAATGGTGATTGTCTCCTAGATCTTTGATCTCCATCAATGCCTACAGGTATGCCATCTTGCTTGTCGATTTTTTTTTGAAGCCATAGTTGCCGCTACTCAATAGTTGATGTTGCTGCTGTTGCTTTGCATTGAATTGTAGTTATTACTACCTCCAGTTCTAATAATTCTTATGATTTGTGAGAGTACAAAATTTAGATTGAAGTGTAGAGTTTCATTTTCGAATCTTTATTCAAGTTCTCTTGCTGAACCTTAAATAAAGGGGCTTGTTCATAGCTGACAAATCACTTCTACAGGGACTTGTTTTATCCTTTGAACCAGCTTGCATAGTCTTTCATCATTATTTAGCTGCTATTGGATGTTGCTGCTGCTCTTTAGGTGTGGTAGCTAATTAATCAGTTTTCAGCTGTCTTATGCTTGTACTCCCGTGGCACAAAATCAAAAGATTTTCCATATTTTGGCTCCTAAAGAGCAACTCTTAAACCTGTATTGGTTATCCGTCTGTTTATTTCTTGAAGATGGTATCGATTTCTGCTGATAATATTCAGATGATTGTGCATTTCTGCTGCTGTCTGCTGCTGGGCACCTGAACTTTGACATGGAGTGATGCTGATAATATTCATGAACTGCGATATGAAGCGAAGGCCTCTACCCGCAACCATTTTCATTGCCATGGAGTTCAGCCCTTTTTATGGTTACTAGTGTCGCTAGAGCTTGTGTTGCTTGATGAGAAGAGCATGATTATCTTGATGAACTGTAAATCTATTATGTGCACCATCTCAGCGTCGTTTTCTTTTAGATGTGTTTTATTTCTGTTTTTTGGGACCTCTAGACCGATTATCATCCTCGGTTAATGTATCTGGGGACACTGATATGAATTAATCATATTATTACATGAGAGCCTGACATCGATGTATATCTAATGATGCCATGAATTTTGTTACTGTAATTGTTTTTTACAGGTCTTTGGGTTGCTACCCGTTTCTGATTGGATATGTTGTACAACCTAAAGATCACATGATGCTTGTACAATGGTTCAATAGTTGTTAATTTTGTCCAAGATTTGCTGTTTTAATTCCATATTGGATAGGACCCAATATCACTTCAGTGCTAGCTAAAAATCACATGATGCTTGCTGGTTTGGACGTGTATCACTTCAACTGTACGTGAATGTATCAGTGTATCTGAATATAGCAGCACAGGCAGGCTGTGGAAACATCTGCTGGTAGCGCCTCTCCTAGCGTTGGCCCCCATGGTCCCCATGGTCTGAGACGTGGATTCCAACCCGCAAACTTCGTGCGGTCTGGTGAGGTTCGGGGGCTCCCTGATTAGTGGGATGGATTGGTATGGGGAGCGAGCTGGCTGCCGCATGGATCGATCTGGGTCTGGTTCGGGTTTGTCCCCGTTACCAGGCCTAGCTGCTGATCGGTCTCGGACGGTCGGACCTTTCTCCCGGTTCGACTTCTGACGACTCCTAGCAGCCTGGTAGGCTGGTCGCCAGATCGGCTTCGCTTGCATATATTGCAGTAAGCGCCGCCCGGCGTCCGGCGGCACAACCTTCCTCCTCGGATCTGGGGCCGTGATGCGGACCCAGGAGTCGGACGAGCAGAACGTGGGTGTTCCTCTAAAAAAAACAGTATGTGGGTGTTGTCCTTTTTTCATCTTTTCATGACAAAGCGGGTCCCACCAGTCAAAAGTGGCATCAATCATCGTTTATCGTTTATTCCAATTTGAACAAACTTTAGAATGTTGGTGGTTTTGCACAAAATAACAAAACTGATAGTTATGTGAAACAACTTTCCTCACTGCCGCAATAGACAAAGTGCTAAAGTGAATGTCTGATGACGGCACCAGACGGAACCATATAAAACCAAAAATCTTTGATGTGACTGATAATCAGGTAGAATGAGTGATAGCTAGGGAGCTTTGGTACGATTTTACATCCAATTAATCAGGATGATTAAAGTGTTATTGATGTGAACGATATCTAGTTGCCGTAATGTACGTCCTGCCTAGTACTACGTACTGCCTTGTGTGTCCAATAATTGTTGGTCCAGATTAGATGATGTCGATTTGTTTTGCGAAAAAACATCTTACATCATGAAGTTGACGATCATATTTGCACACCACAGATGCGGTTTTCTTCCTTTCCGAGGAGGCAAAAGTTGGGTAAATAAATTATTAAACGCGTTCATGCAAATACAGTACTTATGCGTTCTGTACGTATAGATCCATGCGAAAATGAAGTGATGCGCATACCTGAATGCCAGTATATATATATATATTTTAACAACGTACGTTTCCAGGTTCACTCTTCAGCTTCTATCATCCATTTGTATCATGATGTGTCCTGTTTATTGTTACGTATGTGTCCTCTCAAAAAATATGTTACGTTTGTGTCCTTTTGCTCCTAGCTAGCTTGTAGTATTGTTTTCCAGATCCCGTAACTCATAAGCATGTGGGTATCCTTTTTTCAACACAAAAAAAAGTGGATATCCATGCGCGCCATATCGTTAACTTCTTAGAGCATCAACTGGTTTGATGATGGATCGTCTTTTAAACCTTGTCCAAAACTCCAAACACGTACTCCAGTTTGTCAAAAGAAAAACAACTCATCCGAGAAATCATAGATCGATAGGGTGGCAAACTTTGTGCAAGTTTGGGGATCTAGTATAAAGTTTCCATGAAACATAGAGTTCCAGTACGATCCCATGTGCAGAGAGATCCTCCGTAGAAATCCACGTCACTTATTTTGGAACGGAGGGAGTACTACGTTACTGAATGAAAAATCTGAAATATGCTCAAGACGAGACGTGCACAGGTATATATACCTGCATGCGCATGAGGAGATCTTGTGACTCTTTCTTCTGGAAGCGGTGCTCCGTGAACTCCCGGCGTACCCTTTCCACCTCGGCGCGCTCTTCCGGTGTGCCGAGGTCGGGTTCGAACTCCCACACGGCCCTGCCCAGGAAGTTGTTCACTGACCGCAGCCATGGGCCGCCGCCCTCAGAGACCTTCAGCCTCCACATCGATCTCCTCCGATCCGGGCCACGATATATATGAACGAGAGTAGTACAGTACAGCTTGGTGGAGAACCCAGCAGCGAGCTTGAAGCCATGCAACTGATCGGGCCGGCTTTATATATATGGGCAAACGGGGCGCATTATTGCTGTGCCTCTGCTCGCCAACCAACTGAATTGAGTGAGAGGTGATGGCCGGCCAGCAGGACCTCTCATAACTCAAGGAATTTATTGGGCAAGCATCTTGTTCATGTGGGCTACAGCACTTTTTCTCCATCCTCCTTCCTGGGAACTTGAATAGGAGGTGGTGTACACTGTACACACAGTACGTGGTTGTTCAAATGTACCTCATCAGCTGTACGCTGTGACATTGTGTAGCGTCTTCGAGCAAAAAGAAGAAGAGAAATCACCGCGTTGATAATAGCGTGTCTCCCTCCCTGAGCGGTAAGGAGATCAATTCACTCCCATTATTGCGGTCCAATGACATGACAAGCCATCTCAGGAATCTCGTACAGATCATCTCCTTACCGCTCAGGGAGTACACACCTTCAGTACATGACATAAATGGTACTCCCATTGGTAAATGATGATTTGGACTTGTACACAAATCATGGTACACACCATTTATGTCATCATTTCAGTACATGATGTTTCTTTCTCGCATTTATGTCCTTACAACTACAAGTCCAAATGATGGTCTGTACATGACATAAATGGTCCTCCCATTGGTAAATGATGATTTGGACTTATACCCACGTTCAGTACATGATGTTTCTTTCTCGCATTTGTGTCCTTACAATTACAACTAGTGCAGCAAGAATCTTCTACTGTACCATATTTCTTCCGTCGTTAAATTTGAAATTCTGGGTTTGCAGTGTCATTACCACCTCATCAAATTTATCTGCCTTCGGAACCTTGCACTCCTTTGCTTTTTTTTTCCCCATTCTTAGCTAGCTCAGCCAAATTGTTCGCGTAGCCCTGGCAAGGCCTATTTGCGATGGCGACGGCAAAAGTTTGCCAAAATGTCACTCCTAACACGTACCATAGCCTCAGGTTTCGGTTAAGAGGCGGTAATTTTGGTTAGCGTGTCTATCAACCCCCACGGTACTACCAACCGGCCTTACGACCTAGGACTGAGTGCCACACAAGTGTTAGAAAGGTATTTGTACCTACAGATCAAAATGATACTGTACTATTTCTGCGAGAAAGGTTTGAATTCAAAATTCATTCAAGAATTTTTGGGTTATAACTGAGCGATGCGTTTTGCTAACCACAGTAACCTCAAATGCCAGTGCCCCTGGGTGAAATTTTCCATTTGGTAGCCAAAACCTTCCAATAGCCCTCATCTGTAATGCAGACTCGTTGGACGATCTTAGATGGCTGCCCGGTCTCACCTTGAGGTGGCCAGAAAAACGACAAAAAAATAACCTTAGATGGAAGAAATTTAAACACGGAGTACGTAATAAATTCACGCGAAACTGCTTCGGCCCTCTTTGGATTGCAGGGTTTTCATAGGATTTTTATAGGATTCTAATCCTAAGGACTATTTCCTATATATGGTGCTCCTTTGGTTCACGGGAATGGAGGCCTCAAAATCTTGAGGAATTCTTTCCTATGGAGCTGATTCCGGAGGAATTTTCACATGAGGTCTGAGCTCTTTCGATCAATACAGTGCAAGTGCAATTTCTGGAGTATCGCCTAAACGTTTGAAGGACGCTATGCTCCTACCAGGTGGCCAAACAGGACATACAGCGTCTTTGCTTCAGGACATCCCAACCACTCAGGACACAGCGAGACCGAAAGACGTATCGCTCTTGTTGCTTGCATGAACCCGTCCGAAAGACGATGCATGATGTGAAATATCGATCCCGGCCGGGTTCCCTCTCCCCCACTCCGGAAAGAAAAGCAAAGCAAGCCACCGTATATTGTCCTAGCCCGCATACCGTGATAAATTGCACTGTACTGAGAATTGATAACAAAAACATCAAGAACAGTAAGTAGTGTGAATTCATACAGAAATGCATTGCTGCACACAGAATAGATAAGGAAAAAAAGCAAAGTTACACCTGCTTCTCTCTTCAAACAAGCAACGGGGATACAAGATCAGAATGAACAATCTGCACACGCACACACACACACACATTTTGTCGAACTAGGTATCAGAACAGCCATCTTCATGTATCAGAATTGGGGTTACAAGAACTAACTTAGTACTGTGCTGAAGTTGTAGCTATCGCTGCTGCCGGTGCTGAAGTTGTTGCTTGTTCTGAAATTAACTAGAAAAGAAAAAAAGCATCAACAGTTTGACAATTAAGAGCATTGCTAATAAAAATAATCAACTGATGAGAGGAAATTGCATGCGCGATACATAAACTTGGCAGCGATGTTCACTTTCGTCCATAAACTCACGGATTTGAAAAACGGCCCCTTAAACTTGGCATGTGGGTATTTTTTGGCCTAAACCCGCAGTCCAAGCAGCGCTACAAAGAGGCGACATGTTTGATTTATTCAAAACAAAACCTCCCTCATTGCATGTTAGACCGTTGGGCCCTTGCCCTCCTCTGTTACACCGCCTTGCCCGAGGGAGACGAAGCGACGGAACAGAAGGACCGGACCGCCGGAGGCGATTGTCGACAATCTCCGACGGCACAGCCGGCAACACCCACACCTCGGAGATGGAACCGCGTAGACGACGACTTGAACGACGGCTCCATCGACGTCCACACGAACGACGTGGATGGCTTCTGCAGCGACTAGTGGAATGGTGGCACGGCCGGCGCTTGCTTCAAGAGAGCAGTGGGAAGATTTGGGAATTTCTGAGGCTAGGGTTAGGGATTTAAACTGCGGGTTAAACCCATATTTTTCCAAGGGGCCCAACGCAAGATTCCAGAAGCCGCAACTTTGCAAAACCCGAGCCGCGTCAGATGTCAGCGTGGCCTAATTTGGTCCGAAATTGTCATTTTGGACTAAAATGACCCAACTTGTCAAGTTTAAGGAGCAGTTTTTCAAATCCGTGAGTTTATGGATGAATGTGAACATCGCTGCCAAGTTTATGTATCGCGCATGCAATTTCCTTACCGATGTCCTAGTCATGCCTTGCAAATTCGCAAACTAATAAAAAAGAGACATCCATGTCAATTAACTAGTAAAAGAACATTTCTAGCTTGTAGCCGGCTAATCAATTGCTTGTCATAATGTCCATAAGAAAGAAAAGCAATGATAAGAGTCCAGCTCTCCGGATATAAAATGTTAATCCATACTACAAACACACAAGAAATGCATTGAGTAGTGCATTGAGCAAGCAAAATCCTGGGTCAAACCAAGGTTCAAAATTTCATCAAAACTTTTGGAATTTGTGGCTGAAATATTTGTGTTTCGTTCTTAAAAAAATAGTGTTTTGAATAAGATAATGTCAAATAGAGTTAAGATCAACATGCTGTCAAGTATGTTGAGTTACTGCAGTGGTTTGTTGTCTTCTACACTCAAACAAGGTACAGGTTTTCTGTTTTGCAAAAATAAAAGTTAGCAAGGTTGAGATTCGCTCTAGGCCAAGAAAGTATAGGGAGCATGCACCGGGATAGATAAACCAATGTACGAGAACAAGACCATGGAGCATTTTATAGATTTTCACCCAAATTTGTTCAATTTGAAACAAAAGTGTCTGAAATAAATTACGAAATTTCCGAAATTTCATTAGTTTCGAGAGGTACAAATTTATTTATTTTTCAAAATTTTGAACCCTAGGTCAAACAGCTGCTGCTTCTGTTTAAGGTCAATAAAATTCTCAGGTATGAAGCTAGAAGCATCAGCCAAGCAAACACATCAAACTCTCAGGTCTAACAAACAACAGTACAGCATACATTAGGAACACTTGATCCAGCTACATAAAACATCCTAATCCAGTACCCAGCTGCTAAACTTGTCATCGACTCAAAAACACACCTAGCACATACTGAAACTGTCAACAGGGAATTGTTGCCATGCCAAAAGAGAGAAGATGGAGCATTTCCATATCACCAATTTTAAAGTGAATTCCATTTTTGACCCTCAAGTTTTACTTTTTTGACAGCTTTAACCCCATTTAGTGAAATTTCCCTTTTTTGTGCCACAAATGATCCCATTTAATAATTTGACCCAAATGCTCTTGTACGGTTGTATCACATCGCTCACTTCTTTGACTACTGGCTTCTTGGTTTTCATCCAAAAAATGAAAGGTCTCAAATAGATTGGATATAGAAGGAACTAAAGAAATTGCTCGCATGGCACGTTCTGGTACGAGAAACTGATTCACTCTCAGAGTCTCGACCTACATTTGTTTTTTTTCTCAAACACGCCGAGCGGCATGTCATTACCATTAAGAAGAAGGCGCAAGAAGCAAGTACAAACAAGGCCCAAAGGTGTGAAACGTACATGAACGTGCGAGGCACTCACACTTTTTTCAGTGCTTGAAGGCTGGTGTGTCCACATGCTAGACATGTTTGAAAAGTGAGATCTACATTTGGCGGTCAGACCCAGGGGTTGCCGGACAACCTCGCCATAACGGGCACCAGCACGCGGCGGTGCAGGCAGCATGCTTGCGGCCGGCACGTGGAAGGCCATGTGCTGATGTTCATGGCGCAGGTCAAGGGGTCATGGCCGGAGGAAATTAAGATCAAATTATTAAATGGGGTCATTTGTGGCATAACTTTTGTTAAATGGGGTCAAAACGGAAATATTGCTAAATGAGGTCAAAGCTGTCAAAAAATTTAAACTTGGGGGTAAAAAATGAAATTCACGCCCAATTTTACGAAGACCAGAATAGAAGAGAATTTTTACGGTACCTTTGTACTCCCTAGAAAGGGTAAGGAGTACCAATCAAATCTGTCCGTCCATCTGTTAGGGTAGTTTAGACCTTTCGCCTGGGGTGATTTGGACTTTCACGAGCGCCTCCTAATCGACAATGAACTGCACGCCGCCGTCTGAACGATCGAGCTCCATGCTCCATGTACAGGAGTACAGGACCGAGCAAGTTTGCAATCAGTGGCTTGGGTTGACAGCAGGCCTGGCCGGCGGCCGGCCGGCGTGCTACTCCTTGGACTAAATCCCCAGATACCGGAGGCAAATCTCGTCGCCTCAATACCGGCCGCTGTAATTAACTGCGTTAAGTCCGTCCATCCAGCACTTATCCGGTTATCCCCTGTTAATTGACTTCGCAATTACGATTTTACCCCAGAGGGGATGGTACTCCCAAGTATTGATCGATGGTACTCCCCAGTTGTTACCTTGGAGTACAGATAAAATATGTCCGTTAGATTAGAAGAAATTAACGGCTTAAATTAATTTGTGGGTACTGTAAAAGTGCTCGAACAGAAAGATATGTGTCGCCATTATAATGATTTGCAAAGCCAAGCAACAATAGTGAAAAGATTTCAAAAGAAGCTGACTAATTCAAAGTTTTCACAATGACAGAAGAAAAAGGAACAAGAGGTTACTTCTGAACTTGAAAGAAGCACAAGTTACAGAGCACACGAACTAATCAGTGATGCTCCTGACCAAACCATAGCATCACAAGCGCAATTCAAGAGATCATGTCCACGCAGAAATATCTGTAAAATTACAAAGAACATATTCTTTGTAAAGTTACCATGCACATGCACAGAGTTAATTCCTTGATTGTCATCTGGTTTGGTAAGAACATATTCTTTGTAAAATTACAAGAACAAAGCTACCATGTAGAGGCATAAAACTGTGAACAACGAACGTTGATCAGAACATTGCCATGGATCAGTAGTACATTACCAGTTCTCAGCAGTATAAGAATTAATCAAGCTCCTTCTGGTAAATCTACCCACTAATCGAGCTCCTTCTGAGATCCCGGCGTTGCAGGGGGGTGGAGGCCACGACGGCAGAGAACTTGGCGGTGCAGGGGAGCGGACGCGGGGGCGACTATAAGCAGTTCCGAGCGGCGGATAAGGGCGGAGGCTACAGCGAGGGGGGTGGCGGCGGCTAGGGTTTCGCCATGGGGGTGGAGGGGGAGGACGGCGATGGCAGTCGATGTAATTATTTCGGAAATGCCGAGCGTACCGATTCGGGCACGGTGGCAGATCGATGTAATTTTGCGAAGTCACGAGTGGGCTCCCGCTCCGCTGTGGACTCCGCGAAAAATGCATTCAGCCCGCTCCGGTTTTATTTCGAAGCGTTTGGCTCCGCTCTGGCCACGGATCTGTGAAGCGGAGCAGAGTGGAACGGTCTTCTTCTTTTATTCGGAACTCATCGAATAGTTCATTTTTGTCCTAATATTTTTTATCTTTTTCGTTTCTCAACTTCCAAAGCTGAAGCATTACAGTCATTAGTCTGAGTTCAAGCCATTTTTTTATCCATGTGACTCGGTTTCCTTCCGAACTTGTCACCGTCTTTGGTTTTCGGACCCGAAGCGACATGTTCGTCTCCACATCAACAAGCTACCATAATAATAGGGTCCATAAAGAAAAGAGAGGAGAAGCGGGACGAGAACATGACAGAGTTCAGAAGCGGCTGACGACCACATGAAAACGGTGACGATGAGGTGGCACATTCTCTCTCGCACCACCGCAAGCCTGTGAATCAGAGGAGAAGGTTGTGGTAATAGCACAAGAAGACCCATTTTCTAATCCTACATGGATTTAAGAAAGAGGAAAATACCAAAAATGTTTGGACGAAATGCAAGATGATTTCAAACACAAACTTGGACTATAGGGACAAGAATTGACCTATCCAGCGCAATTGATTCATGACGATGCTGCAATAGATTCCCAGCCCCACCGCCACACCTCCACCACTCCGGAGGTTGGCTTCGCCGTTGCAGCCGCCACCAAATCTTGATTAATTAGGGATAGGAGGAGTGGTGGGAGAGGATTGAGGAAGAGGGCGTGGTGATCATGCTAGGGTGATTAAAGCCGCTTGCCGATATGCAGCGGCGGAGTTAGAACTTTTGTTTACGGTGGGATTTTCTTGGCATTTTACCGCACAAGAGATTGTTTTTTGAGCTTTTTCTATACTATCAATAAAACATAAGTACTCCCTCTGATTCTAAATTCTCGACTCAAATTTGCTCAAATATGGATGTATCTATTCTTAAAAAGCGTCTAGATACATGTAATATTTCGACAACAATTTAGAATCGGAGGGAGTACATGACATAAAATTTTAGCACCCAGCTCCGCCACTGCCGATATGGAGATCAGCATATGAAAACTATCCACGTGAAATACTGCTTGGCCTGGGGGCAGGAACGAAATGTGTCAGGTTCAGAGAGTTGAGGGACAAAATAAAAATACGAATTTTTTAAGTTATGAAAAACAAACTTTGCAGCAAGTTGAGAGAAAAAGTTCTTTTTTCTTTAGAAAATTGTTAATTCATCATAGAGAAGCTGCTGGAAGGTCTTACAGGAAAAAAAACAAAATCGAGATACAGTGGAAATGTATACATAATTCGTTAGTCTAGGAGCCGATATTGTTTTTTATCGGTTACTGTATAGCACTGTCCTATGTCCTATGCAACTATGAGGAAAACGGAAGATACAGAGTCCCTTCACTTTTGGTCGTCTAGGTTCTCGATTTGGATCAGATCTTGTTGTCCCACTTGAGCACACATCTGACCTTGCTGACAATCTATGATCGGAAACAAACAATGCACAGTTCCATGTTAGATCTGTCTATCATACGGTTTCTCAAAATAGAACTAGGTTAGCTCTGCATCCAATTTGTGTGCCATTTCCAATAGAAACAGACAGATTTTCAGGGTGGGTATGGATCATTGGATTTAATGAATCACTTATCCACAGTTGGAATCCATTAGCCCTCGTGGGTTGAGAAATCAGACGAATGAATATGTGTGAGGGGAGATGGCCCTACTTTGCTATCATTTTCTGACCAAAAGGATGCATCTTCTGTTCCTTCCTTATCCTCCTGAACAAGATAAAGCCCAATAATGCTTTGTTTTAATCTCAACTAGTTCCCTAATAAGCTTGGTGGTTTTTCATTCTTTGTCAGTAGAGCTACCCTGATTAAATGCGATAAATAAAATTTAGAAGGAACCTAGGCAAGTTTCACCCATTGCGTACTTGCATATGAAAATCTGCACACATCTTGTCCTTTTCGAGGTAAAAGTTAGAATGCTTATCACATAAACAGTGTCATACATCATGCAGAAACTGGTTAAGGCCTGCAAGTAATATGAGTCCAGCGTTCTATCATTCGTAGATTCTGATCAAAAGATCTTTGAAAATCTCTGCTTCAGAGGGGTAGGGTACCATAATTCTCTATCATTTTACACTCCCTTCGTCCTGAAATAATTTTTTTTAGGAACACAGTACAAACGCAGACGCTCACAACACGCACATACACTCACCCATATGAACGCGCATCCTATCCCTATGAGCACCTCCGAAAGATTGAGTCCGCAGATCTTGAGAGATTCCTACCCCTATGAGCACCTCCGAAAGACTGAGCCCGCAGATCTTGAGAGATTTACGAAGTCACCGCCGGTGCCTCGCTGTTGACGGGTACGTCACCTACCACTGAAAGAATAGCGCCGGTTAAATACTGAAATAATCTAGGAAAATATGACACCCATATGTCAAGTCTATGACTTGAACTTGGATGGACCGGTTCCACCACAAAGAACCAAATCACCTGAGCTAGGCTCAGTTGTGTAGATTTTTATGCAAATCCACGTCAGTTAATTCGAAACGGAAGAAGTAACAAAAATGATCCTGCTTTTGCAACTGGAATCATAGTACTACCGATAATTCATGGTGATCGATGGGCTGCAACCGATGGTGCGTAGTGTTTGTTCTTAGTATCTACAACAGACATTCAATCAGTTGTACCTTTGGTTCCTAACAAAGAAACAAATCAGTGTACGTTGAAATTCCAAGCATTGCAGCTTTTGTTGTGTTATATATTCTTCAATTGAAGTGGAGATGTATCAATTTGGTAAGGAGACGTTATAATTTGTTTTCTTTCCGTCCGAAGACTTGAAATGTCCTGTTACTCATCTCGGTCTCATCAAAGTAACATTATTAGCTATATTTCCCCATGTTAAGTAGAGATAGCATAGAATAATTTTTGTGCCAGTTAGTGCAACACAGAGAATCCACCTTCCAATTTCTGCATTGCTCAGCTGGTGCTTTAGGCATATTTAGCCTATGGTAATTACTAATCATAGTAGTCATTAGCCTGCTTAAAGTATTTAGAGGCTGATCTGCCAATGAGCAAATTATTAAAGAAGCAAATAGTCTCTCTATGAAGATAGGGATGCAAAAAGAGATGAAAGGAGCCTCCTTGAGCAGCTAGGCCTGAGGTGATACTGATTCTTTCCTCCCTGCATTTCATTTCGTACGCACCAAAGTAATGAAAGATAGGAGGAAAGAAATCCCCTCTTTTTCTTCTTGTGGCTCCTATGCAAACTTGTCATTCATCTGTCTACTGGTACTACGTGCTGCACCTCCATTCCACAATCCACCCCCACCATTCGCAAGCATTATTCCCCCAACTAGCCTCTCCTCTCCCACTATATAAGCTGCACCATTGCCCTCACTCTTGTTGCATACAAACACACAAGCCAACTAAGGCTAGCTAGCAGTTGTAGAAGTTGTAGCAGCCGTGGCCATTGCAAACCTTAGCTTTCTAATTTTGCTTGAAGGAAGCATTTCTTTGAGGGGCTAGCTGGCCGTAATTAAGGCCGGCATGATGAGTGAATCAGATTGGACGGAAGAGCTGAACAACGTGTTCGAGCAGGCTCTGGCTATCTACGAGGACGGCACGCCGGATCGCTGGCAGAAGGTGGCGCGGGCGGTAGGAGGCGGCAGGTCGGCTGAGGATATGATACGGCATTACGAGTATCTGCAACGAGACGTTCACCACATTGAAACTACCCCCCAGCCTGGCGAGAGCAGCAGCAGCAGGTCCAAGGCCAGCGGTTCCGGAAGCAGCAGCAAGGAGAAGAGGTAGTTAAATAACTAGTCTAAATCTCCTTCCCAGTTATGTAGACTGTTCCATCCATCCATGCATCGCATATTGTGTTGCTTTCTGGCTGCAGTCACCTGCGCTGGTAGCTTAATTTTTGCTTGTCCTTTCATGCATATTTTCATCTCGTAATCATGTCCCCACTCTTGCTTCAGTCAGTGACTCTGTGTCCGTGAGGTCCTTTATGGTCTCCGTATTGACATGGGTACAACTGTAGTTATCAATTTGCCATCATTCTCTTCCTTAACATTTCTTCACAAAGTAACGGCTCGCAAGAATATATATGGTTGTCGGGTTCATCTCATCATCTGAAATCAAGTTTAGAAAAATATATATGTTTATGCCTGCAAGATATCCGACAAGTGATGCAGTTTCTTTTGTTTTCTATTTAGTCCTCTGAAATACTAGATAGATTCCCTTTTATGAAAATATTCGTTTCTTCTTTTGGTTAGTTCATACCAGATAGATTCCATTTTATGAAAACATTTGTTTCTTCTTTTGGTTAGTTCATTCGTTGTTTACTCTTTGGAAACATAGCCAGTCATATTGCGTCAAGTCAAGACGGCGTATCCGGTCAAACCACCCTTATGATGTTTCTTCATTGTAAAAAGTTCAAAAAAATTACGTATGTTAGAGAAATATCTATAAAATTTGAAGCCAAACTCAACTGCGTTTAGTAGCAGCAAAAGAAATCAGCATGAATAGTGGTTCATCACTGTATGGCACTATTCACCTCCTGTAAGATAATACTTAACATTTTAAACTTCCTTATCGTGTTGATGAGATCAAGTTTATGATGCTCTCCTAGTTGTATGCATGCTAATTACTACTATAACAAACTTGCTTAATAGCAAGCTAAGCATATCCCTATACAGAGTGTCGATGAATCGGACGGAGTACATATTGCTCCTTCTGTTCTAAAATATTAGGCTTATAAATTGTGTATACTGTCAAACATGCTAAAGTTTGACCAAAATAAAGAAAAAACCATCATCACTTGAAATATATATATTCATAACATATGCATTTGAAATAGTACGGAGTAGATATTAATATATTTTACTGTAAATTTGGTCAAAGTCTAAAAAGTTTAGTAGCCAAAAAAATTCTATGTCTTATCTTTTGAAATAGAGAAAATATTTCTTTCGACCGGTATATTCACTTTGGTATGCCGAAACTTGTTGAGCTATCGTCCTAAAAGGTTCTTTCTCCTAAGCTAGACATGATCTCTTCGCTCAAACTACATAAGCAAATATTTCAAGTATATAAGTTATTTGAGAAATATTGGCGATGTAGTTTTTTTTTTTGGGGGGGGGGGGGGCGGAGGGGGGGATTATCCCGGACTAATGGGTTATGAAAGGAACATGCAGAAATATTTTTTTCTCTAACAATTATTTAGTATCTTCTTTTGCCAAGACTGGTGTTTTTATTCAATTGGCCGTAGTGAATTTTAACCAGTGATTAACAACAAAGACCCAAATAATCTTGATTCACCTATGACGTGTATGTACTTGGTGTCGCTAGAACAAAAACAGAACTGTTTAGATCAAAGAGTTCATCTATGTTATTACTCCATGCCCACTTACAGCTCTTCAGTTAATTTTTCTTAGTTTTATTTATCACACTTATTTCAGTCCGCACTACATATAGATGCAGCTGCCTGCAAGATGAGAGACACTGATTACACTATTGATGCACAAACACTCACATATACCACCACACAAACACGCACTAACACAACACATATTAGCCGCGCATCGCCAATCACTGAAAGAAGTCCGACCCCTAGTGATCGGGTAGGAATAGGATACAACCACCACAATCCTATTGCTTGGTTGTAAGACGAGATGGAGAATGAATTCGATCACTAATATCTTCTACAACTAATCTGAAAAGACGAACCTATGTTTTTAGGCGTCTAGCTAGCCGGCCTATGTTTTCACCCTTACTATGCTAAATAGTACTGTATCTAAGTAAATTCTGGCAAAAAGTGTGGTCGAATTGCATAAAACGGCATATGCAGTAGGATGGAAGGCTAATTTCTGTGGAAGGCATCTGTTTTTGGCATATTGGTTAGTTCGCAAGTAGTCCATGCTTTTGCTGAAAGATTTGCTTGTAAAGCATGCAACAGTCCCTTAAAGCTTGCTGTCCTTTCGACGGGCATAAAGTGATGCCCCCTCGAGCAGTTGAGCTTTTGTTCTCTCGCATATATGGACGGGACAAAAGCCAAGCTTAGTTTTCTTCCTATTATGAGTCCCTACATCCTTCTACATTTTTATTTTCCAAATTAACATACCTTTCATGGGAAAGGCATGACCTTTCTTTTTGTCTGCTGGGCATCTCTCTCTTTCTCTCCCTTGACAGGGAACATTCAGACTTGTTATATTTTGAGCCACTCAAATGTTCAACTAATCGAGCTTTCTCTTTCTTTTTCCTCCTTTTCCAGGTACCCCAAGCCCCAGTGATCGCTGGGCTGGTGCAAGGACCTCCGATGAATAAACCAGTGTTACCCTATCTACAATAGATACATATGACCCCATTGTGATGTTGTCCTGTCCTGGAGCTACTAAAGTAGCCAGCGCTCTCCGATGATGATGACGACGACCAGAAAGAAGTCTCGGACATAATCAAGTCCCGCATCGGAGCTGTATCTTTCGTATATTTTGTACCCATTGTCTACGTGTATGTGTCCCACCACGAGCCTTGTCCCCCAGCTACGGGTGTTTGTATGTCGACGCTGTGTTGTGTAATGAGATTTCCAGTCTATCGGTGATTTATTGCAGGTGCTGACTTCCCTGCACTCTGGTTTTGGATTGGCTCGGGACATCGAGATCTCGAACTCTCTCCCTCGTCCCTCTCACCCCTTTTTTTATGGTGCGGCCGAATTCTACTTTACAACAAGGGACATTAGGGTGGGACAACTAGACATTAATTTTGTATTAATTTTTCCACACTTATTATGAAACGAAAGGAGTAGTATGTTAGGGTGCGGGGCTCCTCTAGCCACCCTGCTGGCTCCACCCCTACGGGGAGAGAATGGAGAGAAGAACCTGCACCACACCACATGCCCGTACATTTGATCAAAACGATTAAATCTAAAAATCTAAATAAGCTCCAAAAGTTCCTACAAAGAGAGTCAACCATTTGCAAACTCCGAACTAGCCAAAAAAAAACTCAAGCTATCACCACACAAAATTGAAAACGTACAAAATGACCAGAGAAGAATACAGCTCTTCACAAGAAAAAGAAAAACCTCTCCACTAGAAGGGCTGACCAAAACCCATGAGATGTGGGGAGGATGGTGAAATGATCTAAGAGAGTGCCACTAATAAACTTATCTTTACCAACAAGGTTGTTCCAGCCTGCAAATAGTGTAAAAAAAGAGCACCACACACCAACGAGTTGAGGATAACAGAGCTCCTTGGTATCACGTAAAACTAGTATATTCAATTTTTCTTTGGTTCGCATGCATTATCCGGCTTAACCCAAGGGCAACAAAGTCTAATAAGTTTTAGGCCCCCGCTCTAGAAAAAAACACTAGCTTTCTTATAAGTCGTTTCATGTCTTGTCCAAAAACTGGCGTGGGATTAAACCTAACAAATCTCCTCCTCACACATCGGTTACCATCTGCTCGCTAACACCGACGTTTCAGCTTATCAATCATGTCCCGATTGCTGCGAGTCCACCGAGGTTTGTATGTGGGTACGTAGCTAGGTTGCAACACCACATTAACTGTAATCCCGACCCCCAAGACTGTCATGGCACATTGGATGCCCAAGGGGCAAACATATATAGTGCGGAGCCTCTTTTTACTACTAGATGATGACTCGTGTGTTGCCGCGGAAACATGTGAAAACAAATAAATAAATACTAAAAATTAACTAAACTAAGGGGAAAAGATGTATAACTGATCTTATTTTATATTTTAAAACAATAAAACCTAATAAGTACGTGACAAAAATGATGTATAAGCAGAAAAAACTTTTTCCAAAAAAAAACATGGTTGCATTGATGAGGTGACGTGGTTTGAATTGATAGAATAATGCAAAAATGTAAATGAATACATGCATGACTTCAAAATTATAAATGCATGACTTAATGAGGTGGCAGACATGATTTGCATGTGGTGGTCCTGATAAGGTTGCATGCTTACATGTTCAGAGAAATCATGCAATGAGGGTCTTTTATTTGATCACTAATTAATATACGGCATAACTAAATACATATGCATTACCATGCATAAATAAACAAAATTGTTTTTTTCATCATGTACACCATCCCAGAAGCGCACACACCTCTAAATTGGTGTGCAAAATTGTAAATAGATAAAAAAAAACTCTAGGGCACTGCTGAAGTCTATATAAATGCCAGCGTACATGATTTAAACCTTGATGTGGTCAAAAACTCTACAACCCAACCAACACAGAAACATCTAAGGTACTACTCCATTTCTCAAATGTTAAGGTTATAGAAACGGTTGGCACTAATCTGAGGTACATGACTAAAGGTCTATAACACGGGTTATAATTTAGTTCAAGAAAATATTGATTTTACTTTTTAAAGGAACATTTATTTCTTCAGTTAGGGAGAATTTGACGGGGAGCAAGATTTATTCGGACTTTTGGAGCAACAATTTAGGAAACAATGAAAATTGCCTGGCAATCTAGCCGCGAATAGGTCAAAGGGCAGGCTACGTGTGTTTGTGAGCCATGTATTTTAATTGACTAGTGGAGTGCCCGAGCGTTGAAAGGGACTGAACTTGTTCAATTCCATCCTATTGCTTGTGTCCTTTCCATCTCTACCCGACACAAAATCAATGCACAATTCTTGCATTCCAACTCTTAAAACTTCACTGTTTTTTCAGTTTTCTAGCCATTACAAAAACTCATATATTTTTCCAATAAGTAATTACTTCTATTGAAAATACTAACAGAAAGGAGAAGAAATGGAACTGCTAACAGATAAAATGCATAGTTAACCTGAGCAGTGTGGCAAGAGCAATCTACAGAAATGTGGCTTTTCCAGTATTCACAGTTAGTAAACATGTATGATAAATGGATAGCAAAGAAAGTATTAGCCTCCGGGAAGAGCAGTACCCAGCGAGAAGCTTTCAACTGCCACAGGCAAGACAGATGGATTAGTAGGAACGATGTGTATAAAAAAAGAGGATTATCAGCTTGATACAGGGCTGAACTAACACTTCTTCACAAAAAGTTCAAGTTAACAATCAATGTAAGAAAGCAAACAGGTGTGCCAGGGGAAATATTTAAACTTCCATTGTACTTTTATGACAGAATAACTGCAGCCTAATATGTTCGATCCAATGCCTCCTTGCAGTTTCCTGCAAATAGAAATAATTATGTCATTTCCGGTTACCATGTATGGTAATGATGTGGTATCATAAACCAAACATAAGCAGGAAATAGGTAGTACTTGAATATATCAGAATAAATTGCTTACACAAAGTACAAAAATACATTAAATTTGGATCATGCTATCACTATGCGCAGAACAGAGGTGATTTTAATGAAAATTGCTGCAGTTTTTATGTTGGTGAAGCACAGGAAGCCGGTTTTGGGAAATAAACACAACAATGCTTTTGTAGAAAGTCTGAATACCAACTTTTAGGCTTTCTTTTTAAGACAACGAATAGGGATAAGAAGAACTAAGAGAATCCATCACATAACAAAAAAAGATTTCATTCATAACATAACAAAAAAGAGTGGCGGACCCGTCAACAACAAGACGCCAACGGTGACTTCATCAATCTCTCAAGAACTGTCGGCTCAGTCTTTCGGAGGTGTTCATAAGATGTGCGTGTGTGCGTTCATAGGGGTGAGTGTATGCGCGTGTTGTGAGCGTCTGCGTTTGTACTGTGTTCTAAAAAAAGAGAGTGGAGGATCATGTACAGTGTGGATCCGAGGTTGGTGGGGGCAGAACTACAAGTGATCAGCTGCTCCCAAGATTTTGTGACAAGTTTTACGCATGTAGCCTTTTCCAATTGAGGTTGAACTCCAATTCTGTTTGTGGCACATCAGAACCGAATGGAAGAATAAATCATTAAGATAAGTTCTTATCTTTAAGAGCGTATGTTGGAAAATTAAACAATTTCGAGAATAACAATTGAATGAGTAATTCGAGAATATAGATCATGACGACAGAAGCTACTAAAACATGCATCTAAAAAATACTAGAAGTATTTAATAGCCCAACGAACAACAATATGAACTCGTAGATCATAGCTAAATTATAGATCGGATCACGGATTACGTACTGTTTCTATGAAGAAGAAGAACCCGTGATGGCGATCGAGTTGAGTTGACGACGTTCCTGGCGACGAAGACGGCGGCACGTAGCACTGCGCGACTTGGACGGTAGACGACCGGTGGTGACGGAAGCGAGCAGTCGCGCGGAGCGCTTCCCAAAAACCTTATTCTCCCTCTCTAGTATAGGATCGCAAAGGCGAAAGGTTCCGGAGACCTGCTCTCCCGTTCGCCGGTGCACGCCGGCGCTCAAAATGGAGTAGACTACGAAAACGGCGCAAGAGCGAGATGGAGGCGAAACCCTAACCTGGTTGTGTTGCGTGCCGATCGGAGGGATGGGGCCGCTGTATATATAGTCACGCAGGTTGTGAGACCCCGAGACTGGATTTATGCAATTTAGCCCCAAATGCTAACTAGCGCGTAAATCAAGCCCCAGTGCCTCCCTACGATGAACACTTCACAACATACACGCAATGTGTTCACCACAGGTAGGAACAACAATGATATCATTACATCACTCTAAGACACAAGAATTAAGTCAAGCTCATACATAGAGCAAAATACCCAGTTATTACAACTCACAGACACATGTCCACAATCATCATTACATCAGCGGAAGTAAAATAGGCCCGAGTACGGACAAGTTACAATTATTGCCTAAGAGACTGAAACTGGAAAAGGAGAGCCACCACAAGTTCTCAGAACCCTGCTCTGGAATCTTCTGGCTA
Organism: Brachypodium distachyon; assembly: GCF_000005505.3. Classification (NCBI taxonomy): domain Eukaryota; kingdom Viridiplantae; phylum Streptophyta; class Magnoliopsida; order Poales; family Poaceae; genus Brachypodium; species Brachypodium distachyon. Next base: position 38,917,774 of record NC_016131.3, on the reverse strand, counting down.
AACGTCGAAGCTGTCGTCATCAAACTCCACGAAGAAACCACTCATCTGTTCCTCTGGAAACTCTGGAGAAAACAACGTTGCAACGCAACTGAGTACAAAGTACTCGCAAGGCTTACGGGAGATCTAAACTAGATATGCAACAAGTCTCAAAGGATGGATAAAATGTGGGTTATGCAGCAGCGATATATCTGGAGAGACTCGCTAAAAGACATCGTCTAGATAGAGGATAAGGAGCGTCTACCAAGTGAGGTGATGAACTAACAACTAACACCAAACAAACACAACCTCTTATCACCCCTTCAACCCCTTGTGAGGAAATAATCCAAAGGCACTCACACTGAAGCAGTTTTAGGCATATCCATGATTAAGGCTAATTACTACTCAAGTTTAAGAGGTTAAGTTAATTAATTGGTATGAGTTCTCTATGATCAAGTAATGACCAACCAAGTCGTCCATGACCGCGGACATGGCTTTCCGAAAGATTTATCCCTGCAGGGTGTGCCAATTTACCCGTACACGTTCGTCCAACCCTTGATGCCACTAGCATGGAACACACGCAAAAACATGTGCCGGCAGGATTGAGCGGCACGACGTTTCCAAACCCCACAACTAATCCAGGGAACCACCCAACTGAGTCTAATCCGAAACGAGAACCCGGCCGAAGCGTCGTACGGACTCAAGAGTTGTGGGAACAGCTGGTAGTGGTTCAGTGTCTGCAGAATAACCACTCCAGACGTGTGCCGCAGTCCTATATGTATGCAAAGTGACAACAAGTCTCCAGACACAACACCAGTGTATATGCGATATGCCAAATGGAACGCCCGAACTATGTGGCCCCTGGAAGAGCTATGAAACAAGTACTAAGCCGAGGGAGAAACCATATATTCTCCCACGAGCGGTTAGCGCGAAGTTTCTTGGGTCGGCGAAAACGAGAACTCAGTCCTTAGGTCGGCTCCAATGGAACAAAACACCAATGCGTTAGCACGGCCTCCCATCGTTGCCTTGAGCAGGTAATAACAGGTCACAGTTTAATAATTGCAATTAAATACAGAAAAGTAGCATGTGGATGTAGCAATTGTGTAACCCCAAGTAAGGACACTAGACTAGCAATCTAAGCAGACTTCTAATGACCAACTAGGACAATAACAAACATGTGACATGGTAATAGGATAAGGAACAAGACAACAGGCATTTTAGTAGAGCTGACTAAAGCTATGCAGTCCTAGAGGCATCGTGACAAGAACCGAGAACGTAACTTAATGCAAGAATGAGAGAGAGGCGTTGGTATAATCAACATGTTCAAGGAATGGCTGCTTGCCTGGATTCTCGGTCGCTGGGCACCGAGAGAGGGGATCCGAAGAAGTGTGGGAACCCAGATCGTCGACGGAGTAAGTCGGAGTCACTAACGTAAAGATCCAAATCACACAATACGCAAATAAGTAACAATTCATAGGTGCAATGCACAATACAACATGAGATGGCATGTGACAACATGATGCAACAAGATGCAAGTGAAATGATTTCATTTAGCAACAAAGTTAACCATTAGGTGATTAGAACATGGTAAACGGTAGCTTTGAAATACACAAATAGCTTAGCCAGGTATGCTACTGTGTTCTACAAGTTACAGTGATCAACTATGATGTTTACACTAATTACAGAAGAGTTACCAATTTTAAACTAGAGACTAAACAAGTTCATACGTTTGAATTTCAAATCTGTTCCTCAAAATGTAATTCCAATTGCACAGTTAAATTCCTTGCATTTTTCTGATTCTAAAACACATAGACTTTGTATTATTTGGACCTAGAATGAATATTATACAAATAAAACAAGATCAAAGCATTTTCTGAGATTTTATAAAAGAAAACAAACAGGCAAAACAATTTACATCGAAGGGGAGCTAGCCACGATCACTGACAAGCGGGGCCGGAACCTAGCTGACGTGGCGCTGACGCGGATGGGAGCCCGCGTTCGCTGACTGACCGGGCCCACCTGTCAGTCTCGGACAGAGGCTAAAAAGGGGGGGTTTTTATTCCGCGCGGCGCGGGGGATCAAACCCGGGTCGGGTCGGTGTGAAGCGAACGGACGAGCAAGGTAACCAGGCGGGCTGCGGTTCGGATCTTACAAGGTCCAGGGCGCAAGCCCTTTTGAACAAAGCCAAGACGGCTGCTTGGCCACGCACGGAGGCCACCGCGGGGCGCGTCGCCGGCGACGACCACACGGCATGGCGGTGCACCAACTAGCGGCAAAAACGAGAGCGGCGCGCGGATCTACCCTAAGTGGCGCGAAGGCCACCTCAACATGCTCAAGGAGGCGACGGCGCGGCGACGAGCCTAAGCTCGCCGGCGCACGGCGGAGTGCGCGCTCGCGGCTACGATGCTACGGTGCATGAAAAGCGGCGCGAAAAGAGGCAGGAGGAAGAGCATCTCACCCCGGATCTTCAGGAGGAAGCTGACGAGGAAAGAGTCGACGACCTCGCCGAAATTTGTCGGAGAAGAGGCGGTGGCCGGAGATGGGGAAGACGACCTACGCGTCGATGTAGGTGCCCTCCGTCCAATTCCTCGCACGCAGACGAATCAGGCGACGACGCGGTTCGGGTGACACGGTCGGCTTGCCACCGTTCGGCCGGAGGCGGTGGCGTGACGTAGTGGCATCCACGGCCGAAGGAGCGGGGCGACGGCGCTGCGCAGAAGGGGAAGGAGAAACCCTAACTAGGGTTTCCTAGAGGCCGCGCGGGCAGGAGGAGGTGCGGCGCAGCTTATGTAGGCGAGGCGGAGGCGTGGCTGTCGCTGTCGAAGAGGACGTGGCCGGGGGGGCTCACCGGTCGGAAGGAAGAAAAGCAGAGGTAGAAGAGAGAGCTGTGAGACAAGGCGTATTTTGGAGAATGCGCTTTCGCTGCGGGAAAGCGGCACGCGGGCGCTGCGCGAAGGAAGCTGGGCAGCGAGCGCTGGCGGGCCGCGCGCGCGAGGAGAAAGGCTGGGCCGCGCGGCGGGGCTGCGCGGCGCGCGGGGAAGGCGGGCTGAGGCGGCTGGGCCGGCTCGGGCCAAACAAGCAGATAAGGTTTTGTTTTTGTTTTTCCCTTTTCCTTTTTCTATTGTCTGTTTTTGCAAATGCTTTTGGATCCAAATTTCAAATACCATTTTGAAAGGTTGAGAAGTAGAAGAATTCAAATATGGCACTATTATTTGGAAATATTCAAATGGGGTAAAGGTTTAAAACAAAACCCATTTGAATCTCATTTGAAAAATAGAGGAAAAGAATTCAAACTCAAAGGAGGGTGATTCATATTTGAATCTTCTAACAAAAATCACACAACAAGAATTCAAACCACAATTTGAGATGCAAATTTAAAACTCATGTGACACAAATAACAGACAAGGCATGGCATGGATGCAAATGTAATTGTCATGCAGCATTTGAATAAATTACAAACAGGTCCAAACAAGGGCTTAAATGTAAAAGTTGCTCTCGGGCTGTTACACGGGTATAGGTCGGTTAGGTTTAGAAAACCTAAACCGACTCCACAAAATATGCACGCGTCCGTAACAGATTCCAAAAATACCTCACGCGCGTGACAAAAAGATAGGAAGCCCCGCACCGACACGTCACGGCCTCGGCCTCGAACTCGATCCACGCGACGCGAGGCGTCGTGTGACGAGGCGAGGCGAGGCGAGCGGAGGAGGAGGAGGAGCGCGCGTGGGGATTTCTCTTGCTCACTTGCTTACTAGGTGAGAAGCAACATCCCTTATATGTTGGTCTCAGTCACTCTAAACTAGCAAGGTGGGACTATTCCCACTCCCCACATCCCACTTCATGAATGGGCTTTTGAGATTTTCAGAATTTATTAAAACTTGGGCTTGGGCTGATCAGGCCCACCAAATTCTAACAATCCCTCAAATACCCATTTAGAGATTTGTCTGATCTCGCTACTTGTTTATATACTAGTGTTTCAGTAGATACTGTTAAGTTAAACTTCTGCCTAGAACTTTAAGTTATATCCATCCACACTCACAATGGACTAAACCTTAAATTGCAAGCTGGCGTGAAATAGATTTCACTCAAAGTCAACTAGTACTGGGCTATCAGTAGTCTACCCCGCGGGTGGAGCATATGCGTCGTACTCCGTGGTCTATTCATGAGTTACTGGAGATCACCCACATCTCATAGACTGCGGCGTTAGATAGTCGAACTCATATAGGTGTGTTCTTTCAAGATGTCAACGTGTGCGTGCCTTTGGATCGTTTACTCACAAGGGGTTGAGGGGGTGATAAGAGGTGGTGTTTGCTTGGTGTTAGTCATTAGAAGATCGCTTGCGCTTGGTAGACGCTTCTCTTCCTCTAAGTAGACGTTGTTATTAGAGTGTCTCTTCAGATATCGTCCTTGTTGCTGCATAACCCCACCATATCCATTCCTTGAGACTTGTTGCATAACTAGTTTAGATCTCTCCGTAAGTCTTGCGAGTACTTTGTACTCAGTTGCATTGCAACGTTGTTTTCTTCAGAGGTTCCAGTAGAGCAGGTGAGTCGTTATTCGTGGAGCACGACGTTGGATTCAATGTTTAGCCATGAGATCCAGATCAGAGTTCTGAGACTTGTGCCGGGTTTCCTTCCAGTTTCCATTCTCTTCAGGCCGTGCTGTATTCTTGTCCGTACTCGGACATAATTCAACTTCCGCTAATGATGTAATGTTGGGACATGTGTCCTCTGTTTGTAATAGTTGTTATTCTGCTCCTTGTATGAGCTTTGCAATTACTCTCTTCTGTAGAGTTTTGGTAATGATATTCATGTTGCAAAACCCTACGATGAGCACATTAGTGCATGTATGTATTGAAGTGTTTATCATATAGGTTAAGAACCTGAGGCTTGAATTATGCAAAGGTTAGCAATTTGGGGCTAAATTGCATAATTTCGGTCCCGAGGTCTTACAAGGACAGCATCTTTCACTACTCATAGCCGCAATGAACACATTAAGGCATGTCGCCAACCTGCCTTACATCAATTTGTGAGTTGTACATCTTCACATAGAGGGGTTGTATCATACTCTCCTCTGTTATGTCGATAGCTTTGTTCTTCTCAGGTCTAAATCAAAATGTCGTCGATGAACACTACGACAAACTTGTCCTAATATTCCATGAACACTTTATTCATCATATTCATAAAGTATGCCGGTGCATTGGTCAATCCAAAAGGCATCACCGTATACTCAAACAGGCCATATCTAGTGGTAAAGGTTGTCTTGGATATATCCGCTTCTTGGATCTTTAACTGAAAATAACCCGATCGAAAATCGATCTTTGAGAATACACAGGCTCTTTTCAATTGATCGAATAGATCATTGATTATAGGTAAGGGGTATTTGTTCTTTATCGTCACCTAATTTAGTGAATGATAATCTATGCACATCCGTTAGCTCTTGTCCTTCTTTTTCACAAATAGAACAAGCGCTCCCCAGGGTGATGAACTAGGGCGAATAAATCATTTTGCCAACTGCTCTGCGAGTTGCTTCTTCAGTTCCTTAAACTCATCCACAACCATCTTATACGGTCTCTTGGCTATAGGTCCGCTTCCAAGCAGTAACTCGATAAGGAATTCCACATCACGGTCAGGTGGCATGCCTGGTAATTCCTCTGAAAACACATCCGGGTATTCTTTCACTATCGGCACATCCTCTAGGCTAACCCCCTTAAGAGAATTTACCTTGGGTTTCTCAAGTTCATAGGTTGACTTGAAGCGGATTCGCTTCTTCTCTGGGGTCGTGAGTGTAATTGTCCTCCTGACACAATCTATGAGTCCTTCATACTTGGCTAACCAATCCATTCCTAGGATTACATCCAAGCCTTTCGATCCTAGCACTATCAGGTCTGTGGGGAAGCTGTGTTTCCCAATTTCTAGTGCCAATAGTCGGCATTTATAATCCGTTATCATCTCTCCCCCAGGTGATTTCACCTTCATAGGGTTCACTAAGGTACTAGTTGGTAACCCATTTCTATGCACAAATCTCTTTGAGATGAAAGAATGCGATGAACCAGTATCAACAGTACGAGTGCTTCAAAAGTATTAAGGCGGAATGTGCCGATTACGATACCTTGCTCCTCCGTGATTTCTTCTACGTTGATGTGGTTCACATTGCCCTTCTGGAACGGGTTGGGCTTGTTTCTCGCCTCGTTGAACTTTTCGGGACAGTCATTGGAGTAGTGTCCCATCTTGTGACACTTGAAGCATTCCACCTGTCTCAGGTCCTTGTTGGTGTTGCGGTTTTGTCCTGGGTTGCCTCCATTGTTTCGGCCATTGACATTCCCATTGTTGTTCCTCGGATGTGAGTGTTGGTGCTGGTGATGCTGGTGGTGCCTGTTGCCATTGTTTTCCTGGTGGTTGTGTCCTTGTCCTCCATGGCGCGGTGATGTCCACTTCCTCCATGGTGATTCTGGTTGTGGTTTCCATGCTTGACCATCGAGGAGCTGCCACTACCCTCATAAGAGGTGCGCGGCTTCTGGTGTGAACCAGTGTGGTTATTTCCCTGGTGAGGCCTCTTCCTGTGGTTCTCCATCTGGTTCTGCTTATTCTCTAGGATGATAGCCTTTTCCATCAGAGACTGGTAAGTAGGTATGTAGACAACAGCCAACTGAACGGCCAGCTCGTCGTTCAATCCATCCAAAAACCTCTCATGACGCTTGGCGTCAGTGTTGACATCATTAGGAGCGTAGCGAGACAGTTTGTTGAATGTCTCGATGTATTCCGACACTGTGCGGTTCCCTTGCCTCAGCTTGTGGAACTCTCTCTTCTTCAGGCTCAGCACGCCCGTAGAGATATGGGCGGTGCGGAAAGCGTTCTGGAACATCTCCCATGTGACCTCTTCCAAGGGGGCGGTGATTTGATAAGTCTCCCACCAAGTTGCGGCGGATCCTTCGAGTAAGTGAGCGGCAAACCTCACTTTTTCTGCCTCGGTGCAGCCCACAGTTACTAGGCACTTGCTCACAGAACGAAGCCAATCATCAGCCACTATTGGTTCAGAAGAGCTAGTGAAAGTAGGTGGACGCAACCTCAGAAGACGGGTTAACATGTCGACTTGAGGTGGTGGGTTGTGGTGCTGGTTGTTGTTCTGATTGTTGTTCATCTGCTGGGTGAGTGCTTGCAGTATCTGGGTTTGGGCTGCTAACAGTTGTTGCATGGTGGCGGCATTGTTGTCTTGCCCCTCATTGTTGTCGGCAGCATTACTGCGAGGTTCACGTCTTGGCGGCATCTGTTTTGGGACAGCATAGATGAGGATAACAAATAGACAGGATCTAAGGAAGAAATACTAAACCCCACAACACAAGCATATAAATAACAATCATATAAAGCAAGCATATCACAAGCATAGCAATTTAAACACAAACGAGTAACACAACCACTAAGCATTAAATCCAAAAGCAAGTAGTTCACAAGTCATTCAAGCCTAAGATGTAAGCAAATAGTTGCAAGCAAAGAAACACACGAGTTTCTACATTGCCATACCACAAAGACGGCATGGTCAATGACTATCACGATTAACAAAATATAATAAGATAAATAGTTTGGCGGGCTCCGAACTGAGTCTAAGGAAGGGCGACGAAGTTGATGGCTCTGGCGGTCCTCACCCTGGAATGGGTGTTGGTGGCGGGAGTGTCCATCTCCTGCGCCTCCTGAGGCTCCTCCTGTGACTCCATCTCCTCATCCTGAGGGGGTGGCGGAGATTGTGCTGGTGTAGGTGCAGGTGCAGGGGCTGCGGCGTTGACTTGAGCTTGGAGCTGATCGAAGTTGAACTGCAGAAGGTCCTTCTCGTACAGGATGTGCTCCATGAATTCGTGCATGTTCAGGATGGCGGTCCCCCTGCGAGTCAGCTCAGTCGCTTGCTGTGCCAGTTGTCCCTTGAGTACTCCCACCTGTTCCTCAGCGATGTCCGCTCGGGTCATCTCATTGTAGAGGCACTTCCCCATATCCATCGTGTTCCGCTCCAATGCTTCAAACTAGACATCCTCCATGTGTGGGTCCTCTCCTAGGACGTACGGACCCACGGAATCCCCGCCAACAACTCGCCTCCCGAAGCTATGGAAGACGGAGTCCTGTGGCAGGCCGTCGTGGTACGCCTCGCACACACGCGCTATCGCGTGCTGCATAGCGAACTGCAGTCCTAGCATGAAGTCGGGGTAGCGCACGGAGTAGATGATGTCGGGCGTCATTGGAACAACTGCCCGTCCCTTGATCTCGGTCTCAATCTCCCAGCGGCGTGCTCCTCCCTGAGATCCCACCGGCTCGGCGTGTCCTCGGAAGCAAGGTGCTGCCAGGTGCAGCGTCGTGCACAACACCGCCAACTGCCTTTCGAAGGGGATGTCGTCCTCGGTCGTCGGGTAGTTGACGTGAGTGAAGGGAGGTTCGTCGCCAAAATTCGGTGGGTTGTTTCATCTACAAGATTTTTGGTGGAAGGAGAGAATCAGTTATATGCTCAAGTAGATAAATGCATAAAGATAACAATGACAAGGTGGTGTGTATGTTATGCAAACATGAAGATTAAATGCAACGGTGGAAACATGACAGTGTAGTATGAAATTGATATAAATGCATACAAAGTCTGAAAATGCATGTGAAGGGATAATATTGCAAGTGTAATATGAAGTAAAACACATGCAATATGTATGTATTAAACAATGATATGATTTGCAAGTGTAGATGAACATGAATGAAATTCAATATGCAAACTCAAAGGGGTATGCAATGCATAGAAGAATCCTAGGGTCTCTTTTGGTCTAGTCCATGCTAGGGTCACGTTCCTACAGGCAACACAATGCTCGGATACCATCTGAAGCGACTGCCCCCGTACAAGGGTTGGATCTCTGTGCTTTTAGTGCTAGTCCCTGGATCGACTCACTAGCACACACAGTTTCAAGATGTAATATCGTAAAACAAATGTCTCAAGTTTTACAACGCAGTATCCGGAATTTAAGAATACTTACAAACTGGCATAACCACTTGGGTTAGCCCGAATTAAAACAAAAGTTCAACAGCAGAAAGCGAAAGATACAAGGGCTACATCAACACCACGGTGAGAGCATGTTGGAATGTAAGCCCGTAACCCCAAGGCAAAAACGTACCCTCACTCTTCGTCAGAGCTTCCTGCATCATCAAACGATGCAGCCACTAGGGTCAATACATTGAATGTATTGGTAAGATCACTAGGAGTTATATCAGAACCTACCAAGTACATGCATAATCTGGCAAGGTGGAGTCAGGCTATTTGCATAAAAGCATCTTTGTTTCATCCTATCATTTTAAACAAGATAGTTTTGTCACTATTGGACATGGGGTACACACACCCATACTCCTATTAAACTAAGGACATTGAGTAGACATATCAATGCTCATAAACCCAAGTTCAAACCATTCATTTTAATTTAAGAACTTACTCAATCCCGCCAGAGCCCATTTAGCATGTGGTTGTACTGGAAACTACTAAATAGGAAACTAGTCCAGTCTCGGTTACCCTATGTGGCATTCCACATTTGCGACGCAGGCGCTCCCGAATCCACGGAGAGACGACTCATAGAAATGGTCCCATAGAAATGAACCTGACGTCGCATAACATCTAAAACCTCAAAGCCGTCCACCCAGGATGGTTCATTAAATTAATTGTTTTGCCTTACTCTAATAAAACATCTCATTTCCCATAAACATAACATTATCATAATGTAATAATTCCCCCACGATACTACCATAGCTTAGCATTGAACTACAATCGATGGCAAATTGGTAGCATGGTAATGGCAAGGGTAAAACTATACTACCTAGGATTTGTAACTAGCGTAGAGATACAAATAATATTTCTAATGCAACTAATAAAGCAACTAGTGCATAGTAAAAATATTTGAGAGATGATCAAAATGAACTTGCCTTGTCCAAAGTTGTGGTAGTTCTCGCACTCTTCACAACAACAAGGTTCACACTCCAAACAATCTAAAATAAAAGAATACACACACATAAACATGCCATTCAATACAAAAACATGCCATGATGCAATAGTTATGATGATGCATACTTAGGTTGGTTTTAAACTTAACAAGTTTAACTTCTGTTTTAAGGAGCTTTACAAAAGGTTTGGACAGATTATACACTAATAAGAAAATATTTTCTTGTACGAAACAAAGGTGAGTTTTAATTAAAAGCTTATTTGATTTTTATAAGGCATAGAGCAAGATTAATTTGGTCTGGCAAGATTATTTACAAAAATATTTTCCTCTTTGATCCTAATGGACAGAGGGTAACCTTTAGACATTTTACAACATGCTAGCAGGTTCAAAATCTTTTTGAAACAATTCATATGTATTACAAACCATAGTTAACCATTCTGTAATTTGCTTCTGTTAAAGTTATTCAAATTCAAATTTGGACAGTGCCAAAAGAATCTACAAGTTGTGAGGATTCCAGAAAGCTACGGATCATAATTTTTGGCCAAACGGTTTAAAAGATATGAGCATTTGAAGTTTCGGAGGCTTTTCTGCAAAGTTACCATTTAATTTTCGGCCGAGAAAAGGTTTTATTAAAAAGGGTGACACATGGCACTTTCTCATTAGCCGGTACCGGTTCGGGTAGGGATTAAAACAAGGCCGTCGGATTTAAAGAAGATCGGGCAGTCCATATTGGCCCATACCCCTTCGGTAAGTGATCTATTCCTGGACGTGGGATCTAGATCGGACGGACGGAACGGATCTAGGGCTTACCGCCGGTGGTGGCTTTCTTCTCTGGCGAGGCGAGGCGGCGGCGGTGGCTCGGGTACGGCGGTGTGGGCGTTCCGGCGAGCCTCAGGCTTTGGGAAAGGAATGGAAGGGTGCGGCTTGACGTTGCGAACTCGATGGTGGCCGCGCTTTTGCCCGGGATGGACGGAGACGAGGCCTAGGATGACAGAAATGGTGGCACCGACGGTGAGCTTCGGGCGAGCTTGGTGGCGACGGCCTTCGGTGCTCCAAAATAAAAAGTGATCGCGTCAAAAACTGCGCAAGAGGAAGAGGAGGAGGAAGGGGTAGGCGTCGTCGGCTACCTCTTAGGGGTTCGTCGGCGGCAAGCTCAAGACGGCGGCGGCAGTGGCGAAAAGGCGGCGTGCAATTAGAGCAGCCTGGGGGCGAATCGCGCGAGAGAGGAGGGGGGGAAAACTAGAGGAGATCGAGGGCTTTAACATGACGCGAACGGCTTCGGAGATGGGGTCGTGTGTGCGGAGGAATCGGGGTGGAATCGTGGGTGTGGATTCGGGTTTGTGGCCGGGATTCTCGGCCGGCAGTTGGGGAAGAAGATGGTTCTGACGGGTGGGGCCCGCCCGTCAGTGGCTCGGGCGCGCGCGCGGGCTGCGGCCTGGCTCGGAGTGCGGGGGTAAGTGGGCCGGTTCGGCCCATTTGGCCGGGCCGGCCGTTTCTGTTTTTTTGTTCATTTTCTTTTCTATTTCCTGTTTTTGAATACAACTTTTGATTCAAAGCTCCAAATCAAACCAAATAAAATGCAACAAAATTTGTAAAAGCATATCTTCATATGATTTAACCTCTGGGACAAGAATTCCCTCAAGATAAAATGTTTAAAAATACTTTTGCCTATAAACTAGCCTTTAAAGCTTTTTAGCTATTAAAATATTTAGTGTTTCAAATCCAATTCAAAAACCAAGATATGGGGTAGCATTAACATTGCATTAAACCCCTTTTTATGCCAAAACCCTCATGAGTTAAAATGCAATTGACAAAAGAAGAGTGAAAAGACAGATTCAAATAAAAGCACATTTTGTTAATGGGTTTTTCTGAGTTAACCTTTAGGGTTTTAAATGTGATTAAATGCAAAGGTGACATGATGCTTATGCAATGCAATGCATATGAAGGGTTTTAAAAATTGGGATGTTACACGAAACTTTCGCACGCGGCCCGACCCTATCCCCTCTCCCTCTCGCTGTCTCGCACATATCGCCTATCGATCCTTCCTCCCCTAACTCTTCTTCCTCGCCCCGCTCGATCCGCATCCTCCGCGAATTCCCGATCCAACTCCTCCCCTTCATCGCCAGCCTCGCTCGCTCTCCATGCCACCGCCGCCGCTGCTCTCCCCCGTCACGTGGCCCTCTCTCTTCCTAGCCGTGGACGCGGACTCTCCTTTCCAAGCGCTCGCCGCCGCCCTCACTGCACTCCCCCACAACCCGTCTCCTCTTCCCACACGGCACAATCCCAAATCCGAGACGAACTCGAGCAATGGAGTGTCATGGAATCCTTCGCCCGTTCTACAAAAGCCGTCTCCACTTCCCACACGGCACAATCCCAAATCCGAGACGAACTCGAGCAATGGGGTGCCATGGAATCCTTCGCCCGTTCTACAAAAGGTATTCGATCCCCTTAAACTTCAGAACACGAGATCGACATTGCCGCACCCGAATCTTGATTGTATTGGAGTTCATCGCTGCACCGCCATCCCAATCCCGGCCTCATCTCTCCTCTCCCGATCTCGTATGCGCCCACCGCGGCGAGAGCAGTGCGCCGCCTACCTCCCTCCCCCTCCTCTACCCCGGCAGCATGGCGACGAGGACAACAGCAGGAGCTGCGCCACCATGATGACCGGAACGAAGAGAAGCGTGCTGGGTGATGGAGAAGGAGACGGGCAGATGCAGCCACGACCCTACCACTTGGTAATCCCCATCGCCGCTGGCTGCACTTGCTTCAGGTACAAGGCACTCTTCTGTTTCTTCAGATACTTGGGAATAAATATCAAAGTAACCTGCTTGAAATAATTGATGCTGGGTAAGTGGCCATGCCCGACTTTCTTGGTGGCACTTGTACCTGTCCCGAATATGTAGGATGCCTTAGAGCAGAAAAAAGCCCATGGATGCCAGCATACTGATTGTATGGCTAATGGGATTCCTGCTATTCATCTACTAGCTAGCGTGGGATTCCGTCTAATATGATTATTATGCATTGATACCACAAAGTCCTTAATAGTGAGGCCAAGTGTGCTCGGCAGATTGTAACTCTTTCCAGTGGAGAGGAAACAATTATTTCTTATAGCAAGCCCAAGTACCAAACAGTATGTCTAACAATCAATTTGTCTTGAGCCTAACATAACAACATTCATGAATATCTGATTAATTAAGCAGTGTTCTAAACTCATTCCTTGTATTTTCAGTGTTATATGAACATATGGAAGTGCATTGGAGATACCACCATGATTTTCTTATCACGAACCTGTGAGTAATCTAAATTTCCAGTTTGTTTTTGCTCTTACTAATAATACATTTTCTATCATGTTCTACTTTCTTACTGAGTTTTTTTATTGCCCTTCTATTCATGATTGTGCAGACAACCAATCAGGATAACCTACCAGAGCATTTGCTTGACCATCACATGATTGCTTCTACAAAACAAGATGAAAAGGCTATTTCAAAGGTTTGTCCCAGATCCTAGAATTATTTTATGATATCAATTGCCTGTTTGTTTCCAAAGGCTGAAGTAAAGCTGTTCAATGCAGGTCATGGTTCCATACTTTATAATACTCTCATCATCTTTTTTATCACGAGATCAATTTTATCTTCTGTCAACAAAATGATGTTTTACATATGTCGGGAGTTGTAACTAAGGCCATGGGCTATGATTATGCTCCTCTTTTTTCTTAAACTGATTATCTGCTGTACTCAGGAACAGTACGTGTTTCAGCTTTATAAACTTCAGATAGTGCAAAGTAAAAAAAAATAGTAAGTCAGGTGTGCACACTTTCTATGTATGTTGTGGCATATGTAGCCTGTCACAGACTTGGTCTGAGAGATAGCAACACTTGAGGAGGAAGTTTCGCAGGGAATTGCATTTTCTTTCCCTCTACAGGGCAACATTTGATATATACCTGGGTATCTCCTGAGTGTCTCTGGTCAGGCAATATTTGTTTTGAAAAAATTGAACAGATCCCATTGTCTAAAATAGCAAAACGATTTGTATTGATCAGTTTCTGGAATGGTTGACTTGAAGAAATAGTTTGCAATATTTGACCCTTCAATTATTTCAGTGGTATGCTAAGTTTAGAAATACCAATTCTTTGTTTGCTGAAAAACAGAAAAGTACAAATCATGCATTACACCCTTATGAGTTGCAATTAATAGACCAGCAGTGGTTAGGAAAGTTGGTGAGCTTAGATCGGCAATGGCTGGAGAAAGAAGTCTCGGTGAAAGAAAAAAAAAAGTGGATTATTGAATTTAGAATCAACCGTCACGGCTGTTTTACTAAAGGAATAAAGGAATAGTCGTCTCATGCACACACGTTCTAAATGATATATGTTTAGTATTTTATTAGGCTCCTATGACATAAATTTGTCATGAATTCAACTTTTCAAAAAGCCAAGGCTGTCTCATGCATGATCTGCTATAGCATTAATTTGTCACCGTAGCAACGACACGGACACTCAACTAGTTAAAGTATAGTATTGATTGGCCTTGTCTGTGCGCGCTCGCGTGTGAGCTAGGAAGGAACATAGCCAATCATATTGCGTATGTCACAAACAATAATTTTTTTCCTTGATTTAACTTTGAGTTTGTTCTCTCTGGGTACACATATCTACTTGGATGCGGCCTGCAAGCTCCTTCGAAGCCAACCAGGAGCAACTCAAGCAAAAGCAGGTCTCGTAGTTTACACCGAGCATTACGCCCCCTCAAACAGGATAAAAGTCCAGATCTTTGCTACATCACCAGATTGCAGCTCCCCTTTCCAAACTGAATCTTGGGCTCTCCTCCTTGCAGTTATCTTCAGCAGGCAGTTTCAATTTGAGACAACTACCTTTTTAACATATAGCTCAATCCTTGCTCAAGCAGCTGATGGAAGAAGCATTCTTGGGAGCCCAGGACTCTGGTCTCTTCGACCCTTGTTGGATGTGATCCACAACAACTTAATACTATTACCCAGTGCGGTGTACTCTTCAATGCTTGAACTTGCCTGAAGTTCAGTTGTGTGAAGTATTGTGTTTTTAATAAATAAATTTTTTCCTTCCAAAAGAAGAAGACAAATATGTATCTAGACTGGGCCCTTGAGTTCTAGGGGCCCATGACGATGGCACCTGCTACCCTGTCCTAGGGCTGAACCTGCTGACCCAACTAAACCAGCTTCTCCAATCCACATGCATGCATAAACCGGAGAGGGACGCCAAATTACAAAAGGTTTTGGACCTTCTCCCGAACTAGCTTGATAAGAGCTTGGGAGATGGTTTGCAGATAAAGGACTACTAATTTTGGCTTCCGAAACAAGACTTTTTTTTTTTGAGAGGAACGAGACTTTGTTTTCAAACCTTCGACAAGTTGTTGTTTTTAAAAGGTAGACATCATGACTCGTTCTGCTGCTAGCTGGACTTAGCCTGCTTATAAACGGGCCATGCCGTACCGCATGCATGCCTAAGGATGTGTTTGGTTCATGGGTCGGGGCCAACCCACGCAGTGTGAACCGGCCCAAAATGTTTTTTGCGCATGTCTGGTTAGTGAGCCTGGTTGGGCTGGACCGAAAAAAAAAAACGCTGGTCCGCGTGAGCCGGTGGAATTGGCCGGCTCATGCGGCTCACGCGGGGCTCATCCCACTCGCCGGAGCCGCCCGTCGGAGTTAGTCGCCCTTGGCACCGGAGTTCGTCCCCACTCGACAGAACCGCCGCCGGAGCTCGATCTCGCGGACTGCGCCGCCGGCTGGGTCAATGGAGACGAGGGGACACAGCCTCGAGCGGGGGCGCGGCGGCCCCGAGCACGAGCGCGGCCGCGAGCGGGGGGCCGCGAGCGCGAGCGGCGGCGGGCCTCGATCCCGACGGCGAGCGGCGGCGGCAGGCCTCGAGCACGGTGGCGGCGGCGGGATTCGAGCGCGAGCGGCAACCTCGATCCCGACGGCGAGCGGCGGCGGCCTCGAGCTTGCTGGACTTCAGAGATTGGGAGAGGAGAAGTCACGGTGGAAGAAGGGAAGGGAGAAGACGACCTTTTTTCTTTTTTTATTGAACCAACTTCCTAACCAAACGTGAAACCGAGTGACCCCTCTTTTAACCAAACGTGAAACTGAGTGAGCCTACTAAAAAAATCTGGTTGGAGCCAATCCATCCTTCAGCACTCACCAACCAAACACACATAAATCGGCCAAGCACCCCGCGGGAATGCTAAACGGGCTGTGTGACGGGCTAGCAGGGCCGTTTAACTTCTGCCAGCTATTGCTTCGACCCAACAGGTACTTATGAGTTTTTTTTTCTTTTTCTTTCGAGAAGAGGCCAGGACTGTAGGAGTTTATTGGACGAGCTCCTAGGGCTTTAGTGCAACGAGATCAAAACCCGCCGCCTCCGCCGCCGCCGAGAATTTCCTAGCGGCGATGGCCATGGCCCGTCGTTCCGCCTCCCACCTCCTCTGCTCCTTCCGCCCTTTCTCTCTACTCCTGCAGCCCCTGACCGATGCGCCCACGCCCGCAGCCGCGGCCGCAGCAGCATCGGCTCGACGGGCAATGTCCTCTGCGTCGGCTCTGCGGGCACGGGGAGACGACAAGGAGTTGGCTCGGTGGCGGGAGTCCATGGATCGGATGCGGAACATCGGGATATCCGCGCACATCGACTCCGGAAAGACGACACTGACGGAGCGGGTCTTGTACTACACTGGCCGGATCCATGAGATCCACGAGGTGCGTGGCCGTGATGGCGTCGGCGCAAAAATGGACTCCATGGATCTCGAACGCGAGAAGGGCATCACCATCCAGTCGGCCGCGACCTACTGTACCTGGAATGACTATCAGGTCCATTTCGCTCCTCATCTCTCATGTTCTAACTTCTTCACATCTCTCTGATCTTATCCCTTGATCACCGTTATTTGGTTGCTTGTTAAAGAAGAAAAAGCAGCGGGCTTGAGTCGATGGCTTAACTGTGAGATAGTCCTCTGTTACCTCACACCGTTCCTCATTTTGGGTTAATTTTCAACTCGTTGTGTTAATCATTACAAGACAGATAACTTATTATTTTTACTATGAACTTCTTTCACAATTTAACTCATAGGGTTCCTCAGTTGGAAGCTTAATTAGTTGATGTGTAAGAAAGGCATAATGCGTTTGATAATAGGCTAAAAAGTATATCTGTTGAACAATATTTGGTAAGAAACTAGCAAAGTTCATTTCTTCTGGATATCATGTTTGACTACTATATGGTGTGTTTAACTATTATGTTTAACTGTAGTACGTTTGCATCCCCAACAAGTGGTCACTAAGGTCATTACTTAGAGGAGAGAGAATATCTTGTCAATAGTAGCAACCCTCCAGCAAGTTGTTACTAAGACTTGTTACTAAGAGGAGTGTGATATTGTTGTAGAATGTTTTTTCATTGTAAAATAGCGATCATTGTTGATGCCACTAATGAAGAAGCCTCATTAACTATATCAACACCATGATGAGTGGACGATCAGAGAATGCCTGTGACTGATGGCAAATTGCATAAGATAGGGATGTAATCTGCGAAACATGGACAAGTTACCAGCCACCACCATAGATTCTTTCGTTTTTGGTCAAGTGGTGCTGAAGAAGCCACCATTGCTTTTCATAGATTACCATTTATTAAATCATCCTCTGCTGTTATGAGTGGGATGGTAAGTGCTCGATGGCTGTGGGCTATTTGAAAGAACTAAAGGAGTGGTTTTCAATTTTTGCTCAACATATCTTCCATTGCACTTGAATTGAATGAGTTACCTGCGCGAACTCACGCTAAACCAACCTGCTTCTTTAAGTGTCTGGTTTTGTGTTGAAGGAGTGGGTTTCAACGTTTGATCCACATATCTTTCAGGGTTACTGTCGAGTTGAGTTTCTGTTGTGATGTCCACAAGCATTTTGATCACTATCTCAGCTGTTCTCCTATCCGAGTAATGCTTTTGTTTGGGCCTACCTTACACTATTCCCGTGTTATATTTGGGTGCAGGTTAATATTATTGATACCCCAGGTCACGTGGATTTCACCATTGAGGTTGAAAGGGCCCTTCGTGTTCTTGATGGTGCTATACTTGTGCTATGTAGTGTCGGTGGCGTACAAAGTCAATCGATTACTGTCGATCGACAGATGAAAAGATATGAGATCCCAAGGGTTGCATTTATTAACAAGTTAGACCGTATGGGAGCCGATCCATGGAAAGTTCTTAACCAGGTGAGCATGAGGCTGGGTTTTGTGGTTATACATTGTGATGCTTTGTGAGGATTCTCTGAAGAGTGAGAGGCTTATGCAAAATGCTTTTTTATCTCTTTTCATGCTGCCCAAGCCTTTTCTCTCTGTGGAAGTGGATAAAAGTCTGTCTTGTCATTTGATTCCATGTGGCATGTATATTAGATATATATTTCTGCAAGGACACACTTCGTTATACCATGCTAATATAGTAGTGCTAGGTAACCTATGCTTATCTTGTTAAATACTGAAAAGGATATGTCACAATCAATTCTCTTTCAATTGCATTTGAATTCTGAAGAAGCAACAGTCAACTTTTTGCTACTTTACTTTGCACTGTAGTGCTTAATGTGGACCAGACTTGCATTTTGATGCTAGTGTTGCTTTATTTGGATATAGTGTATTGGTGTTATGTAGGCTTTCCATTTATCTCTGATATGTGTTATTTCTTTTTAGTTCTGGCGAGGGCATCTTGCAGTTATATGTTGTCATCGGTTTCTTAGCTGTTTGTTAACTTTTATTTGTTCTATTCAAGGCTCGGTCTAAACTCCGGCACCACAGTGCAGCTCTACAAGTGCCCATAGGATTAGAAGAGGAGTTTGAGGGCCTTGTGGATCTTGTGGAGTTGAAGGCTTATAATTTCGAGGGTGGAAGTGGGTGTGTCCCTGTTCTTTACAAACATTTGACTCATGAGGGCTTACCTTACCTGGAATCTTTGATGACACATCATTTCTAATTGTGCAGACAGGATGTCGTTACATCTGATGTCCCATCCAACATGCAAGATTTAGTCACGGACAAGAGACGTGAACTTATTGAAGTTGTTTCAGAAGTCGATGATCAGCTTGCCGAAGCTTTTCTCAATGATGAGCCAATATCAGCTAATGAGCTTAAGGTTCATTCAACTCACTATCATTCTATTTGTTTGGCTGATAGTTTTTACCCTCTTTTGTTATTTTCCGTTGTTTTTATCATTGTTGTGTGGATATAACATTTCATGAAATTACTCTATAAAAGCATAAAGTCCATCGGAAACTGTTTCAGCTGATAGCTACATCATAGAAATAGAATAGGAACACTTCACCCCATGAACAGCGCTGTTTATGTCATCGAACTATGCTATGATAGCAGTAATTCATTTTTTTGAGGATTTTGATTGCTCATCAGTTTGTTCAATTGAGAAGATTTTTGTTTACGCTAACTTACTACGGTGCCACCATACTACTGTAGCAATTTTGTTTTTGTAATGTTAACTGCAGATGTAACAATTTGCCACCATGTTGATGGGACCAACGTCCCAAACTGCGTCTGGGTGTAAATGGACCTGCTTTGGGGTTTTAATACTTGATTTTGTATTTCAAATGTGAAGTGAACTTGCAAAATTTGATTCAGTAAACTGTATTTATTGCTAATTGAAGTAGGCATGTTGAATGCATTCTGATGCTTACATAGTGGGCATTTCTTTTCTAAGTCAGTGGTTAGAGCATGCCGTCAATGATAAGTAAAGACGAAAAATGATATTTTACGAGCTGTTGATGTTTAAAATGGTTATACTTTTTATCAAAGCTGTAAAAATTATTATTGAATGGATGTGATCTGTAGGGCTTTGTTTGTTGAAAAATAATCCGTGGTCCATATGATTTAAATTTACCTGCTGATCATGTTTAAGACTACCACCAGCATACATTTTGTCAAAGCTGTAAACATGATTGGTGATGGATGTGATGTCTGTAAATTTTGTTGGTTGAAAAGTAATACTGTGGTCCATTGCTAGTGTTTTTCATTATACCCAGATAGTCCATTTCAGAATGACGAAGGATAAATTCTCCAATTTTCTTAGAAACATATTAGGAAATCATATAAGGTCTGTATATTTAAAGTATGGAGACTATTTTCTTTATATGTTTGAAATTGTGATAAGACTTGCACTTTATTATATATATATGACATCAATCGCAAATTGATTGACATAATCTTATGGTCAAAATCTACTTGATCATATCTTTCCTGATTTTGTAACTGTATTAGTTTTCTTTGAACAGTAATAATATCAATAAACTTCATCTTTTAGTTCTTAATTGGTTTCATGCCTTCTGGCATCTTAATTTTTCTTTTTGACCAGGCTGCTATCCGAAGAGCAACAGTAGCACGCAAGTTCATACCAGTATACATGGGAAGTGCATTCAAAAATAAGGTCCATGGATGTATTTTTTTATTAATTATCTGGTTCTTTTTATTTAGTTGCAGTTTCTTTTATCAAAAATAAGTTCGTACATATTTATGAGAGTAAGTGCCAAACTTGATAGAATTTTGAAAGTTCTCTTGTCACTATAATCATGTTCTGTTTTACAAGAACAATAGGGAATTGTACTACCTCACGGATTTCATTCTTGCAAAATTGTGTATTACCCTCTCTATCTACAGAACAACAATTTTCTTCCTGTAGTTCTTGTTTCAGTTTAATTCTTCGCAATTTACCTTTACTGTTGTACTGTGTGCATATTAATTCCTAATATCGTTTCAAAGTTTTCAACTATACATTTGGTACTAGTGATTACAAATTATTTCAAAATATGGGTGGAAGTGCCAAATGTAGAATACACGTACAGTCTACACTAAGTCAAAAGTAAAGATGGTAAACTGAAATTAAAACTGCACGAATGAGTCAGCAATTTTGAGAAAGTTTATCCGTAATTCTCTCTTAACACGAGAGGGGATAAAATTGTTTGCAGTTAGTATGAGTGCTCTCGAGTTAGAACGTTTGTGCAAGCACCTGCAATTTGGCAGCCATATCCTTAATACTAAGTTGCGAACAGTGTAGTACTCAACAAATTAATTGTTGGATGTTTCAAGCTAACATTTATTTTTATCTTTTTACTGGTTTTATAGGGTGTTCAACCTCTTCTTAATGGTGTGCTTGACTATCTACCTTGTCCAGCGGAAGTTGAAAACTACGCCCTCGACCAAAACAAATCAGAAGAGAAGGTAGAATAAAATCAACGCAGTCTATTGGATAGAGTAACTCTTGTGAAATCATTTTGCTTTATGCACTTTTTTTGTCACTTCTCCAGTTTTCCTCTTCCTCCACTCATCTTACAAAGTGGAAGTGAAGAGAGATGGAAAACAATATGTAACGTAGAGAGAAGGTTTCTGTGATTAACGAATGATTGTACCATAGCTTGCTGTTTTGAATAACGAAGTTCTTCTTTTTGTTAATACTACGCTTCCTCGTAATAAATTACCACCTGGTTTGATGGCTAGGTCTTATTGGGTGGAACGCCAGCTGGGCCTCTTGTAGCATTAGCATTTAAGCTTGAGGAAGGCCGCTTTGGTCAGTTGACATATCTAAGGTGATTATGGCTCTTGTAGAAACTGATTTTGTTGCATTATCATAATTTGTTACTGTGTTTACTTTATTTCCTAACTAATCATTCTTACTGCCTGGATAGAATCTACGATGGTGTGATACGGAAAGGTGATTTCATATACAATGTGAATACAGGAAAAAAGATCAAAGTAAGGTTTTTGATCTTTTTTCTTGGAAGAAGGCTTTTAATCTCAAGTCCCAGCAAGGCCATTTATGTTGTAGTTTCCATATTGTTCTTTGAGCCGAGAACATAAAAATTGACTATACCAATATTTCCTCTGTTGGGGGTCCATACACTACTATAGATTGATTATTCTGTGAAGAAAAGAGAGGGGCTTACTTAACTGGCAGAGAGAAAAAGGCTAAAAGATAGTCTTCTAATTGCGGGCTATAAATTCTATGTGATTGAGCAAACACATGCTGTCACAGCTGTGATCACACTATCAAACATAATGGTGTGCCCGGTTATTACCCTTTCTATTTTTTGTAAAATATTACCTTTTCTATTTTTTCAGTATGTTAAGTGTAATATCGCATACTCCCTCCGTCCAATAAAGGATGTCTCAAGTTTGTCAAAATTTGGATGCATCTAGACATAACTTAATGTATAGATGCATTCAAATTTAGTAAAAGTTGAGACATCTTTTGTTGGACGGAGGGAGTATTTGTTTTTTGGGTAAATTAAAATAGATCTTTTGACAGAAACACAAAATGGCATGTCATGTGCCTGGTTTGAAATTTGGAATTTTTACAGAACATCATCAATTCCTACTATAAGTGACAAATTTCTGAATTGTACTGTATTTTAACTAGTACTGAAAATTTGGAATTAAAATATTGAGAGTCAAACCAAAGATCGAAAGTAGAGGATTATCTACTTTAAATTTATAATTTGAATATTTTTGTTTTTCCTTATTAATGTTTAATATTTTGTTTTCAAGCTTCTAGTCCAACATTTGAAATATTTGGTCTTCTTAATATTTAATGTTTGATGATTTTCAAGCTTTCTGTCAAACATATAATTATGATTTTGAAGCTTCCTTCCTAAATTTTGCCATCTACTTCTACTTCTTTTTATTGGGTCATTAGTTTCAATATTGTTTAGTTAAATTATGAAATATTTGAATACAGAGTTTAAGGATAATATTTAATTAAAATTTCACTATCAAAGTTTTTATTTTTTCATTGAAAGTTCGTAATTTCCAAAATTGTTTCCAAAAAGAATGTTGCATATTAGCATTCTTTTACTTTTAAATTGCTAATACTCCGTATTGCAGTTTTTGCTTCTATTGTAAGTAACTAAGTATTAAACTATTAAATGAGTCTGTATAGTTGCACTCTTTAAATAGTATGCTCCCTCCGATCCATAATTAGTGTCAGATTTAGTAGAACTTTGTACTAATTTGGTACAAAATATGTGACACTTATTATGGATCGGAGGGAGTACTATGCTACATCACTGCGAAACTGCTGTAATTCTTGTCGAAATGTGTGTATAAACTATATCAATTATATTTAGAAAACATTAGATGCCTTCAATTTGTTAGATTTCTGCCTTGACTTTTGATTGGTGTTGGATAATGCTAAAAGGTTTTCCTTCGCTGATCTAACTGTTGTTAACTTTTTGTAGGTTCCTCGTTTGGTAAGGATGCACTCCAATGAGATGGAGGTAAGATGCTTCTTATTTGAAATTATCTCTTTAGCAGTAGCTGTTTGATCGGATCAAGATCGCAAAACCAATTTATGGGGCAGTATCTCAATATTTGGTGGTCAATGTAGGATATTCAAGAAGCGCATGCTGGACAAATTGTTGCTGTGTTTGGTGTTGATTGCGCATCAGGTATATTGATTAGCAATTTAATATTCAAGGTCTTTTATGTGCCATACTTCTTCAGTGCCTGATTTCCCACCTTTTGCATCAACAGGTGATACATTTACAGACGGGTCGGTCAAATATACTATGACTTCAATGAATGTCCCTGAACCTGTGATGTCCTTGGCTGTTAACCCGATATCTAAAGATTCTGGTGGACAAGTAACGGATCTGTTTTTTTGTCCATGTGTTGTATTTAATTTTGATATCTGAAATGCTTCGTCTAATTTTACTACGTTGATATTTCAGTTTTCGAAAGCCCTGAATCGATTCCAGAGAGAAGATCCCACTTTCCGTGTAGGTCTGGATCCAGAGAGTGGACAGGTTTGCTGTGCTATCTATTAAGTTGTTTAATTTCTATCCTCGTCAAGTTTCTAAAGCATAAATCATGTTTGCAGACAATCATTTCTGGTATGGGTGAGTTGCATTTGGACATCTATGTTGAACGCATCAGGAGAGAGTACAAGGTACAAAAACAATTAGTTCAAGGAAATACTTGGTTTCCTTGTCTATTTGGGCAAAAGCACATCTATACATGGATCTCTGTTAACTTTACTAAAAACTTGCTATGTGAGGATAGATAAATTGTTACTCCCTCCTTCCCAAAGTATAAGGCATATAGATGTTGTACTAAGTCAACATTTCTAAGTTTGACCAATTTTATAGCAAAAATATTGACATCTACGATACTGGTTTGGTATTATAGATGTTGGTATTTTTTTATAAACTTGGTCAAACATAAAAAAGTTTGACCAAGGAAAAAATATCTATGCCTTATATTTTGGGAAGGAAAGAGTATAATTTTTAAGGAAATCGATGCCCTTGTCATCCAGCCAAACCTTTCTACTCCCTCCGTCCCATATTAAGTGACGAAATATTACATGTATCTAGACGCTTTTTTGGTATAGATACATCCATATTTGGACAAATTTGAGTCACTTAATATGGGACGGAGGGAGTATTATTTTCTGTGTGAGCCAGATAATCCAAAATTTGACTCAGAAGTACATATCTTCCACAATATAATCCTTACTCCTATAAAGATGTCAGTGGTCCGTCCACCTTTGGTTACGCAACATGTATGTTAGATTTGGCACAAACGGTTGCAATGTGAGGGTATATGGTTGTTCTGATTTGGCATGGACGGCACACAGATCTTGGACATATATAGTAGTTTAGTTTGGCAATCCATAGCAAAGCGTGGGTATTGTCCTCGTAGAGTAAAACAGTCAAATCTGTTTTGCTCTTGGCAGTGGAAAGATCATTCACGTCCAGTTTTTGCACTCGTATTAAGGTATGTCTAGTTCTGTCCTCACATATTTTCTTATCATTGTACATGTTCATAAGTTATGTTTTAGGTCAACAAAGTTCTCTGAGGGGGTACATTGATCATGAATGTCTATAGCTGTAGTATGTTAGAAAAATGTAAACATGTATTGTTCTGAAAGCAGTGAAGATTGTAGCATCGTTTTCAATTTGAATGTTGTCAGTCTAGATCATTTTGTATATGGTGATGTTTCAAAATTTTATTGTACTCCCTCCTTCCCAATTTAAGTGTCGTTTTAGAGAAATCTCTAATACCATGGAAGAATTAAAAGCGGCGGTAAATAGCTACCTAGCCTGGCTGGAAACGTTTCGCTTCAAGAGTCATGCGTGCAGGTCGCGCTTTTTACTGCGTCTCTTCCCCATGCAGCGAATCATCTGCCGCGAGCATGCCATAATTACCTGGCTTGCATGCGGCCAATCACCTGCTGGTTGCATGCTGTAATTAGCTGTTGTGTGCTGTGTCGTAAATATAAGACCTAAAACGTCATTGTAAGTGTCTTGTTAGCAGATTTTGATTTCATTGATTCTAAAACTAAAAGTTACCCCCCCCCCTCCCCCCCCTTATCACTGCAATGTTCATTTTGCTGGGAAAACCATATCACCACAATGTTTTAACTGCCATTGGGCGAGCTGCAGCAAGGTGCCTTCCTATCAACAGTCACAGATGGTTCAGATATTAGATTTCAACAAAAATTATAATATCGAGATACCAAATTCAACAGATAGAGTTGAGGCAACCTTATTTTCAAGAGAGCAACATCCAATGAATGTTCTCCATCTCTAATTCTTCGTAACACACGCAAAATAAATAAATGAATTGCATATATGTAAGTACGTGACCATGCTATAGAAATACTGCGGCAGCAGGCATGAGATTAGGTGGTGGCTTAGCTGCGTGGTAAGACACTGAAAATCATCATCTTTAAATATCACTGCTTCTAAATCTGGCTAGTGAAGAGTGGTTCGTAAACTCAAGAATGGTGGCTTCAAATCTGTCGAAATTCTGTGCACCACTAGGTCCATTTTGATTCAGAGAGTACATAGTACTAACAGTAAGTGATGCAGAAAAAACTAGACTAGAAGTTCTTCGCTACTGTTCTGGTGTTCTGATTTAAAAGGAAAAGAAAGGTGCTGAAGAAAGCGAAAGGAAAAAAAAAGCACTACAGTGTCTGTAGGAGTGCCTCTACTGCGCTACACGAGTGTCCCTTGCAAGTGGGTGTTGTGTCTGCTGTCTGCTCTCGCCTGAGTGAGGTGTCCAGTCCATAGATATGGTGTGAAGCCAGAGTCCTGAAGGAAATATGGTTGGTTGCTGTCATGGGTTGCTATGGTGCAGCGCCTCATTGACATTTCCTGTAATATTGGTTTGATCACACTAAACCCAGATAGCCTGCATGTTCATCTATAATTGTCCTCGTGTCCTACTGAGCACTACATTTTAGTATTTCAAAGTTCAGAAATATTGCTGCCTGGCTGCCTGATTGAGCTTACTTATGTTATATGCATTCTTGTCGACCATTTTCATCAACTGCACCATACGTCTGACTAACTGGCCATACAGTTGAAGCTGTTAATTTTTTCAATAAATCTAATAGGTGTGTCTCTCATGTAGGTTGATGCAAAGGTTGGGAAACCTCGTGTGAACTTCAGGGAAACTATCACTCAGCGTGCTGAGTTTGATTACTTGCACAAAAAGCAATCTGGCGGTCAAGGTCAATATGGACGAGTATGTGGGTAAGTTCATACATATTAGATTATTTATTGGAAATTAATATCTGTTACTTGCTTTTATCTCAGTTTGTTCACTTCCGAAAAGTTAATGCTTTCCCAAATGGAGATATAGGAACACTTAACACCAAATATCAAGTGTTGAGTGGAAGCAAATTCTTGTTTTGCTACTTTTACTCTCACAGTTCTAGAATACTTACCCTTTAAGCTTGTCAGTTTGATAATGTCATGTTTTCTTTAGTCGTTCAGCAGTATAATATCAATTTAAGCTTAATCCCCATGTAATATGATCCTACATTTAAAGGATGGTTATGATTTGTAGCTCAGCTGTGAAGGGCTTCATATAGTATGAATAGAGGCCATAGCCTCTAGTTTTCTAGCACACATGTACAGTTTTACATATCAACTGAACTCTTTGTTCTTGTTTACTACTCCCTCCGTCCCATATTAATTGTCGAAATATTGCATGTATCTAGACGCTTTTTAGGCCTAGATACATCCATATTTGGACAAATTTGAGACAATTAATATGGGACGGAGGGAGTATATTATATCAGATCTTGTGTTTAGAACTCTTGGATTTCTTGAACCCACGTTTACTATTTTTAGTCTTCTAAATGATGTACTCATCACAACAGTTGAGACAATTCAGTCAAGACAGGGCGAATGGCCTTGGCTACAGGCACGTGTACACAAAATGCAAACACTTGTGTCCTGGTCATCATGGGCTAGTTTGTTTTTGTTGCACTGTGTTATGCTGTATTTTGGGATGTAATTAGTTACGAGATTTTTTACTGATTGAAGATTTTGGTATTATGGCAAAAAAAAAGGCATTCTTAAGTCTCAGCTCATTGATACACCTGAAATGGGACAATTTAAGTGCTTCCCAAAATGCAAACGACCACCACATGCCATACGAACAAGTAAACTTGGTGGCTGTACCTTCTATCTTTGCCTGATACTTCCTACGCGTGCTGCCACAAATGTATTGCAAAATTGATCTATCTTCTTAAGGTTTATTATATTGTAAACGTGCGAATTGGTTTCAGATCTGCCAAATTTGATTTGAAAAGTGATACTCCCGGTTTACCATACCGGAGATTTGGTTATGTGAATAAATTCGTTTGGAGTTATCGTGACAAGCATCAATATGCAGGTATATTGAACCTCTTCCATCAGGTTCTGACGGTAAGTTCGAATTTGATAACATGATTATTGGACAAGCGATTCCGTCCAACTTCATACCAGCAATCGAGAAGGGTTTTAAGGAAGCTTGCAATTCGTGAGTCCATCTCTTCCCCAGTAGTTAAGCTATTTCACATTTTTTTGCAGAGTGATAACATATGTTTCCATGCTACCTACTCTAGGGGTTCATTGATAGGGCATCCAGTTGAGAATATCCGGATTACGCTGACCGATGGGGCTTCACATGCAGTGGATTCCAGTGAGCTTGCTTTTAAGCTAGCTGCTATCTATGCTTTTAGACAGGTGAGCCTAGTCACCTTCTTTAGGGTACAAATTGCATTTCTAGTGAATGGTCACACTAGTACAATTTGAATGTAAGCGTTGTTCATGAATTTGTTCTTCCTTGTTTCAGTGTTACACTGCTGCTAAACCTGTAATACTAGAACCCGTGATGAAGGTGGAACTAAAAGTTCCAACAGAGTTTCAGGGCACAGTAACTGGGGACATGAACAAGTGAGTGTTTGATCTCAACAAGCTGTTGTTGTACTGAAATGTATGGTTAGCACATGATATATGATGTCATGCCTAATGCACTTTCCCTACCCAAGAAAAACAGACACTTGCATCAATTTACTTTATAAGATAACCATAGTTTGGCAGAATACCATGGTCTGGTAGTGACAAACTTGGTGATGTTTTGGCAAATTGAGTCTGGGTGTTATGGAATTTGCATTTTGTACACTGATCGTTCAATCCATACTAACTCCATTTTCTTTTGCATTATGTGGAAACACAGGAGAAAAGGTATTATTGTTGGAAATGATCAGGAAGGCGATGACACAGTTGTAGTATGCCATGTAAGCCTTGTTCCTTCCAGTTTCTTCTTGCTTCTTATAGCATGGAAAGCACTAGTGTTGCTTGTATTTGGCTTGTGATAAAATTGGCAGATTTGAAGGTGGTTAGTGGTTAGGAATGGTTGTAGTTAGGGACTGGTGATTTTGATTTTCTATAACTTCTAGAGATTTTTCAGTGAACAGCTGCAATAGGAATAGGAGAACACATTGAAACACCACCCACGTAACTTTTACTGTAACTTTTCTAGTGATGATTGGTGAGTGGGTGACAGGTCTGGGGACTGTTTTAATCTACATTGACAACTAGGGCTACATTTAGCAAAGTGAATTTCACTTTTGAACTTTTTATCTTTTTTGTATACTCCTATTAAACACTACAATAGACACACCGTTAGACTGTATACGAGGAGTAGGTACATTGCGTAATTCAAGTTTCGCTTCTAGGCTAGTTACTCGCTGTATTGTTTGTGGAATTCGTGATCTAAGCCTTTGTCCTCTCTTTCAGGTTCCGCTAAACAATATGTTTGGATATTCAACAGCACTTCGTTCAATGACACAGGTCAAATTTTATTCTTGTGTCTAAATCTATATGATCTTTATCTACTTGTATATACAGAACATTTGTTTGAAAGCATCTTCATTTTAGATGCGCTTTGCTCGGCATATTTGCAAAGTACTCCCTCCGTTCCATAATTCTTGTCGAAATCTTACATGTATCTAGACACATTTTTAGAATAGATACATCCATTTTTGGGCAAATTTGAGACAAGAATTATGGAACGGAGGGAGTAGTCGGCAGCAGCTATGTTCGATCTACTATTATATGATGAAAATAGTGATTTATGCACATATGGGTAGATTCCTTTTCAATAAAGTACATGCTGTTTTGTTCCAAAATTGTGAAGAAAACTAAGATTTGTCCTGGATGTGATATAGTGCACATGTTAAAAATGTAACATTAAATTCATCCTGCAGGGAAAAGGTGAATTTACGATGGAGTATATGGAGCACAACACTGTCTCGCAGGATGTACAGATGCAGCTTGTAAATTCACACAAGGCCACTAAGAGCCCAGAGTGATTCTTCTAGGGCAGAGGAAACAAATTTTTGTTCCATTTTATATGTCCATTTGTTCTCGAATGATGGGTTAGGACATCACTAATAGCCTGTATTTGTAGAATCACATAGGGTTGTTAACACAGCAATAGATATCGGACGCAATAATCCGGAATTCCTCGCTACACGCAGAATATTGCAGCTCGCTACAGTGAAGTTGAAGAGCGAAGCAAGCTCCCTTGGTTTTGTCGTATGTCTTTTTGGAGGAAATACTGTTCATGAAACATGATTATTCAGCCTCTGTACCTTGTATAGAGCCTAATTAATGATTTTGTAGCTGCACCCTATAGGCCGACTGTTGGTCTAGGGTTTACCAGCTTGGCACATTATCATCGTTCTAGCGTGGGACATTGCACACTTTGCCGGTTTTGATTTTTCTTTATGTATGTATTTAACTCTGCGTGATTAAATATCAAACTAGTAACAATATTTTGTGAACTGATCGTCCTTTTTTTTCACTTAGTAATAAACCGTTGTCGGTGGTGGGGCGTTGTGGCGGTGCGGGCTGGCAAGCGCCGTGCGCCTGTCGTGTGGCAGGACACTGCGATTCTATGTCGGACCGGCATGTGCAGATTGTTTGTGAGTGTTGATCGCGGCGTTACAGGTGAAAGCCTTGCTCAACCTCCACGTCTTATGGTCTAATCTTGTGAAAACTAAGATTTGGCTTGCTGGATCAGAGGACAGTGGCACCCTGTGTCGTTCTCATCCTGTTTTGTACTCCCTCCATCCTATAATTTTTGTCTAAAATTTGCTCAAATATGAATGTATCTATTTCTACAAAGAGTCTAGATACATGTAATATTTCGACAAGAATTATGAAACGGAGTATGAAGTTACCACGTCCTGTCTTGTTTTGTATGAAGTTACCACGTGGTAACGTGTTACTAGGAGGGTGTTAGTTTCATATATTATCTTGTTGTAACTTTTAAGGTGGATTTTTTTAAATCAAAACATACCAATATAGGTTTGAACGTCCAAATACTCAATCCGTCCCATGTTAAGTGACTCAAAATTATCCAAATATGAATGTATTTATGCCTAAACAACGTCTAGATACATGTAATAAAAAGTCACTTAATATGTGACGGGGAAAGTATCTCCTCAAGACAAAGCCAACGTGAAAACATATTAAATATAAGGTTAAGTTGAGAGCTAAAACATTTTGGAGTTTTATTCTTGCAAATGTATTAATAGTAGGTCAACCTTTTAGTTGGCTCCTCTTCACAGTACGTGTATCCTAACCAACACGCGTATGTTCAGGTGTTAGCATAGTTCTTTATTCAATTATGTTGAGATCAAATAATCTTGTTCGATTTCATTTTCACGCACATCCTACCCCTTTGAGCATCTCCGAGAGACTGGTCCGGCACATCATCCTGAGATTGACGAGGTCACCATAAGTGTTTCGTAGTTGACGGGTACGTCACTCCACTGAAAGCACAACGCCGGTTAGGTCCTGAAATAAATTTAGAGAAATGCAAGTACCAATGTCAAGTTGGAGACTTAAACATGGATGGACTGGTTCCGCCATAAGGAACCAAATACCTGATCTGCGTTTAGTTTTTCTAACTGAAAGATATGCAACAAAAAACTAGGAAGACCTAAATTTCCACAAAACCTATTACCTAATGTGGAAGGGACAATTCTTCATCATTTGCGGGCGTGGTTATGCTCTCTACGAAACCATAGACTGCAGGGGTCAATGGAATTTCTCAATCCTCACAACAGGTAGGAAATATAATTAAAGGCAAACTTTAGTGTTCATCACCATGAGATTTGGACTAGGTCTTCGATGAGGATCAAAAGCTCAACTAAACACCATGATGACATGAAGTTCTAACCCTAACTCGAGGGGAGGGTAATGGGTATTTACACAATCTTAGGGCCTCTTTAGATCAAAAGAATCGTAAAACATAGTAATATGATTCCATGGCATGTTGAATCTTGTGGGGAGAACACATGAATCATCAATAGAAGTTGTCTGGTTGCAACATAGAAAAAATACATGACTTTGCACAGTTGTATGCGATAGTTGCATAGACACACAGGAATTCTCCAAGAGGCTACCTCTTTCTAGAATTCATATGTGATTACGTCTCCTTTGATTCAGAGGAAATTCATACGATTTTAGAGGATTTGAATCATTAGGAAAATTTCTTCTATTGCTCTCACATGATATAGAATCCTAATGAATTTTTCCTATGGATTCCTTTGCACTCCTTTTTTGGATTAAAATTTCCATCCACTCAAACATCTTGCTAGAATCCTTTGATTTTTCATGTGGCATGCCAAACACACTTGATGCTAATTCATATAGTTTTTTTAATCATGTATGACTCAATAGTACATGACAATCTGATCCTGTGTTTTTTCCTTTTTCGTGTTATTAAAATCTTGTGAATCAAAGAGGCCCTTAGGCTTTAGAAAAGCAATCCATATGAATTTTGGAGGACCCATTCGTCTAAACAAGAGTCTCAATAGGAAAAAATTCTATGGATTAGAATCCGTCAAAAACCCTCTTAATTTCTTCGATTCAAAGAGGCCTTTAGCCCTCAACCCCTTTTTGATAATGAAAGTTTGAGTTAGATGCATTGAACGTGGCCCAACATAACCATACACACAAGGAGAGCTAAATAGTAACAGTAAGACTTTAGCAGCTGAAGCTTTAATCCAAAGAAAAGTCTCAAGTGTTTATGAGAGTTTGCGGTTCAAGTAACCAAATGCAGTTAAACTAGAAGACAATTTAGCAGGTTCTAGTTTTCACCAAAAAATAGTGAAATATAGTCACAGAATTAAAAGTGTTGGCACAAAGTGAAAATAGTGATACTTTGCATGGATAAGTTCAAACATATAATGGCGGTGAATTAAGCCAAGCACTTGGTCTCTAAATCTAGCTATCGTTTCACATGTATAACAAACATCCATTTCATAAACAGGAGGTCGTCCAAAGAGAACTCAATAACCTATTATGCAACCTTGCATTTCACAATGGCAATAAGAAACTAAGGGTGATTAAGATTGACTTTTCCAAGACAACCAGAAAAATGCATTATGGAGGAATAAGACATGCATGGAAATCCTGAGATCACGTTGAAGTGTTTAAGTGAACTGCCTAGACATTTCCATCATATCGGTCTTTTGGTTGGGTTGGCTAGTACATAAAACTCGTCATGGTATTAGAGTCAAAGGTTTCAAGTTCAAGTCTACACATGTTGTTGACTTGTGTCTTTTCCATCACACACGAGAGGGGGACAAAAAACCCAAATAAAATTCAGATATGGAATCACATAAATACATGTACCCAAGTTGGCCTTGACCAAGTGCGTCACTACGCCAAACCTCTCGGTGCCGATAACGGTAGTTACCCTTATCGTATTTTTTCAACACGTGTCCACTACTTTACCTAATCTTTCTGCCACCCAAAGTTAATCCCTCTGCCCCGTCTAGGTACGGATTAGCTTTTTATCTCCCACCTTTCTCTCTCTCCCCCAATCCCCAAATCCTTCTCTCCTGCCCTCGTCTCTCTCCCATGTCTCTCGTGAAGCAGATCCCGTCTCTCTCTCCCATCTCTCGTGCAGCAGCCCCGCCGGTGATGTCGACCTACCAGGCGCCGGCCCCTCCCACCTGCAGCGAGCAACTAGAGGCGGTGGCTCAGGAGGAGCTTGAAGAAGACGATGTATCTCTCTCTCTCCCTCCTTCGCTTCCTGCCACGCGAAGCACTCCAATTTTTTTTTTCTGTTCTTCTTTTTCTTCTAGATCCATCATCGACGGTGAGCTTCTATCTCGTACTGATTATGTACTTCGTATTTGTTGTACCATAAAGAGACCAGATCTTGTTTTGCTTTTGGATTTCTTTGTTTCCTCTTTGAGTCAAGAGCACGGGCAAAAAGAAAACTTAGTACCTTGTCATTTACCAATTGTACATGTTGTGCATGTTTGGTGTATATTTTGTACCATAAGAGGCTAGATATTATTGTTTTGCTTTTGGATTTCTTGGTTAATCTTTGAATTAAGAGCACGGGCAAGAAGAAAACTTAGTACCTTGTCTGTGTTTGATGCGTATTAATGTGACATTCTATGTGTCAATGTACGTGATAAGTGAAGGGGCGCGTAGAGATAAACAAAAACTTTTCCTACGCGAACTCCCAAGATCTAGCCGAGGTAGAAGGCCACGAGGATTACCACTAGACGCGCAGTTGCGGATTATTGATGCGGCGCCTTGATGCAGTGCAGTCCCTCGATCCGATCCAGCCGATCCAATCCCGCGATCGTCGAAGTGCTGAACGTACAGCACCTCTGCCGGTATCCACACGTGCGAGGAGGAGCTCCGGCGGCGGACTGCTAGATCCGGTGCGACGGTTGAACTGAATCGGGCTAGGGTTCTCAACGCATGAGAGTGGAAAAAACCGTGCCCTTTAGGCATCCCACGCCCCTGCTTATATATCGAGTGGAAGTGGGCTCCAAGCCTTGTGGCCCATCCACCCTGCGAGTCCAACTCGCATTGTCAGCCCAATTCCAGTTCGGGTCCAACCCGACCAAATACTTGCTCCCGCTCTTAAGTGTGTGACCCCACAGGCTCATGGTGACTTGGACACGATTGGAGTCCGACTCACAATCGATCAATCGGTAGCGGCTCCTAGCAGAACGTGCCGACTCCCAAGTACCATCGAGTCATGACGACGTACCTTCCAATGTGACATACGTCTTAGTCCCTTTTTGCCTCACGATATACCGTCGAACTATAGGCGATTAATCGTCATCCCTTTAATAGTTCAACTCTCTTCTCGATCTGTGATATACGATTCATCCGACTAACTCTTAGTCGATCGACCCGGTTAACAATTAACCAAGTCGCGCATGGCCATGCTTCCCGAATCATATCACTCGAGAGGGCCCAGAGAATATCTCTCCAGTCGGAGGGGCAAAATCCCATCTTGGTTATCCACATCACACAGCTTGATTCTCAGTCAACCCGAACTCTGCCTTTATAACTGCCCTGTTACGGAACAACGTTTGACAGAACCTAAGTTGGTGATCCACAACTCGGAATGTGCGATAACCTCAGGTCTAAGGATTACATTGATTGAGACATGCAAATGACGACCTACTCGTTGCATCTCAATATGGGTCAGTCCGACTCGCTAAACTCTTTAGCCGAGTCCGTGTAAGCTGGAATGACATCACCATGCCCATGACAAGTGGAACCGAGTCATCAGCCAACTTTCACATTAGTCTAGGTTATGTGTCCAGCACAACCTCAATGACTAAGGACAATTTAGTATGAACAACATGAATACATAGTTCCACAATCAAATCACATATTCAATGATACATATCAGATGTTCAAACAAGGACAACTCAATAATATTTATGAATACATTGGGAATTACATCATACATGATTGCCTCTAGGGCATATTCCCAACAATAAGATTAACGTTTACCATTGGTACATGACAATGTACTAAGTTTTAACGAATGCTCGTACATGAGATTGATGTACTTAGTTTTGATATTTTGACGAAGTACTTAAAACTGACAAGGTACATGGCATGAGTTGATGTACACTGTCTTGATATTGACGAGGTACTTAAATTTTTTTGTGGTACATGACGTGTTGTTACAAGTTGATGTACACGATCTTAATATTTTTACGAGGTACTTAAGAATGATAAGGTACATTTCATGTACCACAAATGTACTTAAAAACGAGTCATGGAGTAGTAAGTATTACCGAGGTACTAAATATTTCTGAGGTACTCGGGTTGTGAAAAGGGAATGAGTCTGTGTCTCTGACAAACATGTGCCTCTGACAAACAACAAGAGAGAGACAAAGAAAAGGGAGAAAAGTTGTCAGATGGTCACATTAAAATAGACCAAGAAAAGTACTACTCACCCTGTTAATCTTCCATCTCTAATTTAAGGCACGGTGAATTAGGCCTTGTTTGTTTGAACTTCTGCTTCAGGTTTTGGTGCTTCTAGCAATATCAAAAGCACTTCTTCCGTTTACACATGAAACTGAGAAGCACCTCCGGACGTGGTTCTCAGCTAGAAGCACCAAAAGCACGTCTGAAGGTGATTCTCAGTTTCACGTGTAAACAGGAAAAATGTTTTTGAGATTGCTAAAAACACGAGAAGCTGATGTAGAAATTCAAACAAACAGGACCTTGGTCATGCAGCACACGCCTCATCTAGTGGCCAGCATAGCAAGCACACGCCTCATCTAGTGGCCAGCATGCTATGGGTAGGTACCGGATCGGTACAGCCTCTGCATTAGCGTCACTACGTCATCGTACCGGAGTAGCAACTTCCTTTGACGTTTTCCACTCCCGGCGCTGCCTGCGGTGCTCACCAGCTCACGCCTCTCAACCATCATCGACCCAATCCGAGCCCACACCCGACCAAACCGGAAGTGCTCCGCACGCCAAGCCATACACACATCTTCACGGAAAAAAGAAAGCGGGTGGTGCACATAGAACACATCTCCAAGTCGTCGTCGACCCAAACGACCAACGCCGCAGTTAAGATAGCTGAAACCCTCTTTGGCTCTCTCCTTCCTCCATCGACCAATCTCGTGTCCCTCTTTTCCGTTTCCGACCGCCCTCCGGAGTCTTCCAGAAACCGCGCCGGCGCCGCGCGCCTGCTCCTCAGCTTTTTAAACAAACGCCTCCACCGTTCCCCCGATCTACTCCTATCTCTAGTAGCAATGGACACGCCGTCTCCTCCAGCCGCCGACAACGAGATGCCTAGGGAGGAGGAGAGCCTGGAGCGCGAGGAGGCGCCGCCGTGGTTCGCGCCGCCGATGGGCCCGGAGGACGTGGCCGCCGTGGAGACCCTCCTCGGGTACGAGTTCGGGGACAAGTCCCTGGTGGGGGAGGCGCTCACGCACGGCTCCTACTACTACCCTTACCCGCCCGGCGACTCCACCTACGAGCGGCTCGAGTACCTCGGCGACGGCGTGCTAACCTGCCTCATGTCCCGGGAGGTCTTCCTCACCTACCGCAGCCTCCCGCCCGGCCCGCTCACGCGCCTCCGCGCAGCCAACGTCGACAAGGAGAAGCTCGCGCGCGTCGCCGTCGAGCACGGCATCCACCGCTTCCTCCGCCACAAGGCGCCGCAGCTCGATGGACAGGTTATTTTACTCTGCCTCGCTTTCATAAGTTCACAGTACTATTACTTGATTCATTACTACGACCTTTCCCGTTCAATGACGTTTGCTGCAATGCTGCTCCATGTTTACTGTCCATGAGAGGGACAGATAAAAAGAGGTCTTTAAAACCGGCTGAGGCCGCTGGGACCTTTCCCGTGCAATGACGTACTGCGCTCTTTTTGGTCAAATGTTTTTTCCCCCCTTACTATTCATGCTTGTCTCCTCGCGGATATAGGATGCACTACTCCAGAGTCCAGGGTATCTTTGTCTTCCAGCAAAAGTTTCTCCAAAAGGTTGTCTGTATTCCCCGGCGCACACAAGTCATCCGCCTACTGTGCAGTTGGAGTTATTTACGCCTTACCTTTTGCACAGGCATCCAATAATTTAGTGTGCAACTGATTCTTTGTTTTCACCGACCGGGCCATCTCTTGTTTGGTTTCTGATCAAGTCATTATTCTTAGCAAAGCAGTGAAAACACCAGTTTTCCTTGAAAAGGTTCTGACAAAGTGACAAGGTGATACTTTTAGCAAAATTCTATTTCCTCCTACGAGTCAATTTGTTTGCATGATTCTAGCTTTACCAACTATTCATTTGGTATGCTTTAGCTTGTACAAAGGCGGGCAAAAGCCTCATATTTTGCGAGCTCTTTTATGGTACCCCGGACAGGGTACCGTGAAATCTCCATAATACCCTTTGATATCAATGGTTGGATTTAGATGGTACTCCACACCACCCTAGGGGAGTGCCAGGGTACCATGAAATCTCTCTATTTTGCAGGTGATCTTTATCCATCACCGCCATCTTTTGTTCTTTTGTTTCCATATAGTCTTTCTTTTAGGAATATAGTTGAAGTATACTTGAGCCATTTGGACTTCGAGTTAAACGACAGAGACACCTATCCAGGTTGTTTGGTAGTACTTTCTAGTGGTTGTTAGGAGAGCATGTAGTGAAGCACAAATGTGCCATGTGGACTCCACATAGATAAAGCCATCTCATTATGCCTGTTACATCTGTCTTAGCATTAGTTTGTATGAGAATAGAAAGATTTAATGATTTATTATCTTTTTGTTTTGCTTTCATACGACAACATAACACTATATATCTGAAGATCTTTTTATTTTTTAGTATCGTCACAACGCTTACGGTGCCAATTGCAATGACAACAATGAATGTTCTCATGTGCTGCCCTAGTCAACGAGGAATATATGTGTTGTTTGTGTTGTTGTTCAACATGAAGAGACTAAAGTTTACGAGTTGAGCTAGCAAGATATCTCTTTCTTTGTCAGGATAATTTTTTAGGTGACCTAAAAATTCCGTTTTTCCACATCATGGCTAGTCAAGTTTGTTATGCACTAGATTAGTACACTAAGAACGTGACTTGCAATAGGACATCATTCTAAGTTATTGCAATACAGTGTATATTTTTCAAATTTTTCTTATGTCTTTTGTCTGTCACTAACATTTGATAATTAAACAAGAAAAGTGTAACAAATAAACAATATTTTTAAATAATTTTGATGTTATTGATGATGTGCTGTCCCTGTGTTTTGACATTTACAGATTGATGATTTTATAAAAGAATTATGCAAGTACAAGTATCATTCGAATGGACTATTGGATGCTCCAAAAGTGCTATCTGACATTGTGGAATCCCTAATTGGCGCCATATACCTTGACTCTAACTTCAATCAAGAAGTAGTTTGGCGGGTAAGTGTCTATCTGAACCGTCAATCTTTCTTTCTTGACTTTAATTAGTTCAAAATATAATGTATTTCTTATCTGATGATAGGTTTTTCGAAATTTGGCTGATCCACTTATTAGCCTTGAGACCTTAGGCAAGCATCCCGTAAGCGAGCTTTTAGAATTTTGTCAAAAGACTCGGCGAGGCCTTCAGTTCGTGAAAGACGGATGGGATAAGCATTTGAAGGTTGATGTTTTGGTTGATGGTGAGCTGCTTGGAACTGCAACTTATGCCCAAAAGAAGGAGATAGCTCAAAACCGTGCCGCAAAGGCTGCTTTGGATAAATTAAAAGAAACATTGCTACAATCTCAAATTGAATCATCGTCATCGGATAGATTAGATCTAGCCGAAGCTGTAGAGTTATAATGAAATCTTTAAACAATATTAGAGCAACAAATGCTCCTGCTTGTTTGTTTTTTTGATTCATTAATTTACATGTATCTTAAGTTTGCAATGTAAATATTTATATGCAAATCATAAGATTATAATCTGTCTATGGGTGTTGAAAGTAAACGTGCAGGTTCACACAACACAACTTGGTTATCGTATAAAGTATTTTAAGCAAGTTTTGAATTAAAACATTTTCAGCATACAAGATAACTTGTCAGATTTTCTATTTTGGAGCTAGCTGATTTTCAATTTGGCGTCAGTCAACTTTGCATCCATCCAATCGTTTATCGCACACTGTGGTCTGTGTCACGCAGTGGCCTTTCCTGGGTCATTAGTGGGTTTTGTTGATTTTAGCGTCTGTTTTCTTTTTCTCTTTCTGCCGCAGGTTGTGGTCGTCAGGAGGTGTTCTTGAGAAGCATAGGAGAGGGTGGTGGGGAGGTGCTCCGGATTGCTGCTGTAATCTCTTCCTTTTATTGTAGTTATACTGATCTTTTCCTGTTTTCTGCATTGCATGGGACACTGCTCTTTGCATTGGTTGGTGACTCGCGTAATGCTTTTCTGTACGCTGCATGCATTTAGGGAGATTTAGTAGCTAGGGGAATTGTTATATACATTTCGTAAGTAGAAAGAGTAAACATCATTTCACCCGCCTTATTTGAGCCTTTTAATTTCGTTTGAGACCTCTTTTAATGTTGTCTGGTGTTGGTTGTGCTATAGGGAAGGAAACCCGTGGTTATTTGTCTCATTCTAGTCTTTTTATCATTTTACAATGTTTGTATCAGTCTAAACATGTGTTTTGTCAGCATCAGTTTTGCCTTTTTGTTCATTTGCTTGGACTCAGATTATTTTTTATATGACAGTTTCTGTATTGTTTTGTCTTCAATCAATCTCAGTTTAATTCTCAGTGATAGTCATTTATTTTTGTGTTATTGTTCAGTTAATGAGTTTAGTTTCTAGTGTTTTCTCGATGTGATCTTAGCGTGAGTCAAGTCTTAGACTGCATTCTTTATCATTTTCTTATAGTTCTATTTTGAGTTCTAGCCATATTGTAAGTATTTGTCATCATTTTTTATCAGTCGTGGTTAGAGTTGAGTCTTGTGGTATTGTATTTTAAGTCTCTCAGCCTTCAGTGAAACAAATTTCATTTTATCTCAGGTGCTCACTTTTTTTCTTGGAGGAAGTCAACAAAGACACCTAGACTTTAGTGAAGTAGTTTTCAGTTTTGTTGCCTTTGTCATTTTTAAGTCATATTCTTATGATTCATTATCAGCCAATGCATCAATATTGTTTCAGTTAGTATTACTATTACGGAGACTTGTAAGTTATTGATTTTTCAGTCTAAGCATGTGTTTTGTTAGTATCAGGTTATTCTTGTTGCTCATCTGTTTGGACTTAGAATATTCTAAGTTTTTTTGTTTTAATTCTCTATTGTTTCATTGTTATTAAAGAGATTTCAAAATTTAGTAAAATGGGTTTCCGGAGTGCGATGGTGCTTAAATCAGGGTATCTCCTGTAATTTGCAGCTAAGTTATAGTGTGTGTTTTTATTTTCAGCTAAAGTGCTTTTTAAGCAGAGGGAGAATAGTAATTCAGTGTGTTGAGATATGTTATTTTTGACATGTAGTCTTTGGTTTTTACATATCTGTATACTGCAGTCGCAATGTTTTCTCTTGTCTGAATTATCGATCAATTTCCTTTGTCAAATTAACGGTTACATTCTGCCTTTTTAGATTAGTTGTGTTGTTCTTTTTTGCAGAAAGTTACTCCCTAAACGGGTTTGAAAACAGGCCAAACAAGTCAAACGAGGACATGGTAAAAGTCTCGGCTCAGTAGTGATTTTTTTTTATTTTTTATCAAGTGTTTGGCTTTAGGGATAGGTAACTAAAGGGGAATATCTGACTAAGGACAAATTCAAAATTTCTAAAGTAAATTGGTACGTTTTTTTCTAGTATGTTTATTTATCTTAATAAGTCCTATAAAAGAGTTATATGGTGGTGGCCGTACGTGCACTCCTCCCCACCGATCTTACATGTGAGACATGCTACCGCCTGTCTCCCGAACGAGGACTCCTGATTCCAGTGTATATGTCTCTTCCGTGCCTTCCCAGTACGAATTCAAATCGCATCCATCCCCAATTCTCGCCCCTCCCCTGCTTAGTTGCCGGCCTTCCCCACACCGCGCCTCCCCTCTGCCCTAGCCGCCAACCAGCACCTCCCCTGCGTATTCGCCGGCCTCCCTCACTGCCAGGGGCGGCCATGCCTTTTTATCCCAAGGTATTCAGCTGAATACAAATTATTTTTGCGAAGAAACAGATTAGATATGTATATAGATAATATATGGTAAGAAAATAAATCAAAATAAGAATGTATTCAATCAAGCGCACCTCTTCAACTACCTCCTCCCCTTGGCCCAGTGGTACAATTTCCAATCTTAAATGAACCCAATTCAGAATTTGTCAATTTAACTTGAAAAACATTTTTTTCTTTTTGTTTCAAAATTTGAATACCAATTCTCAAAATCCTGAGACCGTCCATGCTCACTGTGCCTCCCCTCCGTCCTACCTGCCAACCCAGTGAAGGGAATATGCCCTAGAGGCAATAATATTGTATTATTATATTCCCAAGTTTGTAATTGATGTTTATATTTCTATGCTATAATTGCAATGGTTCTTGAATGTGAGATTCAGAGGAAAACTCATTTGCATGTGTGGAAACATAAACCCTAATTTAAAGGTTCCTAGTCACGCCTCTTTGACTAGCTTATATATAATTGATGATTCTGTTTTCCTGATCATGAGCATATGATGCTGGTTATATATGAGAGCACATTGTTGATTGAACAATGGTGTTGCATTGACCCAACTAATAATATACTGAGAGATCACATTGATTACTTGTTATCGGTATTATTGTTATTGTTGTAATTATCATTATCCTTAGACCATGAGAATATCGTATGATATTTATATTGGAAAAATACTTTGGTGTTACCTATTGTTTCCCGTAATAGGGTTATCATGACGGTGATTTCCGGGTACTCCGGAAAGTATGAATTGACTTGATAGTTCAAGATTGGGATTTGCTCCTCTATCGGTGGAGAGATACACTTAGGGCGATATCTATCACCGTCTGGCCAGACACAAGAATATGATCATTGAGATATCGGAGTACGGAATGAGTTAAAAGTACAAAACCAGTAACGGGGATAACTAGGTACAAGTGGAACAAGGGTTGGTTCACGGGCGTATCGGAAGTCTCACTCCGGGTTTTGTAAACGTATCGCGAAACAAAGGGAAATGGTTTTTAGTAACAAATGGTTCGCTCGAAAGTCTTCGTGGATCTGTAGTAATTATTGAGAGTGTCCAGGCTCTTTAAATAATTATTGACTGGGTCATAGCTACACATTTCCGAACCGGCACGGTCACACGCTTAACGACGAATGGTTATTTGAAAGTCTAGAGTTTGGAATTTGGTCGAGAGTTGAATACCAAAGTTGTTCAGAATGACGAGAAATATTTTCTACAGGTCCTAAATGTGATTTAGGAGTTACAGAAATGTTCGGAGTAATCACGAGTGCTTCCGGAAGGTTTTAGAAACCTCTAGAAGGATCCGATGGAAATTCCGGAAGGTCAAATAGCAAAAGGTCAAAAGTCAAAGGTGGGTTAAATCCTTGTCAAAGGTTGACCACGTGGTCAAAAGTTGACCATGGGGGCCGGCCATCTTGGTTTGGAA
The DNA here is from genome assembly GCF_000005505.3 of Brachypodium distachyon. Lineage (NCBI taxonomy): Eukaryota > Viridiplantae > Streptophyta > Magnoliopsida > Poales > Poaceae > Brachypodium > Brachypodium distachyon. The sequence continues at coordinate 38,875,163 of NC_016131.3, read as the reverse complement.
AAGGGGATATAAGACTCCTGTTAGGAGTCCATATCTATTCCTATTAGAGGTAGGAGTTCTACTCCTTTTGGAGGACTTCTTTCCCCCTTTGGCCGGCCACCCTCCCATATAAGGAGGGGAGGGGTGGCCGGCTATAGGAGCACTCTCGCTAGTTGTCCTTTGCCCGTCAAGTCCGAGCTCTCTCCTCTAAAGTTTAGACGTCTAATTAGTAGATCGTCTACTTTCCGATCTAGTTTCTTCCGGCGGTTCTTCGTATTGGACGTCGAAGTGCTGCTGAACTATTCCTTCGGGATGTGTGGATACGTGTGGAGAGATCGTCCACTTCGATCTTGCGAGCGGATCGTTGTTCGTCTACTTCAACCTTTCAGGCGCAGCAGATCGTGCGAGGAATATTCTCGTGGCTGGGAGGTATAACCTAGCTGCGGGAATCTGCTACAGGCTTCAATGACAATCTACTTCCGCTACGGTTGTTGGTACGTGATCAATCTATCGCATCCGCATAGTGATCTTGGTTGGTTCGTTCGTAGGAAAATTTTAAATTTCTGCCTACATTCCCCTTCACCTAGGACACGCCGCCCCCTTCTCTCACGCAGCTGGCCCGCCAAAGATCCTCCAGACGCCTTTGCTTGCCCTTTGTTGCAGTCGACAATGAAGAAGAACTAGCGAGCAAGGAGGGGAGAAAGAATGTTGCCGTGGTCGGCGAGCTGCCGAGCGATGGGTGCGGACGGGGCAGGTTTGGGCTCCCTGCCCCTTCCCCCTATCTTTCTTATCCGTAGAGGAAGACTCAGCCAGATTCTTTGTTTGGCTTAGCTAATATTGCTAGCCAGCCGACCTAATTTTCAAACTCACTTGACTAATTTTCTATGCCATGACTAATTTGTACAACTACTCGCTTAGTTATCAGGTTTCAAAAATATTTGGGAGAAACCACACAAATTACGGGTTTCGTTCTGCCTAATTTGAGTTTCGGGGTCATGGTTCATTGAAATATCTAATTTTAGGATTTGTTTGATGCATAACCTCGAAGTCCAATAGGTCAGAAAAGTAGTCTGGCATATGACTGCCTAATTGATCAATTCTGTCGTTACCTGAGCTCCGACATCAGGGGATCTGTGCACCCCCTTTTCTGTTCGAGGTGGGCGAGGGGGTCATGCAAGGCGAGGGGGTCGTGCAAGCAATGAATCAAAGCAACCACCGAGATTTATCCAGGTTCGGGCCGCCAGAGCGTAACACCCTACGTCCTGCTTGTCTAGATTCTTGATGAGCAAAGATGGCTACAAGGGTCCCGAGGGTACTCCCTCATCTCCCGGGGTCTCTCCTTCCCTGCCTAGTTCTATTCCTTCTGTGTTGAGTCCCTTCTTCCCGTTCTAAGCTGGTCGATCCCCTTCCCTAGTGTCCATGGTCTTCCTTTTATACTGCAAGGGGTTTCCACACTGTGGGCATGCTACCTAAACACGTGTCTGACCCTACGGTGCGCGGTGCAGTCATCGGGGCCCTTTCTCCACGCGTCCAGCCTGCCCCTGCATCGATATGACTTGACGAGCTGCCCACCCGACGGACGAGCAGGGTCTCGTCCCGTCAATGAACAAGAGAGATTCCTGACCCACGCCTGCGTCCGCCAGGACCCTGCTTCCATGCGCATTTACGCGCCCGCAGGCCCGTAACGCCACGTGGCTGCCCTTGGTGCGCTCGCACCCTCGCCAACCGATGCAACCTGCCGGGGGCACGCGACAATGCCCAGCCCTTCGGGTGGTCAAACCCGACTTCCCACACGCAGCATGAGTGCCAGCCCGGCCTAGGCGTGCTGCTGGGCCCACGCGCCAGGACAGTTGCGACCCCTGAGGGTGCGTGTAATAGCCCTAGAGCAACAACAGCCCTTGTTGGACTTGTTTGTAATTTATTTAAATGTTGCGTGACAATTACATTTGCATCCATGCCATGCCATGCCTATTTATTTGTGTCACATGAGTTTTAAATTTGCATCTCAACTTGTAGTTTGAATTCTTGTTGTTTGAATTTGCTAGAAGATTCAAATATGAATTTTCCCTTCTTTGAGTTTGAATTCCTTTTCCATAATTTGTAAAAGAGAGTCAAATGGATTTTTCAATCTTTAAATCCATTTGAACATTTTCAAATACTAGCACTATATTTAAATCTCCTATTCCTCAACTCTTCAAATTGGTATTTGAATTTTGAATCCAAAGTTATTTGCAAAGAGAGAAAACAGAAAAGGAAAAAGAAAAAGAATCTTACCTGCTTACCTTTTGGCCCAAGCTGGCCCAGCCACCTCGGCCCTCCTTCCCTTCGCGCGCCACCCGCGCGGCCCAGCGGCCCAGCAGCCGCAGCCGTCTCCTAGCGGGCCGCCCCGTTTACCGCCTCCCCGCGTCGAAGACGTCTTTTCCAGAATGCGCCATCTCTCACGGGGGGTTCTTCCTCCTCTACTTTTTGTTCTCCTGGCCGATGGAGCCCCCCCGCGCCACGTTCGCCCTTGACAGCGACCGCCTTCCGCCTCGCCTACTTAAGCAGCGCCGCGTCTCCTTCTCCTCTCAGCACAAGGCAAACCCTAGAAGGGTTTCCTCTCCCCCATATCTCGTGCCGCCGCCGCTCCGTTCGGCTCGTGGACGCCGCCGCACTGCGCCGTCGTCTCCGACCACATCAAGCCGAACCAAGCGCGTCACGAGCTCCGCCTCTTCTTCCTCTTCGTCTGCGTGCAAGGAATTTGGCCGGGATTGCCTACGTCGACGCCTAGCTCGTCTTCCCCAACTCCGGCCGCCGCCTCTCCTCCGGCAAATTCCGGCGAGCCCGTCAACCAAATCCTCGTCAGCTTCCTCCTGAGGATTTGGGGTGAGCTCTTCTTCCTCCTGCTTCTTTCCGTTCGCGTTTTGGTGCATCGTAGCGTCGTAGCGCCGCCGCGCGCTTCGGTTGCCGCCGGCGAGTTTACTCATCACGCCGCACCGTCGTTCTCCTTAAGGGTGATGTGGTGGTCTTCGCGCCACCTATATTTTTTTTGCAGCGCAAAGCTTTCCGCATTGGTTAGATCCTCCGCCGTGCCGTGTGGTCGTCACCGGCGAGCCCTTGCCGTGGCCGCTGCGCGCCGGCAAGTTGCCAGTTTCCGTCGGGTTAAAGGAGTTCGCGCCCTTTGTATGTTAAGCTTCGTTTCACACCCCGACTGGTTACTTGCTCTGTTCGTTCGCCCAGATCCGCGCGTCCCGGGTTCGATCCCTCTCCGGTGCGGAATAAAAACCCCAATTTTTGGAGTTTCACCGGCCACTGACACGTGGGCCCCATGGACCCTCATGGACCCACCTGTCAGTTGCCTGGTACAGCGCTGCACCCGATGGACCGAGTCCATGCGCCGGATCTGTGTGGCTTTCTTTTTTGTTTTGTTTAATTGCAGAAAATTGTGTTTAATCTTGTTTAATTTCTAGTAAATGCATGCTAAATCCAATTTGGGCAAACCATATATGTTTTGGAATCAGAAAAATGCAAGAAATTTAACTGTGCAATTAGATTTACATTTTGAGGTTTCAAATTTCAAATCTGTCCCAGATTTGAAATTCATACATAAGAACTTGTGTAGCTCCTAGTTTAAATTTGGTAATGAATTTGAACCTTCTGTAAAAATGTGAGGTATTCTTTGGAACCTGTACTTTATGACCATGTTACTGTTTAATATATTTGAGCAAGGTGAATCCACTGTTATAATCCATGTTACCATCTAATGGTTAATCTATTTCACTAAATGCCTAGCACTCTTGTTTAAATCGAATGCATCATTCTATCACATGCCATGCATCCTTGATTGCACATTGCACTCTATGTATGCTTATTCCCACACTTCTTCGGATCCCCTCTCTCGGTGCCCAACGACCGAGAATCCAGGCAAGCAGCCATTCCTTGAACATGTTGATTATACCCAATGCCTCCCTATCATTCTTGCATTAAGTTACGTTCTCGGTTATTGTCACGATGCCTCTAGAATTGCATAGCTTTAGTCAGCTCTACTCAAATGCATGTTGTCTTGTTCCTTATCCTATTACCATGTCAGATGTTTGTTATTGCCCTAGTTGGTCATTAAAAGTTTGCTTAGATTGCTAGTCTAGTGTCCTTACTTGGGGTTATACACTTGCTACATCCACACGCCACTTTTCTGTATTTAATTGCAATTATTAATCTGTGACATGTTATTACCTGCACAAGGCAACGATGGAAGGCCGTGCTAACGCATTGGTGTTTTGTTCCATTGGCGCCGACCTAAGGACCGAGTTCTCGTTTTCGCCGACCCAAGAAACTTCGCGCTAACAGCTCGTGGGAGAATATATGGGTTCCCCCTTGGCTTAGTACTCATTTCGTAGCTCTTCCAGGGGCCACATAGTTCCGGCGTTTCATTTGGCATATCGCATATACACTGGTGTTGTGTTTGAAGACTTGTTGGTACTTTGCATACATATATGACTGCGGCACACGTCTGGAGTGGTTATTCTGCGGACACTGAACCACTACCGGCTGCTCCCGCAACTCTTGAGTCCGAACGACGCTTCGGCCGGGCTCTCGTTTCGGATTAGACTCAGTTGAGTGGTTCCCTGGATTAGTTGTGGGGCTTGGAAACGTCGTGTCGCTCAATCCTGCTAGCACATGCTTTTGCGTGTGTTCCATGCTAGTGGCATCAAGGGTTGGATGAACGTGTACGGGTAAATTGGAACACCCTGCAGGGATAAATATTTCGGAAAGCCGTGTCCGTGGTTATGGACGACTTGGTTGGTCCGCGGTTATGGACGACTTGATCATAGAGAACTCATACCAATTAATTAACTTAATCTCTTAAACTTGAGTAGTAATTAGCCTTAATCATGGATATGCTTAAAACTGCTCAAGAGTGAGTGCCTTTGGATCATTTTCTCACAAGGGGTTGAGGGGGTGATAAGAGGTTGTGTTTGTTTGGTGTTAGTTGTTAGCTCATCACCTCACTTGGTAGACGCTTCTTATCCTCTAATTAGACAATGTCATTAGTGTGTCTCTCCATATATATCGCAGCTGCATAACCCACCATTTTATCCATCCTTTGAGACTTGTTGCATATCTAGTTTAGATCTCCCGTAAGTCTTGCGAGTACTTTGTACTCAGTTGCTCTGCAACGTTGTTTTCTCTAGAGTTTCCGGAGGAACAGGTGAGTGGTTACTTCGTGGAGTTCGACGACGACAGTTTCGACGTTTAGCCAGAAGATTTCAGAGCAGGGTTCTGTGAACTTGTGGCGGGCTCTCCTTTTCAGTTTCAGCCTCTTAGGCAATAATTAATTTGTCCGTACTCGGGCCTAATTTGCTTCCGCTGGTGTAATGATGATTGTGGACATGTATCCAGAAGTTGTAATAACTTGGTATTTTGCTCCATGTATGAGCTTGATTTGATGCTTGTGTCTTAGAGTGATGTAATGATATCATTGTTGTTCCAACCTGCGGTGAACACATTGCGTGTATGTTGTGAAGTGTTCATCGTAGGGAGGCACTGGGATTTGATTTATGCGCGAGTTAGCATTTGGAACTAAATTGCATAAATTTAGTCTTGGAGTCTCACAGTGCGGGTGCGACAAATTCCTTATTTGTTAGTTGTAGTTCATAGTAAAAGAGCTATGGTAGGTACGTATATCAAATCCCACTTGGAAGAGACGTGGGATATGCTCGCGTCCTTTCGGAAACAAAGCAAGTATGTACACATATCCATTTAAGTATCACATCACAGCTCAGATACGTACATAAAGTACAACATGTTAATTAATTATTACAATGCCGATGCAAAGTACAAACCGTTGAATACAATAAGAATGCAACATAAGAATAAATGGAGTACAACGGAAGAATATACAAGTCATCATAAGATGGCTGAAGATAATCGGTGGCATCCATCTAATCACATGGCTTATAGCCGACGTGGTAGAAGTCCTACTAGTCTTCGTCGTAATACTCTGAACAACAATGGGGCAAATGTGAGTCCTTAGGGCACCCGCAAGACTTATGTCTAAAAGTTTATTGTTAAAGTAGTTAATTAACAACACTTGTTAATACGAGAGATTTGACCAAGGTGAGTTATAGTCAAATAGGTGTACTTCCAGCTGAGGTACATCTACGACAATCACCTATAACAATACAATGGTCGTCTCCCAGTTTGTACTGCAATAATCATTCTCTAAAGCATGAAGATAAGCTATCTCTAAGCATACATTGTTTGCTAATCAAGTTTTAGTCATTCCTTTAAGGTTTCAGTTGTAATCATTCTCGAACTGCTCAGTTATAACTGGGCTCTCGCAGGTAGACCTCCTGTCATCCCTACGTCTAGCCGTCATGCACAACAACACCAGACTCACCAGTCACTTCGCAGATCACCTCACAGATCACTTCACAAGTCACATCCCAGTCCACTCATGTCCATCTCAGATCCACATCATCAAGTCACCATCTCCAAATCAAATCTCTAGCCAGTGTCGCAACACCCCGTTGCCAAGACTACTGACTGAAACTCATTCTGTGAATAACTATATACGAGCATATAACCAAGCTTAACGGTAACCGTGGTCACGGCTATTCGAATAGACTTAACCCTACAGGGATGTACAACTTTACCCTAATGACATAATTCCCAAGGCGCCATCCGATGCACCAGATTCGCCGCACACTACAGTGAGTGTACCAGGGACTATGACATGACACTTCTGCCCGACTTGACCTAAACTTGGGAGCCACCCCTAGAGTTTCCGCTGGCAATACCAACCCTCCCGACGTCAGGTTGGCATTCCAGAATCCAAGGCTGCACAACCCAACTCATGGGCTATAGGCCGCGCAAATGATACCCATCCTGTTGACTGCCTATCAAACCAATCTCAACTAAACACCGCAACTAAATACTTCTGGACTCCCAGCTAAAGCAAGTCAGGGGAAGAATCAGGATACCGCCCATACAATACCGTGAGGTTGTACGCTCGTGGCTTGGATCAACATCACACGAATCTCGGTCCTTAACTGACCTAAACGGGATAAAGAACCAAATGACGGTATGCGCTCACGTCTGATTGGTTTTACTTGCAATTTTAGTTACCCAAAGTCTCATAGACCACCACACTAACAGTCGCCACAAACCCTGTTCAAGCCAAAATAGCCTACTCCGTCTGGCCGCTAAGTGAAGCCCATCACAATAGAGGCCTGATCCATCTGTTCTAGACAGAACAGTGGAAAAGGCATTTCCATTCCTAAGTATTTTGGTGTTAGTGACAACATGACACGTGGACTAATCGTGTGCCTAAGTGTTTTAGATTTGAGATCAAATGGCACAAGACGATTTGTTGCCTTCAAAAAGGAAAGCAACATAGCGGTGTTTAGCGGCTTTTCAATTTGATTGAGTCGTAGGAACTTCATTCTATTAAGAGTGAGTCCACATGGGAAAGTAATGGGTGAATCAACTTCACGTACACAAATCTACCATATTTGCATCCGCATAAAGCCTAGCCGTGCGAGAGAGAGCCACCCAAAGTCTAATTGTGTTGCCAGGTCTGTTCCAAGCCCGGAAGTTCCGGCCCTACGTCAGGTACATCGGAACGTCCGGCCAACGTCCGCCCTACCTCCATGATGTTTCTTTTACTTCCTGTGGAAATTGCGGAAGTTGGACCAGAATAAGGGTGGAACTTCTGGGGTACCAGAACTTCCTCCAAATCCGCGGAAGTTCCTCCCCTCGCAGACTCAACATAATGATTAGATTTTGGGACCCCCATAAATAGTCATCCCCTACCTCGGGATGAACTTATCCGAAGCCCAACTCTCTCCACAACATTTCTAAAGCTTCAAAGTGCTAGATCTCCCTCCATAGAGTTCGCCTCCTGGTGATTCTTTGACGATTGGAGGAGAAGACCAAGATCTAGGGTTTCACCAAAGCAAAAGGTTGATTCCCCTTGTTTCCTTTGTAGATTTTGTTACTCTTGGAATTTTGGGACCCATAGCCGGATAGTCTCCTCAAGGCGACATCCTTGGTGTGGTGGTGCTTGTGGATTCGGAAAGGAGCTTACAATTGAGTTGTGGAGACGTGTTGAAAGTGCATGTTGCCCCATGTGTGGTTTTGGTAATTAGACAATCCCTATGGACTAATGTTTTATTTGAGATATATTTGAATGAATGTCCATAGGAAATACATGAAGACCACTTGGTTAATTCAATGATAAATGTCATGGACATAAAGATATATATGAGATTTGTCAATTGGATTGGTGGGGTTTTTGGTAACCGATGACAATCCCTATGAATAAAAGCATTGAGCTATATATGAAGTTCATATGAAGATTGAGAATCGACCAAGATATGATTCTAAGGTGGAACTTGAAGGTGGTCATATTTGGGCTCATGAGTTGAGCCATGAGGGATTAAGGTCTTGAGAGTATGAATACAAGAGAAGGATTCAAGATATGGCTTCATGATAAGGTTATGGCGTGCTCATAAATTGAGCCATGGTTGACCAAGTCATGGAACAAGCACTTCAAGTGAAGAATTCATTATTGCATAACAAGATGGAGAGTAAAGCAACGGTTCTGCTCATGAGTTGGCATCAAAAGGAAGATTTCATATAAGCCATGAGTGGATAACATCAAGTGGTGATGTTCATCAAAATTGACACAAGCAAGTTCAAGAAAAGCACCCCGAAGATTCTATAGCGAGGACCAAGCTTCCCCTTTGATGCACCTGACATAGAGGCAGCTGTCCAATGATGTAGACGCAACCAAAACTATTCGCCTGGAATATTCCTGAGCTTGAAGGAGGCCGGAGCGAACATCGGCAAGAAAATGTCTCGATCTTGGAGCTCGCTGTCCACCGCGGATGTCCGCACTGAAGCTGGTGAATAATCTAGAAGAGATGGAGGTGCACGCCCATAAACCACCTGGAATGGCGTCCTCTTGAGAGCTGAATGATAAGAGGTATTGTAGCAGTACTCAGCCCATGGCAACCAACGCACCCATTGGCGAGGATGATCAGCTGTCATGCAGCGCAAGTACATGGCAATGGTCTTGTTAACAACCTCGGACTGACCATCAGATTGAGGATGGAACGTTGAACTCATGTTTAGCTTGGTTCCACACATGCTGAACAGATCCTTCCAAAAATTAGAAGTGAACACTGGGTCACAATCTGATACGGAGATCGGAAGGCCATGGAGACACACGATCTCAGTGAAGAAAGCACGTGCCACTGAGGAGGTGGAGTAAGGATGAGCTAGCAAGGGCAATGAAGTGTGCATACTTGGAGAACCAATTTGCCACCAACCTTTGGAAGTCCTTCCACAAAATCCATAGGGATGTCAGCCCAAACAGCGGAAGGAACTTCCAAGGAAACGCAATAGCCCCGCAGGATGAAGTGTTTCTATCTTGTCACGCTGTCAGGTGGGACAAGCTTGCACAAATTTTACCAACGGCGCACCAAGTCCAAAGATCCTCCAAGGGCGCTGGATTGAGTTAAGTTAGAAAGTTTAAATATATGTTAGGAAATCAGAGTTGGTTGTGTTAGAGTTTTTGTCCCTTAAAAGGTTTCTCTATTGTTACCATATCTGTTAATCAAGATTAGGTGTTCTTCTTTTCCAAGTCAATTGTAATCCGTAGGCTATATAATGGCGCGGATTGGTTATTCAGAATCAAGCAAGAAATTAAACCCTAAATAAATCTACGTCCCGGTCCCTTCCTTGTTCCACAAATCCCTAGCTCTGGGATTTCAAAGCCCCAGCCTCCCAACGAGCACCCCTGCGACCTGAGATCAGGGTCAGGGGTTGTTCCAACCTCTAGTTCTACCAGCCTGCAGAAAACGTTTGGCTGTTACGAAAAAAAAAAAGAACGAACCGCTAGGAGAATCCGTGCGAGGGTCGCTATTTCATTTTCGGCTCTGCTCCACGCCTGCTCTGTCGATCCGTTTTTCTGGAGTTAGAGGTGTTTGGCTCCGCTCCTCTAACTCCCGATGAGAATTTAGGAGCAGAAGCCATACCGAGCAGGCACTTAATACAAGCCAATTAATATGGAACAGAGGAGCAGTAGATGTCACATACATGACGATGGTAAAGAAGAGTCACAAATGAATAAACATTAGCCTTTTGTGGATCCGAACAAATCCTAGTCAACCGAAACCTAATTTTGTTGGGTTTTGGATCCTATATATTTATGCTATATCCCGCTATGCTCGATCTGAACCGCTAATCATCAATCGAGCAGCCTGCATGCACGTGTTGTACCTCCGGGAGTTCACCTCTATCTGGAACGAGATGATTTCATAATCCAGACAAGGCATCACGAGAGGTCACTGTGTAGTGTAGCTGAGATTCCACGTGCCATGACATCCTAGTCTAGCTTTTCCTTTACCTGCTTCAAAATAGGTCTTTGAATTAAATGCATGTCTGGCTTTTGTTTCACCTTGAAAGAAAGATACCAAGGAAATTTTCTAAAATGATTAACATCTTACTAGGATTCCTATGAAATTAGGGTATCAAAAGCAATCCTCAGGAATTTAAAGGTTTCATTCCTTTTAACCAAAGGAACTCTATAGCAAAATGTTGTGTGGATTAAAAGCCATACAAAATTCGTATATGGAAATTGTTCAATCCAAAGAGGCCAGTGGGCAAACCAAACCCAACTGTTTTAAATGTTTGCAACCAAATAAGGGCTTGCACTAGATAGTCCCCCTTATCCCAAACCTAGGGCATACCAAGCAACATTCAGAGTGTACATTAGACGAAAAGGTCAGACTGCCTATACGGCCATACCTCAGTTTCACCATTCAAATTTTCAACTTGCGTGAGTATGGACATTGGCATTGATGGTCCAGCTTCTAAGGACAACGATTACTTAGTCTATCAACAGTAATTATTGTTGACAGACTAAATTCTCAAAATTCGGACCAACTTGTATACCTGGAAATATGTGTTTTCGATTAAAACAAAATGCAATCAGATGTAAAGGGCGGGCAGTCTTTTCAGCTACCTACCTGAGCACTTCTAGATGCTAATGTCAATTCCAAGGAGTTTCGACAACCATCAACCCTACAAGAAAGTAATACTGTTTATGTTAGGTGTGCACAATACGGATATATCCAGCAAGAAAACAAACCAAAAAGACAGATTATTTGAGTCCTGAAAATAACACCTTTTGTCATTGGTCCTTTTCATATACTGACTACTGTTGAGCTCCCCGCAACCACCATATTTAGTTTCATCCGTGTTTAAGATAAGCTGGTCAAATGTTAAAAACAAGGCGATACAAATTAAAACTCAAACATTTACAAGCATATGTTAGGGATATAAAGTGCTTCCCAGACTGACGAATTGCCCTTTTACTCTAGACAGCAAAAATTGAGACACCGTAAACATCCTATCCAGACATGTAAGAGTAGTGATAGACGAATAGCTAGCAGTACATTCTAGGTATTTCAACTGCAAAGCAAACTGAGCATGTCATTAGTTGATATAGTTATTCTAATAAAGAAATTCTAATATCTAGTGGAGTAAAATACACCTGAGATCCCTATTCTTTCACGAATGTGTCAAGTAGGTCCCTAATCTTTGAAAATGCACGTTTAGGTCCTCATTGTTTGTTAAGTGGTTCATCCCAGATCCCTCGCCTGTATGCGCAGCTCCGGCCGCATGACGTGGCTGCCACCTAGGCTTTGGGCCCACACAGCAAGCAACGACGTGTTGTTGCAATCTTACAAAAAAAAAACCGCGTGTAAGTCTATTGCATTTTGTGGTCCCCCATCCGTTCTCCAGTTCTCCCCCGCAATCCTCTCCTCTGCCCGTGCCCACCGTCGCCAACCCTAACCGCCTACGCCAGGAGTTCATCGGCGATGAAGAGAAAGGAGGGCAGGAGCTGTGGCGCCACCACCAGCAGCAGTCGCTGCACTGGAGATCCCAGATGGTGTGTTGCCGTTGGTGAGATGCCCCTGCTGCCGATGAACTCCTGGCACAGGCGGTTAGGGTTGGCATCGGTGGTAACAAGCAGAGAAGAGGATCCGGGGGAGAACTAGAGAACGGATGGGTGGACCACGAAATGCAATAGACTTACACGCGGGGGGTTTCATATAAGATTGCAACGCCACGTCGTCGCCTGACGTGTGGGCCCAAAGCCTAGGTGGCAGCCACGTCATGCGGCCAGAGCTGCGCATACAGGCGAGAGACCTAGGATGAACCACTTGACCTAAACGTGCATTTTCAAAGATTAGGAACCTACTTGACACCTTCGCGAAAGAATAGGGATCTCGGGTGCATTTTACTCTATCTAGTGGTAGCTCCACTATATCCATGTTATAGCATTTTCAGACCACAAAAGCAACACGGCCCCAAACAAAAGATTTAACTCAGCTAGGGCCGTGGAATAAAACAACTTAGCGCTATAGCTAGCTTGTATATGTAACAGCTCCCGCTATGGTTCATCATAAAGTGTTTCCCATATTTATTTATTTCCTCACATTGTTGTAGATGTATGTGTTTAGAATTTATTTCAAGTCATAAAAGAGTTATATGTAATTAAAATACGATGATGTATGATATTTTGAAGAAACTAGTTGCATGTCCAAAATCTATGAAAATTCATGGATGTACAATCTTCAGTGTTGTATATTTAATGATATAATGTACTAAATGGAAATTGTTCTATAATTTTATTTTATAATTTATGAAGTTAAATCATGATTATATGTTAGAATTTATTAAGTTAAATAATGATTGTTATGTTCATAGTGTTGGGGCACAGTTGGGTCTGGTTTCCCCTCTCTGACCTAGCACCTCCACCAACCCCGCCTCCATCTAGTTCTCGGCGGTAGCCCTCCCAGCCCCTCCACTCCTCTCCACTACGTTTGCGAGACATGTCTGCCAGCGGAGACTCAGGCAACCACAGCATGGGCCGCGAACGCTGGTGGTAAGAATCATGACAATGAGTCCTCCGGCCACATTTCGTACCGGATGTCACTCATGGCTTGGTCGCACCTGTGCAGTCGCCAAGCCCTCGGGAACTTGCCGCCCTGCTATTTCTCGCCTTGGGCACTCCGAGATTCACAGGGTCAACAGCGTCGAGGAGACGCACCAGGATGACTGGCAGCAGCCTAGGCGCAAATATCATAGTGGCTAGGCCCGCCATGGCACCGCAGATTCCAGCCGCCGCAAGGACACGTGTCGAAGTCCGTCGCCGTAGTAGTTCGCCAGACTTTGCTTCCGCTTCGACACGAACAACTCTTTGCCCAACTGCACCAACGTCGTACACTCGCCTCGAGAGGTATGGACTACCGAATCAGGGTTCATGACCTCTATGCGATCAGGAGGACAAGATGATGTCACACCTCCTCTCAGGCTGCTCCTCTTCCCTGCAGGTTTGGCATCAGGTGTTGTCGGCTTTACCGATGCAGTCCATCTCTCTGCAATCTTGCGATGAGTTTGTCCCCTGGTTCAAGAGTGCGGCGGATCATGCTGGTGCAGAAAAGCTCTACGACACCAGATCCTTGATCACCTTGACTCTTTGGCGCTTATGGCGGTTTCATAACAACTGCATCGTCAACGGCGCCTCTCCGGTCTGCAGGGAGCTGGTCGACTCAATCCTCTGCGAGGCCAACCTGTGAATGATTGCAGAGCGAAGGCTCTCCAGCGTCTGCAGCTGCATACCTGGCCTCCCGGCAGCCAAACCACACGATGCCACCCTAGCTATCTACCCCCACCGTCTCTACCACACACGTGTACCCCCACCTTTTCTTAATCTCTTGCATGCTGTGGTTAGCATTGACCCTCTCCGTTTCTCTCTACACATCCCTACGCGCACCTCACCACGAGCAGTGCAGTCCAGCGAAGACTTGGGGTGCGAGTCCACGCCCATCGATCCCCGCCGCCGGCCGACAACACCCACGAATCCGAGATCCAGAAAGGCTGTGCTCAGCGGCGAGATGGAGATCGCGGTGGGCGCGCTCTCGGGCATGGTGGACGCGCTGCCAGGCAAGCTCGGCGAGCTGCTGCAGCAGGAGTTTGAGCTGCTCTCCGGTGTCCGCGGTGACGTCGCCTTCTTCCAGGCCGAGCTCGGCGCCATGCACGCCGCGGTCCTCCGGTGCAGGCTCCTCCTCTTTTCCTCCCGTGCGGCAAATCCATAGTGATTTTTGAATGTTTGTGCTGTGATTGTGGAGTACCATCATGTACCAGGTGATTTTTCAAAGTTTGTGGTTTTTTCTTTGAATATTTGTGCTGTGATTTTCGAGTACCATCAGGTACCCATTGTACATGACGAGGTACTGGTATTTATGAATGTTTGTGTAGTAATTTTGTCTCGGTACATGATGTACATAGTCTTGATACGACGAGGTACTTAAAAACTGCTAAGGTACGTGTGATTTTTTCTGGATAAATGTTATGTACCACACGATGTACTCATCTCATAAGTCCATGTACATGAGGTACTTAAGAACTGTCAATGTACATGTGATTTACTATACGATGTAATTTATCGTTGATGAGGTACTTATTAATTGTATGAGTTGAGGAACTATCATGTACCTTGATGTATCTGTGATGTACCTTCATGTACTTGTCATATACCTTAATGTATCTATCATGTGCATGAGGTACTTAAAAACTGTTAAGATACATGTGATGTACCATACGATGTACTTGTATCATAAGTTCATGTACACGAGATATTTAAAAACTGGTACGGTATAGTTCATATACCATAATGTACTAAATATGTACTTAAAAACATTTCATGTACCACGATGTACTTAAAAGTGGGGAGGGGGGAGAGAGAAAGAGAAGAACAAAAGTTGTCAGTGGTCAAAGTATTAATCCCCCATCTAATTTAAAGTATAACAAATTAACTAAAAGTGAGAGGGGGAGGAAAACCTAAACATGTGGCTAGGACGATGGGTGCAAATACTTGGGGTGGCACGGCCTCGGCGTTACTCCCGGAGACAGGTTTAGCCTCGGAGCACACCTGTCCGTACAATTTCGTTTTCCTTCCGTCCGCTCTCTTTTGGTTCCTGATTTTTCATTTTGGTTTTTGGGCGGAGGCACCCTTTATTGTACGTTATCGCCATCTTGGCATTTCCTTCAAAATGCATGTTTGAAATGAAAGTAGTTTCCAGTGTTTGATTTTAAATTATATTGAGGAAAAACAGAGATGGAGAATTGAAACGCCCCATGAAAGAGATAGCTTGAGCACAAAAAGGCAAGCGAAAGAGATAACTAAAATTGCACTGTACTGGAGTTTTCTCTAAACATATAATTAGATTAGGAGTGTGGAAGGAGATAGGATAGACAAAAGGTAATGTCAAGTGTATAGGTGTTAGTGCCAAAAGGGACGAGATCATGGACTGACTATCTCTTATGTTGTATATACTATCTAGATCATGTGGTTATTTTGTAGACACGTAGGAGACAAAACAAAGAAAATCAACAGTTGCACTACTTAAGCACATGTGGTTATTTTGTATATACTATCATCTTATGTTGTACTACCTCCATTCAATATAAGAAGTCCTAGCATTGTCCTAAGTCAAAGTTCTTTAAGTTTGACCAAGTTTGACCAAGTGGGGGCATCTTTTGTTGTGGGGTCACACTGTCAACATCAAAACTGGCACTATGCGACTTCAATGAAAATTTGAATGCAGATATGATTTCTTCTTCAATTTGGGTAGTTACTCAAATTTATATAACTTTCAATAGTGATATGTATTTAGCTCCTGCGCATAGGTTCCATATTGCTCAAACATTGCTACATGTAGAGGTCATTTGCATAAAGAGAAGAATATTCCGTGCAAGGTATCAATAACTTACTTGATATTCCCCAGCTTCATCCACACCAATACGATACAGTTGATAGGGGACATCTGGATTGAAGTTAAATACAAAAAGGAAAGGTCCTCTCGTGAAAGATATGACCTGCCAGAATGAGTAACTATGATCAGCATGAAAGTTACAAATTTGAACAGACAAATTATCGATATAAATTCATATACTTCTTTCTGTTGAAGCATTGAATTTGGCATAAAATTTCATATAAATTCATATATCTTCTCTTTCTAACTTGGCATAAAATTTCATGTAGACCTGAAGTTCTTTGAGTTCACTAGCAGCGCATGCATGATCAGTGTTTAATAATATAAAAGTTCTCTCTTCTATGACTTCTGTTTGAGCAAACACTAAGAAACTACTATATTAATCTATCAGTTCTAAGCTCTAACATGCGAATATTCTGATATCATATCAGAACAATGAAGCAACAGGAGATTGTGATGTAAATGCAAAGCACGTGTGGGAGGAGTGAAATGTACATAAGCATAGGCACATCATCACAGGTTGCCCCCATGTGACTAGTTATCATGGAGGGAACTGCTGTGAAAAATCGGGCCAACGATTGATTAACCTCACCGAAAGGTTCAGTCCACATCACATGGGTGGGGATTTAGCAACCATCTTGGCATGATCTGGGAAGGGATCAACATCACTTCATCTTGTTAGCTTCTTTTTATGTTTTTTTCCTTTCCATTTGGTATGACCCTGATGTTTGGCTAAGTTCGACAAACCTTTTTTATTTTTATTCTGTTGGATTATTTGCATGCCAATCTTCCATTATTCAAAAAATATCAGAAAGCACGCATAGCCACCAGCTGGGGACGCCACCCACGGCCATGCCAGCCCCCGTAAGCACGCCGGCGTGCGATGAGGAGCGCTGCCCCAATCAAAGAAAATAGAGACTCCCACCGCCTCCGTCAACCATGTCGGCTTTGCCCGGCGGCGACCACCGGCAGCTAGGGTTCCACCCATGTCACCCGAGATGGATGACGCAAGGGATGGGGGTCCAAGAGGGAAATTGCATAATATCATCTATGATCTATCAAAATATATTGCTTAGTAATGAAGATGGGAAAGAATGACAAGTATCCGTGAAGTAAATTCATTAGCAAAATGTGTAATCATGAATTGAAATAGGTAGGGAAAAATCACAAGTTAATGTACAAGAAATCTTTTTTCTGTATCATGGATGAAGTTATTAGTTTCGGAATAAAACAAACCATTGTTTCCTAATAATTCCTGAAGTAGTTTTGAGCTGTAATTAACGGAAAGATTTCCATACCATGTTTGTATCATCACAGTGATGAATATTGAGTGAACCTCTTGAAATGATCCTTTCATTTTCATCCAAGGTCATTATATCCTGGGACAAAATTGCTGAGTTAGTACAAATGTCAAAAAATATGCACTGTATAGCCAGAAAGACAGGACAATAGGAAAACCGACTGCAATTAAATGAAAGCTGAATCTGACTGGCATATTTTGTGGAACAAATGTCAAAAAATATGCACTGTATAGCTAAGAGAATTAACACTCCATGATACACACAAAATTTTAGTTAAAAGTAAACAGATATTGGTTGTGTTTGCATGTAAACTAACACCCTAGATTTGAAAGGCATTTGGGTAAAACAGTTGCATACAAACCTTGTCAAAATTGAATACATTTTTATGAACACCCTTGTCCAATAGTTCCCACTGCCGATAAGCTAGGTGGAAGGAATAATCATTGCTTGACATAGGAAACTCAACTCTCTGAAATCAAGAAAGAAAAGAACTTTAACGCTATGGTGCAAAATTGAGTGTAAACTGGAACAAGTTAAGAAATTTGGGAAGAAATCAAGGCTGTCAAATTTTAAAACCATGTAACGAGCTCACCTTTGGATGTGCAAATTCATTACCCATGAAGTTAAGATATGCGCCTCCACTTGTTGTAAAAGTAATTAGTTTGATTATCTGAAACACAATGAAGAAGATTGGAAGTGGCAGAAAGTAATTGAAGTGCTTAACAATTTATCAGTAAAGGTTGTCACAAAAGTACATGTAAAAATACCAACATAGCGATCCATCAGCTCATGTAAGCCAAATTGGACACAAAGAAAATGTCATGGAAATGAATGCAACCTTGGATTCACAGAAATTCACTGTATAGGTAGCTAACTGAGGCCATAAATATGAAATTAAAATGATGACGCAATCATGAATGGATGTACATAGTACAAGCTAGGAACAGATGCATACTTTGAGCAACGAGGACGCTCTGAAAATCAAATCATCATCCACCGAACCACTAGAGCTCATTCCTGTATTAAGAACTATCTCAGCAAAAGACTTCCGTCCTGATATTGACTGTTGAAAATACCAGATGTGAGAATTCCATCAAAGTCAGTGAAGATTCGACAAGAATAAAAAAGATACTGTGCATTGCAGCTGCATTTCACAAACTACAAATATTAGCCAAGTGCACGGGCGTAGTTTCGTATACTATTTTTGTTTTTAACCTAACAAGTGTTTTAAATGTGATTTTTTTTCTTTATTGGGTCCTAAGTAGTAGAAAAATTGGTGCTTATTGTATATACGCAAAGAATATTTGTATTAGATTTAGGGGTCCTTAACTTTTGGAATCTAGAAAATTTGATTAGATTTTGGCGGCTAATTTTTATGCGGAAAGGACGTACCATCACCACCAACTGTAAAGATAAAGATTAGCATGCCATTCCAAAACTCCGCGTCATCATGTTTCCAGTAAATGTCAAGTAATCCAACAGGCAAGACCCATTTGCAGGGTCTATTGGCTTATGTCATTTTCAAGGCTACCATTCATTTACACGTAAGTAGGACAAGAGCTCAACCTACCATTCATTTACTAGCACTTCTTCTCGCTATTGTCATATTTTACAGTTTCCATAAAAACAAAGTTAATGTCACAGTCTTATGGCCCTTTCAAAATGCTGACCCGTATGGGCGCAGTGGCATACAAGTTGTAACTTCCAACTGGCCAACATGTGCCTTCAGTACAACATCCAACACCAGAAGTTCAACGTCACGTTTCTGGATGCAACACCAACATTTCCAGTCATGCTTGCATGTTTGCCAACTCCTTTTTGAGTGGTTTGCAGAAGTCACGCCTGAGAATATGGTAGGCGCTCATGCACTGGAGGTCTCCTAGCTACTTGGGGGATGTTGCGGAGCCCAAGCATTGTTATCCCTTGTTCCATCCTGAAATAACCTGTGTCTGAAGGAGGGGAGAAATGTCATCTGAAGCCTCGTCATCGCCCCAGCTCCATGGACCATTTCTGATTGCTCAGGACTAGGCCTCCGTATAATAAGTTAGGAAAGGAACGGACATGGGTCCTATCTTTGGTTGCAAGGGGATTGAATTATCAACAAAGGGGAAACCAGGATTATACTCTATTCTCTTTTGCATCCCTGTATTACCACGTGAGCAGCTCAGCAGACACCCCAGCATCGTGGCCTCTCAAGCTCGTGGAATGTAGATGGCCAGATCAAAGTTCAAGCTCCTCCCAGCTACTGATTGGAGAGACTAAATCCTAAGCCCCTAATAACTACCGATGTCGTGTATGGAAGGTTCTGAAAAATAAAAATACACAACAGAGAACTTGAACAGACGTCTGAATGGAAATAGGGTAAACTGCAATATATACAAGAACAGAATTACTAAAAGTTGGTTATGGGCCAAGTTTCTGATAGAATGACTGCAAACCAAGATTTGATCTACATTGTGAAATAGAATTAGTTGCTTTGGACCGGGAATGGAGCATAAGCAAGGTTGTTCAAGAAATACATGCAAACCTGGTTATGATTCTCAACATAAGACAGCATATTGTGGTTGCTGCTTATTAATACTTTCATAATCTGCAAAATGATCCAGTATAGTCGTTATACAAGAAATTTGGTACATCAACAACAATAGAAGTGCAAAAGGAGCATAGTCTTGAATCATATTAGCATGCGAAAGTTTAGAGGGCATGCAAACCTTGCTCATGCTCCATTCCCGCTCTGGAACATTTTCAAGATGCCACAGCCACATGTCTGGAATAGACAGATTGGTCCAGTAGTCGAATCCTAATCCACCTTGAGTGGTTGGCTCACATAACCCAGGATAATATGTTGCCTACATAAACAGAACGATATAAAAAGTATACAGTATAACTTAAAAGCTTGATTGGGTCAACAAAATCTCAGTTTGTTGACTTCAAGAATATTATCCAATCCAATAGTTGGTAAGAACAATAACTCACAGACATTAAGAAAAGTACATATGCCTATTATTCTGTTTAGCTCTGTTGGACATGACTCATTAATCAGTTACTACCTCGGAATAGGTTAACACCAAGTTCAATGTCTTTGATAACTACTCCCTCCGTTCCATAATTCTTGTCAAAATATTACATGTATCTAGACGTTTTTTAGGAATAGATACATCCATTTTTGAGCAAACTTGAGATAAGAATTATGGAACGGAGGTAGTATATTATACCAAATTACATGCCTAAAACCAGTAACTATTCACATCAACATACAACAAAGACAAAAAAAAGGCAGTACAGCAGTGACTTACATCCTCTGCTATTGTTATAATATCTGGATGGAGCTCATGTAACATCTCATTTGCTAGAATTAGATATATCAGCGCATCCTTGTCCACGTATTGATTGCAATACCTACATTTAACATTCTGGTGAGCATAAAGAGTTTGGGCAAAGTTTTTTCTCAAGTAAATTCAATAAGTGTTGCACCTCGTTGTATTGATAGCAAGGAATATTATTACAAGCTGGAGAGCAGGAAAAGACAGAGCAAGGAATTAAGAGATAGCAGAGACAAGTATGCTACATAAACCATAGTGAGCATTGTCTGAAGACAAGTCAAAAGAGCATGCAAATGAGAGCATTGAATGGCACTGACAGTTTCTCACTTTACAAAGAATTAGAAATGACTTCTGACTGATCATAATGATATGCATTCCAGAACAAACAGTGCACCTTCCGTTTGAAATCAATCCACGTTGTGAAATCAATACAACATTGATATGTGGATTGATTTGTTCTGAACGTTTAACCATAGACATAAAATAACCGCAACTCCTGGAAGGAAAAGGTCAATGACGAAGGGATACAACTGATACATGTTGGCTCCGGCTATCCCATACATGTTTTAGAGTCCTGCTATATGTACAATACACCCATTCAAATTTCTTCTTGGCTGAACTTTGCAATAAGTCGCAGACAAGTGCCCGAAAGCAAACAAGGTTCAATTCAATTGAGACAACGACTAGTATGAAGCAGCAGCGACTACCAAGTATGGTTAAGCGGGCATGTGCACCGCGGACATAGAATGGCTGGATGCTCACGACAGCTATAACACGCTTCCAGCAGCAGGCGGCATGACAGCGGTCCTGTGAGATGGTGTCAGGAAAGAGGCATGACGGGCAGGTGCACGGCATAGGTGGTGGCTCTGCCATTTAAACTCATTGGGTCCTCACTTCGCTGGAGAAGATTATCTCATTTCCAGTATCCCATGAAAAAGTAAAGCAGGGAACATATGGCAGAGCAATCACATGTAGAGATGGGGCATCACACTGAAGTGAGGACTGTGAAGTCATACATCAAAACATCGTGTGTGACGCCATTTCCTTATTTAACCTCTCCATATTTCTTGACCAACCATATATTATCCCAAAGTTGCCAAGAACGGATCCTTGGCTTAGCAAGATTGTCTTCGTGTGGACAGGACCTAGGTCATAGGGTTATTCTAAGATCATCAAATGAGAATTCTGAGGAACTGAGCCTAGCTCAGTTGGTGGGAGGTGTGACTGTCCCCCCTATCACCATGTTCGAGTCCTTGAATTTCGGCCCCTTTATTCTTCTTTAAAGAAAATATACTTAGATACTCATAGTTATCCATGCTTTGAAATGTTATAATATCTAGAACCTTGTTTTAGAGTGTTCTACTCCCTCCGTCCCATAATATGAGACATACACGCATTCCTAGATCGTCAATTTAGCTAACTAAATATAAATTAAATAATTAAAAATTATATCATTAGAAAGTTCTTTCGATAACAAATCTAATGGTGTACTTTCTGTTAAGAAACATGCATATTTAATTAATCAAATTGATGATCTAGAAATACGTGCGCGCCTCATATTATGGGACGGAGGGAGTACTTAATGTTGATCCTATGTAGGACTAGGAAACCACCCTATGTGATTGTAGGCTCCTATGTTACACATCAATGTCCTGATAACATTGTCTTATAACCAGGGGATAGTTTATTGATTAGACTTCGTAAGGCTCTAGCCTACCCTCCATTGTTGTCAAGAAAATGTCAAGTTTATATGCAGGGCTGCTCAGCTATGGATGGGAGCTTTTTCGTTCGTGTTCAGCAGGAAACAAGAGAATGACGCGTACAGACATCAAACGTCACCATCCAGGCACCTGGGCCTTGTGGTATGGCATTCGTGGCCCAGCAGATGCCCACCGATCTATGACAGTTCCTGGCACACCAAGGCAGTGAAAGCAGGAATCACAGTGGCACTGGCGCATCAGGTCCCAACTTTCCAGTGTGCAGTTGAAGAGCAACCAACGGGACCAGGTAATTGGCTAAACTTTAGTGCGGTTGATTTGAGTGTATGAGTAATTCATGTATTGATCACTGACGTAGAGTACTACTCCCAGATAATTGCTTCTTCATTCCAAAACTATTGCAACATTGCAATAGATTTGGAAATGAATGCAAATATGAATAGAATGGAGAGATATAGCAGGTGAGAACAGAAATCGTTGTTAGTTGGCAGTGTTACTGGTCCACACAACATGCTTGTACGGACTATAGATCCTCCCTGGGCCAAATTCCTGTTAGATGTATAGATGAACTAGTCCCACTTCCATCCAACAGAGAATAGCTCAGTAAAATCTAATAGAAGACGGTTAGATGATGTTAAGGATAAGGAGTAGATAACCCTTACTCTTCTATGGCACCAGTAAAGGTAGAAAAACCATTGTGAGTATATAACATTGATGAGAGTGAGTGAAACTGGAATCCATCAATCTGGTATTCAGTGACCCACCTAATAAGATAAGTAAGCAATCTGTAAGTACTCTTACCTAGGTAGATGTCTAACAAAGAATGCAGTAGAACAGAAATGGTTTTACCAATTTAAATTAGACAATAAGAAGTGCAGAACATCAACATCATCATATTTGAACATTCTGGTGCCCCAGTATTTGTGATGCCCTCTTTTTCCTGAAAAGGATACGTTACAACCACCACGTTGAAGTAGTAAAGAAGCATACAAGAACCACAGAAAAACAAATTTAATAGAGTATGCAAAGAAAATCAAGGTGCACATGTGAGAATATTTACTAAGATATTGTACTAATATCTTCCGAATCTATTCTCTCCATGATTCCTCAAGAAAACAACAGAACTTTAAGAAGTTTCAGAAAAAAAAGCTTAAGTTATACATTACCGCTGTGGAAGTAGCAATCGTTAGATCCATCGTAAAGGGATAGGCCAACCAATTCGTCTGCCGATGCATAGGAGTGGACAATATCAAGAAGCACCAGTAACCCAAGACCTGAACAAACCAGGGATGACAAAAAGGAAAATATGATATGTTAATCCGTGTTACACTCTTTCATAACTTTATATTGTAAAGAAGTAACTCCATTTTACCCCCCTGAACTTATCACAAAGTCCAAAAAACACCCTGAACTCTAAAACCAGGCATAAAACCCCCCTGAACTATCCATACCGGGCAACCCGACCCCCCGTGCCTGTTTCCCCTGGTTTCGGCGGTTTGACCATGTTGACCACCACACTGGCGTGTGAGCTCTTATGTCCCCTCCCACGCCCGAAGCTCTCTCTCTCTCCTCTAATTTCCCCAGTTTGAAACCCTAGCCCGTGCCGGCGGCAGCGGTACCCCATTATACAAAGAAAAAGAGAAGAGAATGTGCTATAAGAAAAGTAACTAATATATTGCAGTTTCATACTCAGATTTATGTATTATCAGCACTTGCCTCTTAGATTAAATACTGCCAAATTTTGCAGGGTTGTAGTGTGTGTCCCAAATAAAAGTAGTACTATACTTAGAGCTAATGTGCAGATCAGGCATCCATGCCTCTTCTATAATTGTGTGATCAACCTGCACTTCCCACTTTTCTCACTTCCCACATCATAATTAAACAAATGATTACTAATAAACGTGTTGAGTTTGTGTCGAATAATAATTGTACTAGGTAGGTTACGTGGACTTGGTGTTGTAATTGTGGTATAGGGTGGAGTCCTTGTCAGACTCCAGGTACCCTGGTCCTATATAATCAGGGGACAACCACACAATGTAACCATGACAACATAATAGCAATAGGCTCGCAGGGGGAGCCGGCGGCTTTGTGCCGGCGCCCAGGGTGCCCGGTATTGCGGTATTATGGGGGAGGAGCGCCCGTAGTCATGCCCCGGGGATGTAGGCTTCGGCCGAACCTCGTTAACAAATATTGTGCCTCGGTGTCATCCTTGATCGTGCATCCGCCGGTTTCGTAACAAGTGGTATCAGAGCGAGGTGGAGGGATGCGGGAGATCTTGTTTGAGGTGCGAGGATCATGCTCGACGGGCACCGGGGAACGCCTAATACGGCGCAAGGTGGAGCATGGCGGCGATCGGAATTCCGATCGGTGGAGTCAGACACTTCAGGCGGCCTGAACCGTTCGATGGGCTGCAGTTGGCAAGGATTGACCAGGCGTGGTGATCGGGCCGACACAGTGGCCGGGAAGACGTCGCGGACCGGACGACGGCTTCGGCTCGCGATAAGACCGGCAACCAGACGCAGGGGTGACCGGATAGATCGGAACGGGATGCATCGCGGTATAGCGGTGGATCGGTGTAGCACAAGGCGACATTGTGACACGGTGGGCGAGTTGTGTCGACGATGTAGGTGGCCAGGGTGCAACACGGGTTTGTGCGTGGAATTTGCTGGGCTGCGGTTGATGGATTATGAATCTGAGGAAGTTGTCCTGTGTACGTGTCGGACCGACGCAACGCTGCAGAAGGCCTGCAGCCTCACGTTCACGTGGGAGTTACCGATCCGATTAAGAAAAAAGGGGAAAGGAAAATTACAAGCAGAGCCGGCTGGGCAGCCGGAGTACTAATCAACTTCGATTTAAAAATTGGGATATTCGTATGCAGATGCGGCCAGGTCCTGTCACGTCCGGAGTTGATTAGCTGCTGCTCTGTTCGGTTTCCAAGTAAAAGAAGGAAAGGCATGTGCAGGCAGGCGCGTTACAGCGAGCGGTCGAGGGACAGCGCAACACGGCAGAAGCGGCACAGAACAGCAGTCCGAGTAGGACACGAAACAAAGAAGGGCAGATGGACTCGAAGACAGGCTAATCCAAGGCATATTAAAGGCAGCGTCCGGTGGCAAAGCAATCACACAAACAAAAAGCTGAGAACACAAGTTCAGAACAGCGGTGTGAGGCAGTTCTGAGAAGGTGTTGTCGGGGCTGAGGATTTTCAGCCGAGAGGTCAGATCGTCGTGCTCGGGCGATCGGATCGGCGCAGCAGGCGGCTGCAGAAGGCATCACCACGGAAAGTCCAGGCGCGAGCTCGGAAGAGGTGGTGAGTTCGGGCGACGAGTACTGCACAAGCGATCTTCCAAGTGACGACAGCAGGGCCGGAAACGAGGGCGAGGATTTCGTAGAGACCGATCTAGCAACGGTCGAGGGTGAGGTCATCGCGGAGGTTGATCCGGAAGAAGAAGCATTCGAGGAAGCAGCAGAGGCGGGTGACTCGCAGCAATCAGATCAGTCTCCACCACCGGTCAGATCGCTGTGGTTGTCTGAGATGGCGACCAATCCCAGGTTGGAGGTGACGAAGTTTGATGGCAGTGGCAACTTCGGATTGTGGCAAGCCAGAGTCAAAGATTTGTTGACGCAACAAGGTACTTTGAAGGGTTTGAAGGAGGAGAAGCCAGCCAAGCTTGATGATGATCAATGGGAAGAGATGCAAGCACGGGCAGCCGCTACCATACGGTTGTGCTTGTCAGATGATGTCATGTATCACATCATGGAGGAAACTTCGCCTAAGGAAATTTGGGATAAATTGGCCAGTCTTTATATGTCCAAGACTCTCACCAACAAGTTGTTTGTGAAGCAGAAGTTTTACAAACTAAAGATGGCAAAGGGGTCAGATCTTGCAGAGCACGTGAATGTCTTCAATCAAATTGTGGCTAATCTAACGCGTCTAGATGTCAAGGTTGATGATGAAGACAAGGCAATAGTTCTTTTATGTTCACTACCAGAGTCCTATGAGCATTTATCTACCACTTTGACGTATGGCAAAGAAACCATCAAGGTTGAGGATATTACTGCGGCGTTACTTGCACATGATTTGAAAAAGAAAAATAGGAAAGCCGATGCAGTTGGAAATTCTCATTGTGAAGGTTTGGTTGTCAGGAGTGAGCTCGGGAAAGGACAAGGGGCAGGGAGTACGTCCAAGAACAAGAAGAAGAAAAAGATGCCGTGTTTCAAGTGCAAGGAAGAGGGACTGTCCGGAATTGAAAGGTGGGGCATCTGCTAATGTAACAACTCAAAAGTATGGCTCAGATGACGACGGTGATGTTCTCTTAGTATCAAATAAGCGGTCAATTAAAGAAGAAGCGTGGATGTTGGATTCAGCTAGCCGCTTTCATGTGACACCCAATAAGGAGTGGTTCTCTTCGTATGAATCTGGTGATCATGGTTTAGTCTACTTGGGAGATGACACGGGCTACCGTGTTGTTGGCGTAGGCGACATCAAGTTCAAGATGCATGATGGAGTTGAGCGGGTGCTTCAGGGGGTGATGCATGTGCCAGGGCTAAGGAGGAATCTAATTTCGCTTGGTCTCCTACAACA
Organism: Brachypodium distachyon; assembly: GCF_000005505.3. Taxonomy (NCBI): domain Eukaryota; kingdom Viridiplantae; phylum Streptophyta; class Magnoliopsida; order Poales; family Poaceae; genus Brachypodium; species Brachypodium distachyon. The sequence goes on along the minus strand of NC_016131.3, from coordinate 38,848,427 downwards.
TGATGGCATGTCTTTCCGTTCAGAGGGGGAGAAGACCATGAAGATCATGAAAGGAGAGGTGACCGTGATGATCGGAGAGAGGACGGCTTCACATCTTTTCAAGTTGCAAGGGAGCACTGTTGCAGGTGGAGTCATGAAGGATGGAGTTGCAGGTTTAGCGGTGTGGTGCCAGGATGGCGGCGGATCTGAGGCCAAGTCAGATCCGTCGGGTAGCTCTAAGTACGAAGAAGACAACCCAAGTCCGGTGTATAAGGAGGTTCGGCGCATGGACGACTTCAAGGTGGTGGAGATTATTCGCCAAGGTGGAGTTTGTTGAGTTTGTGTCGAATAATAATTGTACTAGGTAGGTTACGTGGACTTGGTGTTGTAATTGTGGTATAGGGTGGAGTCCTTGTCAGACTCCAGGTACCCGGGTCCTATATAATCAGGGAACAACCACACAATGTAACCATGACAACATAATAGCAATAGGCTCGCAGGGGGAGCCGGAGGCTTTGTGCCGACGCCCAGGGTGCCCGGTATTGCGGTATTATGGGGGAGGAGCACCCGTAGTCATGCCCCGGGGATGTAGACTTCGGCCGAACCTCGTTAACAAATATCGTGCCTTGGTGTCATCCTTGATCGTGCATCCGCCGGTTCGGTAACAAACGTGGTATTGCATGATTCTTTTATTTTAGGTGTGCATGTGCGCATGATAGCTTTCGATGTTCATGAGGGTAAAGAGAAAAATAATGATCTTGAGAAACAGACCGTGTGCCTCATCCACTAATTTCTTGAAGTCATCTGGGGTCCCAAATCTGCTACTGACTGCAAAATAATTTGTGACCTGCAGTTACAATGCACTTGATCTCATACAACTATAAAGAAATATAAAGCAAATATTAATATTGCCTAAACACACAGAGTAATCACGTAGTTTATAGCATCATCTAATAACTCCGCAAATGACAAATTCCTCAGTTGCAATTAGATTAGTAATACAAATTACTCCAGCAAGGATTGAGTATTCATTATTGCATATATTTTCAAACGCAGAGGAGAGCTAGCCAGGCCAGTATCACACACATGTGCAGGATGTGCATTGGCACAAGGCCCCCAAATACGTAGGGCCCCCAAACCTACTCAAGCATAATTTAATAATTGTATTAATTAAGAGATAAACACGAACAGTTTAAGTATTAGTCTGTACGGTACTAATCAATACAGAGCTCTCCCCTCAAAAAAAAATCAATACAGAGCTCTACCGCTCCAGCCTGCAGCCATTTAAGCCACTCCCTGAGGCCCATGCAGTCATGCCCAGGCATGCCTCCCATGACCCATTCTCTCCCTCTGCGCATTGCAGTCAAGGGTGCATTCCGCAAAGACTAATTGGGTATAGTCTTGTTGTAATTAAGACCACACTTGAGTCCAAATTATACAATGATTAACTTGGTTCATACTCCAGTTAAAATATTTACGTGTAACACACGCCGGTGCACTTCAACAGAATTTTATGAAATCAATTCAGACTTCTTCCCAGTTTCCATTAATTCTAGCGTCTGATTATATTTATAGGGAATTGAAAATAGTTTTTCTAAATAGAATTAATGGATACCTGCCTGCAGAGTCTATGTGTGCCACAGGAAATACATCCTAATAGGCTATAAAACCTTTGAAAATCACGTGCAGGAGAAATTTTCTTATTTTTTGAGGGGAGAGAAATTTTCTTATTAACTTTCAGTTGAAGATGTATTTTTCTAGTGAATAATAGATGGACTTTATGTTTTAACTGAAACATATGTTAGTAACTAAATCATTTATTTTAGCAAGACGTAATGTAATTTTGCAAAACTTACATTGTTGATAGATAGGTCATATTATTTCGTTTTCATAGTAACTTTTTTTGTACACGTGGTTTAATATTAGATTCCGTACAGGGCCTCAAAATTCTCGGGTACGGCCCATTAGATAATCTTTTAGTTTCAACAAATTTAAACTGCTAAAAATTATTATGTACTGTTCTGTACCTCGGCTTAACATTTGAACATCAACTTTTTTAAGTAATATAGTGTACTATTTATGTCAGCAAAATTTCACCTTATAGCCAACAGAGGAGTAATCCTTGTGCTCTGGGACTCCAATTAATTGAATAGCATTATATCCAGCTTCTTTTATATGAGGTAGGACCTAACGGAAGAAAAGTTAGAGAAGTTACCACAAAAGCAGACAAAAAATAAGGGCTGGGACATACACTGGACATGAACTCCTGAAACGATGATATTTTTTGCTCAGATCCACTTATTCCAACATGACATTCATATATCCTAAGTGAACCTTTGATTTTCGGTCGTTGAAATCTCCATTTGTAAATTTCTTCCGGAGGAGGCTCCCAATGTACTGCATAGGATTGCATCCCTTCTGCATCTAAAATAACAGGTTTGAAAACATAATCATCGATGGATAGTTATGCATAAAAGAACCAGAGCAGTGATAGCCAAGTAAGATCATATTACAAAAAAAAACATTTATATTTATTGCGAAAAAAGAATGAATGCGGACACAGAAGTACAACAGCTGTGTAAAGTGGATTCATGAACATTACACATTGAACAAATTAAAAACTAAGGAAATAGACAGCTCCACTATAATGTCAGCATGTCATAATACCCTTCGAGAGTCCCGTGAAAGTGATAACGAATAAATCCAATTCACTGTGGTCTCAACCTCCGCCAATCCCGACATAGTTGTCCAATTTTTCACTCAATCCATATCTCATGTCCTTAACAAATAATAGTCTAGATTCACTCCTTTCTCTGAATATAAAACAGAATACTTCTTTCTGGTTGGCACTCTTTTATTGCACACTCTGAACAAAATAAAGGATATGACCCAACAACCAATCAAGAACCCCTCCATCTCATATTAAGTGACTTTCTATTACATGTATCTAGACGCTTTTTAGGCATAGATACATCCATATTTGGGCAAATTTGAGTCACTTAATATGGGACGGAGGGAGTATATAATATTCATAATAGATCCGTAAATCTTTCAAAGTTTATGAGAACTAATAATAATGGAGGCACGTCATTATGGAGATAATTGGGGATGAACCTGGAAGTACGTAAGTTGCCCAAGCAGGTACACGTTCTAATGCACCATCAGGAGTATTAAAATAAACCCTGTACTTGTCTTTATGAGAAATCGCGGGAACATATTTCTCTATCCAGGCTTTTCTTCCTTTCCTCATTTCAACCCAGTAGGCAAGGGGGGTTGCCTTTGCTTGAAACTTCTCAAATGATGCTCGGTCAGTTACAACATTAAAAATGTCAAAATCCTGTCCAGTGTCAATGATATCGTAGGAAGGCGACGAACTTGACAAATCATCCTTTTGTGTGGCTTTCCAGTTCTTATATCTTGTCTCTGCATCAGGAATTTCACCTAGTTCCTCTTCTGTCTGCGGACCATTTGGGCCAAACATCTGCTCGTACAGCTTTGCGACCGTCTCCAACCGAGACCTCCGTGACTTAACTTCTCCGGGTTCCCAATACTCTTCATTCATTCTACGGATTAAATCTTCAGCATTGACACCATTGTCTCCTTTATCATAATCATCCACATAATTGTACTCTTGGAAAAAATATTCATCTGCTTCTTGCCCTTCTCGGAGCTTATCTTCAAGTATGACAAACCAATATCCAAAATCATCATGTCCCAAATGACCTTCTCTTGCACAGTTTTCAGTTGCTGACCACTGATTGAAATCACCAACCAGAGAACAATACCGAGCACCTACATGACAAAGCTCCTTCAGTTATTAAATGTAACAAATGCTCAGTTTCATGCTTAAACACAAAAACAATATATCAAAGAGGATGCAGTACAACCAAAAACTAAAGTGATTACAAATCCTAAGCAGCACCTCAACAGTAAGATGACAAGTTCAAAGTAACTGACATAACATGTTAAGGCTGAACAGAAAAGAAGGTGCAGAAACAAAAAGATTGTGGTCGTGTACATACAAAAGAAAACCTGCTGTTTAGAAATAATTGAATTACAGCAGCTCAGAATTACAGGTACACACTAAATGAGTAAGTTGTTCAGCGAAAAAATAATCTTGCAAGATCGCATTTTTGTTAATATGTATAGCTCCTTAGGTCTGTTCTGTTCTCTTTGCCCAGGTGCTGCTTAGGCTGGATGGATAATATTTATGATTTCTACTATTCTTAAATGAAGTGGTCGATCGCCTGCTTGCTCGTAACAGAGTATAAAGTAAGTTCAGCACAAAACAGTTCAGCAAACACAAACTGACATAACCACTGAACTTACCCATCTCCCAAACTTATGATCAAGATTTGATTTTAGGTTATCACACTGGAACACATAAAGAACCTACTAATATAAACTTTGTACCCAAAAATTATCAATACCTGGTGCCCAATCCATGAAATCCACACGGTGCTGCCGATGTCGGTGCAGGCCCAGTAAATCAAATCTACCAGGAAAAACACACAAACAAACGAGTATTACCCCACCAAAAAATCTGAGCTGAACAAAAAGACCGGATCAGCAAGATGGCAGCAGAGGTACCCAGAGGACGCCTCCTTCAAATCAATAAACCGAGAGTGCATCTCCCATTTGCGGTCCTTGAAAGCCTTGTGCCTAGCAATAAACGTTTCAATAAGCAAACAAGTGGTTCTACCTTACGTACTATCAAACACTTTAAAGCCAAAACCAGTTTGCATATCATTTCCGTCCAAAATCTCAACCGATTCCCACCTCCAGTGTTTAATAATGAGGAACTCGTTGGAGATGAATACTAAAATTACAATGATGGATCAATTCAAACAAGTTTGGTAATGAGGCTAGGCCGGGAGTTTGCACGAACACAATTCGGATGCCCATTTCAACGCACAATCCATTGGAGATACCCCTTACCAAACCACCCGGTAGGCAAACAATATCCCATAAAAACATACGGTCTGTGAACGTACCGGTCGCGAAGGAACTGGGCGAATGCGCGGTCGGAGACGCCAATCTTGGCAAGGAAGCCCACGGGGTCCACAGCGCTGCCGCGGCCGGGCCGCTGCTGCGTACACCCCTGCTGCTGCTGAGGCCTAGGCGAACGCTCACGAGGGCCGGAGGAGGAGGAAGACGAGGATGAGGAGGAGCAGCGGCAGCGGAAGCTCTGCTGGCGGCTGAGAAGGGGGCTGCGGCAGCTGGTTAGGATGTGTGGGAGGGGCGAGTGACGGCGCGGGATGGCGACGAGCGGGGGAGGGGGGTGCGGGACAAGGAGGAACAGAGGGCAAGACGCCATTTCGGGGTCGCGAAGTGATGGCGAACAAGGAAGTGCCCCGCCGGCCCGAGAGGAGCGGGGAAGAGGAGACGGCGAGCCGGAACTGAGCGTGGGGTTTTGGGGAGGGATAAGCTTGGGACTCTCGGGGCTTGGCAGCAAATAGACAAAGGTCAAAGGCTTTCTTTTTTCAGATAACGGAATGTGCTCATGTCGTCGTCCCAAATTTTCAAATTTTAAAGCACGATTTTCAGATCTAATGGTTGAACAATCAAATTGTCTCTATTCAAAAAAAATTATCTCTAACTAAAAATTAGATATAACAAAATCGTTGTTTCACACGGGGGCCACTTCGTTCTAATTCTCCCAATCCCTATGCGATCTCTTTTCTCTTCCTCAATCTACTCTCTCCCACTCTTCCTCAAGCCAACGCACCGCCGACTCCTGTGAGCTGAGAAGAGGGATACATGAGGTTACAGAGAAGGGAGAGACCTGGGAGCTTGGAGCTTGTAGTGACGGCTGCTGAGAGGAGCCTCACGTTCTGCGGGGAGAGGAGAGAGAAAGACTCGGCCCCAAATAGGCAAGCCACAGACATGGCCAAATGGGACCGGAAGCGTTCCAGAAACATTCAACAACTCCTGTCTCCATCAATGTCCCTCTCTCTCTCTCTCTCCCGCTAACGCCGTTGCCACCAGCAACCGAGGCCTCATCCTCGGCCACATACCATCACCATGAGCTCCAACGTTGTCGCCATATGAGGAGACGGAGCAAGAAGGAGGAAGGAGAGTAGTCAAACGGGAGGGATGCGAGGCTGCCGGAACTAAGGCTCGTCTTACAACCCGTCCTCCACCGCCACCGCCACCACCGACGACACCCCAAACATCTCCTTCTCCCTCGGGGCGGTGACTTCCCAAGACCCAGAGTGTTTGCCGTGACCACCATCAACACCAGGCTCGCTGCTTTACATGCCTACAATCCACCAACCGAAGCTTGTTCTCGCGCTCTAATTTTCTGAGACCATGCGCCTCTCGCCATGTCGCAGGATGTTTAAATAGCAGAATGCTTACTTTTATGTGTTGTTTGCGCTTTGAACGTGAATGTAAACGGCTTTCGCCCTATGAAACTATTTTCTCTCTCAATTATTGCTCATGTCTACCAGATTACACATAATTGAAAGAGAATTAGTGAGGTCGGCTTGATTCAACATTGATTGCCACAATTATCATACTCCGTCCGATTCATAATAAGTGTCGTTGATTTACTATAATTTACTATAATTTTGTACTAAACCAACGACACTTATTGTGGATCGGAGGGAGTAGTAAATACGTCTAGATAATCTGATAAATAGATTCAAATAAGCTGGTAAATAGATAGAAATAACATGTTAATCATGATAATTGTACTTTTTAAATTTCCCCTTTTACTGAAATGCCATGCAAGACAATCCTCAAATCTACTACCTCCGTTTCATAATTTTTGTCTCAAAGCCCAAAAATGGATGTATCTATTTCTAAAATGCGTCTAGATACATGTAATATTTCGACAAGAATTATGGAACGGAGAGAGTATAAAATTGCTTCAGCATATTCATTTGACTGTGAGGTAAACATTCTCCTCGACTCTTCTTCTAACATGGGACTAGATCACGCCCCACAAGGTGTCCGTTCCTATTCAAAACACATCATCGTGTCAGTTTTGTGAAGTATTCCTCCCGTTCCTAAATACTTGTCGCTATTTTAGTACAAGTTTGCACTAAAACAGCGACAAATATTTAGAAACGAGGGAGTATATGACTAACTTCGGTCATAAGGCCACATCATATATGCCCACATTTCTTCCCCAGATTTAGGGGAGCAATCAAAGATGGAAACATATCGTGGACAAAAAAGGATGCTCTCGGATGGGTTTTAGACAAGCTGGGGATAAATGGACATGTAGGGGAGATACAAGGGATGCCTTGCAGATGCTCCAAATCATATGTCCCCAAGTAGTGCAAGAGATCCTTGCTCACCTGTCTATTTTGAAATCACCCCCAAAGTCGTTTTCAGTTTTGGACTGCCTAGCTGCCATTTGTCACACACATGCCGATTTATAATGCATCTTGCATGCTCGCAGCATCACAGAAGTAGCACGGCAGCGCCTCCACCGCACACGGCCTATCACGCCCGCCCAGGCCGGGCAGTCGTCGTACCGACGTCCAGCCATGCATGCTGAAAATATCCTTCCGGCTCCGGCAGGCAACCAGGGCCTGCCGCACGCTCTCCTGCAGATATTTCTACACATCTTTGCATGCACCATTGTGGTGCCGCACATTCCAATGGCCACTCTCACCACTCCTCCGGCCACTCTGCAGCCATGCGAGCACGCGGCGAGGGGCGGCCGCGCGCTCTGTTCCCCTTGGAGCAGGAGTAGGATCAGATGCCGCCGGGCCCGGGCGATAAGAATAAGAGCAGAGGCGTCGACGGGCAGCAGCAGCCGGGTGGCCGTAGTAGGAGGCGATGGCATCGGCGAGGATGCCGGCGACGTGATCCGGAGGCTGCAGAACGGGCCGGACGTGCGCGGCGTGGCGCTGGAAGGGGAGAAGGGCCGGCCCGTGGACCTCACGCCGCTGGCCGTCGAGCTCATCGGCGAGAGCTTCGGGGAGTGGCTGCACGACCAGCGGGAGGCCCAGGAGCAGCAGGTGCGGGTGTCGGTGGGCCGGGACCCACGGCTGTCAGGGCCGCGGCTATCCGCGGCGCTCTTCGCCGGGCTCGCCAGCGCCGGGTGCGCCGTCTTCGACATGGGCCTCGCCACCACGCCGGCCTGCTTCATGAGCACCATCCTGCCCCAGTTCAGCTATGACGCCTCTATCATGGTAAATGAAGTGTTCAATTCAGCAGTCAATTGCACACTATTTTGGTCCGACCCAGTTCACGATTTGACCAAATTCCCAAATTAAAGATGTTGCCTGCATGCAGATGACAGCGTCGCATCTCCCCTACACCCGCAACGGCCTCAAGTTCTTCACCAAGCGCGGCGGGCTGACATCCAACGAGGTGGAACGCATCTGCGACCTGGCAGCACGCAAGTACGCGGCCAGGAAGAAGATGGCCGGCGGCAACAACAACAACATGCCGCCGGCCGTGCCGCAGGTGGACCTGATGAGCGCGTACGCGGAGCACCTCCGCGACATCATCAAGGAGCGCGTGGCCCACCCGACCAGCTACGACACCCCGCTCGAGGGCTTCAAAGTCACCGTCAACGCTGGCAACGGCTGCGGCGGCTTCTTCGCGACCGACGTCCTGGCGAAACTCGGCGCCGACACGAGCGGCAGCCTCCACCTGGACCCGGACGGCACGTTCCCGAACCACATGCCCAACCCGGAGGACGCCACGGCCATGTCGCTCACCCGCGGCGCCGTCCTGGCGCACGGCGCCGACCTGGGCGTGGTGTTCGACACCGACGTGGACCGCAGCGGCGTCGTCGATTCAACCGGCGCCGCAATCAACGGCGACAGGCTAATCGCGCTCATCTCCGCCATCGTCCTCCGCGAGCACCCGGGCACGACGGTCGTCACGGACGCGCGCGCCGGCGACGGGCTCACGCGGTTCATCGAGGCCAGGGGCGGGCGGCACTGCCTGTACCGCGTCGGCTACCGCAACGTCATCGACAAGGGCGCGCAGCTCAACGAGGACGGCGTGGAGACGCACGTCATGATGGAGACCACGGGCCACGGCGCGCTCAAGGAGAACCACTTCCTCGACGACGGCGCCTACATGGTGGTCAAGATCGTCATCGAGATGGTCCGGATGAGGCTGGCGGGGTCCGAGGGAGGAGTCGGGAGCTTGATTGAGGATCTGGAGGAGCCGGCGGAGGCCGTGCTGCTGAGGATGGACATCGGCGGTGAACCCAAGTACGCTAAACAAAGGGGGATTCAGGCGGTCGAGACTTTCAAGGAGTACATCCAGGAAGGGAAGCTTGAGGGTTGGGTGCTTGATGATTGTGGGGATTGCTCGGTCGATCAGGGATGCCTCGTCGACAGCAACGACCATCCAATTGATGTCGACGCCTACATGTACAGGTATCATCCTACCTGCTTGCTTGCGCATTACTATCTCTTTGGACTTCTGTTTCATGTTGAATATACTTTCTTTTTCTGATCCTCAGTTTTATTTGGGTTAATAATAATAATGTCTTCTGTGGAACATATGAATTTGTGCACATGTTGAAGTAATATTCATCATTACATTGTGGCAACAGGGCAAAATTTTATGACGAGTCTCTGGGGCAAGTGGGCTGGGTTCACATCCGACAAAGTGTCCATAACCCCAATATAGCGCTAAACATGCAGTCTTGTATTCCTGGTGGCTGCAAATCGATGGCAACTGATCTTTTTCACAGGTGCATAATCCACACAGCTGATCCCAATATTCATTGTTTTCATACATTGGGTAACTTTGTTTACTTCCCAAATTGCAGGTTTTTGTTGACAAGTGGAGTAAACGAGTTTGTTGACATCACTAAAGTACAGAACTTTGTCACGTTAGATTCATGATCGTTGGCATTGTACATTGTGTATACATAGCGGTCCCATATCAGATCCTAGTTACGGCAATAAAGATCTTACTGCGACATGAAAGGGTTGAGAAGTTACCCGAATTTGTTAGCTGTTGGAAACGATGCCGACTTGTGCTAGACGCAGCGTCAGTGTTGTGATGGAACCAGATTACTGTTTTTTCGATCTGTGGCTTGGATTATCCAAGTCAAACTCTATAACTGTCCTCTGAACTGGCAAAGACACGATCCATTCCAAGCTAATATAGACAAGTATCTAGGATCAGCATATGCTTCACGGACTCTCCTAGGATCAAACAAGCATCTCAAGTGTACGTGCATGTTTCTCGGCATTTGCGTCCGTACTGTTTTCTCAAAAACAAGTACGTGTACATATCCGGTTGAGTATCTAGGATCAGCATATGCTTCACGGACTCTCCTAGGATCAAACAAGTATCTCAAGTGTGTTTCCTCAAAAACAAGTACGTGTACATATCCGGTTGAATTCCCAAATCACAAACACATTTATGTTTGTACCAACCCTAAATTAATTAAGGTTAACCGAGGTTAAATGATTAATAAAGGTTAAACGTGCATTCAAGACACATTTAAGCAAGATGATTTTTGGCTAACAATTGTTCTTAAACTTTTCAATTGGTCATGTCCTTCCACCAATTGCAGTATGACCTGCACGCCACAAAGGAGATCCTCACACTATTTGGTCGAACCTTCTCGGGCCTGGTCACCAACTGCTCAAAGAGTTATGCAATCGCAATCAACTATAACGTTGAGGTGCTAGAGTTGACCCGCCACTTCGACTGCCAGATATCACTGCTTCCAGCCTCTTATCTTGGCACCCCCGGCAGCACACCGCCTCAACTACACCCCTTGTTAGACAAGGTGGCCAACAGGCTACCCATGTGGAAAGCGCGAATGATGTCCATGGCCTATCGCCTCACGATGATCATGTTTGTCCTCTCAGCCTTCCCAATTCACGCGTTGATCGTGCTCAAGCCCTCGATGAAGAATATCTCAAAGCGATTGACAAGATCTGACACAAGCAACGCCGCTCACGATGGCACCTGCCTCGTGAAATGGAGTTGCGTCTACCGACCGCTCCACCTTGGTAGCCTAGGCATTCAGGACCTCAACGCGTACGATCCTGACACTTCAGATGGGTTGGCCCTGTCTTGCTAATACGGACCCATCTAAGCCCTGCACGACCTTGACCTCAACTTCAGCGCTCAGGAGCAATCCCTATTCTTTGAATGTACAGTCACAATGATCAGGAATAGTGCAAAAACTAAGTTCAAGGCCGACAAATGGATTAGCAGTCGCTCCTTCTCCGAGCTCGCGCCCGCTGTCCATGCGTTGGTTTGAAATCACCGGCATAGATTGAGGACTATCGGTGCAGGCTCCCTAGGTGCATCTCCAGTCATGGCCCCTAAAGGGCCTCCAAACAGGTTTGGGAGGTGCAGGCACAAAAAATCCGACCGAACAGGCCTCTCCAATTGATTTTTCGCGCCGGCGCGGCCCAATAAAATAGACAGCGCCCTAGGCCGAACCCAACCCACGGGGAGGCGAGCTGGGGCACCGGCTGTAAGCTTATTGCGGCGGGCCTACCATGTCAGCGTCTGTTTAATGCCCTCACTGGCTTCTCTTCGGCTCCCAACGCGATTAATGGAGGTCTGGCGGGTCAAAGTCGGTCGGACGCCACGCGGCGCTCCCTCCGCGCATTCCCAACGTCATTTTCGCCGTGTTCACACCGCCCACCGGTCCGCATTCCTCGGCTATAAAAGTAGCGCCTCCCCGGCGTTGTTTGCCATTCTTCCCTCTCATCGTTCTTCTCTCTCGACCCCCCCCCTCTCCTCTCTCGCCACCAAAAAGATGGATGGCGCCGCCCTGGCCACCTCCGCTGGATCCTCCTCCGGCTCCTCCCCCCGCACTTCCTCCGTGGCGCGCACGCGGGCTGACGTTGCGCCTCATCAAGGACGAGCCCTGCTCCTCCCGTGGGCGCCGCCGTTCAGCCACCTCTGGCTTGTCAGGCCAAAGCCGGAGTCGGAGTACAATCTCCACGCGCTCGAGTTCCGCCGCGACGACGACCTGGGGGAGATCTCGGGCCTGCGCGCGGCAGAGCGCGCCAGTGAGGAGCAAACCGACCGCGCGCGCCGCCTCGGCCTCACCATGACGGAGGCCGAGATCATGGCCTGGAGTGAGGCTAAGGCCGCGAAGGAGGAGGTCGAGAACGAGAAGGCGATCTGCCGTGACAACGTGTTCGTCCTCGACAGCACCAACGAAGAGGAAGACGACGCCGCGACACCTCACCGACGATGGCGAGTAGGCGGCGGCGGCTAGGTTTTTATTATTATTTTGTATAAATATTAACAAGATTAATCAAATGTCGCCAAGTTTAATTTTTTTGGGGAATTTGGTATTGGGGCGCGCCTGGAAAACGGTGGATCCCCAAAATTAATTTTGCGTCAGCGACCCCCAAAAGGCCGAAAAAATCGGCCGCGCCGGATGCCAATTGGGGGGGGGGGGGGGGGCGGCTGGAGATGCTCTAAGCCACGGTTGGACCTCCCACATGCAGGGTGACTTGCATGGCCAAGGGTTGCTCGAGTACCCTGTTACGAAATCTGGCGGGTGCACGATCAAGGATGACACCAGAGGCACGATATTTGTTAACGAGGTTCGGCCGAAGGCTACATCCTTAGGGCATGACTACGGGTCCTCCTCCTCCATGATACTGCAATATTGGCCACCTTGGGCGCCGGCACAAACCGCCGGCTCCGCTTGTAAACCTATATTGCTATTGTGTTGTCATGGTCTCCTTGGGTTACCCCGCATTGCCTTTATATATTAGGCCCGGGTTACACGTGTTTGACTCCAACACCTAACCCTCCGCTAATTTCAAATCCAATTGTTGCTCTACTCGTACACATATTCGTCAACAAACTCCACCTTGGCGAATATGTCCTTCACCACCTTGAAGCCATCATGCACGAATCTCCATGTACCTTGGACATGAACCATTAATCATGAGCTCAATCGCTACTTCCTTGACATCTCATGACTTCACCTGCAACCGTAGTCCCTACTCTTATTCATTAACAGTCAATGCTCCCACGAAAAATAAGTTCTTCCACACCCTTACCCTGTGTTCACAACTTCCCAGAAGTATCTGTTCAAGACCATCACACACCGATCATAAAGTCACCATATCCGGCAACACCGATGTATCGTCACGCTAGTAACCTCTTCCTTGATCTATGTAAAAGTGAACAACTCACATGTTAGGTGCCACATATAAGAGATACCTGAACTCATCATCCTCGCTATCGTTGATTGCCCACATGAAACTCGAAGGAATTTCGTCGTTGCCCTTAAATCACCTCGAGTCAAATTCACATGTCTCATCCTTTTCCGAATAGTCTTCTCCATGTCCCACAGGTACAATACTCCGCCTCCTTCTAAATCCCGTCACCTGCACTTTGCATGTGCATCGAACATCAAAGAATATAGGCCCTTTGACAATTCAGACTTTACAAAAAACACTTTCTCAGATTCACCATGTGGCCGACCCTTGTCCATCATGTCAGGCCAAGCCGTCCCTTTAGACCCAGTCACCAACTTGAATCTGGTACACGCCAACACTGCTTCAGCACCCCTACACACATGTCAAACCATTGTCTGACCGCGCAAGATCTACCGGGTAGCTAACCGACCGATGCCGAGTTCCACGCATCCTTTAGACCACTGAGCTCCAACCTAGATCCACGTGCTTCTCGCCTTCCCCGCTGATATAAGTTTCGACTCTCTGCTCGCTTACGCCGTAGCTCCTCATCAGCCGAGTGGATTCTTCCTTCAGACTCCAGCTCAACCTTCGATCAACATGACTCCTTGCTAGATGATCAAGTTCGCGTGTGTACACCGTCTTGAATCAACTCCGCGCCATTGCATGTCGAAGCACGCACCTCTCAGGCATGCGCCATGTGTTGCCACGCCACAGAATTCGGTCACCATCAGGCCTCACGCTCCTACGTCATTGTCGCCGATCTTCACCGTCTTCTGTTCTGACCGACATCCCCGTCGATCCGCCAGAGTGTCTAGTCCGGCCCAGCCGAACTTGTTCGACTGCAACCATGCTCCACCTTGTGTCGTATCAGCCTAACACCAACTGTATTGCTTAACGCGTTGTAGATACATCATACATGACCCTCACGACTCGCTCCAGGCTACTCCAAGCCTTATACGCGCGTCGTCTCTTCGCCTGAAATAACGCTGCACCCGTCTTGCCAAAGCTCCTGACAAACCAACACTAGCCTGCTCTCTAGAGAAACTCCTGAGATCCCTTCACCTTCGTACGCAATCACCCTTTTTTTCTCCCCGCAAAACATCTGACCTTGAAAAAATATGATCTGCAACAGATGAACTTGATCTCCACTTGTTTGCTAAAAAACAAAAACTTGATCTCCTAGCTACCTGCCGCACGAGCACGCCGCCTCCAACACTTTGTAACAGTCGCACCCTTGTGCAAATTCTATGCACAACACCAAAGCCGCCGCCTGATCCATGACGTCTTCAACAGCCCCTATGTCGGCCTGATCACCACGCCTGGTTGATCCTTGCCAACAGGAACCCATCGAACGGTTCAAGCGCCTGCCTAAAGTGTCCTACACCACCGATCGTATTTCCGATCGCCGCTATGCTCGACCTTGCACCGTTCTCGGCGCTCGTCGAGCATGATTCTCATACCTCCAACAAGATCTTCCGCATTCTCTTACCTCGCTCTGATACCACTTGTTACGAAATCTGGCGGATGCATGATTAAGGATGACATCAGAGGCACGATATTTGTTAACAAGGTTAGGCCGAAGCCTACATCACGGGCATGACTAGGGCGCTCCTCCCCCCATAATACTGCAATACCGGCCACCCTGGGCACCGACACAAGCCGCCGGCTTTCCATGCAAACCTATATTGATATTATCTTGTCATGGCCTCCTTGGGCTACCCCGTGGTGGCTTTATATATTAGGCCCGAGTTACATGTGTTCGGCTTCAACACCTAACCTCTGCTAATTCTGATAAGGGGTGGCCCGATCTTCTCAGAGAGCAACGCGGATAACTTGTATGATTCTACAAATCTTCCAGTTGTTCACCCGTCGCCGCACGACGAACTTGCAACCCAATGAAATTCGCAACACCACACACTTGCGCAGTAGTCCGCCGACCACAAGCGGTTTCGCAATCTCCCAATTCCCAACGGAATGACAGATTACGCTCGAAATTTCAGTAGATAACAAACACCCTATCGAAACGAATATGGTGTATATGATTCCAGATGAATGCTTCTCGCAATCAACAAGAGTCTCGAAAATAGCTAAAACGTGGTCTAACCCTAACACTGGGCGTACCCCTTGTATATATAGGCGAGGGGCAGCCCAAACACACAAACGTACTCAGACTCAGACTCAAATTAGGTTTGACTCAAAGTCATACAACCAATCAGAATAGGACTTGGCATAAACAAGGACTCGCAGGTCCGGGCGTCCCTTAGACGTGTCGGGCTCGTCGTAGGCTGTCCTGGTGCGCCTCATACTCGTACTCAACTTGTGGTGGACAGATCATTCTTGTCGTTGGCTGCCACTTGCACACAAGTTGTTCTTCTAGCTATTTGTATCCTCCATCTTCATTTGTGGTGCGCCTGCTTCCCTCTCCTCCCTCGTGCATATCTTGATGTTGAATAACAGCACATGATGATCCTCGCATGCAGCCTTCTCTCCTCCATGCTCCACGGTTGTCTCAGCCTCAAATCTGATTACACAAAGATACAAAGACTTAGGCAGTATAAAATTCATCAATATAAACATTAGGTGCAGTTAGGAGTGAGTTCACCTGTTGTTCTAATAACTTGGCACGTGCTCGTGTAATTGGTCCAATGCGTAGATCATTGGGTTTATCTTGAACAGCAAGATCATCATTAGGCAAAGATGACAAAGGACTAGGGATGCCCTCATCAAATTCCAAGTCCAATTGCAGCTCTGCTCGTATGCATATTCGACACATATCTCAACGTACCCTTGTCTGGCACTAGACTATGGCCGAAGCATACCCGACTTGCTCTTGCTACCTCACCACCTTCAAGGCCGCAGTGGCTCATGGAAGGTCACCTAGAAGACTTTCACGGCATGGAAGGTTCTGGACCGCAAAACCACCTCGCTCACCGTGGCATGCCACACGGACCTCGTTGTGTGCTTTCTTACACCAAGCAAGTCTAGCTCTAGCGACCCGAAACCATGCAACACTAACTCGTCGACTGCCCTTTCTTGCAGCAAGTCTAGCTCTAGTGACTTGCCAAACTCTCCTACCAAGGAGTTACCTTCTCAATTTGGTAGCACCTTGCCTGCGGCACCTCCCCAAAGCCCCTTGTCGTGTGTGAGAGCACGGACACCGAGAGTGAAGACACCCCCTTTTAGTTTAGGTAGTGTGGCGCGAGAGCATTTCGAATTTCACCGGTGAGGACCTCGACTCCGTTCGTTTTACCCAAATTCGGACCACCCGGAGGTGTAATACCATGTGTACTGCTTTGAGTTGTATTGATGGGGTGGTTGGATCAAGGATATTACAATGTCACACTTGAGCGGACAACTTGAAGCCGTCTTTGTGGTGGCCAGAGTAGGAGGGAGGAGAGATGCTACTCGTCTCCGACTGTCGAAACCCTAACCTTCTCCTACTTCGAAACTCCTATACTTGATATATCCTTGATGCCAACCTTCTGCCGAGGAAGCTATGTGCCTCCGTTTATAGTGTAAGGGGACACCACAGTGGCAGACAAGATCACGCACCGAGCATGTTGCTACAAGAAGAACATCCTCGCTACAAGATAAATATGAAGCTATCCACCTGCACTACAGCTCAAACCGGTGATAATCTTGGCACATGATGGACGCTGGCCGGCTAAAAGTTAAAAGGCAGGCCCGTTGTGCCAAGCCTGTAGCCCTTCATGTCGATCGGTAATCGCGCAGTCCTGATGACGTCTTCAGCAGGCAGTGGACCTCAAAGTAACACCCGTGGCCTGCTGAGGTAAGCAATGACTCATTCTCTCCCCGGACATTAGTCAGATGCCCCTGCGGAGGTTTAGAGCCCCAGATCCGGGAAAGGATGGAAGGTCATTGAGTTTCCGCGAAAGCATTCCCTCGATGACTATTCCCGGGCATACCCCCTCCCCAGAGACCGTTACTGTGAGGGGGTGGGGCCGTGGCCCATGCTCCAGGGTTTTGTGATACCCCTCGTATTCAAGGCGACACCCTTCTGCAATAGCACCTTTTGCTTTTTCCCAAGGTTAAAAGAATTAGCATACGATGGAGCCTCGGACAAAATTCAAAACCTATGTCACGGTATAGAGACGAAACATTACATACAGCGAGAAAATAATGTACATGGCATAAATCCACATGGCTGACAAAGCTACAGTTACTATAGATTATAGCAGAAGGCAAGAGGCTCCGCTAGCAGCATGGCCATAGACCCAAAAATATACGCGCCGCCTCCCACTGAAGCCTCCTGCTGCGACTATAGCTGGCCAATACGATCCTGTTCAAACGCAGAGTAGACAAATTCAAATCAACATGCAGTTGGCTTCGACAAAAGCAGATCCGTTGGAACTAATTACTACTGAGATAATGCGCTGCATTTACCTGAAGCATCTGCATCAATTTTGGATTCTGCTCCAAAAGTTGGCAAAGCTTATCACGGTCACTTAGTAGACTCTGCAACAAGCAAAATGTGTTGGTATCAGTCACCCTTGGTAATGACTATTTTCTAGTATGTAGCTTCTGCAAAAGCCTAAATAACCTGAATAGCTTCTGGAGATGAGAAAAATTGGTTTAGATTGATTTCCGAGTCTCTCTGCTGCTGAGATAAACTATCAGCTTGTATACTCTGGTTCGCAAGTTGTGATTGTTCGCCCCCTTGCCTCAATGTCTGCTGTGCTGACTCGTGCTGGCTCTGGTAATATTGCATCTGAGGAACAGAAAGTTGGTTTGGAAACTGCAATGGCATCTGAGCCTGGATACTACTTTGTGGATATGATAAAGGCTGCTCTTGGTATTGCCATTGAAAAGAACCAAGCTGTTGGAGAGTCTGGGAAGGATGCGGCTGCTGAGGTAGGGGTGGTGGAGGAGGTGGCCGTGCATGCGTTGAGGAAACAGCAGGCTGGGGATTGGACAAATTCTGTGAAAGACCAGATGAGAATTGAACTTGTCGAGGAGATGTTCCAAAAAATGAAGTACACGTTGATGGCCTGCCAATTAGAAATTGCGATGCAAATGATGGTAATGAATTGGACAAGATTGCGCCGCCAGATGCAGAATTCATGCCTAAAGTTGCATCGCTCATAAGAGATGAAGATGGGGAAGGCTGGACAACACTACTGCGTTGATTATACGGTGATGCGGTAGAACCAGAGTTCATTGCAGCAATTTGGGTTGCAGGAACTGAATAAGGTGGAGGAAGGGGTGGCATCAGTCGGGCAGAAGAACCAGAGCTGAAATGCTCCATAGGGAGTCTATTCACTGGAAAAGTGTTCCACAAGAAATTGAAATCTGCATTAGGAGCATTTGATGATGAACCACCATTGCTTGCTAAGACATGTTCAGTTTGAGCCTGCAAATGGAAGTTCACATTGAAGAATCTAATTGCAAGAGCAAGTAAAAATAAAGCAGCAAAAGCATAAACTTGAAAAAAACATGCATTACGTTACCTGAAGCCCCACAAAATCACTAGGCATATTGGCTTCAAAAGCTTGTCCAGGATAACTAGAAGGAAAAGATGGTGGCCCATCCCTGACACCGTAAGATGATGAACGCCTTTGACTTGAATCAGCATTTTGTACAGGCATGGAAGAACTTGGTAGTGGCATTGGTGGCAGAGGTGGCTGGTTTTTTGACAGCCTATGATCATGTCCATGAGATCCAGATGACAGAGAACTCTCGGACAACTTCTGCGCACTTCTCTTCTGAGAGATATTAGGATGTGATTGCAGCACAATTGCCTCTGCGGAACGTTTGCTACCAGAAGAAACATATGCAGGTTCATCAGGTTGATCATTGAACACAGTCTTCTCTGGGCTAGAGAGTGGAAGTTTCCGCTCCGAAGGAACAATAGCTTCTGGGAGCATTACAGTGCGAGAAGACATGCCAGCACCAAGACTCCCATTGTCCTTTGAGACAGGCGTGCCCCTATGAGAAAAGGGACTTTCTTCATTCTGTTGATTCTCTGTCTCCTCAACAACTGGACCAGGAGAATTTTCCCCAACAATGACAGGTGGTGATTGCAGACTATCATCTGGTTGAGGAAAAGGAAGTTTGTCATCTGACTCTGATTCCTCGTCAAATATTATATCAATTTCTTGATCATCATCAAGTTCAGCCTTGGGTTGTCGCGGTTTCTCTGACTTAGCATGGACATTGTCATCCAAACTTGTCTGACTTTTTAATTGAGGTGCATCCCCGGATGGGGCTGGCACAGGGTTTTGGCGCTCCTTCTGCCTTGCCATAAATTCATCTACATGAATGGATGGAGGCCTTCCACTCAGTGTTCCACGTGGAATAGAATTTACAATATTTGATGCACTACTTGCACCATCTATGTTCCTCTCTCTTGCAACATAATCATCGACATGCATTGAAGGTGGTCTACTTGTGTTTGGTTTCCGATGGCGGAAAGTGTCTCTACGTGTGTGACCTGTAGATGCATTGGTTGTACTTAAGCCTCGAGTAAACTGTCCAGTGGGTTCAGGTGCTTGATTTTCTTTTATACGTCTAGTTGTGTTATCTCCTAATGACAGTTTCCTACTAGCAGATTGACCAGGAATCATTCGTCTTTCAAGAGAAGAATCAGGCAACTCCCATACCAACCTCTTTGAAAATTCATCCTCGAGGCATTCAGTAGGTTCTTCTGAATCAGCAATAACCTTCCAGGCATTGGAAAAGAAGAGAATAGATTCATGATTTACAGACTCAGAGGCTAGGGATGGCATCAGACAAGAGGTCATGACAACAGAGCGAACAACTCCAAATGGCATGTAAGTGCCTTCAAGAACCATCTGCACTGAATCTTCTGATAGGACAGAATTCTTGAGAATAGAGCACAGCAATGTGATGTAACTCTGCACCTGTTAATTGCGGTCAATATAAGAAACAGGAGAGTAGCAAAATCTTGACGATAATGATATACCTGATTTAGAAGAGACTTTCCAACAGAACTCAAGAAATTCTCGTGGCCCTGGTGTATCTTCTCTTCAAATGTCTTCAATAAAACTGTAATCTCATTCAAGTTATCGCCAGAGGATTCCAATGTACCGCCATCAAAGCGGTATCCAAATAGACACCTCAATACGATGATACCCTCAAGACTGTAACCAAAGAAACAATATAAGTATCTCACTATTTTATCGAAACACAAAAAAAAAGCTGCACTAAAAACGCAAGAATGCTTAAGTTAATAAATGCATCTATAATTGCAGATATTGGTCTGTTTGAAATAAATGCAACCTTAACTGATATCAACATTCAGATATATGCTCCTGAGCACAATACAAAACATGACAAACTAAT
Organism: Brachypodium distachyon; assembly: GCF_000005505.3. Taxonomy (NCBI): domain Eukaryota; kingdom Viridiplantae; phylum Streptophyta; class Magnoliopsida; order Poales; family Poaceae; genus Brachypodium; species Brachypodium distachyon. Next base: position 38,828,001 of record NC_016131.3, on the reverse strand, counting down.
TGCTAGTCAATAACGATCAGCTCAGATACAAAAACTAAACAAACAAACGAATAACAAAGTCAGCAGCCAACCAATTAACCAGATTAGCCTGAAGCCCTGGACAAATATAGAATTACATTGATGTTAGTTAGCTTTCCAACATGGGAGATAATCCGAATCACTTATGTAGATGATCAACTTAACCGCCAAGCATGTTTTATGATCAACTGTGAATTTGATGGAGTCAAGAAATTTAAAGATCTCAGAAGAGCAACAATCAAATAGCTTCCTTTTATCACTTCTTCCTTTCTTGAAAAACATAGACCACAAGCAAACATCAGTGCCAATGAGAAAACTTAATCGAATGTAAGTGTACGAAACCTGGTGCTAACTGCTTATTCATGCAAACAGAAATATGTGAACATCTGACAAATTTGCATGGGAACGAGGAAACTGCAAAGGAATTTTCACGTGTATTATCGAGATATTGAAAAGAAGGAACAGGAAGTGATGTTAACCTGTCACCATACTGGCTGAGGGCAATAGCCCCAAGCATCAATGAATAAACAGTTTCTACATAATAATCCATTGGATCATTAGCACCAATACATTTTAAGAGTCTCTTCAAGCACTTCAACAAAGGGGAAAAACAACGCCAGTCATCCGTATTTGATGAGCCATGATAAGTGTCACTCTCATTAATCTCCTTGTCATCTTGATTAGCAGTTTTGATTTGTGAGAATATCAAAGGTACTGCACTTCTACATATAGAGGAAGAAGCCACTTCCTTGAAAGCCATAGAACAAGCTAACATTTCCCGTCCAACTGGCAAAACCTGACATAAAATCTTATAGCATGATAAGTCTAGCATTGAACCATAGGAAAACATGTAAAAAATTAATAAAAATATAACAGAAAGAAAAACTCGACCAACAGCCCTAGCACCTCCTGTATTTCTTTTTTATATCAAGAAGAAGCTACAATGAGCACTAGGGAGACCAAGCCTTGAACCCAGGTGGCTTGGCGAGCACGTCTGCCACTAGCCAACCAAAAGACACCTAGTACTCAATTATGAATAAAATGTAACTTCAGCACTAAGAGCAGCATGCACCGCAGCAAGAGAATATCAAATTCAGAAATTGCCATAGTGTGTGCTACTAAAGTATATATCTTGTATCCTTGGGGGGCATTGGGGCACTTTAAAATAGTTGCACATACATTAAATATTAAAATGCAACAACACGATTCTGTCTAAAAGAAGAACAGAAAAGCAATAGAAAAGAAATATTATCCCCATTCCAAGTCCACATCCTCAGCTTTGCCCTCTCATATATATGGGAATCATTTGATAACTTCAGATATTCCTCTTGGTTTTCCACATCTAGTGGATGCGCTGTACAGATCCACAGATCTTGCATGTAATACTCACGGAATTTCATTACCACCATTTGAACCCGACATTATTAACTTCCATTGTAAAATTTTGGTCAATAACAGATGGAACTAACATTTAGCAAAAGGTTTTTCTATGACTACTTTTGAAGTAAAAATATTTGCAAATCATATCATAAACAGCACAAGTGAAATTGTACCTGGCATAACACCAAGAGTTGATGCATGATAGAAGAGCACTCCTCAGCGGTGGTGTTCCCATTTGGGGACCTACTATGAGTTAAAATATATAGTTTATATGTAAATAATGAAGTATTTATAATAAAGTAAATAATTTAATGGTTGGGTGTTTACTCTTCAACGGCAGTCTGCCTTTCATTAGATGCCTGGGAACTAAAGATAGATGCAAGACATCTGAATAAGGGAATCCTCCACTTGAGCACAAGTAGGTCATTTCTGTAGGCTCCTCTATCAGAGATCATCTTATCCTCCAAATAAGACGCGTTGCTGCAGTTCTGTAATAACTTCCTAAGAACACTCACAACTCCCATCTTCCATAGCAATTCCTGAGTAAAGAAAAAAATAAGATAGGAGCAAGAGAAAAACAATTTACATGAGTTATGAATTACAAATAACCTCTAACCTTGCCATTTGGATGTTCTGCCAATTTTGCAATGAACTTAAGTAACTGATGCACCTGGAAACAATGCATCAAACAACTTCAGATTGGTGCTGCTGAGGGCTCATATAAATTAAGATAGTACATAACTGAATTGGGGGAAAAGAGGACCTCCTTCAATCAAACATAGTACCCAATTGCTAAATGTTATGAGTTCGTTATGACAACTAGCACACAAGTAGGATCACTGTTCTAAACTTTTTATTTGACTAGCTAAATACCCATGCGATACTACGGTTAATACTTTTTAGACTGCTCAATGAAAATAAATTAAATAAAAAACAATATTATACTCCCTCCGATCCTAAATTGTTGTCGAAATATTACATGTATCTAGACGCTTTTTAAGAATAGATACATCCATATTTGGACAAAATTTGAGTCAAGAATTTAGGATCAAAGGGAGTATATTAGTAGCAGTTGCTAGTAACTTTATCTCAAATTTGGTAGCAAACATCATTACTATCTCAAACATTTAATGGTTTTAATTGTTTGTATTGGAAGGTGGTGATAAGTTTTTTTTCTTTCTTACAAAAAGGAGATGGGGAGATGACGGAGCACAGCCACCAATTGCCTCTTTTATAGGAGTAAAGATTGATTACTGTTAGTCAACAACAATAGTAGAAAAGGGGGGCACCACAAGCAACGAAAGAAATCACCCAAGACAAACATAGGCAGGAACCAGCAACGAACCAGGTCCTGCAAGAAACTAGCAAGTTTTTGAGAAGCAAACCAGTCTCTGGTTTGCATGTGAACAATGCTGAGGTCGCTTTGTGTTGCTACTCGGAAGGAGTTCAATACTTAATATGTTTGACACATACAAACCTTGAGAAGAAATAAATGGAAAAAACATAAAACATACTGGTCTTCCATAGTAAACCAGATCTGGGAGTAACTACGGTTCCAGGAACCTGCACACTAACCAACCAGTTTCTGATGGTGCGAAGTGGAAACTCACAAAGCTTTGTACATTTCAATATTTACATACAGTATTTCCACAGTTTTTTGGCACACAAAAAACCCTGCTAGGATCAGCAGATAAAGAATTTTGGACCAAATATTGACTTGCTGTTTACCAAACAATATGGTTCTAAAATGCTGACAAAAAGAGAGGATATCCAGTTACTAGAAACTGGTCATTATGGGATGGCGTTTCTCATAACGAAACTTCCTAGTTGTCACCAGAAATTTGAACAGTTCCATGCACACAACAAATGGATAAACTTAAAAGACACCAATTATGCAGCCATAGTCACTTTGCATTATCATACCTTAAAGACCTCTCTCTCTGACAGGGAAGTTTCATCAACTTTACTATTCAACCAAGTAAAAATTGGCCGCAAAAGAACCACCGCACACTCAATCTTTTCAGAGGCAACACGAACAATGAAGATCCGAAGCATGTCTTGTATCACCATCAAGGCCTGATACAGTTATCTTTATAAGTATTTGAAAAAAGTCATATGCTTCGAAGTGAAAAAGCAGCAGAAGCAAACAAAGCCAGGACATACCGATGTAGCAAAGTTGTCAATAACACGCGAGAGTCTATCAAGCTGTGGCATCAACCTTACAAGTAATAAGGCCACATGTTCAGGATGCAGGTACCAGTTCACTTGTTTCTCAACTTGAGGCCCAAGAACCGTTCCGATACTCAACAATCTAATAGCACTCAGCGAAGGAACTTCAACAGTCCACAGCCATACACCTTCATCTGGGAAAAGGTCACCCTTCCAGCACAGAGAAATCATATAAGAATAAGAAATACTACATTTACAAGTCTGGCATCTGTGCATATTAGGGAATCAAGTAGACATCTTAATAATTCAAAGGATATAACTGTAACTAAAAGACTTACCAGAAGACAAAGCAGACTACAGGCATCCTTCGGACCTAATGGTACTGATGCATTAGTAGGCTCAACATTTTCAAGAAGGCAATGAAACAGACCAGGTGTCCAATTATACAATGGCCAACAAGCAAGTGCTGAAGTAATAAGCTGGCAAACAACACCAAAGCTGACAGCGAAACTAGGAAACATGAAAGACAGATCAGAGGCACAAGCTGCTAGTCTTGGGCTGAAATAATACAATCGCAGATATTGTGTCAGAGGGGGAGAGGGATCATTATTGCTATGCACAGAGGGCTATCGGAATACCTGACTTCTCGGTGCAACCGCAGAAGAGCAGTAAGAAGTTTTTTGTTGCGATATTGTTCCTTTGTTCCCTGGAAAGGTGGACGAATCGAAGATTACACATATAATCAATTTGAGGCAACTACATGCTTACATTGATGCCATACTAGAATTGACAACACAAAGAATAGAGCAGAGCATATTACATGTATTATATGGAGGAGGTTTATCAGCAAGACAAGAGAGGGAGTCATGAGATCAACAAGGGCTTGTTCATGAGTTCGGTCTAAAAGTAATTCCGTTGTGGAACTTAGTTCAGCCCCTTCATCAACAAGGTAATCTGAAGGTGGAATAACAGAGCAAGGAGGTTTAGCCCAAAAATAGCATATAAGTTCAAAATAGTTCTTGAACTAATGACATACTGATATCATATTTTGAATAATAATCCAAAAATATAAGCACGAGGTTCTCACCATAACTATTGGACAAGCGTTCAAGCATAGACTTGCAGTTCATCAGGACTATGTATATAACAGCAATTGCACCTTCTTCAAAAAGGGACGAAGCTGCGGCCTACATAGACAGCAAAAATGATGACATGGATCTCATTGAAAAATCGAGGTCTTCAATAATATCGATATGAAAAGGAACTTACCGTATCTTCAGAAATAAATGCTAAAATGCGGAAAGCTGTCGTTAACTGAACTACAGAAGTGCTGCACAAAGCAACTCCATCGAAGTACTTGTTCGCAACAAGCTTACCAAGAAGATTATCAATGACTTGACCATCTGAAGTATTATTCGAATCTGCAACAACATTCTCAACATCCATTGATTCTGACACGAGCACATTTCCAGAAGAAAGATGAGCATCTTCACCAGAAGCTAAAATAGCAGAATAACGAAGAAGCCCAACAGCCCCATTTCTCTGATATACAACACCAGCATCAATCCATTCAAGCAACCTTGTTGGAGCATCTTTCCTGTTTGAACCTGGAGAAGAAGAATGCAAAGCCTTGTGCAGATCCACAGCAAATCCAATCCATGATTTGAGCGATGAACCAGTCGAATCTGCAACCAATACTTCAAGGATTTCTGCAGCCGAATGGAAGATTGCAAGACCCAATGGAGACCCTCCTGAGACGCAGACAATTACAAAGAAATGTAAAGCTTATATGAAAACCTCAGAAATGAAATACCCAGACGTAATTATTCTGCTCACCAGTTTTAGTCACGGTTGAATCAAGATCCGTGTACGAAGAGAGGGAACTCAATAGAACTGAAATTGCCTACAACAGAAATATTGACATCACTCAGAGATCAAGTTGCATAAATAATTACAGTTGATATAACAACGCGCACCTCAGGAAAGTAACAGAGAGCTAATAATGCTTGGCGACCTGAATCAGACCTGCATCACATACTCAGAATCCGTAAACGTATGCACTGAAGTTCATCCAGAGAAATATATAAAACAAGACATCTTTGCTCCTAGAAAGATCTCAATCATTGGTGGCGGTCCATCATCTTTGGACCGTACCACCATTTGATTAGACACAAACATTAAAATGTGAGCAGGTATTGCAACAAGGAGAATTGGTGCAACAGCTAATGATAGTAAAACATTTTTTCTAAACACGTATTGCAGCAAGGAGAATTGGTGCAACACAGAGGTGTTGTGCTAGTACAAAAAATAGCTTATGCACCGTTTGTGTACGCTCATAACTTGTCTTTAGCATTTCAGAATTCATAGAAGTGTGACTTAGGATATAAAGACATGGATATTTTAGCAGAGCACTGAAGGACGACAGAATTGCAAAGGAAACAAGAAAAATTACAGAGCAAGACCATTTGTATTGAGAAAATCTAAATAGTTGGCAGCCCTCCATCAATTCGTCATAATTTTACACAACTTAACTTCACATCACAACGAGTATCCACCAAAGACTGACTTCAATACTGACCTCGAAATAGCACAAAGTTCCCAAAGAACCCACAAAAGCTCATCAGAATTTGGAGGAACAGCAAGTAGCCTATTGGCGGCACTTCCCTACATGGCACATCAATTCAATCATTAACAAACACAAGAAATTACAGAGTTAAATTATGTAAGTTAGCTAAAAATGAATTATGTTTTTTTATTAACAGAAGTTATACAAATTTCTCTAAAAAGAAACCAATAAATGCAATTAGACAAATACTGCCAAGTTCGAAACTATTACTACAAGGAGTAATAACAGCACGAATGATGTGGATGGAATGACGAATAGCATAATGAAAGGAATGATTTATGTAGTACAACATGTTTAGAAATGGTGGTGTACATTATGTGGGCGAACTTAAATATGGTTCATTGTTCAAGCAAAATGACAGGAGACTTCCTTCAGTAAAGCACAATGCCTCATTCCCAATTAATCTATGTTCCAAGTTCCCATCCTAGTGATGGAATATTCATATCCACATGTTAAAAAGATTCTAAACAATAAAAAGTGAATAATTATCATGAATTGAGCTTGCACAAACCACTTTCAGATGTAGCTCTGTGATCATTCCAACTTCCTGTGGACGACAAAAGAATCCTTTCGACAATAGAACAAATGCATGTCGCAGAGTTATGCATTCCGTTTTATTCATATCTTTATCATCTTGAAGAGAGAGAACTATAAGCTCGGTTGCTTCAGGTTGACTGAGCAAGAAGGATAGCCCTGAAAACAGAAAAGAATGAGTTCATGTCATAATGAAAACATAAAAGAATGAGTTCAAAATATGTCAGTTTTAAAATGTGCCAAACAAACCTGAACGGCAAAAGAGAAGGGATAGGACAATTAATTCAATTGATGATGCCATCTCCATCGAAATTTCAGCAGCACTTGCCAAATGCATTATTGGTGATGACAATAAGGCTGCTGACAGAGGGAAAAAACCTCTTTCCTGTTCTACAAAGAAAACAAAACAAAGTTACATCTCCAAAACCTTAAAAGGCGTGACTTCTGTTCTATATAATGTCATGCGAGGTGCCAAAAGTGATAACCAGCAGAGTGTCAAACAAGCAATAGTATCTCAATCTAAACCACGTCTACATCATACTAACACTTGACATACCTTTCACATAATACTTAGTCAGCAACAGCAGTGTCAATAGGCAAAGCTGCCAGATTGACAGACAGTTATTACGACAGTGGGTAAGCTACTTAGGCTACGGAAGAGTTACACAGACTTAAGATACACTGGCAAGTCTCAAAAAGATAATCCACCCACATCGGACTTCTCTCCACCTGGCCTCGCAGAATCAATACCGAAAGACTTCCCTCAAATACTTGCTAGACATACACTATTGGTTGTTTATTCCATATTTCTCAGTTAAGATTTCTTTTCCTTAGTATGAGCCATTGATCACTTCAGTCTGCAGAACATATCATCATGGAGCCATTGACTTGATGAACTCCCTCCATTTTTTCTTAGTAGTACATGTAGATCTTGCGAGTTTTCTCAAAATACCATTGTGCTCTTACTTTATCCAGACAAACAATTTTAATGCTATCGTCTTATTGGATGAAGGGAGGTGGGTCTAAGCGGAGATTGGATAAAGCTTAAATATGTTGTGCAATTAAGTGCATAGGAATATGAAAAGCAAGACCAAGTGGTAATTTGTGCCTTTGGCTTATTTTGTCTCTAAACAGCTGCATGTACAACTAATCTGAAACGGAGGGAATACTTTGCAGATATATCTTGTGTTATAAGTTATGAACTGCCTGGATGTCCATAAAAATAAGGAGACTTTGCCAAAACTTATTGATTTTTCCAGACTTTATAGGTCTTTTGGAGTGTGCTATTCTTCCAGCCTTCCAGGTATTGTCGATGGCTAGAGTGCTACAGCACCTCCAAAGCACCGATGCGTCGAGGACCTCCATATCCGCGTGCTGACATGCTGGGATACAGGGATACGCCCCGATGCGCCGGGATATGTGCGTCCCACAGTATATCCCACTAATTTCAAATTAAAGAAAAAGGAGAGAAGGGTTGACACGTGGTGAATACAGGCCATACGGAAACATCTGGGATGGCCCAACGAGCGGTCCAAAACACTAACCTGCACGCACGGAATAGGGCAGTTCGGTCGATCTGCAGGCATCCTCACACGTGCTGCTTCGAGGCGCCACCAGCCGCCACCCCTGGACTCGCCGGCCAGCGGACTCGCCAGCCGCCAGCGCTGGACTCCACTCCCAGCTCTTTGCCGCGTCGCCTCTTCGTCCGCGCCACCAATATCCTCCGACTTTCGGCCTCCAGCAGATAATCCTGGACGAGCTTTGCCCTCACCTCTCCAACTAGTCAGCTACTGCTCTCTCCCATTCTCCCTCACTGTCGTCACCGAATACCTTCTCCCTCTGTTTTTCTTTTCTGTTGCGAGTTGTGACCTGCAGGCGGCGCTGTTCTTTTTTGTTGTATCGATTAGGCAAGCGTTAGCGGGTATGGCTGCAGTTGCTACTTTTTATGTTTTACTGCTATGTGTTGCTGCTAGCTAGGTGCTGTTTTTTTGTAATTTGCTTTTTTTTTGTCGTGTCTTAAATTTATTCTTACATATATGGCATTTTAAAAATTTAATGTATATTCACCATGTCCCCCGTATGACTGTTTTTGGAAAATGCTGTATCCCTTGTACCCGTATTCGTATCGTCATGTCCGTATCCAATCTAAGGGTAGGAGTCTAATGTCATTTTCATTCTATATTGATAGTTGATCATGTTACAATGCTAGATCTCTTTATATGGACATAAAAGGAAAGACTAAACCAATCTAAGAGATAAAACAAGTACTTAACAAACTTGGAAACTAACCAAACAGATCGTTATGGAAAATCCTTGGCTGACAGGAAAATAAAGCTGCCACCAGTTGCCTGTCTTTACCCTTGTTACAGTGGTCATAAACCCAGCCCCACTCCCCCATGAAGCCATGACATTCCACAATGAGAATTTCCAAGTTGAGGACGTAATACTGGTGTGATAAATAAAGCGAAAAGTTGACCATTTGTATATGAAAAACCATTGTGAGGCACTTCACTTATTTCATATTCAATATGCCCTTCTCAATGTTACCATGCTTTTGTAACCAATATCAAATGTACATTAGGAGCAAAGATTACAAGGGAAACAGAATAAACTTTCGACTAAAGCAAAGATTGCGCATTGTGAACAAGCATTAATTCAAGTTTTGTCAATTCCTATATCCATAGTGGGATAGGATACATAGAGAGATACAAAAGTGCATGTTCCGTTTACCTGGATAAGGGATAACAAATATGAATCAGTATGAAACTGCAAGAAACTGTATTTTGAAGAAGTTATAAGTTCAATTGTCGCTTTGAATGACAGTGAATCTTCCATGTGAGCAGACTTGGATATTTTCCTAGCCGCAGTGACTGGCAAAGGATCTTCAATAGGGCCACACATATTTATCAATTTCTGCATCACGAAATATAATCGTAAAATAACAGATAACCTGCTTCACTTCCAAGGAGGCAAGGAGGATAACAAAGTGTGCATTCAGCTGTATGGAATTTGTGTTTCCCTATGAAAGGGCAATTCCAGAAGAAGCTTACCAACATTTCAGCAAGTTCACTACTTGCATAAATAAGAAGTGAAACTCCATCAGTGGAAAGTTCATCGGAAGGTAGATCAGAAACCACCTTGACCACCGCAGACTGCAAATGAATCATAAGCTTCAAACAATCTGGAGAGTATACTAAAAATAGACATAGTGCAAGGTTAGGCAGGTATGAAAATTCAAACCTCATATCTAGATAGTATCTCATAAAAACGCAAACGTTGCAAGATATATGTAGCAAGAGAGGCGATATCATGTCTTTCTTTTTCCATTAGAAGCTTCAATAAAGAACAGTAGCCACTACTGCTGCCAGTGGGTATACTGCTATGATCACATCGTGGCCACCATCCCAAGAAAGCTTCACATCCAACAACATGTCGAGTAGCATTCTCAACAATACTTAAGAGAAGCAATGTAGTAGCAGCAGTTTTGGGGGTCTTTGAACAAAGCAGGTTATTGATTTGCTCCATCCCGCCAGCGTTAACAAAAGAAAAGCAACTCTCCTTTGAGGAGCATATCAGGAGAACCAAACTCAAAGACATCATCAACCAGCTATTCTGAAATAAAATGGCACAAGACAAATAAATCGTCTGACACCTTACAATCCATATTGATAACAACAAATGGCATCCGATCAATTACCTGGGAAGGGCACTGTAGATCAAGAATTACAGAGTCTCTGTAATATGGGAAAATTTTGTTAAACAACTCAAATAGGATTTTTGTCGTGGGCAACTCCTCCAGTTCAAAGTCAAAGCCATTATCATCAACATGAGTATGATCAGCAGCAGCAGAATGGACATTTTTCAAAATTTGGAGGAGCATGTCACTAGCTTCAGTGTGAATATTGTTAGTTTCCTGAAGATCAAGATTAATCTTGCTGGAGCCATGTGCCATCTCTTGATTACAACTATGTGGCATTCTGTTGGTGGTAGTTACATATTTTGATACAGCTGAGATAACTGCACTTCCTAGATCAGGAATCAGCTTTTCCACAATGGGTATTTGGCACATTTTAAGAGCTAAATGTAGAATTTTCTTCGCTTCAAGTGATAGGTCCAAATCTGTGGACTGAAAACTCAATGGTTTGAGTGAAGATAATGATTCTTCAAATTTAAATTTGGATGAATGTAGTGCTGGTGGAAGGTCTTCAAATTTTCCCTCTGATGGAGAGCTAACCACATTGGCAAGAGAATGATCCAGATCTAGTTCTATGTTGAATTGGCCAAGGTCTTCAGCGGTATTCCCATAAATTACAAGAGTGAGGCTGCGATAAGTACCCCGCAGCACTAAATGATTTGTAACAATAGCCTGAAAATTATAGAAAAAGGCAAAGAAAAACATCTGAAGCAGCATAACAAACTCATCTATATCAGGCATGGAAGAACAAGACCGACATGTGGCCAATATTATCAATTAAAAGACTACCGCACAGTGTACAGATACCGGAAAAAGGAAGAAAGGTTAAATAGAGTGAACTGCAGCATAGGTCATTAAGCATGAATTGTATCACGTAAGCAACTGGTGATGACTGATGATTAGACATTACAACCTATTTAAGCTAAAATATTGATGGTATACATAACTATTATAAAGCAACTTTTTAGATTTAGTGAGCTCATGTACCACCATTGCCCAAAAAACACTACAACCCTCCAGGTCACAGAAACATGATTTTTTATACACACCTTTATGCAACGCACATATTTGTTTTTTCCACATTTTCTAAATCTGAAAATGCTTTTTACCCAGGATTGTAAGAGTCTGAGCTCAACTCGGAATTAGCCAATCTACGGTGCACTTAATAAAATAGTCCAAACCTAGCAGCTACCACGGAGACCCCTTGCTTCAGAAATGGAGCAGGATCCGTTAAACTAATATCTGTAAATTGTCAAGTCCACCAAGTTGACAAATCGACATGTATGGATGTACCCAGAGCAAGCTTAACATTCACACATTTGGCAGTAGAGTTGGAAAAAACAGATACGACATGCACACAGAAAAAGAAAGAACGCATATAGGTAAAAGATAAGAATATTGGTCAAACTTGGAATCAGGTAGTATCATACCTCAACTTCTAGCACATTGGATGAAGAATGTGAATACAAGAACGGTACACAAAGGCGCCTAAAACGGGACTCCCCATCGCAGTGAACAAAGACTTCCAAAGCAAATGATGGTGGGGATGTAGCACTGATATAACATAAACAAAATTATTCAAGGAAAATAACTTATCAGATTTATTCAACAATGTTAATACATTGAATAATGTGAGTGCATGCTTTTTACATAACTGCTGATTAATGTAACTAACTTAACTCAGGGCTGTCAGATTAAAGGGAACTGGAATCTAGGATGAATAGAAGGGACATTTTTAGAAGTAGAATGGAGACCAACAAACTACATTCACTGGGCATGTTCCTATGTCAAAACAAAAAAAGAACCTTTTTCACAAGTCACATTGATAATGCTGAAGTTTCAACATAATGAATTAACTTGCAATCTATGAGCCCAAGTTGCCCCTCATCTAGAATTAATTTTATCAGAAGCATCACAAGCTGAGATCTGTTGGAGGTGTATGGTCATATGTGTTTCCTGTGTAATATCCTTGTTGCATGAGGGGCTTTCCGCGTATTTAATATAACTGTTAGTGTATGTGGCCTCATGGAAATACAAGTTGCATATTTCCTCACATGGTATAAGAGCTTAGGGTTTCGTCTGTCCCTAGCAAAAAAAAATCGACACTGTAACTTGTCGATTCCATCCTGAACAATTGATTCTCACGGTTGATACCTTCAAAGAATCGGTCTCCACCGAACGCTCGGTCACTCAGCATGCAGCTGCTGCTGCCGGCTGCTTCTGCCCGCTGTCAACCACTGGCTTGCTGCCTGCTGTTCAAAAGATCGATCCCCTCCCCACTATCTGATTCAATTCCCCACACGGGGTTAGATGTTTGCTGTCCAAGCCCTATGTCTTGCATGTCCTTTTTGCACGTGTTGATTATTGCTTGTGATTGCATCAGGACATGCTTCACGTCCTTGCTGCAGGTGTTGATTATTGATCAGGAACCTCTGCTGCTTGGCCTTGCTGGTCTTTCGCCCAGCTGACCCCTCGTGACAACAGGTACAATGTCATCGTCGCCGGGCACTGTTACCCTCACTGCCTGGTGTTGTTAAATGGTGTCAGCTACACAGACTTCATCTCTCACACGTGCAGCCTTTGACTTTGGAGTGTCCTCTCTCCATTGAGGCCTCTTGTTCATCCTCCCCTGATGCCCCAGTGGAGCCTCCACCGCCCTCAACTGCTCCGGCTACTGTTAATAAGGCTGCTGTTCATACTGTTTGTGCTGCTCATGATCAGGTTGTCGCCGACTACCAGGAGGCTCTAGACTCGTGCCGGGATCTGCTATCTGTCTACACTCGGTAGTTTGATGATCATGCACATGTTGTTGATGTTCTCGTCCCACATGTTCTGCCCCAGTTTTCTTCCGAGATATGAGATGTGGACTCACCTTCGTCATCTACAGGTCACTCTTCTGGAAGCACTTATGGAGATAAGCGCAGAGGAGACTTGTCAGCATGATTTTGGTCTATAGCGCTTCCCTCTGTGCTCACAGCTCCCCGCCTAATTGCATCGCCTCCTCTGGCGGCTCCCATAGGTGAGGTTAGCTGCCCTTCCCCTGGTGGTCATCCTCATTACACCTACCACGACAAGGATGGTCACTTTGAGTTCATGGCTTCAAGAAGAAGCACCATCTTGCACACCGCTCCTCTGGGCATCAGTGCTTTTTCATCGACTTCTTCAACCGTGTCCCTGACTGAGAAGGAGATTTCGCGCGTTCACAATCTGCTTGCTCCTACCTGTCCTCCATCGACAGGTTATGCTACTGACTCTTCTGACACTGAGAGATCAACACCGTCAGGTACCTCCCCCGTGGATTCTTGACTCTGGAGCTTCTTTTCACATGATTCCCGAGTCGAGGAACTATTACTACTTTATCTTTTCACGTTCCTGATGTTGCTCACCTTCCTTGCCTGACCAAACAGCTCATTTCAGCTGATCAACTTACTGACCTTGGTTGCCAGGTCATTCACGACCTCAACTCGTGTTGTGTTCAGGATCGCCATACGAAAGCTGTGGCCGTTCTGGCCATGGCAGCATGACTCACAGACTCTTTGGAAGCTCAATTGCTTCACCTTCCTTCCGGTGCCAGCGCTGCCTGCCTCTCCACTTCAACCACCTCATCTACTGGCTCCTTCTAGCAATGGCATCATCGTCTTGCTCATCTGGTATGACCCGTCTGTCATCTTTAGTTCATCTTGGTCTTCTAGGGTCTATCTCAGGAGCCGTTGTCATGTCTTCAGATTTTCAGGGTTGTAAGCTCAGCAAGCAGATTTGTTTACCTTATCCTCCTATACTTTGTTACTTTAAGATCCGCATTACATTATTTAACTATCATGTGATATAGTTGCCCGGTTCTTTTCGGCTTCCTGGACCGGTTTCTCAGAGAAGTTGCTCTCCCCCAGCTTCTTGGAGAAGCCACCACCTAAATTTGATTAGGCTTCCAAACTAGTTTCGCCTAAACTACTTTGAAAGCCTAGCAGAATTTGGGATGCGGCTTCTCCCGGAAACTGGGGGAGGGCAGCTTCTCGGATAAGCCAGGGATAGATGCCGAAAAGAACGCAGCTAGAATTTCCTACCAACTGTATGATACTCCCTCCGTTACAAGCGCCGATGGCTGTCAACGAGTCATCAAAGGCGATAGATTGGTTATATTCGGATTCGTTTGATTTTTATTTTCTTTTCTTTTTTGTTGTGAGAGGTCTGAGTCCATAGCTGGGGAAGAGTCGTCAGATGAAAATTGAAGTAAATAAGTGACTTCTGAGAAAGTGTGCGATTACACTTCTCAAACTTTGATCGCTAATTAAAAAAAGTATTTAGATTGGTTAGGTGAAAAATATTTCCATACAATAAAATATCATATAATTTTCAGTAACATATGCATATAAAGAGTAACGATCAAAGATACATGTTGGAGACCATGCAAATGTGTATATTATCATCTATTTACAAACAATGGAGTATTTGTTAGGAAATTATAGTAAAACATAAACTTTTTTCAATCCCTAAGTAAATATGGTTTTACTTTATATAATATGTACATTAGATAAATACATATCATAAAGATTCCTTAACTCTTGATCAATCCACAAAGTCAGAATATGGCCCTAGAAAAATAAATAGACTGGGGGTGTCTGATTTGAGCACAAGACTACCCAACCAAATTTATTCACTTGCCTATGATTTTGCCAATGGGCACAAAAATGTGCCAAATGAGCACGGCGATGCCAAAACAGCATGTGCATCCAAAAGAGGGCCAAATGTTCATAATTGGCAAGGTACATTCAGGACAAACCAAATATACGCTATTTTTTTTCTTTTCTCAAGATTAAAGAGAGAATTTAAAGTTTTGATTCTAAGGAGTAATGTAGGAATTTCTAGCCTTCAAAGGGAAGGAGATGACCTTAGTCTCATGATACTGACAGTTCAAGCTGTCTATATTAAGGCTTGCACAAGGAAATGTATATCTCCTCTCATGTCCCTTGTGACAAAATTATCACTCTGACCATGAACCCCTGCTAAAAAGCTAATTATTTCGCAAGAGGCAAAGAAAAAGAAAAGGCAAAGCTTAAATCGCAAAAAGGGAGGAGAACGACCATGGACAAACTATCCTGTAACAAACTAACAATTTTACCTTGAATACCTGGCATAAGCTCAGTTTTTTTTCATAAACTAGTAAACTACAACAGCATACAAGTTCAGTGATACTCTTTAGTAGGAACAGCATCACTATCAGAACTCACGTTTACAAGGTATGTACATGGAAAAAAGCATGTTCTTCGGATTATAGAGGAAGCTCAAAAATTACTCAGATGAAATTTTCTTACCCGACAAGTGATATGTTTGGTGTAGAAGGAGAGGCATTTTGCTCAAGAAACTCGCAGGCAGTAATCACAACAGGTTCAGAAAATAACACCTGTGTGATGGAACAGAACAAAGTGAACTCAAGGAGAAGAAATAAAACATGAATTTCATTAGATAAATGAGTTTCCAACATGCCCTTTCTCCAGACAGTTATGACCTGTACTCATTAGCACACACCTGGCACTTATCTTGAGTAGTACTAAAGTGTACAAGGATATACATTTGGATGTTTGAGTACTAGATCTGCATCATACCACGTATTAAAAAAGTTTTATTAATACTACCTCTGAGTCATAATATAGGTCATCTAGGATAGGACACCGACAAGGGCTTCAAAGTCAGACTTTAACCATCAGATTAAATGAAAACATGTTACTTGAAATAAAATAAAAACATGTTATAAAGGTACATTTCATAATGGATCTAGCCATGGTTTTTAAAGCGTCCAGGCGCTCTAAGGCGTTGGGGGGGCGCCTCAACGCCTAGGCGCTCAAAGCGCGAAGCAAGGCGACGCCTTAGTCATTTTTGCAAAGCACTAGGGGAACTGTTGAATATAGTTGGCCCATGCTGACCCAATGCCCATTAAGTGGACTGAACGAAGGGTTTTCTTCCTTCACCCTCTCCCGTGCTCCCCACGAACTGCAGCCACCACACCACAGACCACCAAATCCATGAGCACTCAGCCCTAGGGAGGGCCGGCGGAGGAAGATGTTGGCCGGAGAGGGGAAGGGCCGGCGGAGGAGGAGCTTGGCCGGAGAGGGAGAGGCCGGCGGAGGAGGATGGGATCTGGCAGGAAGCTTCCTGGCGGCGGAGGAGGATGGGATCTGGCGGGAGCTCCTCTCTCTCTTTTCCCTCGATTTATACCACTGCTGTGTTCCCCTCTCTCTCCCCACTCTGTTTTCCCCCCAATTTCTCCCCAATTTCTCTGTTTCTCCCGCCGATTTCTGTTTCCCGCTTGACCTTCTATTGAGAGCGTCCAGAAATGAGCGAAGCGGCGATTTCAGCGCCTAGGCGACGCCCCTGGACGCTTTAGTTCGAAATCTAAGGCGAGATCAACGCCTTGACGTCGCTGGGCGCTTCGACGCCTAAGCGTCGACTAGGCGACGCCTTGACAACCATGGATCTAGCAATATCGATTGGTGGTGTCGATGTTCATAAGGCTTAAATATGGTTTGACTAACACAGATTCTAACACGGCCTATATTATGACTCTAAGAGAGTTTTTTATAGTATAAAAGGCTGAGATAAGTGTTTAGCAGCATATTAGCAAAAATTTACTGCTAGTTTACCAGACACTTTGTTACCTTTGTTTGGACATGCTTTGTTGTCCCAAATGAGACAGTTACAATTTTTTTTATTAAACTGGATTCAAAAGAACACAAGAAAAAGGTATATCCTATCTTGGTGGTCTAAAATTCATAGAATCTGTCTGTTCCTTGTACTGTCTACAGTATGCTAACAATATGCTTCACGATGCAGAGCAACTTCACTACATGGTCCAGACAAGTGAGGCGGAATTGTTAGGGATTTTAGGGAGCATAGACATAGACTTCTGATATAGAGCAGGGATTCTCCCAAATATGCTTGAAAGCCCTGTGATTTATGAACCCTGAAACTATGTACCAAAATTCAGGCGGTAGGTCATATTACTTATCTCATGGAAAAAGAAATCGACCATCAGATAAATATGCACCAATTAGCCCTAATCCTCACTCCCCCAATCTAATCATGTGTCAGTTTGGTGCATCAACTGAACTCATGGAATAAGAAAAGCCGTCGAAGACCACAATTTTAACGTCTGCTCGCCAGCCAGTAGCAAGATTTGAGCACAGATTGCAGAGGGGAGTAACAGAAAAAAGAACGGAAAGCGCACCTCGTCGACGTACTCGTCCAGCTGGGAGTGGAGGATAGTTTGGGCGAACAGCACGACCGGCTCGGGGCGACCCATCGCCGCGGGACCTTTTACCTCGAATCCGGTTCGCCTGCGCTATCGAAATCGAAAGCAGGGAGCTAAAACCCTAGCTTTCCCGAAGGTTTGAGGGCGAGGAAACGGGCAGTGGATGTCTGCTATCCGAGGCCGCCGTGCCGCCGTGGCGAGACGAGCCCGCACGGGATGCGCCGGCCAGTTCGGTCCTCCTGGTCGGCGGCGCCTGGGGGAATAGGGGAAGACGGAGGTGAGGCAGAGAGGGGTGTTTTGAGTTGGGCGTAAATTGCATCTGGCGAACAGTTATTCAGGACCAGATTGCAGAACCACGCCGTAACGGCCTAACGGGCCGACTCGTTTAGGGCTTGGGACATTTACAACGGTACAAAGACTTTATCTTTTTACACGTGACACGTCATCTAGAGAAGCAAATATGTTGTTATCTCCAGGGTCATATCTTGCAATTAATAGTCAAATAAATAAATAAAACTAATTAAATAAATGTGAATAAAAGTTAAATGTGGCGTATCCAATGAAAGCTCTCATTAGTGCAAACTATCATCGTGGCCCATTAGAACAAAACCACACGGCTCATGTTGAAGATGGAAATCCACCAACCACTTAGGTTTAGTTTTGCATTGTTGAATTGTGTTGCGCTGAACATATTTTATAATCTGCTACAAAAAAATACACACGGAGTAGTAGAAAAAAGTTGGTTAGCCAAACACGAAAATAGTGAAAACTTGGTGGAAAAAACGGGATTATGAAATCCATAGCAATGCCAAAACGAGCCTTAAACTCAACTATAGGGGATTATGTGCAAAAGTTTACTTAAGTGGCTCGTGTGAGATTATGAAATCCATAGCAATGCCAAAACGAGCCTTAAACTCAACTATAGGGGATTATGTGCAAAAGTTTACTTAAGTGGCTCGTGTGATTTCCACCTTTGATTTGAACCGTCCCTTTTTTTATCCAATGATCTACGAGAATAGTTTGCATCCAATGAAGGTTTGACTGGATACGTTGCCAATATTAAATCTAATGCATTTTCACTTCTCTTTTTTACACATCAACAATTATTCTATATGGCACTTTTAAGATAATTCTAACATAATCCAATTGTGCATGCCCTTAGTGCATGCAAAGTAGGAAAAAAATGTTTTCTCTCATATGTGTTTCGTGCTTATAAAGATTCTGAATATTCGCAGTCCTTAGAAAGATCGGCATACATACCATGAAAAATATAGCATTTGGTGAAATATTCATATACAACGTGAATGTGAAAAATTCCAAGAGCTAAAATGTTGAATTATTCAAGGGGCCACCAAAATAAATTGTTAGTAGTCTGCACCATGGATGGTGATGTTGACACTTTGCATGCACATGATGTGGATTAGTGAGAAACAACCTGATGTGGAAACTTTGCTTGTGTGCTTAGTGGGGATCAACTTGATGATATGGACACTTTGCATGTTGAGCTTGCAAACATTAAATAACTTTTAATGTGGATTAACTTTATAAGATTATAGATTTGGTCATACATGAAAATATCTAAACCCAAGTAGGGGGGGGGGGGTTCTCCACTGCCTACAACGTGGGGAGGGGGGGGTCTGCTCCACTGCCTCCAACATGGGCTTCAAAAAAACCTGATAACATTTTGTGCCTTTTTCTTATAAGAACACTTCTTCCATTTTATTTTTATAATATAAGGTCATAAACATTCTCTTATGTGATCCATGTCATTTAGAAAAGACAACAAAACATATTGTATGAAAATTTATCTCTTAGTATCTTATCTTACGATTAATGTTTAGAGAGGTAAATGCACCGCTGGTATATCAATTTGGCACGGATGTGCAGATTAGTCACCATACATGCAAAATGCCAAATTATGGTGTTACAACTTAGCACGGATGAGGGCGCGCGGTCAAAAATACGAATCGCCGCTACCTGAGCCGACGTGGCATGCCAGCGTGGACAGTGCGGCGCAGGAAGGGCATTGTATATTTGCAGAAACCCCCTGCTTCTCAGACGCTCTTCACAATCGACCACCAAATCCCGAAGAAACGAAGTGGTGATAGGGGAGGCGACGTCGGCATCGGAGGAGCTGTGCGGGGTCCATCGGAGCTTGAGCTGCCGTCCGGCGGGCCGAGGCGGCCATGGAGCCTCGTCGTCATGAACCCCGCGGTGTGGCTCCAGATTACGGTGAGAATCTTTTGTTCCCGTCGCAAAATTGGGGGTTGTTTTGGGGACGATGGCATAGTTCTTGATCGGACATATGTAGGTAATGATTTGTGTGTGTTTTGCGACGATTTGTGTAGTAGACGCAATGTAGAAGCTGATTTGCGCGGTCGCTCTGGAGTTCGAGGTTCTAGGGTTCCGATTTGGGGGAATTTGGGGTTTTCAAAATTAGGGTTTTCCCCTTGAAATTTGACTTGCTTGCACTGCAATACAGGTGATTGCGATGAAAAATTTAGTGTGGAGATGCGACATGATGGTTTCTTTTGTGGAGTTGGATTGAACAGAACATATCTAGATGCTAAAGTAGATTGGTTTGATTACTGCGATGTAGATATATGGTCTTGTGGGTAGAGGGTTTTCTTGCCGAGCTAGGGTATGATCTGACAAGTAAGTCTATTAGATCCTATTGGTTACAACCTAGTGCACGTTTGAGTGATGCTTTAGTCAGTTTGAAGGCTGACAAGGATGCTAGCTTGATGGTAGCTGCTGCAGCAAAATGCAAGAATTTGGTTATCTATGTTGACCATGTGAATCTGTTAGAGAACCAGAAGTGGGACGATGTCCTTATTGAAGTAACAGCAGAGCTCCCTAAAGTATTTAGTCCCACGAAGCACCAGCCTGTAGCAAATGATATGAACAAATTACCTAGCTTTTATGAGGACCTTTCCATAAGCCCATGCAAAGAGAAGAAAAGGCTACCTGTTAAGAAGAAGAGAAGCAACAATGTTGGAATGGTAAAAGAAGATGTGGTTGTAGAAGAAGAAGAAGAAGAAGAAGAAGAAGAAGAAGAAGAAGAAGAAGAAGAAGAAGAAGAAGAAGAAATGCATGGTTCAGATTCTAAAACTGATCCTGATTTTGTGGACAGTGAGTATGATGCTAGGGAAGGAGATGATGACTTGTTTGCTGATAATGTGACATGGAGGTGGTGGATGAATTGGAAGTGGAGAACCAAGAAGAAGGGCCACAAAGGGATGATGAAGTGAATGATGAAGACATAGATTTACCTAAGGCAGAAAATGATGAACCAGTATTCAATTTTAGTACATTCAATGCTATGACAGACATGGCAAATCCAAGGTTCAAGCTGGGCATGGTTTTCTCATCTGTGGAGGAGCTGAGAAAAGCAACTGGCTCTTATGCTGTTAAGAATAGGGTCCCTTTGAGGAAGACAAGAAACAATAAGACAAGGGTTGATGTGCAATGTGCAGATGTTGCTCATGGGAGCTTAGTGCATCTAAGGACAGCAGATCTAACTGTTTCCAAGTAAAAAAAATTGTGTCCCTGCATACATGTGAAAGGGTCTCGCAGGTGAAGGAAATGACAACACCATTCCTAACTAGGAAGTACATTGATGCATTCAGGGATGATGAAAAGATGATGCTAAAAGCATTTGCAAGCAAAGTTCAGAGGGAGTATAACATGGTACCAAACAGGTTCAAGCTAGGAAGGGCAAGAAGAGCAGCCCTGAAAGAGATATATGGTGATGAACTTAAACAGTATAAGCTTTTATGGGATTATGGTCAAGAGTTGAGGACAACCAACCCATGCAACACCTTCTATCTTTAGCTAAAGCTCAACACATTTAGCACTTTGTACTTCTGTTTGGATGCATGCAAGAGAGGCTTCATCAAAGGGTGCAGGCCACTTATCTTTCTTGATGGTACACATATCAAAACAAAGTTTGGGGGTGTATTATTGAGTGCAGTGGGCATTGACCCTAATGAATGTATATTCCCAATTGCAATGGGTGTAGTGGAGATTGAGTGTACCAGTAGCTGGGTTTGGTTCCTCAACACTCTAAAAAATGATCTACATGTGACCAACACATCTCCTTACACAATCATGAGTGATAGGGAAAAGGGACTAATTAATGCTATGAAGGAAGTCTGGCCCCATTCTGAGCATAGATTCTGTGTTAGACATCTATGGCAAAATCTTAACATGGTCCACAAGGGGGAGACAGTGAAGCATCATGTATTTACATGTGCCAAATCTAGCAACATTCCATTATTTGAGAAAAATATGACAAATATGCAGTTAGAGTGCCCTGGTGCACATGATTGGCTTCAACAACATGCTCCAAACACTTGGGTTAGGGCCTATTTCTCAGAGTTTCCTAAGTGTGATGTACTGCTTAACAACCATTCTGAGGTCTTCAACAGATACATCTTAGAAGCTAGAGAGCTTCCCATTCTGTCAATGCTGGAGAAAATTAGATGTCAGCTTATGAACGGGATGTACACCAAGCAGAAAGAGTGTTTAGAAGAATGGAAAGGGACTCTTTGTCCCAAGGTCAGAGAGAAGCTTAGGAAGTTTTCTGATTGGGCAGCTAATTGTTTTGTGAGTCCTGCTGGTATGGGTGTGTTTGAGGTGACCCATAGGGATAACAGATACATTGTTGAGCTGACTCATAGGTCATGCACATGCAGAAGATGGCAGCTCATAGGCATCCCATGTCACCATGCCATAGCTTGCTTTAGGCATGAAAGAATAAGACCTGATGAGATGGTTGCTAGTTGCTACACACTCAAGACATACATGCAGGCATATGGATGCCACATATTTCCAGTGAGAGATAGAGAAGAGTGGACAAGGACAAATGGTGTGGATGTGAACCCTCCCTACTATGCAAAACAGATTGGCAGACCGAGAAGGAACAGAAGAAAACAGCCTGAAGAATTAGAAGAAGGGACTAGACTTAGCAAGCATGGTGTGCAGACGAGGTGCAGCTATTGCAGGAAAACTGGTCACAACAACAAGGGTTGTGCTGCTTTCAAAGAGGATGTGAGAAGAGAAGAAGAGTCAAAGGCTGCCCAAGAAGGAAGGGTGCTAGATCCTGTTGAACCTACACCCAAGAGGAGGAGGAGAAGATGTAATGAGGATGTCGTGGAGGTGTCACGGCAGATGCCATAGGATGGCTTAAGATGGGGCCGATGGACGAAGGAGGAATCGGAGGAGGGAGGGCGTGATGTGAACCACGCATAGTACTAGAACACACGGTGTTTACCCAGGTTCGGAGCCCTCTTGATGAGGTAAAGCTCCTACTCCTGCTTTGTTGTATTACCCGAGATATCGAGGGCTACAATGGTGCTCCTTGAGCTGTTTCTTGAGGAGGAAGAAGAAGGAAAAGCCCTAGATGGCTAAGTGAGGAACCCCTCTCACAGGAAGGGTGGTGCTCCTATTTATAGGCCAATGATGTCACACTAACATGTGGACCAAAAGCAAACCCTAACTACCACCAGGCCCGCCGGGTACGCCCCATGGTCCCCTCCGGATTGTCTGGGAGGGGACAATGCAGCTTTGTGCTTTTCGTACTGCCAGACGGCGTGCACTGTAACCATGCCCCGGCCTTTCGTCATCTGTCCTTCTACGGCGCGTCACTGTGCAGTCGCCCGGCACAGCGACGTGAGCAAGGACTGCTTTTCCGTCATAAAGGGGGCGCTGCTTTACTTTGCGCCATGTGATCAGGATAGGACCGTTGGCGCATCCCAGCCTTAGCCGAGATCAGATAGCTTGTGCTTGTCCTGCAATCACATAAGACACGATAGATATGCCGGCACACTTTTGGTATGCCGGTTGGTCGTTAAGTCGGCTCAAAGATGCCGGCGTACTTGCTTACACCGGCTTTGCTCTTGCTATCCCGGCTAATATGTGTCGTCTTGACCCTACCCGGGGTCATCCTCCCGACACTAGTCCCCGAAGCTGTTGCGGTCCGACAGGAAACTATGTCGGGCCACGACAGTTTTCCAAAACTTTAACAACTCAGAGCTTAGGAGGACTAGACCCAGGAAAATGCCGAAACAATCCCAAACTTTCTTAGCCGGGATCTGACAACACCGACATTTTTTAATCGGCGTGGCATTTCCAGCTTTGAGCCGAGATTCCTCTTTTTGCCGCAGCCGGCAATAGAAAACCTTTTTCTGCCGACATTAATGCCACCTGTCGCGTGTATTCTACGCTTTGCTTTAACAACGGGAAGATAAGACCAGAAGTACTGCCCGCGTGTCTTTTGAGGCGAATGTGTCGTCCCATCGGACATAAAAACCGTCAGACCATTAAGAGGGGGTATTTCGGTTTCCACCCATCGCCTTATCTCCGCCGGATTCGGTGGGATTTACTGCGCCACGTTGCGCAGTAACCGCGGGCGTGCGCCGTTGATGGGGTTAATCGCCCCCATGATCATGCGCGGTTTTACCGTTGGCCACGGGGACCGTGGGCGTGAAAGATCCGCGCCCCATGATTGCGCCCCGGCTATAAATAGGGGGACGGGGTGAAAGTCTTTTACTTCCCCCCCGAAACCCTAGCTTTCTCACTTCTCTTGTGCATTCGCCATTGTCGCAAGCTTGGACCCCTTTGCCGCCGCGCTTTCTTACCTCCTGCAGCCAAGCTCGCCCCTGCGTTCTTGCGCGCACCCATTTGCGCTTCCGCCGCTCTTCCTCTGCTCACCCGCGCCTCGCGCTGCCACCTTCTTACCAGAGCCGACCCAGATCTATTCCTTCGCCATGGCTTCTTCTTCCCATGACGCTGCCGCTGATATGGACATGCTAACCATGGATACGACCATTAGAACCCTAATTGTTGGTGTCTCTAATAATTATAATCAGGTGAATTCAATTACAAAATGTTTTCAATATGTTACTTGCAAAGAGGCGGAGCTACTATCTTGTGTAATCTTATTATGTAGGCATCTTATTGAACTTTACAAGTCCAAAGTGAAGATGAAGTGTTATAGCCTGCAAAGGGAGATTCAAAGTGAAGCCTATCAAGTCTACTTTCCAACAAATCAAACGGCACATGATTCGGAGCTTGCATCCCGACGGGACAACAGCCTCTAAGTTCTTCCGGCTTGCCATCCATCCGGGATACTCAGGGAGTTCCTCTCAGGACAACTAGCGGGCACATCTGGGGGTCTCTCGGCCAATATGTCATGGATTGGAACAGCGCCGGCAGCTATGAGGTCAACTCCGGCACAATCTAGAAAGCGCAGTAGAACGCTCTGGTGGGGCCAGCACCTATGGCGGCAACTCCAGAGTCGGTGGTGGCCCGGATGTTCCAGGCGAGGGTTGCGCTTTTCGAGTCCAGCCGAGCTGCCGAGGTACAAAAATCCTTTGAAGTTTTTTATTCTATCTTTAGTATATATACTCCTAGTCCCCGAGGTTTAGGGCGAGTAAGAATTAGTCGGCCTGAAGCTTACCTCACAAAACTTCAAACACTATTCCCCAGATTCAGGTCGAGTTTAGAAC
The DNA here is from genome assembly GCF_000005505.3 of Brachypodium distachyon. Taxonomy (NCBI): domain Eukaryota; kingdom Viridiplantae; phylum Streptophyta; class Magnoliopsida; order Poales; family Poaceae; genus Brachypodium; species Brachypodium distachyon. Next base: position 38,802,826 of record NC_016131.3, on the reverse strand, counting down.
AGTCGGCCTGAAGCTTAAAAACTTCAAACACTATTCCCCAAGATTCAGGCCGAGTTTAGAATAGTCGGCCTGAAGCTTAAAAACTTCAAACACTATTGCTCGAGATTCAGGCCGGGTTTAGAATAGTCGGCCTGAAGCTTAAAAACTTCAAACACTATTCCTCCAGATTTAGTCCGGGTTTAGAATAGTCGGCCTGAAGCTTAAAAACTTCAAACACTATTCCCCGAGATTCAGGTCGCGTTTAGAATAGTCGGCCTGAAGCTTTGAAACTTCACACTATTCCCCGAGATTCAGGCCTGGTTTAGAATAGTCGTCCTGAAGCTTAAAAACTTCAAACACTATTCCCCGAGATTCAGGCCGGGTTAGAATAGTCGGCCTGAAGTTTAAAAACTTCAAACATTATTCCCTGAGATTCAGGCCGGGTTTAGAATAGTCGGCTTGAAGCTGACAGTTGCTGACTTGCCACTGCTATAGAATTAATTGTGGATCACCTTCTTGCAGAGCTGTATGAACAAGCGCAACACAACCTTCAAACTTTTGCTCGCATCGCATCGGAAGTTGGCAGCGAAGCACAAGGCTTTGGTGGCCGAACAGCAGAACAAGAGTGACTATACTTCCACCGACATAAAAGCTATGTCGAGCTATCTATGTACTGTGAAAACTGATATATGCGTTCCTACACATCCGGGAATGATGCACAAGTGTCGGAGCTTATGAAGCTCGTCGCGGAAGTGCAAGGTATGACTTATTCTTTATCTCAGATTGCATTCATTTTTTGTCTCGAACTCTTGTAATCCATGTCTTCCAAATAGGGGAGAAGACTCAGCTTGTAGAGCAGCACCGAGATGAGGTGGCCTGGCTGAGGGCGCAACTCGAAGCGCAGGCCGAGGTAGTCCAACTTGCCTCGGTGCTTTCTGCGCAAGCCGACGAGAAGATCCGCCTGGAAGGCGAAGTCCAAAAACACAAGGATCTTCTCGCCAAGGCCGAGACCCAAGCCACTGCTTCTGAAGAGGAGAAGACCGAGAGCGCCCCTATGCTCAGCGTGTGCACACGGGATCTCGGCAAGATAGATGGACTGCTGGCCAGTAAGTTGCCCTAACCCGAATCTTTTCCTTTTATCATTTGGCCGACGAGAATAGTGTGCCGGGAGTTATTACCTCTTCTCTATCCTCGTCAGAAATCTTCCCGCATTCTACCGAAGCTGCTCAGGCCGCCATGATCAAAGCTCGCGGGAAGAGGGATTCGTCCAAGGCATTGCCCTCGGAGTACTATGTGGATGATTATCTAATCAGCATCTGGACCCGCGTCAAGCCTTCGAAGGCCTTCGGGGTTGACATGCTCAATGCCGGCATCCACGCCTTCCGAGCTCTTTGGTCGGGAGAGGAAGCGTCGAGTGGCATCCTGGAGTTAGCCAAGCGTCTCCTGGAGGTGGAGGACTGGCTAAGCGAGTGGCGGGAGTCGGCCGCTCGTGTCGGCGCCGACGAGGCATTGTCATTCGTACTTTCCTGGTATGACGGCATTAACCTCGATGTGCTGCAGTCCATGCGCGTCGGCTCTCCCTTCCTCTCGGACCCAGAGCTGATCGCGAAACGCCAAGAACGGGCCTACTCCTTCATCCAGTATGCCGACGTGCACACTTTTGTGGAAGGTCCGAGATCGGACGCAGACGAGGAGGCGGCCGAGGAAGAAGAAGAGGAGATGGATGAAGAAATCATGGCCGAGTCGCCTCCCGCCGCAACAGATGCTCCGAGTGCCGGCACCAATGATCCTGCTGCATGAAGTCATGCCTAGTGATGTCAGCAAAAGCTTTTTAAGAATGTTAGATCCCCGGGATGCCGGGTGCAAATGTAAATACTTTAAAGTACTTTTAGTTGTGATACACAATATTTTTTAATTGGCTTATGCTGCAAGTTATCGAGTTCCCAACCGAGTCTCCGAGTTTATTCTTTCTGTTGGTAAAATTATATGACCTCGGTTCTTTGTCTACTTTGTCGGCGTTCGACGTATGAATCATGAAGTCATAGAATAGACTTTTCAAAAAATCTTAAACTCAACAAACTCGCCTGGAAATGCCCGATATAGGAAAGGAATGCTGGGTTAGGTAAAATAACGCGTATCTCAGCTCGCTCGTTTGTTTGTTTCCGCAATCGTTTTTCATGTGTTCAGTAATTTCGCACCCGTACTCTAGCTTGCCATGAAGCCGGGTTGCGGACAACAGCTAAGCCATAGAGGGAGTTTTCAGTACCGACACACTACTAAACCGACATAAGATTACACAATCAAGCCATGCCGACATACAAATAGATAAATATAATACAACACTCATATAGCATGGAAGTCCCCGAGTTCCTTTTAAGAACCCGACGGATAATTCATTGTCTCAAAATATTCAACATAAGGAAAAAATGATACAAATACTCATCTCTCAAGTATAGAACGGACGAAGCAAAGCTACATCCCATGGCCTCTTGGTTTCCTCGCCAGACCGGTCCATCCTGTCGCGTTGGGATCCTACACATCTATAAGATAGTAGGAATCATTGTGCAGCGCTTTGCTCACAATGAAGGGTCCTTCCCATGGGGGCGACAATATATGCATGCCGGCTGTGCGCTGCACAAGCCGGAGCACGAGATCTCCTTCCCGGAACACCCACGGGTTTACCTTCCGGCTGTGATAACGTCTAAGGTGTTGTTGATAGATGGCTGACCGAGATAAAGCCATTTCCCGTGCTTTTTCGAGCAGATCGACATCATTTTCTCGGGCTTCTTTTACCTCGGCCTTCGTATACATGGTCACTTGCGGAGAGTCATATTCAATGTCGGCTGGTAAGACTGCTTCCGCCCCGTATACGAGGAAAAATGGCGTATAGCTCGTGGAACGATTTGGAGTAGTCCCGAGACTCCATAGCACGGCTGGGAGCTCATCTAGCCAGCATCCTGGAGTGCGTTCCAGTGGCTTAATTAGCCGAGGTTTTATGCCGGCTAAAACCATGCCGTTTGCTCTCTCAACTTGTTCGTTGGACTGAGGATGTGCCACTGAGGCGATATCCAGCCGGATTTTCTTTTCCGCACAAAATCGTGCAAAAGGCCCCTCTACGAAGTTTGTTCCATTATCCGTGATGATGTTGTGCGGGTAACCGTATCTCAAGATAACATCTTTCAAAAATGACACCGCGGTCTTGCCGTCACACTTCCATATCGGCTTCACTTCAATCCATTTGGTGAACTTGTCAACCATGACCAAGATATGCGTCATGCCTCCTCGCGCCTGCTTGAAGGGTCCCACCATATCCAAACACCAAACGGCAAACGGCCAAGTGATTGGGATGGTCTTGAGCTGAGATGCCGGCATATGAATCTTGCTAGCATACCTCTGGCAACCGTTGCATTTCCTGACCATGTCTTCCGCCTCTTGTAGCGCACTCGGCCAGTAGAAACCGTGCCGGAATGCCTTGGCCACCAATGTTCTTGAGGATGCATGATGACCACACTCCCCCTGGTGAATATCCCGGAGTATTTCTTGTCCTTCTTCCGGCTCAAGCAGCGTTGCAATACGTTAGTGACACTTCTCTTGTATACCTCGCCATTGATAATGGTATATGCCTTTGCTCTTCTCTAAATTTGTCTTGCCGACACTTCCTCTTCCGGTAGATTTCCATCCTTGAGGTAGGACAATATTGGTTGTGCCCAAGCCGGCACAGGACGAGTTACAAAAGCTGGTGCGTCTATCTCCATTGGTTCAACCGCCATTGCCTCAGCCGAGTTAGGGCGCTCAGTCCCCGGGTTACCGGAACCGCTGCCACTGTCAGTGTCCATTGGAGTGACATCAACTTCTGAGCTTGCCGGAATAAATATTGATTCCGATTCTGGTGACGGCTTGATTGGTGGTTTGCATAGATGTTCCAATGCAACACCGGCCGGGATGGCCTGTCGCGTTGATCTGAGCTTCGACAGAGTGTCGGATGCCTCATTCTCCGCCCGCGGTATATGGTGAAACTCGCACCCTTCAAAGTGGCCACTAATCTTCTGCACATGAAAGCGATATAGCGCCATATTGGCATCCAATGCATCCCAATTGCCAGAGGCTTGCTGGACCACCAAATCGGAATCGCGAAGCACTGGATCCGGTGAACACCGATCTCTTTTGCCATCTTCAGTCCGTGAACAAGTGCCTCATACTCAGCGACGTTGTTGGACACTGCAAAATGAGTTTGCAATACATACTTTAATTGATCGCGCTTGGGCGAGGTGAGAACTATGCCGGCACCAAGCCCACTTTTCATTTTGGAGCCGTCAAAATGCATCTTCCAGTAGCTCGTTTCAGGTGGTGGTGGTTCATATTCCATTTCGGCCCAATCCACCAAGAAATCCGCCAGGCCTGAGACTTCACAGCATCTTGTTTGTCATACTGCAGCGTGTAGGGTGCTAACTCAATAGCCCACTTAGCTATCCGGCCGCTTGCATCTTTATTGCTCATGATTTCCGAGATGGGTGCTTCACATATGACCCGGATCTGGTGTGCATCAAAATAATGCTTCAGCTTCTTTGCCGCCATATAAACGCCGTATGCCATCTTCTGGCAGTGAGGATAATTCTGTTTCGATGACGATAACACCTCACTCAGGTAATATACAGGCATCTGTACCAACTTGCCGTCTTCATCTCTCTCCACCACTATGACGGCGCTGACGACTCAGTTTGTTGCTGCTATATATAACAACATCGGTTCTTGCACCATTGACGAGGCTAATATCGCCGTCGTAGCGATCATCTTCTTTAGTTCTTGAAAAGCTACCTCTGCTTGTTGTGTCCACACAAACTTGTCAATTTTCTTCATCAGCTGGTATAAGGGCATAGCCTTTTCACCCAGTGAATTTCTGCACGTCTTTGAGACATTGTGGCGGTTTCATTCTTTCTATGGCGACAATTTTCACATGATTCGTTTCTATACCTCGGCTTGACACCAGGAATCCGAGTAGCTTTCCTGCCGGCACACCGAATGTGCACTTGGCCGGGTTTAGCTTCATTCGGAATCTCCTTAAGTTTGCAAATGTCTCCCGGATATCATCCAGCAGCGTGACGCTTTCTTTGGTTTTTAAGACGTGCACGTTTTTGCCGAGTTGATCGTGCAAGCATTTTTGCATGCACCTTTGATAAATAGCCCCTGCATTTCTCAAACCAAACGGCATAGTGCGATAGCAATAAGCTCCGAATGGGGTGATAAATGATGTCTTTATTTGATCATTAGGGTTCATCGGTATCTGGTGAAAACCAGAGTACGCGTCTACAAAAGACAACATCTCGCACTCAGCAGTGGAGTCGATCACTTGATCGATCCGAGGTAACGGAAAAGGATCCTTAGGGCATGCCTTATTCAGGCTTGTGTAGTTGATACACATGCGCCACACCTTGGCAGCAGTTGGGTCATCTTTCTTCTTCTTGACCATGACCGGGTTAGCCAACTTGTCCGGCACAATACCATGAAAGGTAGTCCGGCTAGTCTCAAGCATGTTATCAGTAATGCCGAGCTTGAGCATCGTGTCTCGGTACATTATGTTTATGCTGCTCCCATTATCAACGAGAAACCGAGTAAACTTGACATTGATGTCAGGCCCAATAAGTGTCGGGTCGACCACCAGAGCATAACCACCAGGATTCGGCATCACCTTAGGATGATCTGCCCGGTTCCAATAGAGCTCCTGTTTCGACCAGTACATGAATTTCAACACTGCAGGCATGACAGCGTTGACTTCCATATCACGCATGCGCTGGCTCTGCTTGTCGGTCGGCTCCATGAAAAAAATCATGTAGCTCTGGTGATGTTCCCTGTACTCGTTTCTTCCGGCATACTCCGGGATGCCTTGGTCTTCCACCTGATTGACAGCATTGTTCGCCGGAGGGGGTCCCTGAATCTGTGCATTGGCGCCTGTGAGTGGCGAAGGAGGTGGCAGCCGACTTGCTTCACCCTTCTCGGCCCGCTGCATCCAGCTGCATTGCCGGGTTTTGTGATTCGCTGGTTTGCTCGGATTGGTCGTGTGGAAACGACAAGGTTGATCCAACATCATCTCGAACGTATACTTCTGCTTATCTTGCCAGGGCTTCTTCTGCTCTCCTTTCTTGGCCCACTGCTGATTTCCAGTCTTCTGACGCTGGCTAGGACCGGCATCAGGTTGATCTTGGATAGCCGCGACATGGGCCGGTCCATACCGATAATCCGGCCTGTCATCCCTTCTCTTGTTCCGATGATCTTGATGATCATTTCTGCGGAATGCCCCGGCACGATTGTATGTTGGCTGCTCTCTTTGTGGCTCTGCTGGCATCAGCGATGGCTGAGTCGAATCACCCAACGCATACATGTCGGCAATCTTGATCATCTCGGACAAAGTGGCTAACATTTTCCTTTGCAGCTTTTGCCACAACATGCTGTCATGTCGGCACCCTTGGGCAAACAATGCTATTGCCTGCGACTCCACTATCCCTTCACAAGAATTGCGAAGATTGTTCCATCTTGTGAGGTAATCTCGGTTGGTCTCATTGTCCCTTTGCTTGCACATGGACAGCTGCTGAGGGAGGTTAGGCCTCTTGTAGTGCTGGTGAAATTGCTGAGAAAATCTTCTTCAAAGTCTATCCAGCAAATTATGCTGCCTTCCAATAGGTTACTTAGCCAGATCCTGGCTGGCCGTACCAGCATCTGGGGTACATAACATACAGCCCATATGTGATTGCCGCCTGCCACATGCACTGCAGTGACATAATCTTCCAACCAATCTTCCGGCTTTGTGCTGCCGTCATATGTTCTCGTACCTCTGGGTAGCTGGAAACCCTAGGTTGGTGTCTCTCTCATGATCTGGTGAGCGAAACAACGAGGTCCCGGAGGGCCTTGCTCTTCCAGAAGTTCCGATAGATAGATTCTGTCGAGCCGATGTCAGGCATCTAGCGGCGACACTTGCCTGTTTCCCACTCGGGCTCCAAGTGGGCCGACATTGTCACGTTCTCGCCTGCGATAGCCTTCATCTCCCATGGACGAGTATCCGTCATCGTAACGGTCTTGCCGGCGATCTTCACCTCGATACAGGGGGTTGCGCCCGGCACCCTGCTGACCCGCAGCAGTATTGGGTGCCGGACCCCGAGGTTGGCGTCCATGAGACCATGACCAGCCGAGTGACACTCTTGTGGGTCTCGGCGATTGTTGCCGAGATGCAGACCACTTTGGCCGTCATCGACTCTCCTAACCATTTGCTTCTCAGCCAATGCCGGATTATAACGCTCTAGCCGCTTGTCTCGCCCTGAATTGATACTCTTGTCCCGTCTGCCTCCAGGTGAAGACGCTTGCTTGTCGGCCCGGCCGTCAGCGCCCGCGACCGAGTGAATGATCTGAGATGCATCGGGCTTGCCGTGCAACCTCATGTATGCCTCGTTCTGCTCATTAGCCGTGCGAAGCAACTCCTTCACACGCAGCTGCTGCAGGCGGAGCGCCTCTCCCGTGAGATTCGGCAACTCTTCTGCTGCAGCCTCGGCTGCCCTGAGGTTCTTAACAGGGATGCTATATTTCGGCTTCAGTGCCGATGCAAAACTTGCCGACACAACGAGTATTGCCCCGCCATCCCTAGCTATCTCGGCGTTCAGGTTTCTGCCACGATTATGCACTTCCGCAACTCGGCTAGGGTTATGCATTGCAGTAGAATTGAGGCCATGAGCTTTGTTATACTCACGGAGCGAAATCTCGCGCTCTTGCCGAGCGCGAGCCACGTCGACAGCTTCCTGCAACAGTTTCTGGCGTTCCAACTCCAGCTCAGCCTGTAGCTGGGCCGAATTGGCGTTTGGTGCTACCGGCAAGGTTTGCCTTTCGATGGTGGCCTGGAGCGGAGTCGGCTTTGCCGGCACAGCGGACGTGCCGGCTTGAGCAGCGATGTTCTCCGGCTTCTCCATCGGAAACTTCGCCGTTCTGCCGGACTTGCTTGCGAGTCCGGCGCTCTCTGCCGCGCCCTTGCCAGCATCGCCGCCATGAGCGGTCACCTTGACTTCCGCACAGTCAGCGGGACAGTCGACATGCCGGCCGCGAACCGTGCAGACAGCGAGGGGATCTTCGGCCACCACCACCCGCTCGGGATACCTGCATGCAGTGTTAGTGGCGACGTAGACCTCGTGCGTACCAAAGTTGATGAGGTAAAGCTCCTGCTCCTGCTTTGTTGTATTACCCGAGATATCGAGGGCTACAATGGTGCTCCTTGAGCTGTTTCTTGAGGAGGAAGAAGAAGGAAAAGCCCTAGATCGCTAAGTGAGGAACCCCTCTCACAGGAGGGGTGGTGCTCCTATTTATAGGCCAATGGTGTCACACTGACATGTGGACCAAAAGCAAACCCTAGCTACAATCAGGCCCATCGGGAACGCCCCATGGTCCCCTCCGGATTGTCTGGGAGGGGACGATGCCGCTTTGTGCTTTTCGTACCGCCAGGCAGCACGCACCGTAGCCATGCCCCGGCCTTCGTCATCTGTCCTTCTACGGCGCGTCACTGTGTAGTCGCCTGGCACAACGATGTGAGCAACAACAGCTTTTCCGTCATAAAGGGGGCGCTGCTTTACTTTGCGCCATGTGATCAGGATAGGACCGTTGGCGCATCCTGGTCTTAGCCGAGATCAGATAGCTTGTGCTTGTCCTGCAATCACATAAGACACGATAGATATGCCGGCACACTTTTGGTAGGCTGGCTGGTCGTTAAGTCGGCTCAAAGATGCCGGCGTACTTGCTTACACCGGCTTTGCTTTTGCTATCCCGGCTAATATGTGTCGTCTTGACTACCCGGGGTCATCCTCCCGACAAAGGAAGTAATCATGCAAGATGTGCCAAGGGTGACAAGAGAGTTCATTATAGATGAGCATGGTGATGAAGATGAGCCATCAATACTTGATGTAAGGCCTGGAGTTCATTTTCATTTTTACTATCCATGATTGTGTCAGTAATTCATTTGTTTTATTGTTACAGCATATCAATCCAACAGTGATTGACCTGACACTGGACCCAATTAATGTGCAAGGAACTGTTGTATCAGATTTGATTAATGAGGTTAGTGTCTCCTAATTATATATGCCAAATTTCTTTTTTAATGTTCTCTGTCATTAGGTGACACAAATTTCATCATACAAGGTACCACGAAGAATGCCTCAACAGTTTGAACCAATACCAGAAGAGTCTTCATTTGTTGGAGAGTATAGAGATTCAATCCCACCTGCAAGAGTAACCACTGCAACCACTGAAGGCATGGATGCACTAAGAGGGAGAACAAGATCTAGGGGTAGACCTAGAGGGACAGCTGCAGGGAGAGGGGGGACAGGGACCAGGGGCAGAGGAAGAGCAACATCTACAGGTAGAGGAACCAGAGGCAGAAGCAGAGGCAGAGGAAGAGCTGGAGACATTCAGAATGGGGCACCAAGACAAATAGGAAGAGCAGAGTGGCTTCTGTTTAGTGAAAATGGCGCTGCAGGCCCGTGTAATCTAGGTGTACAGCAAGAGGGAGCAGAAGCTGAAGCTGACGAAGTGAACAACACCCAAGGGGCACCTCTGCATGATCTCAGTCTTGATGATCTCTCCATTGACTGATTTATGTATGCTGTAATGTCTACTATGCTGCTATCATGTTTGTTTTGGTGTTGTTAAACTAAACAACGTAGATGCTTTGTGGGATGTTTATTTTGCTGGCAAAAAACTATATATGCCATTGGGATGTGATGCAAAACTATATATGCTCTATGGGATGTTTATGCAATCTGTCAACATGGTTCCATGCTACTGTCATCTCTCATCTCTACATCTGGCTGATTTATGCAATCTGTCAACATTTCAGTCATTTCTTGTCACATAGAACATTCAAAAGGTAGAAGCTGGCTGTAGGAGCTGGCCAGGTTCAGTACACGCGCGGCCGTAGAAGCTGGCCTCCGACCTAGCCATGCCCGGGGTCCAAGACATCAGGACATGCCCATGAGCTGGCCGCAGGTCAGGCTCGCCGCGCTGGAAAATCTCCTTCGGGAAGAATCGTCGAGCCGCCATGAGAGCCATGGGAAGAATTTGGGTGTGGATTTAGGGGGATTTTGGTGAGGATTTAGGGATTTGGGTGGGGATTCAGTATTTATAACATACGATTTTGCAATTTACCCTCCGCCAAACATTTTTCCCAAGAAAAGAGCCCACACTGTCCAAGCTGGCATGCCATGTCGGCTCAGGTAGCGGCGATTCGTATTTTTGACCACGTGCGCTCATCCGTGCCAAGTTCGAACACCATAATTTGTCATTTTGCATGTATGGTAACTAATCTGCACATCCGTACCAAGTTAATATACCAGCGGTGCATTTGCCTCATGTTTAGATGAATACAATTAACGAAATAAGTGTGAAGAGATCATATCCTAATTACGAGAATGTAAATCACTTTTTTCATTCATATCTCTTCACGTCAGATTTTATCACATGTGGTATCGTTTATACATATTATAAATGCTTTAATATTTCAAAAATCGAGAAGAGATTTTTATGCACTAAATTGGTGGAGTGCTACAAGTTATTGAAGCTTAACAAAGTTGCCTTTGTGTATTGGTAAAAAGAAATGTGGCCTTTTTGTAGAATAATAATAATAAAAAGACCTCCCTGTCTTTCCTCGCGGATTCTCGCGCATTTCTTGTTCTCTGCTACCGTGTACGGTGCTCGTGGGCCTGCTGATTGCTGACTGCTTTCCGTCCTCCACTTCCTCTTCCTGTCTGTCCGTCTCCCCTTTCTCACTCACGCTTCGCTTTCTTTCCCGATTCCCCAGAGTCGCTCCCCTCTCCTTCTCACTCCTCGCGATCCACAGCGAGCGCAAGACAGACTAGGGTGGAAGGGATAGAGATGGGGGAGGCGGGGAGGAGCTCTTGGCTGGTACACATTCTGGTGATCGCCCTCTCTCTCACCGCCTTCGGCTTCGCCATCGCCGCCGAGCGCCGCCGCAGCACGGTATGGGCTTTTACTGATATGCTTCATTAGTCTGTAGTCATCCTTCCAGTACCCTGCAAATACCCACCTCCCCCAGCTCTGCGACTCTGGATCGGATGGATTCCGAGAGTACTCGTGTGGATTCTTACACTTGTATGTAGGGCTATCCGCGATTTTGTTCAACCAAGGGGTTTACGTGTGGGGTTCTTGATATCAGTTGATTGGTGGGATTTTTTTTAAATCAGATTTTGCTTCATTAGCTGTAGAGGACGTGATATCTTGTTTTTTGATGGAGTATATTTCTTCGTAAGTGGGTGAGCCCAGATTGGTCGTAATCATCGAAATTGCTGAAGAGAAAAATCCGAAATTCGAAATTTGCTAATTTTGTTGTAGAAATCGAAATTCCTTATCTTGCAGGAAGCCATATTTATTTAGCTGATGTACAAGCTTTCATGCTCAACGGCTTACATGTTTCGTCAGATGTGCAGATTTTATGCTGTACATGCTGTTTGAGGCTTAGAGCGTGAGATGGTTGTTTAGGTGGATTCTTGCTCTGGTATTTCGACATTTAATTCTAACTGCAAGGGTTTGAATCCAAATCATCACATATCTAAACAAACTATAATAAGTGCTACAGAAGAAGTACTCCCTCCGACCCATATTACTTGTCTCAAATTTGCCCAAATATGGATGTATCTATGTTTAAGAAGCGTCTAGATACATGTAATATTTTGACAAGTAATATGGGTCGGAGGGAGTACTTCTATTTTGGAAGTTTGATGTCTAAAAAGAACTTCTTGCATGCTAACCGTCGAGCTGTCAACAGTGCCTAGCTAGCCTCGCCAAGCTGATGTGTGCACCGCTGCCTGCCTATAGTGGCCTCTTTCAGTTCGCTTTGATGGTAGAAATGCATCTATATGTGGAAGCACATGCCATTTCAATTTGATCTAGTCACGGAAGGGGATATTATTTAGAATATTTTTGTAAGCGATGATTCATTAAAACAAAACAAATGGTTTTTAGGGTCTAGGGCTCTAGGCAAGAAAAAAAATGTATTCCTCCGTCCAACAAAAGATGTCTCAAGTGTGTCAAAATTTGGATGTATCTAGACATGAGTTAGTGTATAGATGCATTCAAATTTGGTCAAAATTGAGACATCCTTTGTTGGACAGAGGGAGTATTAATAAAAAGCAAATCATCCTATTGAAGTTGTACTTTTATTCTCAATGTTAATACATTAACCAATAACAATATGATTAGAAACTCAATTTTGAATCTGCTTGATCCAAATGCATATATAGGCATGACAATGTAACTACTAACTCAATTGCTGTTCGTTCTAAAAGTTCTATCTTCTAAATGTTCTGAAAGTTTCAGAATGAACTTGACAAAATTTGAGCTTCTAACTCTCACTATATTTTGGAACAAAGTTATGCAATCTGACACTTTCTAGATGTGAGCAAAAAGAGGCAGTTCAACTTCCAGAAGAAATCGTGATAGATTTTTGCACACTACTTCGTTATCTCTTTTTTCACATACATTTACAGAGCTTTACAGTTTACAGTATTGGGTTTAGATAGAATATGAGGAAAAACTTTGGCATACTTTGTTTAATTTTAAGTTTGTTGATTGAATGCTTCTTATGATGTCTACACAAAGTGGTTATTTTTAGAAGCAGCAATCTTGTTTTCTTGTGAAGTCTAATGAAAAACCCGATATTTAATGGAATAGATAATCTAAGATTGTTTATCTTAAATCTTCTACACTAACAAATTGCAAATGGTTACCACTTACATTTTTGGTCTATGTTACCACTAAAGGATCTTCAATTTGGAATTATTGTTTGAATCCAGTGTCTCATTTTTAATATATTCTAATAATATTTTTTAGTAAATTAATTTGAATGCACTAGATAAAGTAATTAATTTTAGAGAACTCATCCTTGTAGTTTCAAATTTTGTCATGAATGTTCGTACAGTCATCTTATTCAATTTGTATCATTCCTACATTTCTTAATTTGACACTTGTTTACCAATATTTAATTTCGTGGGCAGCCAATTTTGATTTCAGGTGAACAAGAATGCTCTTTGTACTATTCACACATTTTAGGAGGGGTAGAATTGTTTCTCTTTTTACACTAGTCATTTTTATCGAATACCAATCTTATACTACGTTACTAAAATAAAAGCTGAGTTCCTGGAAATGTTTAATGCGAAGTAAATGATATGCATGGGAGATTTCCATCCTCGTGATCTTTTTTTCCTTGAGTTGATTTTGTCTAGTTTGTACTTATGGTGATATTGAGTCCTTATCAGTTTGCATTGTCATAACAGGGTTCAATAGTTACAGACAGCTTCAATTCCACATTTTGTGTTTATGACTCCGACATTGCTACGGGCTATGGTGTTGGTGCATTCCTATTTCTCCTCTCAGGGCAGTCACTTCTTATGGGAGTTACAAAGTGCATGTGCTTTGGCAAACCACTTGCACCCGGTGGAAGCAGAGCCTGGTCCATCATATACTTTGCATCTTCATGGTAATTCCTAAGCCTACCCTCCCCAAAAAAATCTCTAGAACTCCCCAAATTATGTTGCCGTAATATATAATGAGCGTTACCTGCACATTGTCAGGATTGCATTCATAATTGCTGAGTCCTGTCTGATTGCTGGAGCAACGAAGAACGCATACCACACCAAGTACAGACATATGATATATGCAGGGAGCTGGACTTGTGACTCTCTACGGAAAGGAGTGTTTATTTCGGGAGCAGTCTTCACGGTGCTCTGCATGATTCTGAATGTATACTTCTACATGTACTACACAAAATCGACGAGCCAAGCTGCCAAAAAGATCAACACGACAACCCGTATTGTTGGTATGACTGGTCATGCATGAGGAATAACTCTAGTTTGATGAAACTTATTTGTGCACGGCCTGTACGGCTGTACTAGAGAAGGACCGCACCCGTGGAGCTCACCATGACTTTATTTATCTAAATAGAAAGAACTATGTGGTCTAAACTAGTACCAGAAAGAGTTTATTTTTTTACCTGGCGTTGGAACAATCTTAACTATATGTATTGATGAAGAGTGAAGACATTTAGCATAGTTTTAAGTGTGTTTCTTTCTTTATATTTCGGCTGTTTGACATTAAAAGTATACATAGGTCAAGTATTAATGATAAATTTTGAATACGCCCAAATAGTCCACACATATACAATAAGAGTTTAGAGAAACAATCCATTGGAGAGCAATGTAAGTATGTCCATATAGATAGAGTAAAGCAGTGTGGAATAGAACCTCACAATATCGCCCATTAGAAAAAGAATAATATAATTAGACAAACAATGAATACTAGTAGGTTTTGCCCATGGGACATGGCGAATATTAGACCAAATGCAAAGGCTAGGTGGGCCATATTACAATTCAAAATGGCACGAGCGACGGGGTCCTTTGTAGGGGTCATTCGTTCTTATCCCTTCCTCGTCCTCCAAAAGGTGAAACTGCATCGGATATTATTATCCGGCTAAGGCCCCGCCTGGGAAGATTGGAAATTTACTCCCGTGTAATAAAAAACTCTGATAAATTACTGTGGCCTGCTGAATATGAGTGAATAAGTTTCCGTCTGTGAAGAGTTGTTTGGGAGCTAACGCCTCGCCAGTGAGGTACCCAAGAACTGCAAGTGCCTCCTCTCCCGAAGACCACACTCCCACGGCTTCGTGCTCCTTGCCGGCGACCTGGACTCGTCGGCGCTGTGCTACCGCCGCATCGACACCCACAAGCACTGCCTGAAGAAGCGCCCTCCTATTCTCCCGTCGCCTGCTGTTGCCAATCGAGTTCCCATCGTCCGGCGCCCCCGCCTCGCCGTAGCCTCACGCCGCCGCCTCACCGGACGCTCCAGTGGCTGAAGCCTCGCGTCACCAGATCCGCTCCAGAAAGCGCCACAAATCCCTCTCCCGCTGGCGGCTGGTTCCTAGGGTTCTCCCGTCGGTTCGGGGTCACATCTCTCCTGCTCTTTGCTCTTCCTCGTTTTTATTTTGGGACCTCGTGAGCTCCGTAACTGTTTACGGGTGGATCGACCTCAAACCGAGCGAAAAGGAAACCGGAAACGACGAACCAATCACGGTTTCGAGCCTTCATCAGAAAAGTTTTGGGCTCCGTAAATTACGTCGGTATTGGACCCAAAAACGACGAACCAAGCAGGGCCTAAATCTGGTTTTGGATTCGGATACGGTATCAAATATCGAATATCTTATTCGGATACGGCATAGGATACATTATAAGCATAATACTGCTGATATCGGATTATCTGACAGTAAAAAACAAATATCCGTATTTATACTGCTAACGGGCTAAAGATTGGGTATTGTTCCTTTTTTATTACTAACGGGCTAAGGACTAAGGCCCACTTACTAGCCCATATACTATCCTAACCTAGACACAGCCACGGTGACTCATTCTAAAAATAAAAAAAATAAAAAAAACACGGTGACTCTCTCTGTCTCTCGTTCTCTCCCTGATACCCTGCTCCTGGAGGCGCCTCACGCCTGCGGCGGCCCGCCGGTAGCCGGCACGCGGTGCAGCGACGTGGGTTTGTCTAGTGATCTTGCATTCTTGCTGTCTGCCATTCTAATGTAATCTTACATTTACACTCTGAAGTCTTCTCTTGGTTACAATTCTTAGCAATGTCTGGCTACAGTGCTTATCTACTCCCCTCATAGAATGACAACCCGCTGTTAGCTCGATGAACGTTCGACAAGAATTGCTTATATCAGTAAAGAACTATATGGTATTGTGAAGTTTTGTGTGTAGTGTTGATCAGCTGGAATTAATTGTTTATCGATGTGCTTGGGAGTTGCTGCGTGGCCACTGGCCAGCATCAGCATCCATGTTGCTTGCTCGTCCTTCGGTTTGTTAACTGACGTCCGGGAAAACTCGGAGATATGTGGTGGAGCTGTAGTTGTGGGACGAGAATTGGTTCTTTACATCTTGCTAACGTACGTGGCGATTAAGTGACTATGAACGTACTACTTTGCGGCATTATTTCCGTTTTGGGTCCGGTACCGTTTCGCTAGTTTTGGGTCCGGTAACGTTACGCTACCGTACTTTCCGACATAGGCTCCGTTTGGTGCAGCTGATTACCGTAATCCCGTTTTTTCACCTCCTTTTCACTATTTTCGTGTTTAGCTGACCAATTTTTTACTAGTTTCGTGTGTATTTTTTCAGCAGATTATAAAATATGTCATCATCCTCTATATTCTGTATCCGTTTCTGCATCCGAACCCGAATCCGTACTGTTTTCGAATCAAATAAAAAAATATGAAACAGAATATCGTATGAGCATTATTTGACCGAATCTGATCTGGTCTCATCCGTAGTTCCACCCGTCCGCCTCTTACCTCCACAAGAAGAAAATCTCCTATAATGGTAGGAACCTTCCCTACTCACTCTGTTTCATAATTCTTGTCGAAACATTACATGTATCTAGACATTTTTTAAGAATAGATACATCTACTTTTGGACAAATTTGAGACAAGAATTATGGAAGGGAGGGAGTACTTGTTATTTGTCAAAAAAATCGACTCTTCACCGCCCGCTCGCAGAGTGAGGTGGAGATTCTGTCGGTCCTCCTCCCGTCACTACCACCGGAGCAGCGGCTGCACCGCCAAGCTAGGTCGGCGGCAGCACCTACCTTGGTCATGACAGACAAGCCTGTCGTAGTGGCGGACGTATAATAAATTTTCATGCAGTTTCTCAGGTTGCCGGTTAAGAGCATCTTTAATGGCATCTCCAAAGCCTTCCCTTTTAATGGTACGAGTCACTAATACAAGTCACTTCAGATATATATATTTACAGGAATATTATAAGCCTTCCCTTTTAATGGTACGAGTCACTAATACTAGATGCCCAACGTACTCGCACGAAGTTCATCAAGATTCAGCCCCGCTGGCACACACCACGAACAGAAACGTTCATACACAACAGCACGCTACGGATTTAAAAGATAATGTTTTATCATAGATCATATAATCCATCTTCATTCTCATCTCATAATTTGTGACAAATCAACAAGTGATACACACAAAAATGACTGTCTAGATGTGACATAAAAAATGACACGGTCTAGATGTAACATCACCACCACTAATTGAGTCTTCTATGGGAGCAAATGCATGAGTTGCATTAAGCAGCATGCGCCGCCATTCCCCTGCTAGTGAAACTTCACATAATATTAGATCTGGTATGCAAGTGTATAAGAGGTACTCTTAGATCTGGTAGAGCTGTTCTGGCCATTTCGGGTAAGCTCGTTTGTACAAGCTCATGCATACGGTGTCATGCTGCTGAACGCTGCTGTTGAATATGCATTTCATAGAGCCTGTGGGTGTGGGACAAGAGTGAGTGAAGGCACAGAAAAGTGTATCCAACTGAACCAACACATCGGTAGGATTAGTTAGTCAACATACCATGGGTGCCGACAGTCTCTTTGATTCGGCCACGTCGGCCATGTTTGGTCCACAGCTCAACAGGCTGCAAAAGCAATGGTGTCAGCGGCACTTCATATGAATGGATCGAATGCATTGATACAAAAAAAAATAACTTGCCTTGAACCATCTGACGTCTTCAGGACTATGGAACATGTATCTCACTATTGCTTTAAGTTTTGAGACTCTCTGAGGATACCTGCAAAGATGTTAAATAAGGCAGTATATATTAGACGACATCAAAACAAGAACCATTCAAGGGTTCATGGTTAGGGATGAAAAAAAACAGAAATGGGTGTTATCGTATTTGTTTCTGTATTTAGTAGTGGTAGAAGAAACAAACAGAAACCAAGGACACGAATACCAAAGTGAAAGGAAAAATAAATACAAAGCTAACTTAGCACATACAAGAATACAATACAAATATTTGCCAGAACACAACCCCTGGAACTATGAAAAATAAGACAAGAGAAAACTAACAGATTAGTTCGGAGAATAAGCGGGAACGAAGCTACTTCTAGGGTTATTGGTGGATTGGATTCGCCAGATGCCTACAGGCTACTCCCTCCATTCCACAAAACACCTCATATAGATTTGTGCACTTGGACCAAGGCAGCTCTTATTTCTAGTGCCTAACCACTCATACTGGATTAGTACTAAATGGATGTGAACTGTTACTGGCTGGGTGCAGGAGCCATGAGAAAAACGAGCTATATTATGGAACAAACCAAAAAAATCTATGTGAGTTGTTTTGTGGAACGGAGGGAGTACATGCTTCAGCAAAATGGAAACTTCCCGTTTGTATATTCCATTCTGTAAATTTAGTTTCCACATCGCAGTTTATGTTTCCGTTCAGTCAAATTCCATTTTTGCTGCCATTTTTTCCCAGAACAAATGGAAACCGTCCATTCTGTTTTCACCCCTAGTTACAATGGAAACTAAATTATGTATGAGCTCTGTCCTGCCACATATAAATTTTAATTACTGAAATGCCAAAAAATTCAATGGTCAGACGAATGAAGCGGTCAAAAGTCACTGGTTCACTAACCATCGGTTCTGAAATTATGTACAAATAAGTGGAACATCAGACTTATCGATAGGAAAAACAATACAAGCTGCAGGCATAATTGCCAAGTAAAAGATGCTACCAACTTACCCAGTCAAAACTATTTTTTTGAGAATAACCTGGTCAGGATCCACAGTTTTTAGTGAACCTACAGCAGCAATGGCAGGTTGCTCCCCATCTCTATTCTTCAAAACTATTAGAGGAGCCGGTGGAAAAGTTATTGGAGCATAGACGGAGGCAATAGAAAACCGCCCATGGTGTAGAAATCTCTCCATCTTATGCTTATTGCAATTGATGTTGTCGGAAGAAAATAGTGGTCTATAAAAGGGTAAGAAACAATCAGTGAGATACTTTTCTCAGTTTAAAGTACAATAGCATAGCTATACAAATAAGAAAAGAAAAACAATCATCACTTTGTTTGCAATAATATGGCTGGAATATTATGACTGAACTTCCATTACCTTGCTGTAAACTGCCGGAATCCAACATTAAAAGTAAGATGTTCCTTACATTTGACAGGAGCTTCATAGGAGTCATGCTTCTTTATGCTGCAGTGAATAATGGTTCCAATTAATCCTCAATAAAATTGTGTTTTGTATTGTAATACTCTCTCAATTCAAAATATAGGACATATACATTTTGTCCTCGGTCAAAATTATTAATGTTTGACCAAGCTTATAGAAAAAAAAACACCAACCCATATACAATATACCATAACATTCTCAGTAGATCCATCATGAAATATTTTTTCAGGGTGTATTAATTTGGTACTCCCTCCGATCCTAAATTCTTGTCTCAAATTTGCCCAAATATGGATGTATCTACTCTTAAAAGGCGTCTAGATACATGTAATATTTCGACAACAATTTAGGATCGGCGGGAGTATCATAGATGTTGAAATATTTTGCTATAAGCTTGGTCAATCTTTCAAAAGTTCGAATTAGGACAGAATTTATATGCCCTATATTATTTTTAATGGAGTGAGTACATATTATATAGGCCAATACTCTTCTAAAACAAACAAAACAGTCTTAAAATCAACTCAAAGCTAGTGTAAATTTAATGGCTAACCAATGCTAAGTTAGTCATATTATAAGAGCCTGGTTTAGTAGTCTACTCAGAATCTGTATTGCAGTTCTATTCATTAATAAAAGGTATGAAATCCTGAGGGACAACACACAATTACTACTGAACTTTTCTACACTAACCAAATATCAAAATAAAAACTACTCCCTCTGATCCATAATAAGTGTCTTTGGTTTAGTACAAAAACACTTATTATGGATCAGAGGAAGTATTAGATCATCTATAAATGCCTCAAGTTTGAGCCTAGCGCAAAAGAAAAGGACTGTAATTGCATTTCAGCTTATACACTTACAACATGGCAACTTTCGTGTAGGAACATGAACATACATGTCCATTAACATACTTCCAGGGAACTGGGGCACATGATTTTTTCAAGTAGGAGAAAATGATAAATACCTGAAATGAAGAACTGAAATTTTTGACTCATGTTGAAGAAGACCAGAAACAACCACAGGTAATCCTCTTGACGGATGGCAAAGTTTGGAGGCAACATCTGTAGGGACATTTTTCACGTGAAGCATCACATATGATCCTATTTGAGCACAATCCTTTGAGCTTCCTCTATCTAGCTCAGCAGTTTTAGCAAGGACATGCTTTTGAGTTCGTGCAAAGTTATCGAATGCAAATATTTTTGCATATTCAGGTGGCAAAGATTCCTGAGGTCAATAAAATGGAGAGAGACAACCCATCACATGAAATACACAAGGTTTTGTATTAATAATGCACTAGCCAGTAATATTTAAATCATACGCACCTTAGGGTCCCAGGATGATGTCCTAAATGACTTTAGTCCTCTGTATTTTGCAAAACGTTTTTTTGCCGGGACATCTAAGGGTGTTTCCACCTCATCAGGAAATTCTGGAACATTATATAAGATTTCGATGTCATATTTATGAATCATCGAGGTATAGAAGAACATGAGTAATGAACCAGGAAAAAGAAGTCTGATGAACAGGCACCAACTGAAACAGTTAAAACTGGAAAACTTAAGTTAACTCAAGCTTGACATAAGGCCATGCAGAATCTTTTTATCCCATTGTCTCAAATGTTGTGGTTTGCTGAGGTATCGTGGTTGCGTTACCACTGCTGACACGAAATTTACTCTTTTATGTTCTTTCAGGTAAGAAACCCATACCGAAGAAATCTAGAGAGCAGCAAGATATGGCTCCTGAGCTCGTTATCTGAACCATATAGAAGTCTGGGGATCTCTGACATCGTTAATTTTATGGAAAATACAGAACAGTATACTGAGATAACTACATCGCTAGTGGGTCCTGCATAAAGACATGTGGTAAAAACGTGCTGTCACCAAGAGACATGCTAGGTGCAGAAGTGCTGCCATATTTGCCTCTCTCCCTTTCCCTCAATTTCTGTCACCGACGCGGAGACTGGAGTGTCTCGTTCTATAATTATTTGCATTTTTCTGTTCATCTCAACTAACTACTGTCAATTTTTTGCGCATTTTCTGGGCCAGTATTGAAAGGATTCAGTCTGCAGTTTGTTACATACTCCCTCCATTTCACAAAGGTTGGCGTATTTTGATTCGTTAAGACAAGGCTTTGACCAATGAAAACTCTATTGATATGTGTTTTTTGATACATGAAATTTATATCAATGGATTCGTTTTTAAAAGTTCTTGGTAATGATCATGGTTTCGTATCATTACATATTAATAGAGTAATTCTTGGTTAAAGGCTTGTCTTAACGAAACAAAATACGCCAACCTTTGTGAAATGGAGGAAGTACTGAGGTATCGAGAATATCCATAAACGTATACCGACGGTCCAACAGAAAAAAGAAATAGAAAAAGGGTTGGGACCTGAGTTCTAGACCCTGCATATGTTGTGCTTACTGAAAATGCAATTTAAACACTGGAACGCAATTGAAAACCTATACCTTCATCTTCAGCATTAGATTCTTTGATTTTCTTAATCTCTGCCTGTATCTGCTCATTGGTCAGATTTTCATCATCCTGCAAATGCAAAAAGAATACATTTAGTTTCCAAGACTGCTTTTATTTCAAGGTATAGCCATATACTCCTTACATTCCAAAATATAAGGGGTACTTTTAAGTCTCCAATGCATGAGTTTGACTACAATTTTCACTTGTATGGGCCTATAAATTAGTGAAAGTATATAACTATATATGATACGAAAATATTTTGCAAGACAAATAGACATTTTGATTCTTAAATGCTCAATCTGTATACTTTCCCACATACTCCCTCCGTTCCAAAACACAACTCATATAGATTTGTGCACTTGGACCAAGGCAACTCTCGTTTCTAGTGCCTGACCACTCATATTGGATTAATAGTAAATGGATATGAGTAGTTATTGGCCGGGTGCGGGTTTCAAGAGAAAAATGAGATGTATTGTGGAACAAATGAAAAAAAATCTATATGAGTTGTGTTTTGGAATGGAGGGAGTATTAGTGGTCAAAGTTTTAAATCGTTAACCGCAAGCATAATGATGAGCCCTATATTTTGGAACGGAGTATCTAATAACAGAAGAAGGATTCCATAGAGTGGAAGAGAAAGGGAAGAAAAAAAGGACAAAGGGCACACCTCAGAATTTACAGAACATAGAAGAGCAATAGCAGTAGGTCAAAAAGATAACCCCATGCAAGCAAATGTAGTATCATACAACCCAAAAGTTTTCCAATGGTCAAAAGAAATTGGATCAAAATTTCAGAAAAGAATGCAAACTGATTTAGTTTACATTCTTTTCTGAAATAATGCTCCCTCCATGCAAGCAATTTTATTAGCCCCACGATGAACTGTCGATATCAGGTCAGGTATTAAGATGAGTCCCAAGCAGATCCAGATTGGGTGGAATTATCTGTCACGCTGTCTTCCCTACTGGGACCTATAGAGCTCTAGGTGAAATGGTGAGTGTATTGGAGTTTATGTTATAATGTGCTCTTTTGAATCCTTGCTATTATATGCTGTTCAAACTAGAATAAAAACATTCAAAAGATAGGAGAAAATTGAATTCGATCAGATTCGAATCCAGTAAAATTAGGTGAACTGGGTGATTTTCGACTTCATTGATGATCCAGGAAAAACAGCCCTCTGTCGCACACACAAATGAATTCTACAAGGTTCTCTGAAACAATTTCTACCAGGCCGAACATGGCAAACAAAATTTGACCAAGAAGCAAATTTAAGATAAACATTTCAAAAGGCAGGGGTTATATTTGACCTGTCCCAGTCAATTGGTCCGAGGCTAGTTCCAAAATATGTCAGGAAACCATTCCCAGTGATATTCAGAACAATGCCTTTGCAAGCAAATGCTTTAAAATGTATATCATCATGAGGTTGATGACAGGTGAAACAAGGTAACTTACTCCCATCTCAGTACCCCCAATAGTTTCTTCATCAAACTTCTCCCTGCAGTGAGATACTGCATCCATATCTGAACCATCACTGCCATATTCTGACCGATCTTTCTCATCAATTACCATTCCAGCACCATCCGGGTTGTCATCCTCAGAATCATTGCCTTCATCATCTGTATCATCAACAATCCAAGCAGCCTACAATAGAAACAGAAGGTTATTTTTAATTAAATAATTATGAGTAATATTAAAAGCTAAAGCTAAAACTTCAATAGCTTTGTGAACCTGGTATTCTGAAGTGCCCCGAGGAAGAAGTCTCTTTACTAGTTTTCTCTGTTTATTGTTTTCATGGGCTTCTTCCATCTCGGCTTCCGTTGGCCAAGTCTAATCAGATACAAAGATAATAAATCAAGCAAGCACTTAAAAAGACATTTTTCATAATTTCACTTGTTCTTGAAAGAAAAATAATGTGATCAAAGATAAAGAGGCAACTATCACTTGGTATGTCAGTGAGAAAAGATCAATGAGTTTATGAGAATCTACAAACATGTTTAGTGTGAAGTTTATCTTACATAAAAAGATCTTACAGGTGTTTCAAAAAGATGAGGGCAATATAGAAATATATATATATATATATATACTTATAAAGGAAAAAACGATATATTAAGAACTAAATCCAAAGCAAACAAACTTTCAGGCCAATCAGCAACAACACATCCAATACAGAAACTGTAAGCACATACGAAAGATCTAAAGACAATTCATCGAACCAAACAAGAAACGCTTCACTCAAGCACGATTACAAGTTGAAGTAATAATTGTTGAATAGCAATAGCAATTAGACTAAATTCAAGTTCTTGCAACCAAAAAACTATGCAGTAGTATTAGTACTGAATTCAAGTTCTTGCAAACAAAAAAACTATGCAGTAGTATTAGTACTGTTTTATTTATTTACTTTTTCAACACTAAATGGTAACGGAACTAACATAGCAATGCACTCAAAATTATATTATCATTACTCTCGACAAGAGAAATTGTCACCTGCTCTCCTGCAAGAGGATCAGAGATATTTTCAACAAGTAAAGGTTCCTGATTCAAAGGATCTGGAACAAAGGTGTCAACAATCTGAAACAGCCCAAACAATGATTAGTTAAGAAAGCGTGATCAAGAAAAACAGCATGTAAGATGGATAGAAGTGAGAACCCATTGATTCTTGTGACTAGCAAAGTTATTCCACTGGATGATTCTACATCATAATAGGTGGAACTGTGCTATTCAATTTCTAAATCATTGCATTTATAAATAACAAACCTGAATTTGATTATCATCGGAATCCATAGCATCAATTTTTTTCCTTTCACTAACAGGAAATGGATCCTTGAGGATATCAATTTCTCCTAACTGAAAATCACCAGCACCTGACACATGGACCTTCAAGAGTAGGTATTAGAAAAGGAAATAGATAAGATAGCCTATTAATAATTGAAATAAAGGTGCGTACCAGCTGATTCACCGAAAGATTGTGGGCCCGCAAATACCCAGACACAATCAAGGTGCACAATCCAATACTGTCTCCAGGTTTTATGGAAGCCTGAAAGAAACACCGTATGTTACCATCAACAATTATCAAATATAAAAGGGGGACAAATGCATCGGATCTTTGCAAGAAGCCAAGAACTAGAGTTCTTAATTGCATGAAGCTATCAAGAGTAAACTTGAATGATACTGCAGTACTCCCTCCGTTCCATAATATAAGGCGCCCACGCATTTCGAGATCCAACTTTGACCATCAATTAGACTAACAAAAAGTGAATTATGTGTTATAAAATTATGCCATTAGATTCATATCTGAAAGACGTTTCCGACGGTATAATTTTTATAATGCATAATTCACATTTTGTTTGTCTAATTGGTGGTCAAAGCAAAATCTTGAAATGCGTGTGTGCCTTATATTATGGAACGGAGGGAGTATGATTTAGCACAATTATTTAATAATACATAAGAACTTTGGTGTCCACTGTAATGAAAAGTAAGATTTGCTTAATTACAGCTAATTCTTCAGTAACTGGATTACAGGATTCCCAACCTTAATTCCTTGATAATCCATAATGGATCAGAAACCAAGTTATTTCACTAAATTTTGAGCTAGAGTATCATCCAGCAGCGCCATTGAGTATGATAAAGATGAGTATGTGTTAATGTGCTTTATCCGAAGTATTCAATAGAGCCCTCTTGCTATCAACAAAATTGTATTTCCAAACCAAGTTCAAAGTGAGAAACTTCAATTCAGTTCCTGTTGGGGGGTTCCATGGTCCTTACCAACTTTCAAGATCAGAAACATCAATTCAGTTCCTTTTGGGAAGCAAAGGATTTACAAAACATCAATGAAATCATGAAAGCAAGAGATAGTGTAGTAATTCATGATAACCTCCTCAGACATAACATAAGGTCTCTGGTTTCTCCAATGTGGTGATGAAAGGTGTTGCTCCTTGAAAAGCCACATGAACTGGGAAATTTTAAGACCATAGTAAATAACTAGAAGCTGCATTTTGAATATAGGATGGATAGAAAGAAGGAAAGGCTGTAACGTACTGCTATTTCAAATATTTTCAAAACAAAAACTACCTTATGCAGATCATCCTTAGTTTCTGCTGCATAGAACTTGGTATCCTCAGGCAGCTCTGGGGATAGGAAAGAGACTGTTGCTTTCTTCAATTCCTGCCTACTTTTGGTGTCGGATGGGAGATCCTGATGACATTAAAGAAAAAAAACTGGTAACTATCACAAGACAGCATCATGAGTGAGAAAAGGTCATGATGACCAACCACTTACTCGAATGAAAACAGCTGTACTAGGTAGGCCCATGGCTCGAAAAACAGATAGGCATTGTGATCCAAACTCATCAATTGGGCTGCTTGAATCTCCAACGTACAATGAATTTGCTGATACTACGAAAGCTAGCAAATCAGCAACCTGTGTAGGAGAACACAGTATGCATGTTCCACATTAGAGTTAACACATTTTCAACGAAACACAATTGTGACATATTAAGTTTGGTTGAAGAGCCTACCTTTGCCAGTTCCATGCATGAGGTAAGATCACCATATGGTGCTTGCAGTACCTTCACAAATATCATGAATATAAACAATTTGTCATGATCATGGGACTTGGGCCTGCAGCCAGCTGGCATGTCCAAGGCAGCAGCATGCGTGTTTATTAGGGAAGGAATAGGATAGAGATTAGTATGATAGGTTAAGTACTTGGATATGGCTAGTGTCCCTTAAGGATACGAGTAGCAATAGCTGCAGCAGCATAGCTAAGTGCATGTGATGTGCATGGATAAGGAAAACCTACTAGATTATGAAAGGTCTTAAGAGTTTGAAAAGAGATCCGACTTGTGGATCAAACTAGTCTTCTTATATAAAGGACTAGAGTGTAACAGTTTTAATCAACCAATCAATAACTAATGTTCCCCAAAGCCTCATAGCCTCTTCTTCCACGTCAGGCACAGTTATGACACCTAGAACATGAGATTGATAACTATGTGCGACCTAGTGACCTAGTTAGGGTTCAAGACATCTCCAGCAAAGTGATGCATAACAGCCACGACATAGTGGTCGGAAACAAATGTTTTCACAATGCACACTGCATCTTTAGTACTACATTCCTGTTAAACTGACCGTGGTTCGAAGTTTATAAGTGGAAGAGGCAACAGTGTTGGATGTCAAGTGCTCATCCCCTCCTGCCGCAAACATCAGCAGATCTTCGGCAAGTGGTCTAACATGTGCAGATGACGAAAGACCACAAAGAACCTGCAATAGTAATAAAAATTAACTTATGTCTAATGTGACAGCAAGAAAAATAAAAGTGACCATCATTGCAGGACAATAAGAATAAAGACCAAGACTAACAATGACACGGGGTGCACTTGAAGATCCAACAATTGACCGTTTCTCCTTTAGCAAGGCAGCACGTTTCTGATCACGGATCTGCAACCAATCAAAGCTTTTCAGGCAGCAGGATAACAACAGTACCGGTCAAACTCTTCAAACATCGAATCAACAAAAATACAACCCAAAACATAGTGAACACACCATCCGTGCAAAAACGACTCAACTAATAAAACTAAATGCACTCAGTAACTGACATCTAGGCTAAAAGTAAAATTAGCTGAATAAAAAGAATACGCAGATTGCAAGGAATTTTTGAAAGATTTTCCCAATCTAGCAAGAAAAGAGAAAGATTGAAATGAAAGAAGTTCATATAATTTGGACCGAAAGCAAAATTAACATCAAGAGCTTATGACCTATATAATAGCTAGGAAGTACCAAACAGCATAATCAACTAACTAAGAACAACAACCATGCCCGGCCTCGAAATTCGCTAGGCTTATCATCCAATAGAAGTTTAAGCATCGCAAACCAATAAAAGCACAAAAGAGGGCAGCTTGTTGAGCTAGAATCGGACCGCCTTGCTCCGTTGGACGCGCGCGGCACGAGCGCCCTTGACGGCGGCGCGGTGGCTACTCTCCGGCTTCCCGCTCCTAGCCTTATCTGCCGAAACGGGTCCGCCCAAGCCGCCAGTGAGATGTTGGAGTTTTACACGAAAGGCAAAAGAGGGATGGATAAAACCGGAGGGAGCTCCCGCGAGGGTGGGAAGCTATACTGTACCGATCTTGTGCGAATGGCGGGAGGCCTTGGAGGCGAAGCGAGTCTTGTGCGCCTTGTTTACCTGCGAGCGCGCGCCGCCCATCTCGCCGGCGGCGGCGGGGCAGGAAGGTACGCGTGTGGGTTTAGGGCTTTGTGCAGGTGGCACGGAAGAAACCGTAGCTCGGTCTGAACCTTTGTCCGTCCCGGGCTCCCGGCTGCTTTTACTCCGTAGATATTGGGCCGGAGGTGGCCACTGAGTCGAGCCCAGTGCAAACTGAATTCTTCACTTAGGCTAGTTCGCTCCCCTCGACTAAATTGGACCCCCAACACAAAAGTTAGCGGACGAATTCCGACATCTCTCCCTTATTGGGTTATCTAAAGTTTTTTCATTTAAAAAATTTGAGCTTTTAATTTCTTGAACTTTGAAGATTTACTTTTTGATTTCCATCTTTTAATTTTTGAACTTTCATTTTTAGCTTTTAATTTTGGTTTGCAAAATATTAATAAAAAGAATGCTCACCACCGGCGTGTCGGGACGAGCCGAGGTGGCGGGGCCATCGGATCTGTCCATAGGAGGAGGTGGCGGCTCGGATCAGGCCGCGACGGTGCATGAGGGGTGGCGCGGGAAGAGAGCAGTGGCGACGGCGCATGGGGATGCGGAGGAGAACAACAACAACTGGTGGGGATAGAGCAGCGACAACTATTGGGGAGGAGGAGGGCAGCGACGGCTCCTACCTCCAGCTGTGACAACGGGGAAAAGGAGGAGGCGAAGATGGCCCATGGAGGGGTGAGGCGGCGACGCAGAGCGAGGAGAAGGTGGCGGCGGGGAACGAGCTATGAGGAGGAGGCGGTCAATTGAGGCAGAGGAGGAGGCAGACGGGGCCAGAGGAGGAAGAGGAGGGGAGCGGGTTTGGATAGGGAGCGAGTGAGGGTGGGGGCGTAGATGACGCTTCGTTTGGTCCACCCTGGGTCGACGAGCATAAAGGACGGATCTGACAACTTAGGCCTCTTTGTATCCAAGGGATTTTATTGGGGTTTTATATAAGGGTGTCTCTAGGCTACGGTTGCCTGATATTTAAGGATTTTTGTTAAATATTAGTCGATCAATACCAACCGTCCAAACTGGTGATGCTTCCTAAATCCATATGATCAGCTCGGTGTTTTTTGTTCCTTGTGTGCATGTACATGGGTTTTCCCGTGGGCCTCTTGTGTTCTCATTATCACACACCAAGCTAAGAAAGAAAGAGGCCCACTGTGTGTCTATCCACCCCTACTCTTGGACACTCCTCCTGACACAACACATGTAATGTAAAAGGAGAAAACGACACATATATATTGTATATTCCTGTCCCTCTTCTATTAGCAGCACACAATGCAAAACCCCACTATAATGGTTTCCTTCACTTTTCCATTCCCTTATACAGAAAGTTCTGATGAAAAACACACTAAAGGATCACATAGCTACATGGATTTTCTAATCTGAGGATGGACCTTTATTCTAGAAAATAAATCAGTCATGTGCAAGTCACCAAAAAAAACTCAATTGCACATCAATAGTCTTAATATGCAACCTACCCTTGAAAGAAAATTAAATTATACATGAAGACTCAAGAGAGATGATGTGCAACTCACAAAACAAACTCAATTGTGCGCCAAAAATCTTAAATTGTAACTCGCCCACCAAAAAAACTAAATTACACATCAAGAGAAGTGATGTGCAAGTAACCCCAAACAATCTCAATTGCACACATCAAGAGTCTTATTGTTCAACTCACCCTCGAAAAGAAAGTAAACCCACTGTACCACTAACCAAAAAAGCTCCATTAATTGCACATCAATCTGGAGCATGTGCAACTCACACACAAAAAATTCGGTTGCACATCAATAGTCTTAATATGCAACTCAATCCCAAAAGCACTAAATTGCACATCAAGAGAGATCATGTGCAACTCACCTAAAAAAAATTGATTACACATCAAGAGAGATCATGTGTAACTCACCCATAAAAAAATACTAGTAGTAAGGAAGAAATCTTGACACACACAAAGTACCAAAATCTGAAGTCAACTTGAGAAAAAAGCCCAACTCAGGAAAAAAAAAGCCCAAAGGCACACACGACACACCACGGCATAGGCGACAGACGCGTGAAGCAAAGAATCGGCTGGAAACACACGTTGAAAAAAATCAACCGATCTCATCTTATATATCAGGCAACTGCTAAATAGCAAAAGCCTTTATATAATTCTAGTACGTCAGAAATTTTCACTCCAAGGACTATTTGGTTAAAAAGGAATGGATCCTTCTAAATTTACATGGATTGCTTTCCTACTCGGTTAGGCTGGTCATAGTGGGGAGTAGCTTAGAGTAGTGACATGCATTTGTTACTAGTTTAAGTTACTATCTCCATAATGGTTAATAGCTTATGTGTGGTGTCATGCATTGTGTCATTAATTGTCTTGTAGACTCATCTTGTCTTGATTTGTGTGATGTTATAGTAACATATCTAGTTACCACCTCTTTGTCTTTGCTTAGTTGGCATTTATGTTACTACCCAAGTTATTTACATTATGATTAGCCTTAGATGATAGATCTGTTAGAAAAATTCTTTTATGTTTATGACAGTTGTGACATACCTAATCTTGCATTTTTTTTTCCTCTGTTGCAACCAAACAACTTCTATAGGAATCGACATGTCATTTTCTCTTTTGAGAAAGATTCAGCTGTCATATTATATTCTTCATTTTTTTTTCTATTTTTTTTTATGATTCATATGATCCAAAGAGATTCTTATGGTCTGTTTGATTTTTTTGAAAAGGGGCTTCCCGGCCTCTGCATCGAAGCGATGCACACAGCCAATTTATGGTCTGTTTGATACGAAAGCTTTGTTTATTTGGACTTCGAATATCAGACCCACCGATGTCCATGTGCCTATGTGCGAGGTGATCGGTCCAAAAAATAATGCGTGTATATTTAGATAGGACTCAAATACAGCGCAGCGTCGCGCGACCGCCAGGCTGCATGACGCGCGAGACGGCCAGCCTGATGCATGATGCGATGCGTGCACTCATCCATCCTTATCCGTGTCTCAAATTCTGGAGAATATTGCTAGTTTGCTACTCAAAAGCATGAAATGCAAGTCTTTGGTGAGCTCAAAACAGAATTTGTAAGCTCTAAAAAAATCACAAAATATATGTGGCTGACCTCAAACCAATTCATACTTGTGATCATTTCAGCTAAAATCTACCGCACGTAAATTGCAACTCCTACTAAATACAAATGTCACGCCCTAACGAACACAAATAATCGTGTCCATGCATTTCTGTCAAAAATCTACCACCTACCACCTCATCCCGCATCTCCACCGCTTCAAAATCGATCTACCACCTTCATTTAGAAGGACCCAACACAAACCTTATCTCCTTGTCGTCCCTAATGAACATAAATTGCAACCCGTAATGAAATTAAAATGTCACCCCTACTGAACATAAATAATCATGTATATCCATTTCGGTCAAAATCTACCACCTTCTGCACTCCAATTCAAGCTACTACGTTCATTCAGAACGACCGCAAACAAATCCTATCCCCTTGTCGCCGTAAAGAATATAAATTGCCGTCCTTATAAACAAAAAATGCCTTCCGCAATGAATACAAGTTGCCATTGTAATGAACTATAAATTGACAACCGCACAAATTGACAACCACAGGTGAATAAAAATTGCCACCCGTAATGAATACAACTTGCCATAGTAGTGAACTACAAATTGACACCTCCTGATGAATAAACATTGCCATCCGTAATAAATAAAACTTTCCATACTAATTATCTATACCCGCGGGTGTGAATAAAAATGCCACTTCTAATGAACAAAAATAAACACATCCATTTATATTTCAGCCAAAATATATCGCCCACCACCGCATCCCTCATCTCGTCCGCTCCAAATCGAGCTACCACCTCCATTCAAAATTAATGACCCCACACAAAACCCTAACCGACACAAAATTGCCGTCCCTAATGAACATAAAATTGCCATCCCTAATGTACACAAATTGCCATCTCATAATGAACATAAAATTGCCACCTCTAGTGTACACAAATTGCCATTCATAGTGAACACACAATTGCCACCTCTAGTGTGCACAAATTGCCGCCCCTGGTGAGCACAAATTGTCATATCCATCCATTTATGAAAATTTACCATCCACCACCGCATCCCGTGTCTCCTCCACAAAAATCGAGCTACCACCTCTATTCAAAACGACCCCTCACAAAACCTATTTGCAAGTCGTTCGTAATAAACACAAATACCACCAGTAATGACCACAAATTGCAACCGGCAGTGAATACAAATAACCATCTCCATTTTTCTCGGTCAAAAAAATATCAACCAGCATTGCACCGTCCACTGCCGCACAACCTGCCTTCGGCGCAGGCTTAAAGCCTCCGGAAAAACCCAGATTGCCTTCGGAAAAGGCCTTGCCAGAGACTTTTCTCCCGTTCCCCTCGGCAAGAGTATCCGCATGAGCAGTTACCGGGAGCACAACGGACGGGCCGAAAACTTTGATGAAGGCTGCATACGGCAAAGAAATTCTTGGATTTTTTATTAAAAACTGGCTAGCTCGGGTCCGCCATGGCTGCTGCTCTGCTGTGCGCCGCCATGGCTGCTGCTCCGCCGCCGCCGCTCGCCCCGCCATGGCCCCTGCTCTGCCGCTGCTCGTGCCTCTCCGTGAACGCTGCTCCGCCGCCGCTGCTCGCGCAGCCATGGCCGCTGCCTGCAGGGAGACAGAGGTGGGGGAGGATGAGCCTCTGGGTAGGAGGAAGAGCGGCTGCTCAATCCCGGGAGGACGAGGTGCGCGGGACGTCGCCATGGCCGCTGCTCCCGTCGTCGCCATGGCCGCTGCCTGCAGGGAGAGAGAGGATGTGAGAGATAGAAGAGGAGGCAGGGGAGGGAAGGAGCGGTACCAGAGGAGGGAGGCTGCGCCCGCGGAGTGGGGAAGACAAAAATTGCGCCAGCATCAGGACGGGCCAGTTGATAGAGAGGAGAGCACGTGAAAGGGCGCGTCGCGCGGCGAGACCGGAGAGAGAACGTTCTCTCATTATAATTCCGATTTAGATAACAAGAAACAAAAAAAGGCAAGATGCCAATGCCCCTGTCCGGACCGCCCTCTACTCCATGCTCGTAGTAATGACTTCATCGATACAGTCGTGTTTCCATAAGTGGATCGATCGATCTGTTTATTTTTCCCACGATCGTGCCCCGTCTTATGAGATAACGAGACTCTTGAACGATTAGATATTTGCTAATGATACATACAAGAAGCTGTCCTTTTAAGAGGATACGGATTTTAGACTAACTTTCAGGCAGAGAGGACAAAAAACAAGCAGGCAGCTGATATTCTCAGATTACAATAGCTGATGTAAACATAGATTGCACAAAATATTTCTTTGGATGGTTTTACTGCCGCCGAAACAAGCTCCAGAAAATACAGTACGGAGTATACGATCAAAGCTTATTCTGAGAATATATGCGTACTAGCAAAAAAAACCCATGCGATGCTACGGAACAACGAAAAATTGTATCAAAACGTCAAATTAAATGTTGATGTGTTTCATGAGCACATATGTATATAACGATTATAATATGTTTATTTTCGTGGTCTATATTTTGATCTTTTTCTCTTTTGCACATGTCTTATTTCCATATTTATCCTTGTCCTGCCCTCCTGTTACTCATATTCGGTATGTTATTTTTCAAATCCCTTCTCCCAATTTCTTGCTCTCACTCTGACTATTATCTCTATCCATCCTAAGTGCAAACTTTTTCTCTTCCCGTCCCGATTTATCCCGTCACCGAACATCGCGCCGCTATGGTAACATATTCGTAATTTCGATGAAGTGACGCACCGCGAAGTCCGTACCATCACCACCAACTCCAATTTAATATATTGGTATATAGATAAATGACAAGGCAAAATATCCGGTGAAAACCGCCTCTACGGTACACCGTGAAAGCTCGAAAAAATTCAAAAAATTCTCGAAAAATTACATATGTTAGAAAAGTGATGGTTTATATATGTGCAAAATTTCAAGTCCAAACTCAATGGCATTTGGTAGCAGCGAAAAAAACAAATTCTGCATGAATAGTGATCTTTCAATGTTGACACTGTTCATCATAAATTTCTCTTTTTAATTCCTTTCAAATGATTTTGACTTTAAAATTGAAATTTTGCATATTTGTAGAACATCATACTCCCAACATATGGTATTTTTTAAGAATTTTTTTGAAACTTTTAAGCATGGTTTTTATGAAGTTTGCACAGTTTGCACCGAATGAAGGTTTTCACCGGATATGTTTCGTACATCTATGAGTACAACTCTGCATGCCACCAAGGCCAATGTATCCTCATACTCTGCAACTTGAGTTCCTTAATTATAAATACGTGTTACCTTTTTCTTCAAAAAGGAGGGAGTCCTTAAAAAAGGAGGGAGTCCCCCAGCCTATGCATCAATTAATGCTCCATTATTTTCGTATTACATCTGTGGTCTTGTCTGGACCACATAAATTTTGCCATCCTTCACGGCTCCCTCGACGTCCTGTGGTGACCCATAAAGCTCCTCAATGGCATGGCCAGCCCGTGCAATGCTTGAGAGGATTGAGTTTCGGAATCCAGGGTCTGTGATGAGAGGGTCAGTCGTGTAGTCGAGCACAACTTCATCTTCCTCATCCATAGGGACACTGCAACAAACACACTCCTTAGCTGTCATGCCAAATGAATCCTTAAGCATCTACATAAACCACATTTCATGAATGATTTTCACTAACCTATCATACAGTCCTGCTCCAGCATAACCTTCCAGATCCTCACCATTAGAGTCTGAGCGGAAGATGATTGATGACCGCTTTATGAAGAGACCAATTGGCTTGCTTGGGTAACCCAATACCTATTAATGGACTTCGATCAGCTAAGGTAGTATAACAGATGACAATACTAATATATACATGGAGATATTTTCACCTTGGGAGAGTTAAGGTCATCTTTTTTACATACGAAGCTCATAGCACGACCAGGATAAGCTCCCACAAGTGTCTCTCCAAGTCCTTTCACCACTTCAGCGTATATCTCGGAAGAATCTCCAGATGACGGGTTCGTCGTGTGAATGACGAAAGCATAGTCTGCCTTGACAATTTCTTGTACAAGAACAGCCATGGAAAGGTAGTCATGATCGAGCTTTACCTTGCGTGTGCTGAAGTATGCTCTTTCATTCCATTTTGATGCCCAGACCTAAAGTGGAAATTAAGTGATCATGATTAAATACTATCATCATCCATAATAGATCTAGCTATGATGTGTGGCGTAAAATGATCTCACAGAACGTACGCAAAGAGGTCCAATTTATGCAGGTAAAGCCCCGGGTCAATACATGGAAGCTCTAATGACTTCAAAAAATTGACCCAGAGAGATATAGAGTCAGGATCCATGACTGGTATGAATGGTAGGGGAACAAACCTTTTTAATTGCCATCCATGCTTGCTCCCAACGCTGCTCACTTTCATCTCCAGGCCAGGGCATTCCAGAGGCTACCATTTTGTCCTTCAGATTCTTAACCTGTAAAGAGAAGTAGAAACATGTAATAAACAAGGTGTCCAGTTGCAATAAATGCAAACAGAAATTAATATTTACTGCTGACAAAAAATACTTCACCAGCTTTACATTGCAATGCAATATCTTACAAATTCAGCAGGAGCAGTTAAATCAAGAACAGTTTTCCGCATTTCACGTAGAACACTCAATTCATCTTGCACAAGTCTGGCCTTCAGCAACTGTATGTTTTGTGCTACTTCCTGCCATTAAACGACAGAACAATCAATTGCATCATTACTTGGAAGATCATTACCTATTTCCAGTGTACTTTTGTGATAAGAACATACCAATGAATGAGAACATTAAATTGAAAAATTATTATGCTAGAAAAGATTATTCTGAACATGGGGAAGAAACAAATTTCTCTAACCATTACATACACGAGTGCTAGGTTGCTACCGTTCAATTATTCGATACCAAACAATAACCACCAACCTTATTCATGATATCTGACAAAACCTTCTCAAAGGTCCCAAATGGTATCGCAACTGATGTAGGGACACCAACCCATGAAGGTACTTTTCCTTTCAGGTACGCTATATTACGGGACTTGGCTCCAACCTGACAACAGAAATGAAAAAAATTCATAAACCAAGGCCAAAATGAAAGTAATCCAGTTGAACAACATTTTTTTCCTGATTCGTTGAGAAAGTACAATTGCACAGTGCATAGAACTATATTATTACCATTTCCTCAGAGAATTCTTCTGCTGATATTGCATATTTTCCAAGAAACTTTTTCTTCACTAACGATAAAGATGGTACTGCTTCGCCAGCTTGTGCATTTGGGGAACTTGATTGTAGAAGTTCACTCTCCGCAATCTCCCTAAAAAATGGTAGAGATAAGATGTAATCGTTTGACAGATAATCAAGCAGAGTGGAGCATTATCAAGAGACATAAAACTAAAATAAAAATACTAAGACAAACATTCCAGGTTGGCTGTTATACTACTGGTGTTAGTTTTTTGACCGAAAACTGTACAGGAGGCCCCGACAGCAAATTTTATGTATAAGACTGAATTGTACGAAACATGAAGTATGGGCACATGGTGATAGTTCTAAAGGTGTTTAAATACTGACGATTGACGCATCAGAAGATTTTCCCAACCCTATTTCTAAAAGAACTGACATTGTCCTCCAACAACAAAGTAGTAGCTCCTAGTACCTCCACGGATGTGAATTATTAATCAAATTACTACTCCAATGGAATAAATTATTCATCAGATATATGCCAATCACAAACTAATAACGAGAATACCTATACGTGATATCTGCAGAAGTAGTTTTGAAGGAAAGCACCTTCCCTTCATGACCTTGGAGTTCAGACAGGATGTTCGGGTCAAAGCATGTTGCAAACAATACCTTTACATTGGAAAAGATGAAGCCATGTCAGATCAACAAAGGGAACGGAACATATCTTATCAACATAGTTGTGAGGAAAAGATACCTTGCAATTCCTTGCCCGGACCGACACATGGGATAGAACATCTGGCATATCAGGTGTTATCACGCCAATAACAC
This sequence comes from Brachypodium distachyon, assembly GCF_000005505.3. NCBI lineage: Eukaryota > Viridiplantae > Streptophyta > Magnoliopsida > Poales > Poaceae > Brachypodium > Brachypodium distachyon. Next base: position 38,766,078 of record NC_016131.3, on the reverse strand, counting down.
CATCCGGTAATTCTTCTTCTCCCTTGACACTCTTTGCCACAAGGATGGTTGGTTTATCATAAGATTTGTTTTGAACAGAAAGCAACTCATCAACCACGACAATGTAGCCTGTTACTTCAACTGGGCTTATAACCTGCCAACTGTTAGAACAAGACAGATGTCAGGAACAGTAGAAAGGAGTACAATAAACCAGATGTATAAATTAGGCTTGGATCGCTAAGCAAAACAATTTCAAAAGAACATGCTAATGCGCAAGGGGTTGTGAGTTCAACAGCAGTCCCCCCCCCCCCCCCTTTGTACCTCTCCTCTAGCTTGTAAATATTTCTCCTTTTAATATATATTTATACTGTCGGAATCTTTCCTACAGTTTTCAGTCAAAAAAAAAGTTCAACAGCAGTCATAAAATTTACATTTTACCTTCCAAGGTGTGCGACATTCCTGAGAACAGGATCAAATCGATTCAGAAGAGCAGACAAAGTAGCAGCTGATCCAGCACGAATAATTTCTTCTGTGAAGATATTAACCTGCCAAAATTATATTAAAGAATAGTTCCTAGATGACCAAATAGATAAATAAAGCTGAAGTTCACAAAATACTTACTGCCCATTCGTCAATGTTGAGTAATGAGCCAAGATATTCAGCTGAGGGCTGCATCATATTATAGTATTGTTCGCCCTTGCTCGCAAGGGCAAGCCTGGTTCTGTCAAGAAATGCTTTAGCATAGAGAGCCCACTGGTCATCTTTTTGCTTAGCCATTTCCAAGGCTTGATTCCATCCCTTCAGGAAACACATAGAGCAAAATTACTACCCTTGATGATATTAAGTTTAGAAATAACTTTAAATAACTGATAGTGCTAGCTAATACCCCCATTAGTCTAAGAAGAAAGTCAAGTTTGCATTCAAATGGTTTGATCCTAATACTACAACATCAGGCCTGTCAGCAAAACATGGTCCTTAATCATGTTTTCAAGTATATTAAAGTGTTAAAAACTTGAATTTTCTGAACAAAAATGACACATCTTCTATCTTCTATATCTAATTAGGAGCCCCCACGACCTATTTCTCTCAACATGCCACTAACCCATTTATTTTTACATGCAAGCCATTTGATTTTCTGAGTAGTGCACACCTGCACGGTGATAAATAGGAGATGGAATTTTGAATTCTCCTATCAACAATCCTAATTCTAGATATGATTATAAATACTGTTATTATATACTCATATGTAAGGGCAAAGGAGATTAATATGATTATAAATATTGTTAGTATATACTCATATGTGGAGGGAGTACTATTTTCTTTACAAGATTAATAGAGTAAAACAACCATCTAGTTCCAAGCAATGGAGATGCTCATATGTAAGGGCAAAGGATAATAAGTTGAAAGAAAAAACCAAGACAGGAAAATTCCGAGCAGCCATCTGATTACAAAAATGAGTAGATTATGCATCTAAAATTAGTTAGCAATTCAGATAAAAAAAATTGCATCTGGATACAAGAAGCAACAAAACAATTGTACCTTTAAGCAATATATGATGTCTTCGTTGTCATCAGTGGACAAGGCAAGATTTTCAAGAACTAGACCGATGAAGTACATAATTTTCTGGATTAGGAAAAACAGGAGCATGAGGAAATCATGATTGAAAGAGAAAGAACAAGATACAATGTGGGACAAACACATGTAGTGACTGACTAAAGCAATATTAGTATAATCAACCTCTGGTGCTGCATTGTTCAGCTCCTCATACGACCTTTCAACTGCTGTCCTGAAAGTAGAATCAAGAGCAATGTCCAAAAAGATAAGATCCTTCAAGCGTTCAGATGAGTCAATCAGCAAAGGGCGTAGTTCAACACGAGCCTCCAATAACCCCTGCAAGGTAACAATTTCACATTGGCAATTAGTGACTCACATGCAACCCAAGAAGTGAAATAGAAAATTCGATTGGTTCTGAGGAATATGAGTGCTTGATGTGTAGCAAAAACCCTTACCTCAAGGAGTGGCTCTGCTGATTTATCCTCCACATGGTCAAGCACAAATTGAAGCAATTCCTACTCAAACAATAAATGTTAGGAAGTAACTTTTAAAATATAGAAAGAAAATATGTTAATAAAAGAAGGTAAGGAATTTTACAGGAAATCTAGATGACAAACCCTTCACTGGATTGATTTGAACACCAACCATGAAACCTTCACCCTGTACCCAAATATTGTATTTTTCATTAGATGTCAGCACAGGTATCTAAGGCATTATCAGAATGATCACGGATCTTTGGAATGGTACCTCTGATTTGTATCCCATACAGGAAGCTATAGCTGATTCAAGATCAGCACCGGAATGCACAGCCTAAGAAAATGTAAGTAGAATAGCATTTTTCAGTCACAGAAAACATAGTAGAATAGCATTTGTGTTATTTATTTATTTTTGAATGGGAACCAAAGTGCCATCGGGTCCACAGCTGACATAGTGGAACCTTGTTCATTAGGACACATGGCATTTGCATGATCATCGGGACATCATATATTTTCCATCATAACATAGCTATGTTTCAATAAATAATAAACAACAACTAAGCCTTTTGTCCCAAGCAAGTTGGGGTAGGCTAGATATGAAACCCAAACAGAAATTTCTGGAAACTAAAAGTAAACACAAAAACAAAGAAATAATCAAGGTTCAGGCACATGGATTGCAGATTTCCATGCGGCCCTGTCGAAAGCCTTTGGACACATTCCAGTCTTTTAGGTCCCTTTTAACTGCCTCCACCCATGTTAACTTAGGTCGTCCTCTACCCCTCTTAGCATTATCAAAGCCCTTTAAAATCCCGCTGTTTACTGGTGCTTCTGGTGGCCTCCGTTGGACATGCCCAAACCACCTAAGTCTGTTTTGTACAAGTTTTTCTTCAATAAATAATGTCCTGGTTTAATAATTTTCACCATATCATACACAATAGTGAGTAGGCTCGGTATAATTGTCATGTCCACAATTTGGTATGGCTCCGAGATTGGAGGTGTTACGGTCTAGGTGAAAGGGTGTTACAGTCTAGGGTCTGTGATCGTCGTTGGGGTTGGTTTTTCCAATGAAAAACAAGAACATTCTTTCACGGACTTCTATGACAAAACAGTATCCGGTTTCTGTGAGAAATGGCCAGCCTGCCCAGGTCGATCCGGCTTCTTCGCCATGAGGCAGAGTAGCCATGAGTACAGATACGGCATGCAGAAGGAAGAATGGGGGTGAAGTGAGAAAGGGGATGTGATAATATATCGTATTCTTGCTTGATTGAATCAATGGGTGTGGCAGCCCTCGTATAGCTGGTTCAACAAAGTCGCCAACACAATCTAATTGAAAGATAGCAATCTTGATAAAAGATAACTTTAAAGATCTTATCGTCCTTTTCAGTTGAAGAGGTTGCAGTTATGGTAGACTTCCCTTGTAGCCCACATCCACAAGGTATAGCAGTTCCGACTTGCTCTTCTGGTGGAACACGAAAATGCCTTCAATTTAGAGGGCCTAGTTTCCTTTTTTAGGGAATATGGAGAGCATATTTAAGGCCCGCTGTAGATGAACTGGCTAGCTTCTCTTGTGTCCAAAAACATTGGCCTGCCTGGTTCTGCAGACCAGATTATTTGGCCCATTTAGGGACCCCTCCACTGCCCTTCTTGTGGGTTGAGGCCAACTCACAACTTCACCTTTGAGTGTGGAGAGTATTTTGTGCTGTAGAGAACCTCTTCAATCAGTGCCAGTTCTAGCCCTGCTGCGCCCAGCACTAAAGCACCCACTGTTTCTGGCGCTACCGCTGTTGCCAGAGATGTGTGTTGGAAAGAGCCCTCTAAATTGAAAGCCCTGGCCCTGGCATGTTGCTGCGCTGCTGGAAAGAGCCCCGCTCACTCACCCCTTCAACCTTTTCATCATGATTGCTTCCCATGCAGCCTCTGCCGCCCACAGACACGGCCAGCGCCCTACCCTGCTAGGACCATTGCTGCTCCTCTGGAGTTGAGTACCACCATCTTCACTGAGGCATCTTGGCACTGTGCTATTGCCTCAGCGCATGGACACAAGGCTGCCTGCACTTCTGGTCATGGTGCACTCTGCATGAAGGTTATACCTGGTGTGGGACGGGATTGGCATACCTCGGTCTCCCGCATTGGGACTTCGTTCGTCAGTAAAGTTAACCCCACCGAGAATGAAGACAAAGGCAGGAAGCGTCATCATCGATGCAGAAGGCTCCGCTTCCACAGTTGCAGCTGCCATTACGTCAGTTGCAAGGGGCAGAGGGCATCACGGACAATGAATAGGCATTGCCCCCTCCTTCACTTGGAGTGTCAAGGTGGATAGCTGCCACTTGATACGGTGAACTTGCCGCAGCTGCTGTGGGTACAGCGGCCAACCGCCCGTCATCGCAGCTGCTGCCATAGGCTACCCCGGAACTTTAAGATCAGATCTGCAGCAGCTGGTGTACAGGAAGTGGCCTTGCAACAGCCATAAGGCTGGCACAGCAACAGCCATAACGCTGGCACAGCATCATGATCTGACCTCTATCCAGTGAGACCCTGGCCGTGGAGTACCATGGAATTATTTCAAGGGTCTCCACTACTCCAAATGTAACGAAGCACACTCTCCATGAAAGGGTAAGCTTGTGATGGATGGTCTATTGGAGGTTCCTTCTGAACATAACTTCAGCTGCAGAAGATAGCCCACTCTCAGAAGACATGTTTGGTTGTGTCTGATAACCAAATAATGATTGCTACTCCGTAGATTAGATCATTTCGAGCTGATTTGAGCTAACTACCACCAGGAGGATAGCTGGAGCAGCACAGCCTAAGGGATTGAGGTATAGACTAAGGCCCTGTTTGGTTGGGCTCAAAAGTGACTTTTGGCTTATAAGCACCTAAATTGGTGCTTTTGTGGCTTATAAGCAAAAAGGCAAAAAAACACTTCTAAGCCCAACCAAACAGGGCCTATGGATGAGAGAATAACTTGGGGAGAAGGACTAGATCAATAAAATATCGATCTATTGCTTCACAGATTACTTAGACATGCTTCTCCTTTGGTCCATAAGTATTACTCTATGTCCAATGAATCCGAATTTCCTATCTAATGGAGTCCTATCCCTCATTTGGATAACTAGGGCCTGCTGCCCCTTGGCCAAGGCACCGAACATCTGAGGTGTGGTGTTACTGCCTTACTGGTAAGTGGTAACCCCGGCTCAGCATGGCAGATGACAGAGGTCCAAGGACCAAGGGGTATGCAATTCACCCTGATCAAGCTGGTGGACAGGCTTGGCGGCCGTCACTTGGCTGAGATCACACCTGCGATTCTCGATATCGTGTCCACGAGGCACCGGAAGAGCTTGGTGAAGTTCTTGGCTTGGGTGGACTACATGCATGGTGCGCTCCGCCTCTGGATGGGCACAGTACATCGCCCTTTGCCGTGCGATCAGCAGCCAGAGCCTCTCCGTTAACGCCCAACCGGCTGATTTGGTGTTGGACGGCATCCCACGAGTACTCCGCGAAGTCCCGCTTCTCGGCGCTGTTCCATGGGGCAACCGACTCGCCCTCGTGGAGGCTGAACTGGAAGGCTTGGGCCCCGGGGAATCAAATTCTTTGTCTGGCTTGCTTTTGCTTTCATCGACCGTCTGGCCTGCCGTGCGTATTCTCCGGTTCTCCCGGTAAGTTTGGCAGGAAGTTCTCTCATGGTCAGATAAACGGCCAGAGCCCCTGTGGTCGGAGCCTTCGCCGACTGGTGGAAGAATGCCGCATCCTCCTCCCCAGAACCTCTTCACGCGGCCACCAACTATTCTGCTCTCCGCTTGGTGGATTTGGAAGCGGCGGAATGCGCGCATTCTCCGTGGGGATGCCGGGTCAAGGCTAAGGACTGGGTGAGAGCGGGGGCCTCGAAACTAGAAACTTCGAAGTGTACACTCCCTCTCAGCCATCACCTAGGCTCTCCTTTCTGTTGTTGTAGCTGTGCCTGCTTTCACGCGTGTACATTTCTTCCCATCTGTCAATATACAACAAGGAGCAAGGCTATTGTGTTTTCTCGGGAATAAAAAAAGCTGTGGGTACTGGGCAGGCTCTTCCTGGTGTGGGGAGGATTCAAGGCTCAATTGGAATTTTAGTATTCACTGGCTACGTGATGTCCCTTCTATCAACTATACCTATTTTGCATACCTTCAGGCTTCTCATGTAGTTCCCCAGATCAGAGAGTAAACTCTCTTTCTGATCACTCCTGAATTTTGGTTCTGAACGAATTGCACGGTCATAGCTCAACAGACGTTCTTTAGTAATCCCATTTTTGTTCAAGGTGTCCCAGTAAACACTTATATCAAAATCACTCTTGATATAATCAATTATCGCCTGCCACAGAAAATAACCATCAAATCCTTAAAGCTGAAATCTTAAGCTACGATGAATTCAGAAATCAATTACTACCTGGCATATAACCACATCATCTGGGCTTGTATTGTTGTGCAGTTTCTGGTGCCATTCTTCCATCATCCCACCTGCGCAGTCATTCTTTCTCTAGAAAAGCAAGAAACCAGTTATTATTGATAGCATAGTAACTCATTATGTAGTTCATTATGCAACAAATAAAAGCTAGGAGCATCAACTGTTACCTGGATTACTAATATCTCATCACGGATACGCTGACCAACATCACCTTCACCTCCACGACCAACAGCAGACAATATCATTCTTAAGATTTCTCTGTACTGTGGGTAACTTCTGTACATATTCTCAAGATCATCTGTAAATCTATCTTGTGCTTTGCTTATCTCACTGCATGGTTATAGATTTTTATGAGATGCCAAAACATATGCAACTGATTCATGTTGTTGTTCCATCAATACAACAGTTTCTAGTCTATTAAATTGCATTATGTTCCTGTGCTTTCTTGAAGTGACAATCATTGAAGACGAAATGAATATGAAGAAGTATGTACCGTGGCTTCACATTGTAGTTCTTGTTCCATATTAGTTGCCTGGTAGACATGAATCTAATCCAAACAAAAAGTCCAACGATACCTAACAGTCCGGCATCTCTGGCTTGGTCAACTAGATCTGCTGCAATATTGAACCTGCCGAAGAACAAAGCTAATTTCATAGATTTTTCAGGAAAGCATCAAGTAATCCAGTACAGAATTTTAGTGTCTGACCTGTGCATAAAAGATCGCTGGGCGTCTTCCTCCAGATCTGCAATTCTTTCCAACAGAACCTTTGCTGTGCCTTTACCGGCATCACCAGTATCCTTTAATTAAGAACAAAAGAGTTTATTAGTCCAAGAGTTGTACAAAATATGGAGCAGAAGTGTATCAAATTACAAGGCTAAAAATAAAAAACAATTGCCTTTGCTTTCTTGGTAACTTTAGTGTTGAAATCCAAATAAAAGTCAGATTCATTGTGTTTTATCCATGTTTCACCGCATCGGAGAACAAACGGCATTCCATTGTATCTGCGATCATCTAGCTCTATCTCAACAACCTGGACATGAAGTTCTGAGATGATGATATGAAGTCTAAAAGGAAAGGCAAGAAAAAAAAGGAAAAAATAGGTTTATCCAATTATATGTACCTGGTATTGCAAACCATGCAATTCAGACTTACTGAAAGAAGTTTCGCATGCCTTGTCGAGCACTGTTGAACCAGAAGGTACTATGCTTGAAGGAGGTGCCTGCCAAATTAAAAAGCACCTCGTTAGTACAGACTGCAGATGTGCAGAGTGTTTCTTTCCGATGCTGAGTTTGCAGCTTAAATGCAAAATTTTATTATAATTCTTTTACCTCCCACTCTCCGCCATTTTTTGCCAGTGCCCAGTGAAGAATAAGCGGCTCCACATGGTTTGTTGCCAAATGAACTTTGGTTTTACCTAGAGAATTTGCGGCAATTGCCTTGAGAACAGAGAAGTTCAATTAGCCAGCTTGAACGAAGCGTAGAAATATGAAACATGTATCAGGCATCCTAACCAGTATCTCCTTATCACCGAATTTGAAAAGCTTTCTGCTTAGGACATCAAAACCATCCTCCTCCTGTAAGGACTTCGTGAAGAGATCCAAAACAGTTGGTTGTTTTGGTGCAGCTTTTACTTGCTCTTCTGTAATGACAGGCTTATGTTTGTTAAGAAGTTGCATGATATCTTTGTTTCTCCGCTGGATCCTTTCTACAGAAAAGTACTTCTTGTTCTCCAGTTGCTTGGAAACTTTCTTTTCAAGGTTTCCTTTCAAAATTTTCTTCCTTAATTGATCAATTGAGGCTCCCTTATCCAACTCAGCCTGCAGTTCTTTTCTCGCTTCCTCAAACTCGACCTGGAAAATGCAAAATAAAAACCTGCGCGAAGTGCTAACCCACAAATGGTATGTTGAACTGATAGTTCAATGTATTACCAGTTGCTTCTCAGGGGAATAATTTGGCTTGCCTGCTTTCTCCCATCTTATGTAGGCCTGGACTTGTACAAGTTCCTCTGGGACTTTAGCTACGGTAGTTTGAGATGCAGGAGCATCACTTTCATTTGCGTTGGGTGATTTTGTTAATCTAGCTCGCAGCTTCTCCAAGGGAACACCCCTGTTTAATTCCTCTATTAACTCTGCTCGTGCTGCTTCATACTCCAGCTAGAGAAAGATGACAAAATTCAGTCTCTGCATTCAGTTCCATTTAGGCGTAAGGTGCAAACAAGTATTAAAACATGCCTTCTCTTGCTCAGGTGTATATGACTGCTTTCCGTTTCTTTCCCAACGAAGGTATGATTGGACCTGCACAAGATCCTCTGGCACTGTAGCAGCAGAAGCAGAGGCACCAGATGCATATTGCCCCTGATTATGGCTTGTCTGGAGCTGGATTAGGAAATTCTGGCCATTGTTTTTAAACCTGTCCAAAGTAGGGTGTTGCATTGCTGATATCTTCTGCGTTTGAAGAAACAAGCAGGGCTACATGGCAATCTGAACAGCAGAACTCACCATTTATTTTGTGCCTCATCAAAGACAAGGAACTCGATGGCTTGAATTGCAGGATCATCTATCTCAATACTTAGCATGGAGTTGTCACCTGACTACACAGTTGAACATAAAAAAATACCAACCATAAATATTCTGCTGTAGGACATAAACTATTTATACACGATTGAAATACCTGTATAAAGGGTGTCCTAAGGGCCTGGTTCTTGTACACTGTTGTTCCGTCCGGTCTGCGGGACGGGAGGAGCCATTCTCTACAATCAAGCAGTTGAATCAGCAACTCTTCAAATAAAAAACGTGCACAGCATGTGAGACAAGAGTATATGATGTAGATACGCTCTCATCATCAGCAGCAGCAGCAGCAACAGAAGGTAGCCAGATTCACCTCTTGTCCGGGCAAAGGGCACCCCAATGCAGAATCAGGGAGCCGCGGGTGTTGGTCGCCTTGAGATTGATCTCAGCCACTGCACCCTGTGGCGCTGGGTTCAGTGTTACCTAGCGACACTCAATGCGTCACACACATAGAAACAATGGATTTGCAGCAAATGATTGTTCCAGGTGAGACTAAATGCACATGGTTATTATTAGCACCTGGAGCTCGGAGTTGGAATCCAGGTTGAACGTTCCGACGATCTGCACATAAGAAAAACGGTACTGAGGCGAGGATCAAACCGTCGAACAGCTGTCGTGCATTAAACCGGGAACAGGAGGGGAAGCAAGCGTGGGCGTCCGTACGTCCGGAGAGGCGCGGTCAGTGGGCGTGGCGACGGCGCGGGGCACCAGGAGTCTGCGGCCGGATACGGCGAGGGTAGTGCTGGCGCGGTGGCTTGCTCGGCGGACGGGCGCTGTCTGCTTCAGTGCACGCGGGCGCGCCGCCGGCGAGGACAGGGACGCGTGGATCCCAACTGCGCACCTCTCCGCCGCAGAGAATCCGCCCATAGCCCGAACCTCAGCTACTCGCTCGCTTGACCCCTGACGCTGCTGTTTGTGGCTCCTCGGCTCACTCAGCTTTTGCTCCTCTCTTCCTGGCTGCCGAGACAAAGAGATGAAAAATCAAGGAGCTGTTATCAGACTGCAGTGCTCGAGCAAACAGTTGCAGATCGAGCTGCGTGTGGTTTGCCCACTCGGCCACTCACACTGTGATGGGAGGAAGACGCGACGACGAACCAGAACTGAGAGCGCGGTGTGCTGATCGTGCTGGGATGGGAGGAAGATGGCAGGCGAGGTGGCGGATGCGGGGGAGGGGAATGGGCGCAGGAGTTGGTGCCCGCGTCTTCTTGCTCCCTTCTCCTTCCTCTCTCTGACTCTCTCCCGCCCCGAGGTGTGTGATTGCGCGACGTGTGAATCTCAAGGAGCGGCGTGGAAGAAGACGAAGGTTTAATAATATCTTCTCGCCTGCGGTGGGAGCAATCCCTGGGCTGCCGACATCCACTGTCTTCTTCCTCGCAACGATTTTTCTGGGCACCCCGCGCATCCCGTGCCTGGCCTTTTTCGTCTCCTTTTCGTGTTCCCGTCTCTCTTCGAAAATACCGGTAATCTTGTACCGCAACACAAGTATCCACTGATGTACGCACACATTGACACAAGTTTATCACACAAAGCGCGAACAGCACTCTTCTCTCGTCTATCTCTCTTTTGAATAATTAATACTCCCTCTGTACCATATTAAATGACGAAATATTACATGTATCTAGACATTTTTTAGAGATAGATACATTCATGTTTAGGCAAATTTGAGTATCTTGAATTGGGATGGAGAAAGTATATGTTTACGGTGAAATTGGAGTGGTCAGCCAAACAGATTATAGTTCGAGCTTGACATGAGAGTTCAGCGGAGCAAAAAGGCAAATATATGCATCTATCTAAGGCTGCATGAGCCATTTATGCAGTCAAAATCTACTTCAAACTTTACCTAACTAAAACCTCTAATTAACAAAGATTTGAAAGGCTGGGGAACTACATAGCTCCGTCGGTGTCGTAGTTGATGATGATGGCGTCACGGCGGACCTGTTGGATGCTCCTTGCGGTGAGGCGGCATTGATGATCGTGAAAGGTGATTTCGGTGTGCAATTTGGCATAGGGCTGGCATGCAAGCTTTGTGCAACTGTCGGGAGGAGGGTTTCATTGATGAACGCTTGTGGTGATGTTGGAGTTGCCAGGTCGAGGAGTGATGTGGATAACGATAACACTTACGGGCAACCTTGATTTTGCTCTTTCTCTCGGTGGTGTTTGTGAAGTTTGCGTTGGCAGCCAGGTCGGCCAGTGGTGCATCTAATGTGGTCATGTTCCACGAGGGTATTATGGGTGTGTTGTAAATGTGTTTGTCTATTTTTTCGTTAATTTATTGACCATCAACAGTTCGTCTTGATTAAGTTTTAATAAATGAGACAAAGCAAAACTCTTGCCTCCATTTTGAAAAAAAAATGAAATGCATCCGCGGCCCTTGAAGTTGGTGACGTGGTCCGAATTGATCCTCCACATCGCGATCTGGCCCTGCCCTTTAGATCCCTATACTTGCAATGTATGTCCGTATACGGTCTTCAATTCATCTTCCGATACCATACTGTATACTAACATCTCAGGCCAACTTGTCAGCACCGCGGGATGAGTCGGTGGTCCAGCTTTTTCAGCGAAACACCCCTTGTCGCCATCAACCGTCCATCAATAAGTTTTTACCTGGTCCATCAACTGTTAATCGTAAATTCTAACCTGGTCTAGGATAGAACTCGATCCCAAGAGATATACCACTAGCAACCAGTACTATTTTTTTGACAGATTAGTACTACTGCTACTCCTAGGGTAATTGTTAGTACACCTGACTATAAGACAATGGTTTATTACTAGATTTTTTTTGTTATGCCTCAAGGATATATGACAACTAGGTGCTCGCGCGTTGCGGCGGACAATTGTATTTGCACATCTGGACATAATTTTAGGAATGCAAATGATAGTGATATGATCAAATGCAAAAGAAATGTTAATACCATAGGCCAAACGACTTTATCAGCCATAACATATGTGCAACAAAAAGTAGGAGAAATTTTGATGTACATAAACATTAATAACTTCGGGAAAACCAAAAAGAGAAGCTTCAGGAACCTGAATGTTTGAAGTTCTTAGAAAGATCGACATAAATATCATGAAAAATATGCGTGCTTGGTGAATTGTTTATATACAACATGAAGATGAAAAGTTTTAGAAGCTAAAATGTTGAATTGTTAAAGAGGACACCAAATTAAATTGCTAGCTAGTGAGGCTGCAGCGTATGATATGTATGGTGATACTGACACTTTGCATCCACATGATTTGGATTAGTAGGAACCAATTTGATGATGTTGACATTTCGCATGATATGATTAGTGGAGATCAACTCGATGATGTGCACAGCTTGCATGTTGAGTTTGCAGATATTAATGATCAACTTTATAGAGATTATAAATTAGTTGAAGATGCATGCCGCCCTGGTGAACTTGTTATCCGTAGAACTAAATTTAATTCGGTAATTTAATTTGGGCGCGCCTATTGATCAGTTGACTGAGAAATACTTATTTCCCAGTCAACGGGTTTGGGCCTGCTGTTTGGTTTTGTTTTTGTGGTGTGAACTGGGCTTTGTGATTGTTGGGCTGTTAGTTGGACTTCTAAGAATGGGTTGTATAGTTTTATTTGTTTTTGTTTTTGTTCCTAATGGATGTAGAAAAAACTTAATTGCAAAAAATAAAGAGATATTATGTACTGAATTCAAAATTAGGTTGAAAAATGAATTTCCTTCCTTCAACTTATTAGACCTATCTCACCATCTGGAATTTTGCGGCGTGTACATGAAAAAAAAACACTAGGTGATTTACATAAAAGTCACCATCGGGGGTGAAAACAAAACTCAAAAAATAACACCTTGTTAATAATGTGCAACTTACCACTCTTTATAATGTACTAAAAAGCACATAAAAAATTCACATCAGATTAAAACAAAAAACACTGAAAATGGAAACCATACTAAGTTGCGCATGATGAGAAATGATGTGCAAGTCAACTCTCTAACAAAAAACACTGAAAATCCTTTGCTAAAATGCACATATTGATACAAGCTGTGCAGAGTCAACTCTCGAACAAAAAACCCTACTAACTTGCACAACCGAAAACATAATGTGCAAGTCGTACATGGTAACTCAAAAAAAGTTTCTCATAACACAACATGATGTGCAACTCGCTCACAGATTCAGAAGTTTGTGCGTCGTTAGTTCTCCTGTGCAATTTGTCTCTCTTGGACCATACTAAGTTATACATGCGAACACGTGATGTGTAAGACGTACATGGGAACTAAAAAAGAAGGTTTGAAACCCTACTAAGTTGCACATGATGAGACACGGTGTGGAACTCGTCAACACAAAAACCTAAAGATCCTATAGTAAGTTGTACATTTTGTTACATGGTGTGCAACACGTCTCTCTTGGACCATCCTAAGTTGCGCATGCAGACACATGATTTGCGAGTCGTACATGAAAACTAAAAAAGTCAACTAGTAAACATGAAAACTAAAAAAGTCAACTAGTAAACACGAAAACCTAAAATTCATTTACTAAGTTGCACATATTGATACATAGTGTGCAACCCACCTCTCTTGGACCATCCTAAGTTGCGCATGCAGAGACATGATGTGCAAGTTGTACATGAAAACGAAAAAAAGACAACTTGTCAACACAAAAATCTAAAGATCGTTTGCTGAGTTGCACATATTGATACATGGTGTGCAACTCGCCTCTCTTGGACCATCCTAAGTTGCGCATGTAGACACTTGATGTGCAAGTTGTGCATGAAAACTAAAAAAGTCAACTTGTCAACACAAAAACCTAAAAATTCTTTACTAAGTTGCACATATTGATACATAATGTCCAACCCACCTTTCTTGAACCATCCTAAGTTGCTCATGCAGACACATGATGTGCAAGTCGTACATGAAAACTAATAAAATCAACTCGTCAACAAAAAAACCTAAAATCCTTTGCAAATTAGTTGCACATATTGATACATGGTGTGCAACTCGTCTCTTTTGGACTATCCTAAGTTGCGCATGCAAACACATGATATGCAAGTCATACATGAAAACTTAGACTTTGGGAAATTTTAATTTAGTTCCATGGCAAATCTCCCAAAACGAGATTTGTTTTTTCATAAAGTTTGCCATGCACATTGTAAATTTGTAAAAATGAATTTGTATTGGAAGACTGTCACACGAAGAACATACGACAATGCCATGGCACATGATCACATAGGTTATATGTATGTTGCAAACATTCACATTTGCTAGTCGATAAAGTAATTAAAATTGGGGAAATGGAGTTTGGATGAACAAATAAATAAATATTTAGTCGATTTCATAAAAGTTGTTCAACACTTTCATATTTTTCCATTGCGGCCATAAAAATATTACTCCCTCCGATCCATATTAAGTGTCGAAATATTACATGTATCTAGACGCTTTTTAGACATAAATACATTTATATTTAGAGAAATTTGAAACAATTAATATGGATCAGAGGAAGTATAAGATGATGCACACAAAAAAATATTGTATTTTTTAGAAACAATACAAAATGACTTAAGAAGGAATGAAAAAGAAAAGCCTAGCAATGACTTGAAGCTCACGAGATAGACATGCAGCAACGTGTTTTTGTGTGTACCTAGGCCACGATGTGCATAGCCACACAAAAAAAAAGGCCACGATGTGCAATTGCCAGGATAATAAAACAGAAAAATAGCTTAACAGGCCGAAAGAACGGCGCAGGCCCATAACAGAAAACACAAGGCAGCCCACACGCCAGAATAGAACACAGCAAAGAACACGAATCTCAAAGCTGAATCGACTGAGAAATACTTATTTCTCGGGCGCCTAAGCAACAGCAAATCCGATTTAATTTACACTGTAGTTTTGCACTTGTTCGATTCGATCGTTGTCTTCTTCGTCCCGCTCGCACCAAAATCCCGGCGAAATACGTCCTAGTATGAGCGAGCGAGCGAGCGTCCGTCCGGCGCGCAGTCTGGTCTATTGTTAGCACGGTCTCCAAAAAAGCAAGTGGCTAAAGAATATGAGGCTTGAGTTGCTCGGCCTCTCGAAGCAAACATGCACTTAAGGTTTCCACCCGCCTTCAAAGCGCAACAACTTATTCCGTCGTACGTCGTCAATCCCTCTTCTCCAGCTTCGCCTCGCCTCCTAAATAATTTGAGCCAGCAGCATGGCGCGGTTGACGGTGGCGATGCTGTTCTTTGTGCTGGCGCTGGCCCTGGCCCCACGCAACATGGACGCGGTCGTCGTGGAAAGCCTGCAGCCGGGGTTCTACAACCAGTCATGCCCGGAGGTGGAGCAGGTCGTCCGCGACGTCGTCGACTCCGAGGTCGGCATGGACCACACCCTCGCCCCCGGCCTCATCCGCATCTTCTTCCACGACTGCTTCATCACGGTATGTATTTATTCATCGGAATGAAATACATTTATGCAATGCAGGATCGATGTATATATATCGGTTGGTTGATATGTGTGCGCGCAGGGCTGCGACGCATCCATCCTGCTGGACGAGTCGCCGGCGGGCGACGTACCGGAGAAGCAGTCGTCGGCCAACGGCTTCACCCTGCACGGGCTCCGGACCATCGACATCGCCAAGTCGACCCTCGAGGCCATGTGCCCGCGCACCGTGTCCTGCTCCGACATCGTGGCCTTCGCCGCCCGCGATGCCGCCGTGGCGGCGGGCCTCCCGACCTACGAGGTCGCCGCGGGCCGCCGCGACGGGGAGCACTCGAGGATGGACGACCTCCCGGGCAACTTCCCCGTGCCAGGCCACACGGTGCCCCGGCTCACGGAGCTCTTCCAGAAGCGTGGCCTGTCCCAGGAGGACCTGGTGGTGCTCTCGGGCGCGCACTCCATCGGGGGCGCGCACTGCTTCATGTTCTCCAACCGCATCTACGGCTTCTCCAAGACCGCCGACATCGACCCGTCGCTGGACCCGGCCTTCGCCAAGCTTCTCCGGGAGATGTGCCCGCGGCCCAAGCCCGACGACAACCCGGAGGAGGCCCCCAAGATCGACTTCGACCAGCGGACGGCCCAGAAGCTCGACAACTCCTACTACAACGAGCTGCTGGCCCGGCGCAGCCTGCTCACCTCCGACAGCGCGCTCGTCCAGGACCCGGCGACGAGGCCCATCGTGGAGAGCTTCGCCAAGGACGACGCCCTGTGGCAGAAGAAGTTCGGCGAGGCGATGCAGAAGGTGGGCAAGCTCGACGTGCTCACCCGCCCCGAGGAGGGCCAGATCAGGAGGAATTGCCGGATGGTCAACAGGCCCAAGAGCGAGATGAGGACACACATGGGCAGGATTTCATGGCCCAAGCCCCGGCACCCCATGCTCCAGATGATGAACTGGTTCATCCGTGGCTTCCAGCAGCCAGCCTGATCCAGCAGTGATCACTACTCATCAGGCCGTTCGCCAACGTATATAGTTGTGTGGAGATTTTTCGCAGCTGTCTGCCGTTTGGTCGTTGCGTTAATTTTTCTTCTTTTCCCCTTCAGTCTAACGCTGCTGTTGCTATGCCTTGAGCCAATCATGTATATTTTTCTGTCGTTTATGTATACGAACTTCGAATGATATGTTGTTTTACCCCCGAATAACCCATCATTAGTGTGTTCTTTGAGGCTTTGAGCTACACGTTTTGCGGCTATTATATGAATAAAATACACCGGCCACTAGTTCATGAACTTGGCAAAAAAAAAAACTTTAGTCCATGAATTCGGAAAACACACACTTAAACTCCTAAACTGTGATTATTGTGTCACTTTAGTCCAAAAACGGTTCAGCGGGGCTTAAACACGTCACGTGGCCGCCACGTCAGCTTCGGCCAGGACCACGTTCTGCTACTCGATTTTTCTCATGTTTTTTTTTTTGCAAATTCACCTTCACCCTCCTCCATCTGCTGCTGCCGCATTTGACCAGAGGGAGATGGGGCTTCGTCCTTACCGCCGGTGAAGACTTCGATGAGCCGCCGGCCGTGACAACGGAGAGGTGCAGCACAACGGGCACTGCAGTGGCGACCGAGGGAGAGAGAGGGCACGGGCGCTGCGGCAGAGAGAGGAAACTAGGGTTAGGCATTGCTCCGATTTGGGGATTTGGCCGTCAGTTTGGGGGAGCTCGAGATGGATTTTAACCGGCATGGTGGTTTTGCAAAAAAAATCTGAGAAAACCGAGTTCATGGACTAATGGTTTATTTTACTCCTATTATATTATAGAACACATTTGTTTCTAACTTGTCACGGAATTTTTTAGGCAATTTTTATCGAATAATCCAAATGAAATGGGTTTAAAAGCGTTCTGACATGGATGGCACACGGTTCGATTACCCGTCGCACACGGTTTCCACCTCCATTACTGAGGAAACATGTGCGATAGGGTTAATTAAAACTTTCTTACTTTATTTACTACTCCAGTAAACAAACAGTAAGTTCCATTGAAAAACTATGCGTAGAAAAAAAATACGGAGTATTATTTTGCGATGCCCACGCCTGAAGAAAGTATTGTTCTTAATTTTCTTCATGTTTCTGCGCACGAAAAGAGAACACGGTGCCTCTTCCTCGGCATTTTATTCACGATCATGTTAGATACAAATTGAATCAGAAGTGGAATTACACAGCAGCAGGGCAACAAAAGATACAGGGAAGTAGGCCTGAACACAGATTTTTATCATCGATCAATGGAGTGAATTCATGGTGCGTAGTACTGGAGCAACTAATTAGCAGGAATTTGCGTACTACACAGGTTCATGGACGGATCGAGCTAGCATAGTAGTACGAGATCATGACCTGGGCGGCTTCTCGAGCAATGCGGAGAGATACACCTGGTCCTTGGACTTGAACGACACGACCCACCGGTGCTTCTTGTACCTGAACTGCAGGAACATGTACATGTAGTCGTCGAGGTCGGCGCGCGCGCAGACGAACTTGTCGACCCACAGAAGCCCCCCGGGTCGCAGCGCGCGGTCCCAGTCGAAGAGCACGAAGTCCAGCAGCTGCAGGTCCACCCACCCTTCGAAGAACCCCGCCGTGTGGACCAGGTCCATGGTGTTGTCGAACAGCGGCAGCCGCTGGCTCATGGTAGCGTACAGCGGCACCAAGCCCCGGAGCGCGATCGTCTCCGCGAATGGCGCGCCGAGGTTGAGCGCCGTGGACACCACGGTGACCCCGTGCTCCCGCATACGCGCCGCGAAGCTGCCCGTGCCCACGCTCACGTCCAGCCCGATCCGGATATCGCCGCCGGGCTTCACCGCGAGGACTTCGTCGATGCTGAAGTCGGTCAAGCTGGACGCGTTCTTTGTGCTGTTGAGCCAGCGCTGCTTCTCCCGGTCCATGTCGAAGCACCCGACGCAGCGGGAGTAACCCGGGCGCGGGTTCCTGGCGGAGAGGCAGCGGTAGCCGCGGCAGTGGTAGTGTGTCCAGCGGACGTTGCCGTCGTCCGGGAGCGTCCAGAGCGACTCGTTGATGGGGAGCGGGCGGGTGAAGAGCTTGGAGGCCCTGGTGAGGCACCGGCGCCGGGGAAGAGGGTCGCAGCCGCCGAGCATGAGGCGCTGGCCGAGGTCCCAGTCGTCGGGGCAGTAGGAGCCCACGTCGTAGCTCATGTACTCGTCCAGCTCCCGCCGCATCAGCACGCACGTGTGCCCGATGGTGCCGTACGTCCGGTTGGTCCCGTACACGCTGGGCTTGCCGTCGCGGTTGCCCTTGGTGGTCACGTACTTGCGCGTCTCCTCCGCCATGAAGAAGTTCACCAGCGGGTCCACCGCCGGGGAAGCATTAGCATCCTCGGTTGCGGCGTCAGGGTCCGGGTGGGGGATGCGGATGAGGCGGAGCGCGATGTGCGCGCCGTAGAGCGGGTGGATCACCTCGTCCTCCAGGAACCGGCGGAACTCTAGCATGGTCATGTTCTCCTGCTGCGGCGGCTCATGCTTGCGGGAGCCCTTCTTCTTCTTCTTCTTGGTGATCTTGAGCGCCGTGGCCTCGAGCTTGTCCTGGAGCTCCGCGAGCTGGACCAGCACGTCGTCCACGCGGTCCGACAGCGCGCGGATGTCGAAGCCGGCATACCCGTCGGCCACGCTGCTGTGGAACCCGGCGCAGTTCCTGCCGTCCAGCATCCCCGGGAGGAGGGAGTTGGTGGCGTAGAAGCGGTGGAGGCTGGCCATGCTGATGCAGATCACCAGCACGCCCATCGTCAGCTGCATCGCCACCATGAGACGCGTGAACCGGCACCGCGCCAGGCAGAAGAACGCCTCCATTGCTCTTCTCTGCTGGATCCACGGACGACGCGGCATGCAGCAACAAAAACCAGGGGCAGCTGTGCAAACCTCAAGCCCTTTCTGGTTCTTGGAATTCACTCCTTGATTTGGGTTTTCAGCCTCGGATTGATTAGGGAGCACTCCACTCCATCGCGACTTCGCGAGGCTCGGATCTCCAGGGATGGTTATGCATTTCTTTGGGGACTAACACGGCTTGATCAAATTTTTTATGTACGTAGTAATGTGGAAGGAAAAACGCTAAAGACTCAAAACGGAGCATGGTGTTTAATTGTAGTTTGAGGCGTTGACAAATAAAAGCGATCGTGTTTGCTCCCAATGTACTCAATGGCATCACACAAGCAAACACACCGGCACATTGCAGTAATTAAATCGATCCAATCGACTGTAACCATCGACGAGGGGCTACCTCCGCATACCCCAAATAAGAGGGTTTTCGAGTAGAAAGAGCACGGGTGTGCGTTGGCTATTCCGTCGGCTAACAAAGACACATGAAGCACGATTTACTCAGGTTCAAGGCCTTCGGAAGATAATACTCCTACGTCCTGCTTGTCTGATCTGTATTGATGGAGAGATTACAAGGTTGCCATGGAGACGTGAATGAGAGATGAGATTTGTGGATCCGTCTAACAGAGATAGGATCTCCTCCCCGGCTCCACCTCCTAGTCCTTTATATAGGAGGCTAGATTTCGGGCGTAGAGTCCGGGTCGGTTACAATTAGAGATAAACTCTGATTTGGTTTTCTTAATTATCTGTTTTTATCTTGAGCTGCAAGCTGAAGTAGTTGGGCTTCAAGGATTGCAGCGGGCCTCCGAGTGGACTCCTGTTAGGCCATAGCAGGTATACCAAAGGTGAAGACGCGATGGGTCATTCCCTCTCGTCAACCATGTCGACTTCGTTTCTGAAATGTTGCAGTGAGCCACGCCCACCCCGTGGATCCACCAATAACGACAAATAAAAAAGAATAACTTCACCTTTTATTTGGAAGAACAGAAGAAACAAACTTTAGTGGTATGCTCAACTCTCAGCCTATTTCGAATCTGAATGAATGCTCATTTTCTAAAAATTATGTGCATAGACACAATATCTATCTTTTGGTATTGCAAAAGATCACATGGAACTTTTCATCAGTTTCAGTCAAATCTAAACACAGAGTGAAAAATACGAAAAAAGAAAATGAAACAACAATTTTTCCACCTATTCCCTTTCATATACTTCCTCCGTCCCATATTAACTACCGAAATATTACATGTATATAGACGTATTTTAGTGTATTAATACATTCATATTTAGACAAATTTGAGTCACTTAATATGAAACGGAGGGAATATAATTTTCCACATGTGCAATTCAGATATGTTTGAACATGGAAAGTTAGTACAAGCTGAAGGTTCTCACCCGGAAAAAAAAGTTGAAGATTCTTATTTAACTCAGACCAGTTGGTCCGGTTAACTCTGCAGGGCTTCTTGACGATAGACCTAGTTTATTTCAGCATGCTTGAACCCATTCTTCTTAAAATATTCTCGAAACCCATACACACTCCGATCGTAGTTGAACTACGTAGAAGGAAATATTGTGACATCAGCTCAACCTGGAAACTCTATAAAACATTAGATTGGCAAGTAAATGAGTATTGTATTCTTTGTGGAAACAGCAACGCAAACAGCTCATTGCATAAATTTTTTGGAAAGACCAACAAATATTTCAGAATATTGCTTACAGGTAAAACTTTTGCAGAATATTTTGTGATGTTCGGATCTACTACCTTTCCTGGGGTTAGCAGCCTGAGAAAATACAGAGCATTGTTGTTACAAAGACAAGAGGACAGTAAAGTGCATCGACGCGTAGGTGCTTCTAATATGATGCGTAAGTAAATACAAAGAACAAAAAATAAGCCTAATTCATTGTGGGGAAATGCTGCAGAGATATACCAAATAATATGTGATGCATATGCGTGAAACAATAAAAACACATTGTAGTAAACACAGCTAAGCAAGCAATGATTAGAAGCGAGTTAGCATAGCAGGTCGATTTAAAAAAAATATGGCATGCCAATGGGTTAGGTCATGCTTAAACTCCATTGAAATTTCCAAAATGGAAACATTAATCCCTGATCTGAAAATGAATGCAACAAAACTAAGGCGAGCCCTAGAATACACATTTCATGAAAACTTGCTTTATTCTCCAAAAAAGGACTAGTGCTTCTCTGCTATAGTGCTATCCCTGGAACTAGGGTAGTGCAGTGAAGTAATGATGGTTGCAAATCGGACCCTCAATGAAATTTGTGTTTTTCAATCTTTGGAATATCTGGAAAGAACCTTTAAAGAAATTGTTCTCAAACAGTCAAACTTTCCCTCAAGCTAGGGCAGCTGACTTCCAAATTGCTAAGATAAACACGCATGAAGAAGTTTGATCCTTTTGGGATTCTCCAGCCATTGACACGTACAAGGATTTAGAAACTTTTCATTCTCTAGACAAAAAAAATTAAAGGATAATATAAGATCAAAAATCAAGATTTCCGACAAACATGTTAATCGCAACATATTAGAAGTAGCAAGCACCAAGTTCACTAGAGGTTGCCCTCCAATTTTAACATAACCAGTCATGCCAATCAGGACGAGTAACAGTTACACCAAAACAGAGGATATAAATGAAATAGACAACCAGATGACAGGTGATAACTGCATAACGCTTGGAAACAAAACATGGTGTCAACTAATATATGTGAAGTAAACGACCTGTTCTGGGTTGTAAAATACTTCAAGAAATGGATACTCAGTCTTTTGCCTTGTGAGGCAAAATCCAGGATACTTTGGGCATTCCACCTGACAGCATACAAGAAAAGTAATCAATAACTTAGTTTGGGACTAAAGCAAAACAAGTGAGAGCAGTTGTGCAATTCCCATAGATGGGAAATAAGAAGCCACAAAAGTGTAAGCGTTATGGCATTGCCATTAAAAGCATCCAAAGGAAAAGGAAACCACAAGTCACAGACTGATTTGATAGGCATGCAATTAGACTGTGTCCTATGATTAACTGATCGTATTTCTATACATCATAGTATATACAAGTATCAATAGAATTATAAGCCATGTACACATCTCAGCTTTCTGTATAACTGCTTGCCTTGCAGGTAAAAGAAAAGCCTAGAAAGACATATCAAGAGATGCTCGCAGAACAAAGAAAATATTGAGCTTCCATAAGTATAACTGAAGCTTAATGGAAGAATATCCATGCACTTACTAATGCATTAGATCAAGTGCTTTGACCTCCGCCAAAGGTAATGGTATATTAAGTCTCCAAAAAATAAATCAGATAGGGCCAACCTTGGGTTTTTAAGTTTTAAAATGCAGTGAAGACAACAAGACTACTTTTACACCGTTCCATAATACTGAGCATGGTAATTATAAAATACAGAGTGAGTTAAATTTTCAAAATAAATCGTCATCTTATAAGTGATCCGTGATGTGACAATGCTTTCAAGGCATATGTTTTGCACACATATAAATGTATTAGCTTACTCGAACAAACTTTATATGAGGATAAAATGTAGCAGCAGCTTCCTCCGGTACTTTGTCAAGATGCTGTGTATAAGTGCACCTACAAAACCAATTTCATTACTGGTGTCACAATGCACAAAGATTTTGACATGGGGCTATACTTGTATTTCTAAACAAAAATAGGAGATTAAATATACTTAATAGTGAAGGCCACAACCACAGGCTGTCCTTCATGTAATAGCTGCACAAATTGGCGCTCTGACGTGAATGGTATAATTCTGGATGGCCCTAGATCCTTGGGATATCCAGTGTAGTACCTGCGATTAAGAAAACATAATAAAATAGCAATACACGTAAGAAAGGAAGATAAATTTAATTCCGAGGAGAATGTATACAATTAATGCAGCAGAGTGGTGCAAATGATGATTTCTAGAGTGAGTGCAAGCAGTGGCTTGCAGGTTTTATAATATTTTTAGAGCGATGCAATTCCTAAACAGAAATTACTTGAGTGCACTAGAAAATAAAGTTTCAAGAGAAAGTTTAGTTAACAGGATTGTGCACATCACTTTACAAAAAGAGAATTCGATATACAGAGATGGTAATGAGTTTGTACACATCAATTACATACCCCTGCACATTCAGAGATATTATGTACATTCTATGTGCTAGTAATAGGATTGATCCCAGGCTCTCTTTATCAGTAATAAATTAATCATACACAAGAGAATGACTGGGAATGACTTGAGAACGGCTAAATGTCACAAGCTATCACATACGAGCAAGATGGTATGTTCAATTTTTCCATAAATACATTACAACTAGGATGTGACTATTAGTTTTGCACTCTTCTGTACCCCATGTATGCTCCCTTGCACTCGAATAAGTGGCTTATTAGCAAGGGATAAAGAGACAAACTGTAGATCAGTTCCAAAATGTGGATAAATGAGATAAGTGATGATTTAACTTTTTCTATTCTCAGTCTATGCAAGCATGCTATTTCCCTAAAGAAAAAGGTCAAATCATCTCAAGCGAAATCTCAAAATTCAGACAACAGATGAAAAATAGAGCTGAAACATAGGAGGTTGTGGAGGGTTTCCTCACTTGGATGTCTACCGAAGCTGAGAAACCATCCTATTAAAAAATGACTCATCCGCCATCTCTGAGTACACCAAGCACGCGTGAGCAAGGCGTGGTCGAGAACGCAAACGAGAGAGGCATTTGAGGGAAAAACTGTATGAGGTCCTGCAGCAAAGTTGTAGTCCAGCTGTAACACCTGAGGTATCGACCTGGCATGAAATGTTACCACACTACACTTAAAGTCTGGAACTTATTAGAAATTTTACCAGAACCTCTCTTGTATACATAGATATCCATGGCACTGATTCATAATATATTACCTAGTATAAGCATACGCCAGTTCAATGTGACTAAGAAAAGATATATAGTCCATCAGAACACTATGTCGATAACCTATAACTCTAGGCAAGATACCAAAGTATAAAAAACCGAATTTCCCTATGACTGTAAATTCCTCAGAGTCACCACATTTTTGCTTAGACAT
Source organism: Brachypodium distachyon (assembly GCF_000005505.3). Lineage (NCBI taxonomy): Eukaryota > Viridiplantae > Streptophyta > Magnoliopsida > Poales > Poaceae > Brachypodium > Brachypodium distachyon. The sequence goes on along the minus strand of NC_016131.3, from coordinate 38,741,758 downwards.
CTGCATTTTTATACAACATACACATGGGCATGCACATTTTTACAGCAAACAAAATGATCCAATTATTACCTTGCTTGGAGGGCGGCGGCCGGTGGAGGGCTGCGGGGACCGGTGGCGGCTGGTGGCCGCGGTCTGGAGGGGAGGGGAACCGGGGGGAGGCGTCACCTTCGGAAGGCCGGCCGCGGCTGGCGGGGCAGGGGCGGAGGTCCGCCCAACTCGATCATCCGACAGCTTGATCTTCAGAATGGAAACGAATTTGAGACAAGATTTCGTGGTCAAGGTCTACTAGCGAAATCTCAATTTCGGTCCTCGGGACTGGGCAGCGGCGGCATCTTTGATGTCGTGTCCTTGATGGTGTTGTCGTATGAGACCTTGTACGACGGCGGTGGTTGGCCTGTTGCAGTGGGATTGGCTTGGGCTCAATCAAGGGTGCAATGTCGAGAAGCGAGAGCTCACCGGCACACGACCTGTCAAGACGATCTCCTCTTGTTCCGGTCATCAGGGAGGGCCAGCTCTGCCTTCTTCAACGTTGATCCGAAATTGATTCTTTCTCTCACTTTTTTTTTTTCGTTATCTTTTCTTTCGTTTTTTTTTATCTTTCCGTTTTTCACAACTTCCCGAACAAGTTCATCTCTAAACAAAATTAGATTTCCTTCCTTATTCTGAAACACCTTCCAAAAACACTTTCAATTGGACTCGGACTACAAAGCGGCGCGGACGGAAATTGTGATCCGAATAGAAACTGATGAAAGCGAAGATATGATGGTGGCAGCGAAGGATTGAAGGCGTGGTGTTGGTGTCGCAGAGAGATTGGCGGTGTCGGAGCATGGTCTTCGGCATCGGGGATGCCGAGCACCCCTTTTTGGGTTCGGTGGAGGGCGAGGTGATCGCTCCGGCGATCGCCGGCGTGGCGATAGACACGAAGTGTTGACACGAGAGTTTTACCTAGGTTCGGGCCACCCGGAGGTGTAATACCCTACGTCCTGCTTTGAGTTGTATTCACAAGTTTGAGAGCGTACAGATCACCCGAGGAGTTCCTGGGTTGGCTACTTAGGTGAACGCCGTGCTATGTTCTACTCACTCGGGTTCGAACTGAGCTCAACCTTTTGACCGGTGGCATTGGCCCTCCTTTTATAGACAAGGGGATACCACAGGTGTCTATGCATGCAGGGTGACACGTTCCTTAGACGCGTGTCACGGCCGCATGGAATACAATTTTACTCATCCGTGCTGGACGCCATGCAGCGCCCAATCCACTATACACGGTAGAAAAAATGGTTCTCAGGGTAGCCGCTCTAGATTTGCTAAGGAAGACTCGGCCAGCCGATAATACTCCTATCGGTGCATTAAATGCACCGCGCCCGCCGTCTTGTCCTGTCTTCACTGTTCTGCGGGCCCCGCCTGCATGCCCGAGCGCGGGTTGTTGGGGTGCACCTTCCCGCCTAACGCACCTGCTAGTTGCCGGGAGGCGTTCCTTCGGCTTCCCGGGACCGGGGTTCCCGGGAGCATCTTGTACTCGGCCCTTAACTTTAGCTTCACTAGGGGTCGTCTCCTCGAGGCAGGCTTTCCGGGCTCGTCGCTTCCCGGGAGTCCTTCCTGATAGGGCTTCGTCACTGGCGACTCGCGCATCCCGTATCAGTGGACCCCGTGGGCCACTTGTACGACAGTAGCCCCCGGGCGTGGACCGGCAGCCTTGAAGCTTCCAGGAAGTGCTATCCTCGGTCGGTTGCCGGGCTACGCCCTATTCAACGCGTGGGTCCCAAGGGGGAAACCCCCTGGTACCCGGCCTCGTGGGTCGCATTTATAGTTTCACTTCTCCGAGCGAAATGGTCGGGCGCACGATTTCGTGCCTTATCCCCCTTAATCACCAGAGAGTTAAGGCCACGTCGCGCACCCCCCTCTTA